>NC_067474.1:163111618-163814118 GCF_947179515.1 Apodemus sylvaticus
TTCCTCCCTCCCTCCCTCCCTCCCTTCCTTCTTCCCTCCCTCCCTCCACGTGATCCTGGGGATCAAACTCAGGCCCTCAGGCTCAGTGATAAGTACCGCCTACTGGTTCTTGTTTTTACTGTTGCAATGTTGGGCAGGAGGCACGTGAGACAGCTTCTTGTAGCCTAGGCTGGTCCCAAACTCACCGCAATCCTTCCTCTTGAGTGCTGGGATTACAATTCTAGCCACCACACTTAGCTCAGTTTTTGTTTTATTTGTTTGAGACAAAGTATTACATTGGAATCCATGCTTTCCCAAAGTCACAGTGATTCCCCTACCTCAAACTTTCAAGTATTGGGATTCAGGCATGAGCTATTACACCCACCTAAACAGGTTTTTTTGGTAAAAGATCTATCTTCCTATCTGTCTGTATATAGATATAGATATCTAGGTATCTGTCTATCTATCTATCTATCTATCTATCTATCTATCTATCTATCTATAGATGAGTGCTCTATTCTCATATATGCCTACATGCAATAAGAGGGCATCAGACCCCAGGTTGTGAGCCACCATGTGGGTGCTAGGAATTGAACTCAGGACTTCTGGAAGAATAGCCAGTGCTCTTAACCGCTGAACCATCTCTCCAGGCCCTGAACAGTTATTTTTATAGAAGGAGAACAAGTATACTGACAGTGGAGAGAAACGAGATAAGGAGATGAGAAAACCAGAGAACTCATGTCAGAGGAGAGAGAGAGAGAGAGAGAGAGAGAGAGAGAGAGAGAGAGAGAGAGAGAGAGAGAGAGAGAGAGCTGAGAGCTCAGAAGAAGAGGACCAGATGGAGAGCGTGACACTCCTGGGCTCCTGGGCCCTTGGTCACAGTGATCCTGTAGCTATTGGGGAGGAAGGAGATGCCACAACCCCAGAGCACCATACCTCACAGTTGCTGTCTCTTACAAGGCTGTTAGCTAGCTCTGTTGTTTCATGAGATCTTGCCAGATGTGATCCATTGCCGTGACACTTGCCAATCTCAGTAACTGGTTCTCGATGGGAAGGCAAGGGGTGCGAGAGAAAAAGGACAGTTTTCCAGAAACAGTTGAGGGTAAAAGTCAGGAATTCTGAAATGTGGTGAGGGCAGGAAGAGATCAATCACTTTAAAAATAATACAGTGGGATTCAGAGTCTGAGCATAAGATTTGGGGACACACGGTGACCATCCTGTAGGCAGAGTGGTGGCATGTACCTTGAATCCAGTGCTTGGGAAGTAGCAGCAGGAAGATCTGTGAATTAGGGGTCAGCCTAGTAAAACAAAAGACAAAAACCGAACAAAACAGCCTTTGATGTCATCTCAATGAAGCATCCAGAGTGCATTAGAGACAGTTTTATAGGGCAGAAGGCAGTTTTTGAATATGCAAGTACAAAGGCTGACGGTAGAGATGTGGAGCCATCGAGCCCCTGAAACAAACCCTTCCTAGAGGCAGCTTCTTGTAGGGAGGGCATGGTTTTACCAGAGCTGGGAGCTGAATATCATGGTGAACGATTTTCAGCACCGCGGACAGAGCTGGCCTCCCATCCAGAGCGTCCCCCAAGTTGTCTTCATCTGTAGTATGCAAGGTGTGTCCTACCAGTGAACCACACCCTTCGCCTCGGCCAACACACACACACACACACACACACACACACACGAACTGGGTCAGGTTCATAAGCCAAATTGAGGAACTGTCGAGATTAGTCCGTGGCTGCACACACAGTCACCCAGCTCCCAGAGAGAAGCATCTCGAAGGCTCTTGGGTTCTCCGTGGCCCTGGATGATTCTGACTTCTGTTTCTATGCAGCATGGGGATCGCCAAGTGCCCAATAAGGCTCGCTTATTGTTTGCAGAAATGCATCCCTAATGTTAATTCCATTATGACCCCTGAAGCATCTCAGAATCTCCACTCTCAGGAGTAGGTAGCACGGACTTTCTCTTCTACAATGGCAAGGAAACCAGGAAAACATTCTGGCTCCCTGAGAGCAGGCACTCCAGTGTTCAAAGGACAGGCTGGCGTGCTGCGGTGACCAGTCCAAGCCCACTCTCTGTCCCCTCCAGGGCACCCAGTGATTGGTCAGCAAGCCGGGACAGGTGGCCCAGGAGGGGGGGCTAGGAGCCGCCACCGTGAAACAGACTGAAGGTGGAGAGGTGTAGAAGCTGCCTTTGACACCGAGGAAGAGAAGCGAGAAGGCCCACATTAATGTAAGACACATCCCAATCCTGGGGTGTGGGCAGGAAGGGGTGGCACCATTCGTAGGCACCACAGTTCCACTAAGAACCGCAGTTCAATGTGGCTTCAGCAGAAGGAGGATGTTTTATCTCCTGCTCTGGAAAAAATGCTCTGCAGATCCAGGCATGGCTGGGCCCAAGGTCTCACATGGAAGTTCTTTCCACCTCAGAGATACGCTTCCATCTCACAGGCTCCTCCGCAACAGAAGAGCATGGCTTCCAGAGAGCCTTCGATCCCACCCATTGCAGAAGAAAGAAAACATATTGCAGCCGGGTGGTGGTGGAACACGCCTTTAATCCCAGCACTTGGGAGGCAGGGGCAGGCGGATTTCTGAGTCTGAGCCCAGCCTGGTCTACAGAGTGAGTTCCAGGACAGCCAGGGCTACACAGAGAAACCCTGTCTTGAAAAAAACAAACAACCCCCCCCAAAACAAAAAACAAACAAAAAGAAAACATTTAAACCACAGCGGTGGGAGCTGGGATGGAGGGTGGGCTCCTTGGAAGGAAACTGAAGTACAGATTTCTTTTTAAATGATTATTTATTTATTTATTTATTTATTTACTTGGTTTTTCGAGACAGGGTTTCTCTGTGTAGCCCTGGCTGTCCTGGAACTCACTCTGTAGACCAGTTGGCCTCGAACTCAGAAATCCGCCTGCCTCTGCCTCCCAAGTGCTGGGATTAAAGTTGTGTGCCACCACTGCCCCGCTTTATTTTTTATTTTATGGTTGTGAGTGGTGAGTGTGTGTGTGTGTGTGTGTGTATGTGTGTGTTGAGATGGGGTTTCTCTGTGTAGCCCTGGCTGTCCTAGAACTCATAGACCAGGCTGGCCTCAAACTCACAGAGACCTGTAAGCTAATAGTTTTCAAATCATGATCAGTAAAGAGTGGCAAGACGAATCAATACCACACAGTGTTGTTTGCTGTCTGCTGAGTTATGTTTATACCTTTTCCAAACATTGTGCTCTCTCAAACATCTTCTCGAGCAGAATGTCACTTGCCCTTTTTCCCAGGCAGCTTCCAGAAAAAAAACTACCATGTCTCTGTTCTCAGCAAAACATTGTCTCATGAGACAGTTTCCAGAGAAGCATCACATGACACAACTGAGTCTCCAAAAGAAACCAGAAATTCCCACCTCAGAGATCTACCTGTCTCTGCCTCCCAATGCTGGCAGTAAAGGCGTGTGCCACCTCCACCAGGCATGAGTGTTTTGTCTGCACGTATGTCTGTGCATCACATACATGCCTGCTATCTGCAGAGTCCAGAGAAGGGTGTCAGACCCAGGAACTGGGGTTATGGGTTATGGACAGTTGTAAGCCATAATGTGGGTGTGGGGACTCGAACCTGAGTCTTCTGTAGGATGTAGAAGGCCCCCTGTCATATGAAGCAAGGAGGTTGTACTTGGTGGCCTCCAGTTCCAGGGTGTGTTTGTTAGTTGTCAACTGAACTTATCACAACCTAGAATCACTTGGGGGAAAGATTCTCAGTGAGGGATCATCTGGGTTGTGATTGTGTGCGCGTCTGCAGGCGTAGAGAGCCTTATTGAGGTGCCATGCTGCCTGGCAGGAACTTGACATCGACCAAGGTGAACTTCCCCTCCCAGACTTTGAGCGGGAACTCCTGTGTTAGCCATAATCCCCTCCACCTAGGGTGGAGCACTCAGACCAAGGTGAAGCCCATTGTTCTTCAAGGACCTGCAGTTTCCTGGGAAACACCAGCCACCTGCTGAGTAACCAAACCGGTTGTGTGGAGAAGTTTCCAGCTTTTGGGGGAAGGGTTCTCCCCACCCCACCCCCACCCAGGCCCCGGCCTATATATTTGGAGTCCTCCATTAAACCTTGAGACCTTGAACAGCAGGTGTTGTCTTGGTCTCCATCTCTTTTCGCTGCCTTCCCATACATCCCCAGCTTCCCTTCCAGGTAACTGGTCCCGCATAACTGTGGGCAGTTACAGGTAGGGGACAGTCTTGGCTTCCTTAACTGAGCTTGGAATTGGGTGGCAAGATTTCACGGTCTGAGGCCCTGGGTTGTATGTATAAAGGAAGGGAGCTGACGGTGCATGCCTCCCTGTCTCCACTTCTCTCTGCTCCTGACTGTGAGTGTGACAGGACCAGCTGGTTCACCTTTCTTGAGTAACATTGTAACATTGGGCTGCAATCTGGAACTGTCAGCGGCTGCCACTAGCCTTTCTCCACCAAAGTGCTTTTTTTTTTTTTTTTTTTTTTTTTTTTTTTTTTTTTTTTTTTGAGACAGGGTAGACCAGGCTGGCCTCAAACTCAGAAATCCTCCTGCCTCTGCCTCCCAGATTGCTGGGATTATAGGCGTGCGCCACCACCACCCGGCTTGGATTTGGCTTTTTCAAGACAGGGTTTCTCTGTATAGCCCAGCCCCAAAGTGCTTTTTGTTGAAGTATTTTTTCACAGTGACAGAAACAAAGCTAGAACACAGGCTTCCCACATGCTGCCTAAAGTCTCTACCAACTGAGCTGTATCCTCAGCCTCTAATTTTTTTATAATAAGAAAGTCTATGGGTGTAGATGATTGTGACCCATGGCTGTCATGGTCCCCTGCTGTGTTAGCCCAGTAAATTTACTGACATATTTAAAACAGGTCATGCGATCTAAGTTTGAAGATTTAATTTTTTTGTATTCATTTGTTTTATACGTATGCATGTTTTGCCTTCATATATGCCTGTGCACCTGGCGTCCTCAGAGGCCAGAAGAACATGTCTAATCCCTTGGGACTGGAGTTACAGACATTGATGAACCACCATGTGGCTGCTGGGAACTGAACTCAGGTCCTCTGGAAGAACAGCCTCTTAACTGCCACATGGTGGCTCACAGGTGTCCATAACTCCAGTTCTAGGAAATCCTACATCTTCTCTCATCTCCAGGGCGCACCAGGCATGTACCTGATGCACATGCATATGTGCAGGCAAAACACTCATACACATGAAAAATAAACATAGATTTTTAAATTACTGCAACAAGCACACAGCCCAGTCTCCTGAGAGAGAGAGCTAACATTGGCTGTTACTTGGGTTGCGATACCTAAGCAAGTGAGCCCATGGGTCTATGCTGTTATCATCCCATACCACAGATGAGGAGGCTAGTCCATCTGTCCATCTGTCCATCCATCCATGTCCCCTGTTTATTCATCCATCTGTCCATCCATCCATGCATCCATCCACCCAGCCATCCTTGTGAGGCCAGGCTCAGACTTTGAGCTTTCCAGCTTCAGATTTCTGAGGTTGTTACAAGAAGGATGCCCCTGCCTATTTATAGTCAAGTATAGGCCTCCAGAATGCCGGTCATCCCCTCCTCATCCCTTGGGATGTCCCCTATAGAATGCTGGTACTATATCTCCAGCAGGTGGCGCTGAAGGCCTTTTCCTTACCTTGGCGACAGGACCAGTTCCCCACTAGATAACACTGAACAGATGTCCCACAGCTTCCTGGGTATGTGGAAGTGAGATCCTGCCCCGGCCCACGGCCAAGTGGGCAAAGGCTGTGTTGGGTTCCACTGAGCTTCTTTTTTTGGGGGTGGGTGGGCTACATTAAGGGGTCCATTTGGCTCCCAGAGTCTGTAGCAAGCCAGCTTACTGTCCAGGAAGGGAGGGATCTGATTGGAGGCCTCTGAGCTGTCCTTCCTCTGTGGGGAGTCGCATGGGGCAGTGGCAAGACTGTGGTTTAGAGGGTTAAGAAGCTCGTGGATGGGGTGAGGGGTCACAGGAAGCTTGTGAATGGGGTATGATCTCAGAGGCAGGCCGTCGCAGCTTGGACACTGGACTCTACCCATCCATCGCTGACACCCGTTGGCCGTTCCTTTCTGCATTCCGCAGCAGCCCCGCAGGGTGGGGTCCGTCTGCAGAGCTGCAGAGATGTCTGTCACGGATCCCCATCAGCACCTCAGCCATGACACTGAATCTCCACTGTGAGCTTTTGTGAGGATGCCGAGAGCAGGGACAAGGATGACGGGCGTGGGTCGGCACTCCCGGGAAAAGGAGGTCTTGGTGCTGTTGGCCAACCAGCTCCTCTGCTTGTCCCATAGTTTTGGCATGGTAGACGGGAGAAAGCACCCGCTTTGGAATAAAAGACATCCTAGATTAAGTCTCACCTCCGCTGGTGCTGCATGACGCTTTCCAAGTGCGTCACCTAGAGGGCGCTCCGTTCTCCCAGTCTGGTTTGGTGGAGTCCATCTAGTTAGAAGGGTGAGGCTGAGCCGGGCGGTGGTGGTGCACGCCTGTGATCCCAGCACTCTGGGAGGCAGAGGCAGGTGGATTTCTGAGTTGGAGGCCAGCCTGGTCTACAGAGTGAGTTCCAGGACAGCCAAGGCTATACTGAGAAACCCTGTCTCCAAAACACCAAAAAAAAAAAAAAAAAAAAAAAAAAAAAAAAAAAAAAAAGAAAGAAAGAAAGAAAGAAAAAGAAAAGAAAGAAAGAAAGGGTGAGGCTGACCAGACCTGACTAGGCTGGCTCGAGATGGTCAGAGTGACAGATAAGACGATACAGTTTCTTTGAGGAATAGGGGAGCAGTCTCCTGTATGCCAGACTTGTCTGGAACTTGCTGTGCTGTAGTTGAGAATAATCTTTCGTTTGGGCTGCTCCCCATCTCTTACCACAGTTGCAGACATATTTTATTTGGAAAACTTAACGTTTAGATTCCTGTTATTGCTTTCATCTTTCTAGTGATGGAGAGGGAACCTGGGGCCTTGCGTGCTGGGTTAAGTGCTCGTCCATGGAGTCACACCCAGGCCTCCACCTTTTAGCGTCATTTCAAAATCAGATTTTTCCAGAAAACCATTTTAAGCGTTCCTTAATCTCTTTGTTCTACTTCTGTATTTGACAAAAACCCCGCCCCCATTCCCCTGAGAGACACACCCCTCCACTCTGAGCCCCAGTATCCCGTTAGGCCTGCAATACCCCCCCCACACACACACACACACCGCTGTCAGGTGCTATTTCTCACTGGCTGGCTGGCTGGTGGCACTCATTGCAGGGTCCCTGTGGGATGTCTGAGCTGCAGTCCCACAGAGCTAGCCTTGCCATGGTGCCCAGGCTATCCCCCTCTGACCCCCGCGCTTCAGTGTCTGCTTGCTTTCTCTGACCTGCTGGGTGCTGAGAGCCAGCTCGGACACCGGGAAGCACTTGTGGATCTGCTGGGCCCTGACTTCTTGTAGAAGAGCCATTATCCTCTCCAATAATAAACGACACGATCTATCTGGGAGTCAAAATCCAGTGGTTTAGCCAGGCAGTGGTGGCGCACTCCTGTAATCCCAGCACTTGGGAGGCAGAGGCAGGCGGATTTCTGAGTTCGAGACCAGCCTGGTCTACAGAGTGAGTTCCAGGACAGCCAGGGCTACACAGAGAAACTCTGTCCCGAATAACCAAAAAAAAAAAAAAAAAAAAAAAAAAAAATCCAGTGGTTTGAAATGAAGGAGATTCACGAAGCCCAGAGTCCTGCTCTCCTCTGGTGAAGTAGAGTGGGTCGGCAGAGACAGGGAAACTAAAACTAGGCTTTTCCTACCTTCCTCCTCTGACCCTCTTCCCTACGCTGCTCATCACGACCCTGTGGTCAGTCTCCAGGGTGGCAAGGCAGGAGCCCCGCTGGAGGGGCCCCATGAGGGTGCTTCACTGCCCACCGTGCACTGGGGAGCCCCTCTAAGTGGGGTTTGGCCTCTGATTGCAGAAGAAGAACCTGCAAGGCCTACTCTAGCTTTGCGTCTTTCTGGAGACTGTGGAATCGCGTTTCAGGCGACCAATCACTCCATTCAGGGTGCTTTTCCTGGGCTACACATGTGGCTCTGTGGCAGAGTGCTTGCCTGCCCTGCTCAAGGTGTCTTTTTCTGTTTCCAGGATGGCAAAAGTGGCAGGGTGGGGAGGTGGGGGGTGGGGTTCTTGATTACCTAGGGATCAGGGCCGCTCCCTGCTAGTCAACTCCTGGAAGCGCCTCCTTTGCCTGCACACGTCTGGCCTTGCACGTGACTCTCTTTCCACTCGTCACTTCCTAGCTGAGCCCCTGCCTTCTTCTGGGAATGCCACTTTAGCTTATAACTGTGCTGCTGAGTGCTTGGGCGGTGACCTCAGGCCACCCTTCTGGGTCGCTTTGTGCTATAGAGCGCATTGTGGAGGGACTAAGACAAAGACAGCTGGGAGAAAATTGCAAGGATTAAAATAAAATTAAAATAAAATCAGTGACCCATGAATGGCTGAGAGCCATTATTTCCTGAATTTAAGTCATCTCTTGGCTTCTGTTGTGACGTTGGGGACAATTTTAAATGCTTGAGAGAATTGAACCAAATCTTGTACAGGAAACAACTGGAAACGTAAGTGAGGGCTCAGGCTAGGTGAGCCACTGTGTGGGAGATAGAAAAAAAAACACAAAACACAGAAAAAGACAGGGTTGGGCGGGGTGGGGGGCACCTTCTCCCTAGTTCAGTCTGTCCACTCGCCCCCAACTCCTACCGGCTGATATGGGTTTCTTTAGGCAGCCCTGATGTCTAGGGTCTAGGGACCTGGATTTGTGTCTTGCCTGACCATGGACATCGGCAGGGAGGAAGGGGGGGAGCACTCATTGAGGCCAAGCCGAGATGGCTGGAGGTCTTCTCATGGTGCCAGTCGCTGCCCTTGGCCAAAGACAGGTCCTCTTCATCAGCTTCATAAACACGGCAGGGACAGAACTTGCCACGCCGAAACCCATACATGGCCTGGAGCCTGCACACCAAGTTGGATCACAGGGACGCAGGGGCTTCGCCTCCTCCAAGGAAGAGGCGGGGATAGGAGTGAAACCAGGGAGCTATTTCGAGAAGGTGTCAAAGGCCGGAACACTAAAATTAGAGCCTTGGTTCCTAAAAAGACATTGGCGCCAACCAGGGTCTATGAGAGGGGCTCTTCAGCGCGGAATGTGGCCCCAGGAAGCGCTCTGGCGATCCGGGACAGTGAGGTCAGCAGGACCAATGGGACCCTCCACCTCCCTGGCGGTCACGTGGTGGTCACGGGGACCTCTCCCCTGGCCAGCTCCGGGGCTGGTTCCAGTCACTTCCCGCGTGCGCCAAGCCAGGGAGGGCGAGCGGGCAGAGCTGCTGTCGGCGTAGGGCTGACCTTCTGGGCTGCGCCTTTCCTTTTTTGACCGTCCTTTGCGCTTTCTGTTCCATTCTCAGTTAAAGAGGAGGAGAGGAGGATGCTCGGAAGAGGCAGCCATCTTGGAACCTGGTGTTTTGGCCTGGGAGGGAAACCAGGAAGGGCCTAGGATCCCCAGCCTGGCTGGCCTAGGTCTTCGCCTCTGTCACGCAAAAGTTCATCCCTTGTCCACTCAGGTTAATGGCAAAGCCACCCCAGGAATCCGGCCGCAGAGGACGCTGCAGGAGTCCTTGTGAAGGCACCTTCCTGGGTGAGACACAAACGGCTCTTGGCTGGGCTCCTGAAATAGCTCTTCTCAGCCTATCCAGGCCCAGAAGCATAGACCGTTCTGATTACCAGCCTACCTTTGTGCAGGGAATGCCTGCAGCTCTCCCATCCTGTCTTAGGATCTCTTACTCGACTAAAATATACCTCCTTGGTGCCTGGAGTGGTGGTGCTGGTGGTTAAGGCTGCTCTTGCAGAGGATCTGGGTCCGATGCCTAGCACCCATGTGGCAGCTCATAATTGACTTTAACTCTAGTTATAGCTGGGCGGTGGTGGTGCACGCCAGTAATCCCAGCACTCTGGGAGGCAGAGGCAGATGGATTTCTGAGTTCAAGGCCAGCCTGGTCTACAGAGTGAGTTCCAGGACAACCAGGGCTATACAGAGAAACCCTGTCTCAAAAAACCAAATCTAAAAAACCAAAACAAACAACAACAACAAAAAAACAAAAAAAAAAAACAAAAAAAACTCCAAAAAACCAAAAAACCAAAACAAAAAAAACTCCAATTATGTTCAGTTCCAGAGATCTGGTATTCTCTGCTGGCCTCTATGACCACTGAATGCATGTGGTACCTATAAATACATGCAGGCAAAACACTCATACACATAAAATAAGTATATATATATATATATATATATATATAATTGTATCTATTATATATATGTATGTGTATATGTATATACATACATATACACATACATATATATAAAATACAGAGTTCCACTTCCTTTTTCATCACAATCAATAGATGCTAGATCTCTGCAGCCAGCTAATACCCTGCCTCTTCTAGAGACAACTTCCTGTTTTCTTTTCTTTATTTATTTATTATACGTAAGTACACTGTAGCTGTCTTCAGACACACTCCAGAAGAGGGAGTCAGATCTCATTACAGATGGTTGTGAGCCACCATGTGGTTGCTGGGATTTGAACTCAGGACCTTCAGAAGAGCAGTCAGTGCTCTTACCCGCTGAGCCCTCCTGTTTTCTTTATTACATGCCTTGGGCTTTTTTAACTTTACTGTTTGTTTTTTTTTCTACCACTGGTTTCTGGGTTTGGATGGTCAGGTAGGAAAGCCAACCTTTACCATCATTGTAGTAGCAAAACACCACCAATAAAAATGATTGGTCTTTTCTGTGTTTACATGTGTACGTGCGTACGTGTGTACGTGTGTGTGTGTGTGTGTGTGTGTGTGTGTGTGTGTGTGTGAATAATCCATGCTTGAACTCACTCTGTAGCCCGGGCTGACCAGCCACGTCTCTTTACACTCTTGGCTGCAGGGATAACCACATACCTGGTGGTCTTCCCTGACTTAGAGACTCCTGGAGGGCAGAGACCTTTTGGGGCCCCTCCTTCCAGCAGGGTTCGGAACTCCTGTGGGTGTCAGTAGTTTTTGCTGAGCTCAGCCCTTGGAGCAGGGGCCAGCCCTTTCCTAGCGTCCGTCTCCCAAGGTCCCTCATCCCCAGGGACTCTATTTATCCACCAGGAATGGCAAACACAGTGGCTTCCCTGGCACTGGGGCGTGGGGTGGGTTGAGGACTGCTCCAGGCTCAGTGAGGGGCGTCTGCTCAAGCAGGCATGGGGGAGGGGCAGTGCCAGGGTGTGTGCGTACCTATCGCCTGCACAGAGCCGTTTGCCCGTCTTTTCTTCCTCCCGTCTGGCCGTGGCTGCAGCTCTGGCTTCTGTCCAAGCCCTCGCAGGCTCCTCTGGGTTCCACGTGGGTGGTGGGCTGAAGAATTCCGAGAACGTGTCACAGCTGCTGACAGCACTTCACCCTCTGTCCGTGACCTGTCCATGTGACTTCCTCCAGAACTATGCGAAGAGGAGCGTTGAGGGTGGACTGCAGGAGCCTGGCTAAATAGAGGAAGACTCCTGGACTCCGACTACGCTCTATACGGGGCTGGGGGTGGATCCACAGGTGACAGCCCGTGGTCACAGCTTAGGCTTCCGGTGACCGGTAAAGACATCCACATGGGGCCTGAGCATGTTCCGAGAAGTTCACATTTCACCTCATTTAACCGTGGCTGGGAGCTGGAAGTGTAGCTCAGTGATTAGAGTGCTAGCCTACCACGCACAAAGCTCTGTGTTCCAGCCTCAGCACTTCAGTGTAAGACTGGACGTGTTGACGGCACATGCCTGTAACCCCAGTACTCGGAAGGCAGTAGAATCTGAAGTTCAAGGTCAGCCTCAGCTACAACCTGAGTTTGAGGCCAGCCTGGGCTACATGAACTTTTGTCTCAGAAACAGAACCCCCCAAAACTCCATAGCTTTTATTTCCATCTTACTAAATGGGGTGCTTGAAATAAGAAGGGCCTGAGGGATCTACCCCAAAAGCACACGGATGGTGAGTGGTAGGGGCAGGATCTGAATCCAGGTTTCTTCAGAGTCTGTATCTCCATCCACGCATTTGTCAGCCTGCCTCCACTGGCTGCGGGGCCACACGAGTTCTCTTTCCCCTGTCCACGTCAGGTGCTTGCTTCACTGGCCTGGCTTGCAGTGGAGCAGATTTCTGTGGGCGCAGGAGGAGGGCCCCAGCAATGCACAGCAACCGTCACGGGAAGCCTAAAGGGACCCCTGCACAGAAAGTAGGAGAGACCCCTGGGAGCCTGAGCTCCCGAACCAGGCAGATCTGGTTGTGCTCTGGCCCACCTTGGTAGCTGTCCAGTTGTGTTGTTGGTAGGAGCGCTTGATGAAGTCCCAGAGCCTGGTGAAGTCTGTTTGCCCCAGTGAGGGAGTTCTTACTATTTCAAATGCTCTGACCTCGGTCTGACCTCTGCTGTCACGGCCACAGGCTGGTGCCCTGTTTGCTTGCATTTCTCTTCGTCCAAATGTCTCTTTTAAATTATTTTATTTATTTATTTATTTATTTATTTATTTATTTTCATTTGTTTTTTGGATTTGGTTTTTTCATGACAGGGTTTCTCTGTGTAGCCCTGGCTGTCCTGGAACTCATTCTGTAGACCAGGCTGGCCTCAAACTCAGAAATCTGCCTGCCTCTGCCTCCCAGAGTGCTGGGATTACAGGCGTGCACCACCACTGCCAGGCTATTTTTATTTTTTATGTTCTTATTGTTTAAATATTTATTTTATTTTTTATTAGATGTATATGAAGGGGGAGGTAAGTTCTGTTCATGTGTGAATGCAGATGCCCTTGGAGTCCAGAAGAGAACATCAGATACCCCGGGCCTGGAGGTACAGACAACAGACAGCAGTGAGCTACCTTGTGGGTGCTGGGAATTGAACCTGGGACCTCTGGAAGAGCAGCCAGTGCTTTTAACCGCTGAGTCATCTCTGCAGCCCCTTGTTTGTCAGTGTCTCGTATAGTCTGAGCTTGCCTCAAACTGGCTATGGTAGTAGAGGCTGGCCTTGAACACCTAACTCTCCCAGCTCTACCTCCTAAGTGTTGACATGTCAGGTAGGCAACACTGTTCAGTGTGGCAAGTTATCGTGCATGCACATGCATGTGTGCACATGTCTGTGTGCCTGCCTGCCTATCTGAGCCCACGCATGTGCTCATGGAGACCGTAAGGTGGTGACACAGGGTGTCTATTTTAGTCAGGGTTTGTATTCCTGCACAAACTTCATGACTAAGAAGCAAGTTGAGGAAGAAAGAGTTTATTCAGCTTACACTTCCACACTGCTGTTCATCTTTAAGGGAAGTCAGGACTGGAACTCAAGCAGGTCAGGAAGCAGGAGCTGATGCAGAGGCCATGGAGGGATGGTCCTTACTGGCTTGCTTCCCCTGGCTTGCTCAGCCTGCTCTCTTATAGAAGCCAGGACTACCAGCCCAGGGATGGCACCACCCACAATGGGCCCTCCCCGCTTGATCACTAACTGAGAAAATGCCCCACAGCTGGATCTCATGGAGGAATTTCCTCAAGGGAGGCTCCTTTTTCTGTGATAACTCCAGCTTGTGTCAAGTTGACACACAAACCAGCCAGCACCAGTGTCTTTATCATTTTCCACCTTCAGGATCTTTCATTGAAACAGGAGTACATAGATTGGCTAGACTGTCAGGCCACCAACCTTGAGAATCCCCCTGCCCCAGCTTCCTCAGCTCTGGGTTTTTTTTTGGTTGTTTGTTTGGTTGGTTTGGTTTGGTGGGTTTTTGTTTGTTTGTTTAATGAAAGTTAAATGGAGTCAAAAGCTGCAAATCAGTTCTTGCTCTACTGACGTCCAACCGGGGCTGGCCGGCTTTTCATGATCCCCGGAAGGCCGAGGGACAGCTTTTGACAGTCACGTTGGATTAGGATCACCTCTAATGGTTTCTTTTCTTTTTCTTTTCCTATTAGATATTTTCTTTATTTACATTTCAAATATAAATACCCTTTCCTCATTTCCCCTCCAAAATCCTCTATCCCGTGCCCCCTCCCCCTGCTCACTAACCCACCCACTCCTGCTTCCCTGTCCTGGCATTCTCCTACACTGGGGCATTCAGCCTTCACAGGACCAAGGGCCTCTCCTCTCACTGATGTCCAACCAGACCATCCTCTGCTACATATGCGGCTGGAGCCATGGGGCCCTCCATGTGCACTCTTGATTCCCGGGGTCTAAACCTCTAATGATCTCACTTTACCTTGATGATTCCCTAGAGACCCTGTCTCTCACATCCTATGGTCCTGGAGCTTGGGACATCAACAAGCTTCTCTTCTTTTATCTTTTTTAAAGATTTATTTATTGTTATATCTAAGCACACTGTCGCTGTCTTCAGACACACCAGAAGGAGGCGTCAGATCTCATTACAGATAATTGTGATCCACCACATGGTTGCTGAGATTTGAACTCAGTACCTTCCGGAGAGCGGTCAGTGCTCTTAACCGCTGAGCCATCTCTCCAGCCAGACAAGTTTCTTTTCTAAGGGACATGGCTCAACCTGTATCAGGGACGATGGGAGCCAAGCAACAGCTCTGAGAATCGCTTTCCTTTCCGGTAAGATGGAATTGGTGAGGACCCCACCTGTCCTGAATGAGTAGGGACATCTTAAGGACTTGGACTACTCAGGAGGGGATTGGCATCCTTCCTACAACGGCCAAGGTCTTGAGGCAGCAAGGTTATGAAATCCTGCACTTGCTACTAAAGGTGGGGAAAGGGGCCGGCCTGGTCCGTGCCAGGCTCCCTTGTGTGGACTGGAATCTCCAGCCCCTGTATGTAATCCAACTTGGGCATTTTCTTTCAAGAAGTGCCGAAGAAACCCTCCTCCCCCTCCTCCTTCCTGCTCTTGGGGCTGGCTCCCTCGGGTCACCTCGAGGTGTCCAGCAGTGGCCGTAAACAGGCGGCCTGGAGCCCAGGATGGGTGCCAGGGGAGGCTACAAGAACACAGCAGTTTGGACGTTTGCTGACACTTGCTGACAACTCGGACTTATCAGGGCGGGAGGCCTGGTCTCCAGACCCGCAGGCTGTGGGGCTTTATCAGCTGCTAACGTGACAGAGTCCACAGCAATGCTGTGCCTTCCACAGGCGCTGACAGCCAGTAGCTCCGGGAAGGCGACTTCTCCACACCACCAGCTCCCAGCCACCAGGGAGGCGAGGCGAGCCAGGCCCAAAAGGGAGGTGTACACCCCGGAGGGACACTGGATGAGAAGAGTTAGTGCTCACCAGCTCGGGGCAGGGGGCGGGCAGAGGCTGTGGTCATGAGCAGAGCAGCTGATTTTTCTCTTTTTTCCTTTTCAAAGATTTTGTAATATGCTCATAGTCTCACAAAGTGACAAAATTTAAAGCAGACATGGTTGAGCCCTCCCGTGATCTCAGCACTCGGGAGCTGGAAGTGGGTTATCCTGGACTACCTAGGGAGTCCAAGGCCAGCCTGGGCTACATGAGACCCTTTCATACAAGCAAACAAACTAGCAAACAAACCACAAAGGGTCTGGAATGCTTGCCAGCAGAACAAAGGAGCGACTAGACAGGTAAAGAAATAAAACTCTCTCTTCCCCTAACTCCACCTGTGTATGCACATGTATACACACACACACACACACACACACACACACACACACCCCTCACTGCCTTCTCCACCCTCAGTGTCTTGTAGCTGCTATGGTTAATTGACTAAATGTGGTGACTTGAAATATCACAATGTTTCTTTTAAGTGCCCATCTATTTATTTAGAGACAGTGAGTGTCTCAATGTCTATCCAGGCTGGTCTTGAACTTGCAGGGATTGTCTTCCCAACGATGCCTGGCATCCTAGGAATGTTTACTGCCCCAGTCACCCGGAGAGAAGGGCTTCTTTTCCTTGCCATGTCTCTTTGGGTTTTGCTTTTGTTTTTTCAAGACAGGGTTTCTCTGTGTAGCCCTGGCTGTCCTGGAACTCACTTTGTAGACCAGGCTGGCCTCGAACTCAGAAAGCCGCCTACCTCTGCCTCCCAAGTGCTGGGATTACAGGCATGCGCCACCATTGCCTGGCCGCCATGTCTCTTTAATCTTCCTTCTCTCCATTCTGTCTCCACATGGGTATCCACTACTAAGAAAATATCTCTTACGGGCTAGGAGAGGGACCTCACAACCAAGTTAATAACACATCTGGAGGCCCCTTAGGATTCAAGACTAATATCCAATTGTATACTTAGCCTATTTGATTTTTAAGATTTATTTATTTATTATATGTGAATATGCTGTAGCTATCTTCAAATATCCCACAAGAGGACATCAGATCTCATTACAGATGTTTGTGAGCCACCATGTGGTTGCTGGGATTTGAACTCAGGACCTTCAGAAGACTCCTCTTAACTGCTGAGCCATCTCCCCAGGCACTAGCCTATTTGTTTATCCTGCCTTTAAAACAGTGTAACATCCAACCTTACTAGCCTTGCTTCCCCATACCATCAACCTAACAGAATGCACAGTTTTAATCTTCCTTTCCTAGACCTATTTACTTTTTATTTATATGAGTACACTGCAACTGTCTTCAGACCAGAAGAATGCATTGGATCCCACTACAGATGGTTGTGAGCCACCCCGTGGTTGCTGGGATTTGAACTCAGGACCTCTGGAAGAACAGTCAGTGCTCTTAACTGCTGTGCCATCTCTCCTGCCCAGCTTTAATCTTAAATTATATATTCTTCCATACCCTGACCCAGAGCAATGCACATGTGTATATATGTGTATTATGTCAATAATTTCCCGAAAATGTCAAACAAGTTGAAAGCAACCTTGTACAATAAATATCCATCATGAATGTTGAAAGAAGCATGAAGTTCGTTGTCTGGGTCAGCTGGAACCAGTGCGTTTCATCCCTCCTAATACTGTTATAGATGTCTATTAAGTATCTCCCATTCTTTTCCTGTGTAACGCTTTCTATGCTACTCAATAAAAAACAGAGAGCAAAGCCCTTTGTTAGGGACAGACGACATTCAGATGAGACAGCAGTCGGGCGGGCACAGATTCAGACACACACAACAGACAGACTACAGATGAGACAGACACCATGTGATCTACGCAAATAGAAGACTCAGGAAGAGAAGTGGAGACTTCAGACTTGGCCTAGCTCTTAGTAGAACTATTCAGTGAGAAAGTGCATGGTTTCTTTTCTTATGTAATGCTGATGCAGTCTGGTGCCTCTGTGGCTATCTTTAATGCATTTACCCAATGGTGCTTAGATGATAAGACCCTTCCGAACCCTGCCAGGTTTGAGGGGATTCAGGACTTCCCTGAGATGGGACAACACATTCAGAGTTCCTTTAATGCCTTATTCTTCCACATCTAGATAAATGGCCTCCAGCTTTCAAGACACCAATGATACATTGTTTGTGTGACCAGAGGCCAAGGTTTACGTCTGTCTTGACGTCTGTCTTGACGTCTGTCTTGATGTCTCTCTAGGGAAAGGAATCTGGCCTTTCCTCCACTAAAGCCAGAGACTGGGTGTCTAGACAAAGAGGTGAGAGATTAATCAGGGCCACATGTGTCTTAGTTACAATTTCATCGTTGTGAAGAGACACCATGACACAAACCAATTCATAAAATAGTTAGCCGGGCAGTGGTGGCACACATCTTTAATCCCAGCACTTGGGATGCAGAGACAGGTGGATGTCTGTGAGTCTGAGGACAACCTGGTCTACAAAGCGAGTTTCAGGACAGCCAGAGTTACACAGAGAAACCTTGTCTCAATAAAGCAAAGAATGGGAAGAGGAGAAAGAAGAGGACAAAGAGAAGGAAAAAGGAAAGAGACAGACAGACAGACAGACAACTATCTAGATAGATGATAGATATATAGATAGATAGATGATAGATAGATAGATAGATGATAGATAGATAGATGATAGATAGATAATTGATAGATAGATAGATGATAGATAGATGATAGATAGATGATAGATAGATGATAGATAGATAGATGATAGATAGATGATAGATAGATAGATAGATGATAGATAGATGATAGATAGATAGATAGATGATAGATAGATGATAGATAGATAGATGATAGATGATAGATAGATGATAGATAGATAGATAGATAGATGATAGATAGATAGATAGATAGATGATAGATAGATGATAGATAGATAGATGATAGATAGATAGATAGATAGATAGATAGATGATAGATGATAGATAGATGATAGATAGATGATAGATAGATAGATGATAGATAGAGGATAGATAGATAGATGATAGATAGATAGATAGATAGATGATAGATAGATAGATGATAGATAGATAGATAGATAGATAGATAACTGAGGACTTGCTCAGTGTCAGAGGGTTTGTCTATGGCCTTCTTGTGGAGGGCGTGGCAGATGACAGACAAGCACAGTGCAGTAGTTGAGAAGTTAACACTTTGAGATGAAAACAGAACTGAAGCAGGGGGGCGGGGGGGGGGGGAGATTCGCCTTTTTTTTTTTTTTTTTTTTTTTGATTTGGTTTTTTTTTCTGAGACAGGGTTTCTCTGTGTAGCCCTGGTTGTCTTGGAACTCACTCTGCAGACCAGGCTGGCCTCAAACTCAGAAATCCACCTGCCTCTGCCTCCCAGAGTGCTGGGATTACAGGCTCCACCACCGCCCGGCTCACCTGTTTTAAACCAAGCATTTGAACACATTCACTCCCGACTCCTGACTCCCGGCTCCCATAGGCTTGTAGCTATATGTCAAGCTGAAAGACCCATGGTCTTTCAAAATTCTTTATCAGTCTTCAAAGTCTCTTTTGAGTTTTTTCTTTTTTTGAGACAGGGTCTTTCTACATAGCCCTGGCTTCTCTGGATCTATGTAGATCAGGGTGGCCTCAACTTATAGAGATTCACCTGCCTTTGCCTCCTGAGTGCTTGAATTAAAGGTATGAGCCACCACATTTGGCTCAAGGCAATCTCTGATAAACTCAAAAAGCAAATTACATACTTCTGACATATGGTGGCACAGAATATGCATTACCATCCTAAAGCAGGGGAGAAGGGGCATTGTGAGGAAACACTGGACCAAAAGCAAGACAGAGAAGCGCATCAGGGCAGACTCCAAATCCTGCAGCTCTGTGTCTGACGTCCAAGGGCTTAGATGGCTTTGCCCTCCGGCTTTGCTGACTATACACGCCTCTCTCTTGGGATGGCTCCACCTGTCTGCAGCTCTCCTTGGCCGCCATCTTGTACCTCCCATGCCCTGGGGTGGCCAGTACAATCCAGGCTTCACTTTCACAAAGGTCATGCAATGGCCTTTTGGGGCCTTGATGCAAGGGTTCCCCTGCCACACACCTGGCAGCAGCATCTTTCTTTAAGCACGTCCCTCTTGCCTCCTTCATGAGTCTCAATCAGAACCACGTGGATGCTGCTCCCGCCAAGGTCTCTGCCTGTTGAGCTGGACCCTGGCCCTCCCTTGACATATTTACATAAGCTTTGCCTGGCTCAGACTTTCCCTTTATTGACTAAGTTTTCTTTTGCTCTAGGAGCAAAATACTCCTCTTTAAAAGTTGGAAGTTAGCCAGGCGGTGGTGGCACACACCTGTAATCCCAGCACTCTGGGAGGCAGAAGCAGGAAGATATCTGAGTTGGAGGCCAGCCTGGTCTACAGAGTGAGTTCCAGGACAGCCAGGGGTACACAGAGAAACCCTGTCTTGAAAAAAAAAAACAAAATCCAAAAAACCAAATAAATAAATAGTTGGGAGATTGCCCCTGGGAGGCTCTGATAGTGCATGACAAATACAGACAGGGCCACTCTCAGCCAACCATTGAACTGAGCACTGGGTCCCCAAGGGGGGAGCCAGAGAAAGGACCCAAGGAGCTGAAGGGGTTTGCAGCGCCACAAGAGGAACCACCCAGTACTCCCAGAGCTCCCAGGGACAAAACCATCAACCAGAGAGTGCACATGGCGTTACCCATGGCTACAGTCACATAGGCAGTAGAGGATGGCCTTGTAGGACATCAAAGGGAGGAGAGGTCCTGGAAAGGCTAGATGCAGCACTGTAGGAGAATACCAGGACAGGGAAGCAGGAGGAGGTTGACTGAGGAACAGGGGTGGGGTGGGGGGGGGGTGGGGGGAGATGGCTTATGGGATTTTCAGGGGCAACCAGGAAAGGGGAAATCATTTGAAATGTAAATAAAGAATATATTTAATAATAAAAAAAGAACCAAAAAAAAGTTGGAAGCTTGGACTTTCAATCAATTCAGAAATACTTTTATGCCTACCATTATATCTATATAATTTTCCATAATAATCTTCCATTTTAACATGTTTTTCTATATTTTTCTACAATTTTATCAGAAACATTTTCCACGTAAATCTTCAATTCTATCATAAAATGTTTCTACTTCCTTTTTCAATTAATTTAGCAATGTTTTTATGTCTATCATTTTACTCTTTAGTTTTCCATGAAAATTGTCAATTTTAGGATGTTTTTCTAAACATCTCTTCTATTTTATCAGTAATATTTTCCATGGAAATCTTCAATTTTATCATAATGCTTTTACTTCCTTTTTTGCTCCGTTTGCTCAATGTCATCGTAGACCGGCAGAAGGTTGATGACTAACAGCTGCGAAACAGAGACAACACTGGGCTGTTTTTGAAATCCAACAAAATTAGCCCCAAACTCTTCAATGTAGCTCCAGGCAGAGTCTTAGGACAAGGACAAAAACCAGACACATTCTTTTCCAAAATGTCACAAATATGGTCTCTAACCGAGTTGCTTATGTTTTTTCCCCTCTGAGACATCTTAAGCTGGGCCTTCTCAGTCCACATTGCTCTCAGAACCGTTGTCTTTCAATGTGGGAAGCCATCCTGAGCTATTCGGACTATTGCTTACTCATGGCCCTAAGGTGGTGGCTGCTAAAATATAAGAACAATTAACTAGAGCCTCTCCCGTGGGCATTGGTTTAGTCATTGTCTCGAAGATAACTACAGAATGATCCTGCCTGCACCATCACCCACCGACTCCGGTAATTGCGATGGAAGGAAGTCCTGAGATAACTGCGGCAGGCTCCGGCCTGTGCAAACACCTGTTGTCTCCACCGGAGGACCCTTATCTCCTCCTGCTGAAACTGCTAATTGCCCTTCCTTCCTTTGTCCCTACCTTGGGGTACGCCCCTCCTGAAAGCCTTATAACGTGGGTACCCCAGAACATTAAACGAGGCTTTGACACAACTCAGAGTGGCTTTTCATTCTTGGTGCTTGGCCTCCGTCTCTCTCCCCCCCCTTTTGACCCGCAGGTAGCACCCCTTCGGAACCCTGGAATAACTGACCCGCGGGACGGGTTACAGTGGCGCCCGAACCAGGGACCCGAAGTACGGTCAACTACCGGACGACGGAGGAGAAATCCCGGGAAAAGGAATGAAGGACCCCACAGACCGCATCGCTCGTGCGTCGCTGGAGGGGCAGGTGAGTGGCCAAACATTGTCGTCCGATTGTCATTGGGGGAAAAAAAGAGGCTAAAGAGGCTTGATTCATAGGAGAAATCAAGCAATCATTCAGGGAGAGAGGAGTAAGAGTTAAGAAAAAAGATTTAATTAAGTTCTTTTGTTTTGTCATGAGAAATGTCCTTGGTTAATTTTAAGTGGACCTGACATTCACCCGTTAACTTGAGATAAGGTTGGCAAAGAAATTAATAAGATTTTAAAAACAGGTACAGGTGAACCAATGTCTGATACATTCTTTAGTTACTGGGGGCTCATTCAGAGTGCGAACAAGGACCCTGCTGAATATTGCCTCCGCCCTTTGTTGCGGGCAGCTTCTGTGACCTCGCTTTCCCCTAAAAAGAACTCTCCAAAACCTTCCTTGGACGTTATAGACAGGTCTGAGTCCCCGCCATCCGCTCCTGTAACTTCTCTTTATCCTCCGCTCCTGAGGGACCCATTCCTAGCTGATATGTCATTAAGTTAAGAGACCCCCGGGGAGAAAGCCAACTTAGAGGAGAAAAGTTGCAGAGAGCAAGCAGTCCTCTTAAAGGAGCTACGAAGGACAAATGGTCATTCTAACTTCAAGATTTATTTCAAAGTCAAATGCCTAGAAAAAGCCAGAGCCAAAACAAGCCCCTCCACGTGGCCCACCACCCTATACCTGGCGATAGGCATGCAGCGTGGCTCCTCTCAGCCAAGTCCCTCAGACCTTAACTGGGTCCAGGCAATCACCAGAGATCGTCCTATACTCAGCCTTAAAATAAATGGTAAAAGCTTTGAGGGCATCTTAGACTCAGGTGCCGATTCTACTGTGATCTCGCAATGTGCTTGGCCCCTGCTTGGCTTTTGCAAGCCTCTCTGACCCATCTGCAGGGGATTGGACAATCAAAAAAATACTCTCCAGAGCTCAAAGTTGCTGACTTGGGAGGACAGAGGGAAATACTGGCTCTACTCAGCCCTCCGTGGTTTCTGGTCTGCCTGTTAACCTCTGGGGAAGAGACATTCACTCTCAAATGAAAGTCCTTATGTGTGGTCCCAATGAGGTTATTGCTCAACAAATGCTCTCCCAGGGCTATCTCCCTGGACAGGGACTAGGCAAAAATGGACAGGGGAGACCCATGCAGGTAGAAGTCAGAGACTGCTGCTGAGGCGGCCAGAGAAAAACTGCTCATGGGCAGCATGTAAGACCTGGACTGCAGAGAAATTCCTGGGCTCTCCTCCCACCCCTCTCCACAGGTGTGTGTGTTCGACTAGGCATCCTCCTTCCCCCTTGTTAAATCTTAAACAAGAGAAAAAGCAGGTTACAGAAAAGCAGTTTTTCCATGTGTAGGATACGGTATCAAAAATAAATAAATAAATAAATAAATAAATAAATAAATAAATAAATAAATAAATAATGGTTAGAAGCTATTTCAAAACTCTCCTGGAAAGGAGAAGAAAACGGGAGACGTCCTGTTTTCTCTCTGAAACCTACTGGAGATCTCCTTAGTTCAGGTTAAGATATTTGGATCTTTTGGGACATGAAGTTCCCTCACTGTCTATTGTACGTCTTTGGTGCACCAAAACTTGTCTATATGTGTGTCAATTCATGTTGTCTGTTGTTTTGTTTGGCTGAATGATTGGTTGTTTTTATGTTTTATGTAAAAAAAAAAAAAAAAAAAAAAAAAAAAAAAAAAAAAAAAAGGTAAAAAGGCTTTATCTTGCTGGCAGTCCTGCCAATTGTGGTTTACACAGAAGAGGCTAATTTGAGGTGCCTCACATTCTAAGGTAAGAGTCTAAGACAGCTGGGAAAAAAAAGCTGCTTCTTAAAGGGCCAGGTGCCGGACAAGTGGAAATGGTTAATTCTCCTAGAAAAATTTCTACCATGATGATGATTGGGTTCAAAGTGCTTTATTTCTCTGAAGTTACAGCTAGAAAAATATATATATTTGGTTTAAATTTATGAGATTTGTATGATCGCTTCATTTTTATTTCTAATTAGTCTTAAAGGTATAAATGTTTTACATATCTTGACTATATAGTTATAAATTAATTGGTTATGATTTAAAAGGTATAATGTTATTAAAAAAAAAAAAAAGAAGGTTAGTTTAAAACTGGTGATTCAGTGTCGGAGCCATCTTAACTAGCTACACGTGGCATGACGCAACCCAGGAAATACAGGCCTCTATGATGCTTCTAAATTGACCTGGTGTTTTGTGTAAATCTTGGCCTGGAGATTGGACTTATAAGAAATATGATTTAAAATAATGTCTCTTCAATAAGTTACAAAGTCATACATTCAAACACAAGATGATGGACAAACTTTACAATGTAAAAATGTGTTTACCATTAATTTTAAGGAGAAAAGATTGTTTAAAACTGGGTTTTGCTTTCAACAAATTGTAGTTATGCTTTGATATTACAGGTTCCTTTTGTTATTTGACCTTCATACAATGGGGTCTGGTTACTCTTTACAGGACCAGTGGGTGTAGGTCTGGCCTTAGAGATAACAAACTCAGATCAGGAGATTTACATTTGAGTTAATACAAAGCTCAGAGCTTCCTCAAAGCTGCTCAAAGCTGCAGAGGCTTGAGAGATGCAGTTTTGTCTTGCGGGCCTCACTTAGAGAGTTTCTGGCCAAAAGAACATTTTTAACAGATTCATACAGGTATGGTTCAAAATAAAGTTCAAACTTAGATCTATAAAAGAATTTCATTAGAAAGTTATTCCTCAAGAAATGGCTTGTTCTTAACATGGGCTTTTGAAATTTTTAAGAAAATGATTTTCAAAAGGTGTTAAGATAAATATTTTGCCTAAGACACTGCTTTAAGTTTGTCATTTAAGTCTCTGATGTTCTCAAGATAGATGCAAAACAAATACTGAGAGACATAACTTGGAGAAAGCTACCATAAGTATTTGTCAACAGTTTATGATTTTTGTTCACTTCCATTCCTTAACAAAGAGAACATTAATGTAAAAATCTCTCCAAATAAGGTTTTGACATCCTCCAATAAAGATTTGATCTAATAATAAAATGTTACAAAATAAAATCATAAAAATATTTTTAAAAGACTGTTTTAAGAGCATGATAAAATATTTGTTCCTTATTTTAAACAACAATCAAATTGATTATTATTAATTGTTAATCTATTACATGACAAGCCTTTTTGACAAAATTAATAATTGTTATCTAAAAGATAAATTGTTAAAAATTTGCCTCAATACATGTTTTTATATTGTTATAGATTTATACATGCATCCTATAAAATGCATCTACTATGGGAGTAAAGCTCATATAATTAGATCACATGTTTATTCTTTTGAGTGTCCCCTTGCTTCAGCACAGATAATTGCATTAGGTGCTGTAGCTGTTCTTTTATAATGTTGAAAATCAAACTTTTGATTTTTATATTAATAAAATACATATATAGCTCATGGCTTGCAATTGCTTAAAGTTGTTTCCTTTTAATGATACTAATTCTTAACTTTTACAATTGTTTGTACAAATACAATTTAAAAAATTAATCAAAAATATACATATGACTATTGACAGCTTTTCAGGCTTTCTAGTTATAACTGTTTTAACATAGAAACAAAATATAAAATTAGTCATTACATATGTTATTTTTAATACTAAATGTTCCAAATCAGATTAAGACAAATAAACTGATTATTATAATCAGTCATTTGAGATGTCTTATTAACAATTTGATATTAGTCATATTACTGAGATTCCTCATAATTAACAAAGACAAGATATTATAGAACAAGCCCATAGAACTTTACAATATTTTTATAATAAAAGAGGGGAGAATCACATCTCTATATACCACCAAAAAATTTAAAAATTTTAATGCCAGGGAACTCTAAGTGTAGAGAAGAGGTATGTTTGTGTTCTTTCTACAGGATGCTGAAGGAACATGCTAGCTGCCAGAGTATGCTGATGCTAAGATTTCGCCCTGGCTTTCCACCTTGCTCTCCAGCCTTTTGGGGCCCCTCCTGGGTCTTTTGTTTCTTTTGTCATTTGGCCCCTGGGCCTTTAACAGATTAACCAGTTTTGTTAAATCACAGATTGATTCTGCCTTGACAGACGTGGAGGTAGCAACCATCGGCCTTCAGTTTTCTACCCTTGCTGCAGGCACAGAGCTTTCTTGGTTCCTAAGCAGTAGAAACGCCAATGCCAGAGAGAGTGACCTCCGGCTCCTAATAGTGGCTGAGGGCCATAAGCTGTGGAGTAGCCAATGACGGGAAATATTGTGGTGCCACAAGCCAGATGCACACCGCCTATTGGCTGCAGGGTGACTCCATGACGGGATTATTGTGAGTCCGCTACCTGGAGGCCCGTCACACCCACCAAGGGCCTGATTAAGCCACTGGAGTGGGATGTGATGCCAGGAGTGGATGCAACTTACATAGCCTAAGACAGAGGCCCTGCCCTACTAGGATCAGAAAAGGGCCTAGTTACTGCGGTGCTGGACGTGGGGGCAAAACCACATAGCCTAAAACAGGCTCTCCACTGACCCTCTTTCCATAGCCACCCCTCAACTTAAGAAAGGAAAAAGGAGGAGATGTGGGAAGCCATCCTGAGCTATTCGGACTATTGCTTACTCATGGCCCTAAGGTGGTGGCTGCTAAAATATAAGAACAATTAACTAGAGCCTCTCCCATGGGCATTGGTTTAGTCATTGTCTCGAAGATAACTACAGAATGATCCTGCCTGCACCATCACCCACCGACTCCGGTAATTGCGATGGAAGGAAGTCCTGAGATAACTGCGGCAGGCTCCGGCCTGTGCAAACACCTGTTGTCTCCACCGGAGGACCCTTATCTCCTCCTGCTGAAACTGCTAATTGCCCTTCCTTCCTTTGTCCCTACCTTGGGGTACGCCCCTCCTGAAAGCCTTATAACGTGGGTACCCCAGAACATTAAACGAGGCTTTGACACAACTCAGAGTGGCTTTTCATTCTTGGTGCTTGGCCTCCGTCTCTCTCCCCCCCCTTTTGACCCGCAGGTAGCACCCCTTCGGAACCCTGGAATAACTGACCCGCGGGACGGGTTACATTTCAAGATCCAACTAAGAAGGCTCATCAATCCTCACTGACAGCATTCAACAGCTTTCCTAGTCTAGAGTCCCAAAGTTTTTCACATTTCTTCAAAAAAAATTAGCATGGCCAGACCTGTCACAGCAAAACCCCACTCCTGGTACCAATTTCTTAGCTGCTTTTATTTTGCTGTGAAGAGACACTGTGACGTTTGAAACCTCAAAGCCTGCTCCCAGTGATGTGCCTCCTCTTAGAGGGCCATACCCCCTAATTCTCTCCAAACAGTTCTACCAACTTCAGCATTCAAGCATTCAACGATAAGAGCCTCTGGGGGCAATTCTTGTTCAAGCCTTCTGTCCAGGTTTCACTAAATGCCTGGTTAAGAGACAGCACCAAATGCTCCTGCCAGCGGAGCCCACCATCTGTCTGACACATTCTAGCAACTCTGAGGATAAATACTGGGCCAGCGTGCCAAGCCACCTGTTAGAGGCCTTCAGGGAAGGATGTGCTTTACTCTGTCCTAATATAATAAGAATTAAGAATGATTTCTGGGTACTGGTCCTTCAATCCTCATAGAAAGTGAGTGCCCAGCAGCTATCACAAGCACTAGCCACTTTCCAAAGCTTTCCAATAGTTCTTGCTGTGGGTCTGCACCAGAGAAAGATGAGAAGGAAGTGCAGAGAAAGAGAAGCTACAGGATGTGCGAGAGATGTTCAGCTCCCTGGGCTTTAAAAGGCTCTTTGTCCTGATGAGTTTTAAAATCCCCTTCGCTTTTTTTTTTACATTTTTTAATTCGATATATTTTTTATTTACATTTCAAATGATATCCCCTTTTCTAGCCCCCCACTCCCCGAAAGTCCCATAAGCCTCCTTCCCTTCCCCTGTTCTCCCACCTACCCTACCCTTCACTTTTTTGCTTCTTTGCTTTTGTCTTTCATTTATACATATGTACATATATACATATATACATATATACATATATACATATATACACATATACACATATACACATATACACATATACACATATACACATATACACATATACACATATACACATACACATATACACATATACATATACACATATACACATATACACATGTATACATGTATACATGTATGCATATATGCATATATACATACATACACACATATATACACACATACACATATACACATATATACATATACATATATACACATATACACATATGCACATATATACATATATATACATATGTACATATGCACATATATACATATATACATATATACACATACATACACATATATACATATGTACATATGCACATATATACATATAGACATATAGACATATAGACACATACACATATATACATCATATACACATATACACATATACATGTTATGTTCATAAAAAGAGAAAGAGGTTAGAGAATATGTTCTATGGCACTGTGGGGGAAGGGGGTGCCCAGGCGGGCCCATGCCCAGGTGCCCCCTTCCCCTGAGGGACCAGACACACACACAGACATGGTATAGAGTAAAGTTTATTCAGGGCAGAGGATGGGAGTTAATGGGGTAGTGGAGGCAGAGAAAGGCAGAGAGAGGGAGGGAGTAGAGAAGTGTAGGCCGGCCATGGCCAGGTGGAGAGGGGGGGAGAGGAGGAGAGCCCAAGAGGACAGAGAGGAGAGAGGTGAAGAGAGGCAAAAGGAATAAGAGATAAGAGAGAGGAGGGGCCCAGCACCCTCTTTTATACGCCAGGCCTACCTGGCTGTTGCCAGACAACTGCAGGGAGAAAGGGCATACCTGGCTGTTGCCAGGTAATTGTGGGGTGGAGCTTAGACAGAACCCTAACATATACATATACACATATACACACATACACATACATATATATGCTAAGAGCACTGACTGCTCTTTCAGAGAACCCGAGTTCAATTCCCAGGGTCCTCCCAGCGGCAGCTCACAACTGTGTAACTCCCGTCCCCAGGATCTGGTGCTCTCTCCAGCCTCTGTGGGCACCAGACACTCACATGGTCCACATATACACATGCAGACGTACACATAAGGACTTGTGTGGCTACAGTGTACAATGTTAGAGGGGAGACCAAGTAAGAATAACGTCTGGTGATGGGGGGGTGGATTGGAGCATGGGCAAAAGAACATAAGTCATGAAAACAGATTAGAAAATTGTTTTTCTAATTTCAACTCCTGTCAGTGTGTGTGTGTGTGTGTGTGTGTGTGTGTGTGTGTGTGTGATGGATAGGTAAATAAAAGTGTAATTATAGTGTAAGTGTAAATCCTAGGTAAAGTTCACTGAAATATATTCAGTTTATGGTTGCACAAGGCTTCGAATGGCTTCCTTAATCTGTGTAATGATTGGTTGTTACAACCACAGATTAATATGTCTTTCAACCCTCACCAGAGACGCTTCTATTTGCGGCAGATGATGATTAATACACAGACCCACAGCCTAGTCAAGGTATGGCAAGTAAGACATTGCAGAACGCTCAGTCCTAAACGGGACATCTGCATTATATTTCCTCCTTCCAGGGCTCACATGACTGCAGAAGAGGAGACTGGAATATATGAGCCAGAGGCTAAAGTTCAAGGAAAGTGTTTCCCAGACGCAACAGGGCAGCTGCACCGACAGACTCACAGTGGTTATGACTACATGTAAAAGGCCTGTACAAGCTCAAGCCCAACAACATCCCAGGCTGGTGAGGACAGGCAGGCATGAAGTCCCACCCCAACTGAGGAACTCCTGGTGATTGACAGACGCTGGGAGAGGAAGAGTCGGTTTTGTCTGATAGTGTAGCTTCTGGTAAGTTGGCCATACTGTGTGGGTGCCCAAGGAGGCTACATCTAATGCCTCAGAGCTAGCGTTACAATTGGTTGTGAGCTGCTTGGCATAGGTGCTGGAAACTGAACTTGGGTCCTCTGCCAGAGTGGTATACGTCCTTAACCATCGAGCCATCTTCCCAGTACTTAAAATAACACCTTTAAGCACTAGCCATGATGGTAGTTTAAGCCTCCATTGAAGGTTGTATACAGCCCGTTTTAAAAGAACGGACATCTCTTCAGGGAGACTCAGAAAGGAACAGGCCCCTGTGTGCAATAACTCTTATGTCAGCTTGATACAAACTAGAGTCAACCTAAAGGAGGTGGCCCCTAAGTGAGAAACTGTCTCCATGACAACGGGCTAGAGACCAGCCTGTAGGCCATTTCCCTAATTAGTGATTGATGGGGGCGGGCCCAGCACTGTGGGCGGAGCCACTGAGTGTGGCCCTGGGTGCTCTGAGGAAGCAGGCTGAGCAAGTCAGGAGGCAGCATCCCTCCATGGCCTCTGCTTTACTTCCTGCCTCCAGGGTCCTGCCCTCGCTTCCTTGTGAAAGTGTAAGTGAAATAATATTTTTCCTCCCCAAGTTCATTTTGGTGATGGTGTTTCATTGCAGCAGGGGAAATCAAAGATGCCCACTTTGACAATCACAGTACCAAAGGGATACTGCTGTAAGCCTTGATTTTTTGTTTTATTACTTAAAAGAGTTTTATGGTAGTCTCCCTAACTCTGTGCTTATGCCTTTGAAATGTTCACAATGATTTCTGCTTTTCAATAAGGAAAGCATTCTGGATCCTATCGCAGAGACACGTTTAACCTCCTTAGAACCCTGTAGGTACTGTTGTGTTTTCTGTTTTTGTTTGGGTTAGCTAATCTCAAGGGGACATTAGGCATCCTAATATGAACCCCATGTAGTCTGCCTGTGCACCTCCTCGTGTAGATTTTGATCCTTTTTTGACCTTCTTGGTATAAATGTAAATAATCCAGGAGTTTGGGACAAGCGGTTCTGGTACAGGCTGTTTTGTAAACTGCCTGTGTAAACTGCGGGTCCTCAGAACCTCTAGGCACTGTCACCGAAGATCAAGGTCACGTTTATGACGTCACATCCTCCACCCACCTTTTCCTTTCAATCTGTCTTCTTACAAGGACACCAGTCTGACTGGCCTTAGGGGCCACTCACATTCATCTGATTGAACTGAGGGGGTCACTCATGGTCATGTGACAGGATGGAAATGTCACTCACATTCATCTGATAGGACTTAAGGTCATTCATGGTCATGTGACAGGATGGAAGGGTCACTCACATTCATCTGATAGGACTTAAGGTCATTCATGGTCATGTGACAGGGTGGAAGGGTCACTCACATTCATCTGATAGGATTTAAGATCACTTATGGTCGTGTGACAGGATGGAAGGGTCACTCAGATTCATTTGATAGGACTTAAGGTCACTCATGGTCATGTGACAGGATGTAAGGGTCACTTACATTCATCTGATAAGACTTAAGGCCACTCATGGTCATGTGTCAGGATGGAAGGGTCACTTACATTCATCTGATAGGATTTAAGGTCACTAGTGGTCATGTGACAGGGTGGAAGGGTCACTCACATTCATCTGATAGGACTTAAGGCCACGCACAGTCATGTAACAGGATGGAAGGGTCACTCATATTCATCTGATAAGATTTAAGGTCACTCACAGTCATGTGACAGGACTGAAGGTTACTCACATTCATATGACTGGACTGAGGGTCAGTCATGGTCATCTGACACGACTGAGGGGTCACTCACTTTCTTCTGACTGGATGGAGGGTCACTCACATTCATCTGATAGGACTAAAGGTCACTCATGGTCATGTGACAGGACAAAAGGGTCACTTGCATTCATCTGATAGGAGTTAAGGTCACTCATGGTCATGTGACAGGACAGAAGGGTCACTCACATTCATCTGACAGGACCGAGGGTCACTAGTGGTCATGTGACAGAGAGGACTGAGGATCACTCACATTGAGTAGGACTTCATCTTAGCTAATGGCAGAGATCTGATTTCTGAGCAAGGCCATATTCTGAGATTCTGGGTGGACATGACTTGGGGGGCAGGCATGACTCTTCTCAGTATGATACCCCTTCCTTTTCTTCTTAAGACATTCCTTCATATATCGTGACTGTGTGCATGTGTACATGTGAAACACAGAGGATAACTTGTGTCAGTCGGTTCTCTTCATCCTCCATGGAAGTCTGGGGAATCAAACCGTGGTTATAAGTCTTGGTAGCCAGCTCTTTTACCCACTCATCCGTCTCACCAGCTCCACCCCCTTTCTGGTCTCACGTCCCACCTTGCTTCCCCAGCCTCTTACATTGTCCTGCACCGGCCTTTAAATGAGAAGTGGCCAGGGGCCACCCCGGATATCAACTGCTCAGGAAGATGCCGCCATCTTGGTACTCTGGGTGTGAGCCATGAGTCCTGCCCTCCCAGGGGAATAGATTGTGGGGGAAAGCCAGCTGAAAGGTCTTTGGAGCCCTGCCATCCCCTCCCCTTCCCATGATGGAGCTGTCACAGGGCACCAGCCCTATGCCGATGTCATCTCTCTCCAAGGAGAGATCAATATACCTCATGTGTAAGCCACTCAGCATCTCTGCCCTCGCGTGTGCTCCTAGTCCAAGAGATTCCTGAAGGTGTCTCTCCCGGTGTGGCTCACTCCCCTTCTCTGCCTTTCTGCTCTTCTCCCTCCCTCCAACGCCCATGGCTGCTTGCCATCTTGGGGCTCACAATTGCATTGAGTGGTAGCCTCCAAGGAGATAGAGTCGTCATGTTTTAACTGATGGGATGTGAACACGGGATTGCATTTGAAAGACATGTCCCCACAGACACAGTGAAATAGTACGTCACAAGGTAAGGTCGCCCTGGATATAAGGTGGACTTGTATCCCTAAATCCAATGAAGATTATTGTGTTACCACGCCTGGGATTTGCTCGGGAGGAACCAAACCCAGTGAGTGCTTCATGTACCCAGCAGGGACCCTGCCAACTAAACTACAACACCAGGCTTTACGGGGAGATGGGGTTGAGCTAGAGTCTCACTATGTATGCCACGGCGACCTTGAACTTGCTTTGTGGACCAAGTTGGCCTGAGCCTCGCAGCCATCCCTCTGCAGCAGCCTCCTGAGTGTTGAGATGTAGACATGTGCCTCTACGCTTAGCTCCATGACAGGTGTGCTTACGAAAGAACCACAGGGCGTTTTGGGACACAGACAGAGAACGGTGCATGAAGACAGAGGTGGGAGTGGGGTGTCTACACGCCAAGGGCAACCTGGAGCTGCCAGCGCCTGGAAGGAGCAAGGACTGTTCTCTAGAGCTGGGAGAGGTGGTGACGGCTGGACAACATCTTGAATTTGGGCTTTTGGCCCAGCACAGACCCTTTGCACCGGCTGCTCCCTCTGCCCGAGACACACTCTGCTCATCTCCACCAAGTGCTGGTTCAATACCACCCTAGTCAGCTGTTGCTTGATTCTCCTGTGTACGTCTCCTCAAGCCCCCAGCAGCCCCTTCTTCTCTGCTTTATCCTTTCTAATACATGAACCGACTTCCGCATTTGGCCAATTACCTCCTCCTCTATCCTGAAAGGAAGCCACTCTGAGACAGGGATATCACCTCTTTTGTGCACAGCCATCTCCACCACCCAGACAGCAGAGCGGGCTTTGATGCATGTTTGTTGAATGAATAAACGAGAGACGTTCCTGTATAAGCACAGTTGCTACAGAGACATCCCGTGGGGTGCTTGTTTCTGAGTGACCATGCCTGTCTTTCCTTTCCCTGTTGGGAGACAAGCTGCTGGAGTTTTGAACCGGAGGGACCTGGAGGCTAGCTACTCACTTCCTGACCAAGATCCTTTTACAGCCCCCAGATCCCCCCTGACCTCGCCAAGTGGGAAGAGGTTGTGAGTTCCTCATGGCCTGACCCCAGTACCACAGTCAGACTCTTCAGGCCAGGGCAAGAGCCAAAGACAGTCACGTGTGAGTCATCCCTCACGCTCCTGGCTGGTAGCTCCTAGAGTCCTGCACAGAGATAGCAGCTGAGGGGATGTGATGCCCTAAGATAAATCCCTAGCTGGCTTATGAGGCTTCCTTCTTACTCCATTTCTGTGCCCTAAAGCACTCTCACATTCCACAAGTAGAGGATCATCTCAGCGACTCTCTCCTGGGCTCAGCGAGAGAGAGAATCGTCTCAGGGGCAGGCATGGCAGCTGTAACAAGAGACACATTGAATTCAAAAGCGGTAGGGCTGGCTTAAGGATGCAGCCCAGTAGAGTGTTCACTTAGCATATGCCAGGCCCCAGGGATGGAACCCTAGACTTTTTACGGGCTAAGCGAACATTCTATTAGTTTAACTACAGCCCCAGACTGTCGAATGCAGGGCCTCACACCAGTATCAAATCCCCTAGAACTGGAATGCAGATGGTTGTACCAGATCCTCAGCACTGCATAAACCAAGAGTAACAGAGCGTGTTTGTAATCCCGACACTCTGGGAAGGTAGAGTCTGAGGATCAAGCAGTCAAGGTCATTTTAGACTACATAGGGAATTCAAGACCAGCCTAGTTACTTCCCTATGGGAAAGAAGGAAGAAAGGAAGTAGAGGGGGGTCATATCAAATGAAGCTTTTACTAACTTGTAGACTAGAGGTATCCTGTTTGAATGTGTTCCCATATGTTAGACACTTAGTCCTAAATGCACGTGTGAATGGAAAGAGGGCCTTGGGAGGTTAATCCAGTCATAGATTTATAGATTCATCGGTTAATGCTTATTTTTGCAGAAGTTTGATCTTAAGATTAAGCTTTCAGCTGGACACAGTGGCGCATGTTTTTAATCTCAGCATTTCGGAGGCAGAGACAGATGTATCTCTGAGTCAGAATCCGCCTGGTCTACAGAGCTAGTTCCAGAACAGCCAGGGCTACACAAAGAACCGAGAAATCCTGTCTCGAAACAAAACAAAACAAAACAAAACAAAACAAAACAAAACAAAACAAAGCAAAGCAAAGCAAAGCAAAACAAAACAAAAAACACTGTAGGGGGTAGGGCTGGAAAGATGGCTCAGTGGTCAAGAGCACTGGCTGGTCTTCCAAAGGACCCTGGTTCAATTCCCAGCACCCTCAAGGCAGCTCAAGCGGCCTATAGCCCGTGTTCTGGGGACTCTCATGGACGTTCATGCAAGTAAAACACCAATGCACATAAAAAGACATTTAAAAATATTGAAACAGAAGAAAAAAGAATGAAGAAGAAGAAAGCGATGGTCTTTCCTCAGACACAGACACCATGCTCTTCAATTCCCAGCCTCCAGAACTGCAAGCTAAATAAATAATTCATTTTCTGTAAGAAGTATCCTGGCCTTGAAGTTTTGTTATAGCAACCAACAGAAAACAGGACGCCATGCTAAAAGGCAGGGAACCCAACACAGAGCGTTGGGGGAGATTGTCTGCTGCCATTGCAGGCATATGAACGAGAGACAGCCAGGGAGGGCAGGCTTCAGACCCAGTGGAAGGCAGGAGAGGCGGCTCAGCAGTTAAGTACACTGGTTGCTCTTCTTGAGAACCCAGGTTCAATTCCCAGCACCACATCATGGCTTACAACTGCCTGTAACTCCTGTTCCAGGGGACTTGGCACCCTTGTTGACTTGTGAGGGCACGCACACAATATGCATGTGGTGCACAGACATACACACAGGCACACACACACAGACACACACACAGATACACACACAGGCACACACACACACACTGATATACACACAGACACACACACAGATACACACACAGGCACACACACACAGACACACACACAGGCACACACACACAGACACACACACAGATAACACACATAGGCACACACACAGATACACACACAGGCACACACACACACACTGATATACACACAGACACACACACAGATACACACACAGGCACACACACAGGCACACACACACAGACACACACACAGACACACACAGAGATACACACACACAGATACACACACAGACACACACACAGATACATACACAGGCATGCACACACACACACACATACACATACACACAGGCACACACATACAGACACACACACAGATACACACACAGGCACACACACACTGATACACACACAGACACACACACACAGATACACACACAGGCACACACACAGACACACACACAGACACACACAGAGATACACACAGATACACACACAGACACACACACAGATACATACACAGGCATGCACACACACACACACACACATACACACACACACACACACACACACACACAGGCAGTGTGTAGCCAGTGTGAGGCCCTGAATTTGGCACTTAAAGCTGGGCTAGAGCTCACCGGAGAGAGTGCTTGCCTAGCGTGCAAAAGTCTTGGGTTCCATCCCGCTGCAGCCCTGCATTAGGCTGAGTTTAGTGCTGCATGCCTGTAATCTCAGCACTTGGGAGATAGAGGTAAGGGGGTAAGAAGTAAAGGTTATCCTCAGCACACAGCAAATTCAAGGCCAGCCTGGGCTACATGAGACCCAACCTCAGAAAAGGAGAGAAAAAAAAAAGAAATTTCACTGTAGGGCACACACACACAATACACATACATGTATGTAGGCAAAACACGCACACACACTTTTTTAAACACTAAATAGTCTTTACAAACCAAGGGGACAGAATCCATAAGCAAGACAGAGACAAAGTGAGAACCCCGACTCTCTTCCAGGTGCTGCTGTGAGCAGGTTGGGAACACGGCCAGCTCCCTGCTTCCCAGGGTCCGCAGCAGCCTGACTGCATCACAGAGCACCCAAGCCCCACTCACTGGCTTGTCTCGTGTAGTTCAAAGTCCCCTTCCCCTACCTCTGATACATAGCAGAGCCGTATGTTAACCAAGCCTGCTTCCTAGAGGTCTCCGACTGGCCCGTCCTTCAGAAACCTTTAAATCTGGATGTCGTGCTTGGTCTAGGAAGAATGAAATGCTCTGCTTTCAGACCCCCCCCCCCCCCACTTAGCATTTCTAAAGGCTTTTTGCTTAAAAAGATGACCTGACTAGCGTGTCCATTTCAGACTGGATTTTTTTTTTTTTAACACAGTCTGGGATTTGACAGCACCAGTTGCAGGAAGGGTTTGAAGGCAAGTGGGTCAGAAGTGAGGAGGTCAGAGGCAGTCTCCATAAACCGCTTTGTCTGAAGATCTAATGACTAGACAGAGACACTGAAGACTCCTTTCTGGTCAGCGACCATCGCTGCACAGAGGTGAGATCTACTTCCAGTTTCTTCGGCGTCACCGGGGTCTGTTTTAAACAATTTGAAAAGGGTGGAGCAGAGCCCACACAGATGCTAGGCTCAGCCCGATACAGAAAATTACCTGCAGCTGTGAGCGGCCATGTCAGAGTTAGAAACTGAACCTCCATCTCCACTCCGCCACAGACAACTGTCCTAACAGCCTGGGACTGTTCTGGCCCACTCTGCCCAGAGAGTGCCTAAGAGTCTTCAAGAGGCTCCAGCAGCTGGCACCAGGCCACACACTCTGAAGAGGGACACCAAGCTGGAGTCCCACAGCAGAGGTCTGCCAGTCACCAGGACTGGAAGAATGGTTGAAAGATGGTCACTGTAAGCCACTAAGCTATGCGTCCCTCATGGCACTGTAAATATGCCTCACAGACAGAGCTTGTGGCACAGTGTATGCCCCACATGCACAAAGCCCTGCGTTCAATCTTCAGCCAGCATGCAACAGGCATGGGGCACGCACCTGTAATCTGGGTACTTGAGAAGTAGAGACAGGAAGATCTGGTAGTTTAGGCTAGCCTGGGCTATGAGATCCTGTCTCAAAATATGTACAGTCTGTTGAACACGGAATTCAGGAGATAAGGATGGACAGATCTCTGTGAGTTCAAGGTCAGCCTGGTCTACAAAGTGAGTTCCAGGTCAGCTAAGGACTACGCAATAAAACCCTGTCTCAAACAAGCAACAACAAAATAAATGAATGCTGAAGGAGGGTGTCAGATCCCCTGGAACTGGAGTTGTAAGTAGTTGTAAGCCACCATATGGGCCCGGAGACCGAACCTGGGTCCTCTAGAAGAGCAGCCAGTGCCCTAAAGCACCTCAGCCACCTCTCCAGTCCTGGGGACTGTTTTAATTGTATTAGTTGAGGTGAGAAGACCCACTGTGGGTGGGCCTGTTCCATGGATGGGGTCCTGGAAGATGTAAGTGGGGAGAGAGAGAGAGGGAGAGAGAGAGAGAGAGAGAGGAATTCACTGCTCTCCACTGCTCTCTGCTTCCTGGTTGTAGATGTTATATGACCATTGAGTTCCAGCTCCTGCCACACGCAATGTGGATAGAAATGTGGACAGTGGGGACTTATCTCAGAGGAGAGATGGGCACTATCAGGAACTTGACTGGGAGCCATTTGTATGACAGGTTGGCCAAGAACCTGGCTTTATTCTGCCTGTGTCCTGAGAATTTACTAAAGCAGGATGTGGGGATGGTAGACTAACTTGTTTCTCAGAAGGAAATTGTGTGCTTTGAACTGGGACAGTAGGAGGGACGCCTTGAGGTTAAAGGCTCCAACTCGTAAAAATGCAAATTCATGTACAAGGACTTCGAAGGCTTGAGCTAAGAGTGGGAGCTGGAGGGGTTCTCTGCCCCTCAAAAACAATTGCTTAGGAGAGTGTTTCCCCTGGGTCAGAACACAGAAACTCATGCAAACATGGGTCCAAGAAGCCCAGGAGCTTGCAGAAGAACCTGACAGCTTTCTCCAAATGTGACTGGTTTGGGACTCACGATCTTCTAACTATCCTCTTTCTCCACCTCTGCCTTAACCCACAGCCACTCCTGGTCATCGTCCTCGACCAACCTGACACTTGTTCACACAGATTCTGCAGAAGGCATGGTGACCTTGGGCACACTTCTGGGTGTATATGTATCCCATAGTTTCATTTCCTCAGAGTCTCATTTCTCATCTGGGTGGGAGGCTGGGTGTGTGAGGGTGAAGTCACTCGTGGCCGATGAGCTGAGACAGCTGGAAAGAGGCCCTTCCCACACGTCTAGTGTCCACGCACCCTTTCTCTTCCACTCATGGTGGAGGAGGAGACGTTGGCACCTGGATATGTCCCAGAAGGCATTGCTACATGACCTCATCTTTGGGCCAGGCTCAAAATTCTATCCTAATCAGCTCTCCTTGTTAAGGGTCAGAAAGGAGGGTTGGAATTCCAGAAGTTCCTTGTCATGTCCCGGCTTTTAATCAGTTGACACTAGAGTCAGCATCCTCGAGCTGAAATCGTCACAAGGTTTTGGGGGGGGGGGTTGTTGGAAGGCGGAGCAGGGTATCAGAACCATTGTGCGAGACACGCCTGCTCCTTCTGGACCGGAAATCCTGTTGAGGAGAGAGTTTGAAAGTTTGTGTGAAGTTCACTTGTGGCGATCAGAACCACGGACAGCTACCAGGGTGCCTGGAAGCCATGCAGTCCAGAGGTCCAAGCCAGTCAGGGCCTGCGGGATTACAGGTTCAGAGGACACTCTCCCCCGGAGGCTGGTGATGGTGGGTGTTGTCTGGGAGTGTTTTCGATGAGTCACCCCATAAGCCCTGTACTCGCTGCAAGCTCTGAAAGCTGGGGTTCTCCCTGCCATTTGCAACAGGGGTGGGTAGGATATTAAAGGCCCTCAGGTTTTGCATGAAAGAAGGGGGCAGGAAACAAGGACATGTTAGTGTGCCCCCTCCCACCTCCACCCCCCACCCCCCACACTCTCACCCTAGCCCAGCCCATTTCTATACAAGGCCTGCTCTCCGCAGCCTCCGCCCACAACGAACACTCCACACAGGCACAGAGGGGTGAATTCTCAGGTCCTGAGCTCAGCAGACAAGAATGTGGCTGATAAATCAGAGATAACCCCACCCCTACTCCATGTGAAGGGCTGGCCGGATAAAAGGCAGAGGCCCGTTGCTGAAGAGGCCAGTGTGCGCACGCTGCTCGAGGAGGAGACAAGACAGAACTACACACCGCTGCAGCAGCTGGCCCAGCGCTTCCACAGCATGGATCTCCAGAAGGTGCTGCCCCAGACGATTCTGCTCCTGCTTTTCCTCTATCTGTTGCCGCTGGGAGGTCACTCCCATCCTCTGGGAAGTCCTAGCCAGTCTCCAGACCAATTCAAGATGCAGGTGAGCACTGAGGGTCTGCACAGAGAGACGGGGTCTGCCTGAAAGGTTTGGGCAGCAGCAATGAAAAGACCTTGTGTCCTTTGGGAATTAGCCATGTGAGGATCATAAAACGGCACGACTGGGCCGCAGATCCCTTACCCGATGGGCACTGCGGAAGGGTGGGGGAGTCAGGAGGTGTGTGTGTCTGAGGTCCCGGCTCCCCAATCCATCACAGAGGCTGCTGGAGCTCATAAGAGAAAAGTCAGAGGAAATGGCTCAGAGACATTTCCCCAAGGACCAAGGCCTCGCCAACGAAGCTCCAAGAAGAGTCCTTCGGTCTCAAGACAGCACCCTCCGGGTGCAGCAGAGACTTCAAAATGCCAAGGCGACACGTACTTCAAGCTGCTTTGGGCACAGGATAGACCGGATCGGCTCTGTCAGTCGTTTGGGCTGTAACGGTGAGAACCTGCCTTGCCAAGCTATGCTCCCATCCCATCTCCATGCCTGTCACCCTCAGAGGCCCCTAGGTTTGCTGTCTGGCTACCTGCACAGCCTGCCTCCACCTTGCTGACAGTCTTCAAGACCAAGGCAGCCTGTCAGGAAATATCACATGGGTACTTCATCCTATCCTCACAGATCAGCACCTATCTTCCATCAGAGGGGTCCCACACTCCTCAGGGCGCAGACCGCCTGCTGTCTGACCACCCCCTTCACGAGGCAGAAAGAGGTCTGAGCATTTCCCCTCCATCGTCTCCAAACTAAATTATCAAAGATAAAGGGCATTCCCAGCCCACCTCACAGTAGAAACCATAGAGGCCCAGGGAGATAGATAGCTTTCCCCAGAGCCTTAAACTTCGGCATCATCTGGGGACTGCAGGTGTGGTGTGGTGTGTGTGTGTGTGTGTGTGTGTGTGTGTGTGTGTGTGTGTGTGTGTGTAAGCTCAGTTCCTGCCTCGGTTTCACTTCCAAGTCTGACATTACCCTGCCTCTCCTCCCCACAGTGCTGAAGTTCTTTTAGGAAGACCTCCTGGCTCCCGACTCTACCTGAGGCTCTTTCTCCAGCTCTGGGACCACCTTTGAAGTGATCCTGTTTGTTTATTTATTTATTTATTTATTTTTATTTATTTTGTTGTTTTTCTACAAGACTGTTTCTTATCCTGGAGCACAAACTTGCCACAGCGTAATAAACATAGCATATTTCTTGCTTTTGAAAAGGATTTGTGTCCGTGAGTTTCAATCCACCCCTCATCTCTCTTACCTTGCTTTTGTCTATTTTGGTCTAAGACAGGGCCTCTCTGTAGAGACCTGGCTGTTCTGTCAATTCACTCTGTCAGGAAGGCCAGTCTCGAACTCACAGAGATCCACCCGCCTCTCCCACCAGAGTGCAGGGATTAAGGGCATGCGCCACCGCTGCCCAGCTGAAATGCTCTCCTTTGATTGCCGCGTGTCACCTAAGCTCCTCACGACCAGTACTGCCATGATTATCATCACACCCATTTTATGGCTGAGAAAGTTGAAAAGCCAGGTATCCAGGGACATGAGGGGACAGCTGAGTGTCTGGCACATCTGCCCAGGCTGGCTTGAGCAGAGCTCTGGAGAGTGTCTGAGAGAGAGAGAGAGAGAGAGAGAGAGAGAGAGAGAGAGAGAGAGAGAGAGAGAGAGAGAGAGAGAAAGAGAGAGAGAGAGAGAGAGAGAGAACCGAGAGGTGGCTTATGTTGTGATTTCTCATTTCGATCTCATGTGCACTCAAGGTTGTGGATATCTAATGAAAGCAATGAGGATTTTTTTTTAAAGATTTATTTACAATTATATGTAAGTACAACGTAGTTGTCTTCAGACACACCAGAAGAGGGCATCAGATCTCATTATAGGTGGTTATGAGCCACCATGTGGTTGCAGGGATTTGAACTCAGAACCTTCGAAAGAGCAGTCAGTGCTCTTAACTGCTGAGCCACCTCTCCAGCCCCCAAGGATTTCTTTTTAAGTGAGGTTTTGAAAGTAGCTTATTTTCCAAGCCTCCAGGACTCGTCTTCTGATGCTTCTGACTCAGAGACGATGAGGAGCTAGAACAGTTGGTGTGGACAAAGCCCTCGTGAACAGGGCAGGCACAGTTCCGATAGCTGGGACGGTCCCTCGTGACGCTGAGAAGAGGATGAGCACCCTCCTTTGGCTGGCAGAGAGAGGTCCTGTGATTTGCCCAGGGTCATGAAGCTAGCGAGCGGCAGAGCCATACTCTGACCCAGGTTCTAACCACTGCCCGGGCGCCCTCTTCCAAGCCAGGGACTTAGGCTTGCTGCTGGAGTAGACCCTGGGACCCACTCGTGAGTCATCCCACGGATCCACATTTGGGCCACCACCTGCTTGCAGCCTGCTTCTCTACTCAGGGGACAGACAGCACACATCCATTTTTCCAGGAGACCGGGCACATCTGTTAATAGGGGCCTGTTGCTTGGGTGTGGCTCATGCTGGACCCAGTACTTAACTTTCTTTTTCCAAGCAAAGTCCTGGAAAGGTGACCCAGAGGGACATCCTGCTGAGCTCCCAGGAGGATGTTCCTAGCAGAAAGCACTGCAGGGCACATCCTTTAAAACCAGTCTCCTGACTGCTCTTCCCAAAGTCCTGAGTCCAAATCCCAGCAACCACATGGTGGCTCACATCCATCCGTATTGGGATCTGATGCCCTCTTCTGGTGTGCTTGAAGACAGCTACAATGTACTTACATATAATAAATAAATAAATCTTTAGCGGGACAGGGGCGGGCAGAGGTCCTGAGTTCAATTCCCAGTAACCACATGATGGCTCACAACCATCTGTACAGCTACAGTGTATTCATATACATAAAATAAATAAATAAATCTTTAAAAATATAAGATCTGGGTGATGGTGGCACGTGCCTTTAATCCAAGCACACAAGAGGCAGAGGCAGGCAATCTATGAATTCTAGACCAGTCTGTTGTTCAGAGTGAGTTCTAGGACAGCCAAAACTACACAGAGAAACCCTGTCTTGAAAAACAAAAACAGGGCTGGAGAGATGGCTCAGTGGTTAAGAGCACTGACTGTTTTTCTGAAGGTCCTGAGTTCAATTCCCAGCAACCACATGGTGGCTCATGACCATCTGTAATGGGATCTGACTCCCTCTTCGGGTATATCTGAAGAGAGCAATGGTGTACTCATATACATAAAATAAATCTTAAAAATTTGTTTTAAAGAAATCATAGAAGGAGACTGAGGTGATAACTAGCTTGGTTGGGAAAGTGCCTGTCATGTTAACAGAAGGACCTGGGTTTGTATTCTCAGCATCCACATGAAAGCCAGACACAGCCGCGTGGACCTGTCATCCAGACAGAAGGCTTGGTTCTGTGCAGCCCGCACAGCTGAATCGGCGAGCTCCAGGTTCAGCAAGCGAGCACTCGAGGACGGCGCAGTGATCTCTGGTCCCCACACGCATGAGCACACATGCAAACCCATGGACATATCAATACACCACACACTCATAAAAATAACAGGCAAACAATCGGAGCCGAGCCTGTGGGTGTGGCCACTGCCAAAGTGCTTGTCCAGAGTGCAGAAGCCCTGAGTTCCACCCCTGGTGCCCCATCAACGTGATTGGCTGCATGTGCTTATGACTCCAGAACCCAGGAGGTAGAGGGTCAGTTCTGGCCCTTCCTAAGCTACATGGTCAGTGTGCTGGTTAGGCCTTTTTGTTTGTTTGCTTGCTTGCTTGGGTTGGTTGGTTTTTGTTTTGGGTTTTTTGTTTGTTTGTTTGTTTTGTCAATTTGACATAGGGCAGGGTCATCTGAGAAGAAGGAATCCAAGAGGGGAAAATGCTTCCATCAGATGATTCACTTGCAAGACAGTCTGTGGAGAATTTTCTTGATTCATAATTGATGTGGCAGTGTCCAAGAGTTTGAGTAAGTGCGCAGTGCCGCTCTGGGCAGGTGGCCCTGAGCGTCATTTTAAGAAAGCAAGAGGTGGGCAAACCACGGGGAGCAAGCCAATAAGCAGTGTTCCTCTGCGGCCTCTGCGTCAGTTCCTGCCTTGAATTCCTGTCCTGACTTCCCCTCAGTGATGGAGAGTGACCTGAGAGGTGTAAGCCAAAATAAACCCGTTCCTCTCCATGTTGGTTTTGGTCATGGTGTTTATCACAGCAGCAAAACTAGGATGGAAGAGAAGCTGGTACCAGGAGTAGAGCCCTGCTCTGACAGCGCGCTGGCCCCTTCCACATCGATGACTAACTAGGGAGATTCTCCACAGACTTGCCTGCAGGTCGACCCGAGGGAGGCAGTTTCTAGATTGATGTCCTTCTTCCCAGGTGACCCGGCCCCGTGTCAAGTTGACAAGAAAAACCTAGCCAGCATTTTCACCACACTGTTTTGGGGGAGGCCGTGCAAGCATTTAGAGCTTTGGACTGGAAAAGCCATTATAAGTGTTGTGGATGGCACAGCCAGAGAAATGGAGGTGCCCACGCCCTTTAGAGGCTCGAAGATGGTGAGCAGTCCCAGATATCACAAATGGAGCGATTTACACTGTTGACGTTTTTAGCTTTGCTCCGATCTTTTAACTGTGCCCTGGAGTTTTTGATACTGCTATTGTTTGTTTTCTGTTTCTTTTCTTTTCCTTTTGTTTAAACAGGAGCCCACAGTTGAGAGACTCTGGGATTTTAGAGAGAGAATACATTTTTAAAAAGAAGTTGAGCTTTTAAAGTATTTGAAAGATCAGGACTTTTAAAGTTATACCATGCTTTGTACTGAGTGTTAACATAATCTTGGGGATAAACAAGAAAAGAAAGGTTTTATGATTTAATAATGATGTACTCGGATGTCAGGTTGACAAGGGGTCAGTTGTGATAGTTGTTGCTGATGGTTTTTCGGTCTCTTTGTACTTGCAGTTTGAGATGGGCTCAAGTTGATTGGGAGAGGGAACTTGAACTGAGAAAACACTTCAGTCAAATTGGCCTGTGGCAAAGGGGGAGGCTTGTTCCTGAGTAGTTAGTGATTGACATGGAAGGCCCAGCGCACTGTGGGCGGAGCCAGCCCTTAGGCAGGTGCTTCTGGGTTGGAGAGCAGGCCAGACAGCAGCACCCCTCCAAGGTCTCCACGTCAGCTCCTGCCTCCAGTTCCTGCCTTGACTAAGTTCTTGCTTTGGCTTCCCATGGAGATGAACTACGACTGGGATAAGTAAGCCAGATACGCTCTTCCCTCCCCAAGTTGCTTTCGATGATGCTTTAGAAAACAAGCTAAGACTGAGTTCAAGGCCAGCCTGAGGTGGTGACTATCTCAAAAATGAATAGAGAACAGAGTAAGAAAATAAAAGCTTCCTAATCAGGGACACACTTAGTTGCATGCACACATACACACACACACATATAAACACCACACACACATACACCATGCATACTCACACACAAACACATATACATACAAATACCACACACACACATACAAACACCATACACACACATACACGTAGAAACACCACACACACACAGACACACACACCATGCATACTCACACACATATACATACAAACACCACACACACATACATACACATACATAAACCACACACACATACACACACACACACACACACACACTCTCTCGTGCACGTGCGCACTCATGCATGCATATACATACAAACACCACACACACACATACACACACTCTCTCACGCACGCATATGTACACACACACACACACACACACACACACACAGGTACACACCTCCAGCCTCCCTGACACTCCTTCTTGGAGCCACAGCAGCCTTTAGTTTCCCAGGTTGCTTGTTACTAACCATGTTCCCCTCAAAGAGCTGCCATGACCTCTGTCTCCACAAGCGCTTCTCCGAATCCCTCTAGAAGGGAATTGTGTGTGGATCAGACCAGAGGGGGCTCAGTCCCCAGCCTCAGAGCTAAAGGTCCTCAAGGAGGCTGTGCAGGGCAAGCCGGCTTTGTCCGGCCTCGAGCGCTGAGAGTGCAGAGCACTGGTTGTGTCCTTCTGGTCACGCAGCCTACTTTAACAACAGTTCTCAAACACTTTGACCCCTCCATCCTATCCCACCTTCCACAGGTAGAGGAGGAAAGACGGTAACAGGACAGTGGGGTGTAGGCTTGTTTAGAAGGAGATCTTTGGGGCGACTCCAGGCTCTGTTGTCAGGCTGCCAGCACTCCGTTCTAAACAGTGTCACCAAACATGAATGGGCAGCAGCCGCACAATCCGGCAAGAACAGCTCGGCCTCTCCGGAATCAGCACAGATCGGCTGGAGCAGAGACAGGCAGGATACCAGGACAATTTCTGTGCCCCGCCTCTGTCAACGAAATGAAGATCAGCAAAGGCGTGAGACCAACGAAGCGTTGCGCAGCTAGCTGTGCGAGCGGGCGCGCTGTCTGTGCGGTCCTACTTACGGTCTCTCCAAACAGAGAAACATCACACAAGTCTGCATCAGGAAAGCATCACATGACATGACCAGAAATTCCCACTTCAGTGGTATGTGTGTGATGTGCATGTGGTGTGGTGCGTGTGGCATATCTGTGTGTTGTGTGTATGTGGCGGGGTATGGAGTGTGTGTTGTGCACGTGTTGTATGTGTATGTTGTGTGTATGTATGTGTTGTGTGTATGTTGGGGGGGTATGTGGTGTGATATGTATGTGTCTATGGTGTGTATGTGTGTGATATATGTATGTGTGTGGTGTGTGTGTGGTATGCATGTGGTATATGTGTATGTGTGTAGGGTATAGAGTGTGTGTGCTGTGCATGTGTTCTATGTGTGTGTTGCATGTATGTTTGTGATGTGTGTATGTGTGTGGGTGTGGTATGGTATATGTGTGGTGTGCACGTGGTATACATGCATGTATGTGTTGTTTGTGTATGTGGTGTGTGTCTATGTGCATGTGTTGTGTGTATATGTGTGGTATATGTGGTGTGTATGTGTATATGGTATGTGTGTTGTGTATATGTGCATGATATGTGTATGTATTTGGTGTTGTGTGGTGTTCTCGTGGTGTATGTGTATATGGTGTGTGTGTGTGTGTGTGTGTGTGTGTGTGTGTGTGGTCAATATTAAGTACCTCCCTCCATCACTCAATTCTACTATTTTAGATAGGTTTGTTCACATGGTGTATGTGTATATGGTGTGTGTGTGTGTGTGTGTATGGTGTGTGTGTGTATGTGTGTGTGTGTATGTGTGTATGTGTGTGTGTGTGGTGTGTGTGTGTGTGTGTGTGTGTGGTCAATATTAAGTTCCTTCCTCCATCACTCAATTCTACTATTTTAGATAGGTTTGTTGACGAGCCAGAAGCTTCCTGATTCCGTTAGACCGGGTGGCCAGTACCAACTGGAAATCCTCCTGCCTCCACAACATCCCCGGTGATGTATAACACTGTAGATATGTTTGTGTAGCACTTGCAAGCCTGGTGCCCATGGACTCAAAAGAAGGCACCATATCCTGTAATACTGGGGTTATGGATGGTTTGAGTCTCTCAGTGACTGCTGGGAGCAAAGCCCAGGTCCTCTGCAAATCCTCATAACTACTGAGCACTTTACCATCTGAGGTTCTGTCCACACTCCACTCGGAGACGGGTATGGGGTCTCATGCAGCCCAGGCAGGTTTCAAGTTCCCTATGCAGCTGAGGATGATCTTGAAATTCTGATTTATTTTTTGCCTCCATCTGATTGAGTGTTGTGATTACAGTCGTGTGCCATCCTGCCTGGCTTGGGCTATGGTGGAGATCAACCCTGGATTTTGTGCACGCTAGAGATGGACGCTCCACCAGCTGAATCGCATCTCTAGCCCCAGCCTCGCACTTTTGGTGGGAGGATTCCCCGGGCGTTCAGAGTACACGGGGCTCCCCAGAAGCACGGGGCAGCAGATGTACAGGAGCGCAGCTCATCATAGGTAGCGCCGGTTTCCTGTGCTGGTGTCCAAGGCTCTCTGTGAGGAGGCAGCTGAAGCAGCCGCTGTCCTCAGCCTTCTCGGGCTGTGCTTTTCCTCCGGGCACGGCCCTCCTCTCCTGTCGTCATTGCCTGTGCTGTCTCCAAAATAAAGCCCTTGCGCTTTCCTGTTTGTCCGTTTCCTGTTTGGGAAGGCCTAAGGGAGATTCTCCCGAGTGACTAAGCCCTCGCCCTGGACCACACCCTGGATGAGGCAACCCTTAGAATCCTTCTTGGCTGGACCACCCGAGCAGGTATCACACCCACGGGCTCCCTCCTTCCAGGACCTTTCGCTTCTGGCCCTGATTTACGCACCAGGACAGTTTATTAATTAGCTGTACCAGTTTCCTACACATCCTGCGCTTCCTGCGCTCCCCCACCCAGGCATGGGGGTCGGGGGAGATTCATTTTTTTCTTCATCTTTTCATGTTCCATCCAAAAAGTGACTTCACCCCTAGGGAGGCATTTAGTATACGCGGGGTGGGTGGGGCCTGGGCAAAGGGGGTTCAAGAGAGCAGGCGCGTTGAGCCAGTCATCCAGAAAGTATTTTTCTAAAGAATTGGTGTGTATCCACAGAGTGGTGCCTTGACGCCAACTCCTACGGGCTTTGCCTGCGCAAACCTCTGGGTTTCCAGCAAATGCTGTGGCCGATATACACCCGGGCTGCTATATCAAAATTCTGTGTGCCCAAAAGATCCCTCACTTATCTCTAACCCGGTGAGAAGAAATTCACAAGCCGGTTCACAAAAAGGCCAGATCCAGCCACCATCTGGATGACACAGACCGGGATATGGGGACTTCAAGAGACACAAGATGGGGAAGGCCCTCCTTGAACAGCGCCCACTAGTGGTCAAAAGATATATAGCGCCCCACCAAAGATATATGGAAAGCCTCTGAATGAGGCCATATTAGGCAAAGAACTCGCTATAGGTATAACGAGTGGCATTGCGTCCCGGCGTGCCATGACTGGCCTCTGGCTGAGAAAGTGGCACAGAAGGTAGAATGTTCGCTTAACGTGCAGGAAGCCTTGGGTTCCACCCTAGCCCCAAATGACAGCACGAGCCTGCGACTTAGCACTGAGGAGATGCTCAGCATGTCTACCCAGCGACTAAGGATATTTTTCAAGGCTACAGCCAGCTGGGTCACACGTGGTTTTACATTTACTCTTCCTTCTTCACCCCTGAGGCGCCCTCATCCCCAGGACCTTTCTTCTGGTGCTCAGGCCTTGCTGTAGCTCCTTAGCCCGTGAGCAGGGCCTAGGGACACCAAAGGAACAGAGCACAAGGTGACAGGCCACTTCCAGGCTGAGGTGGCAAAGAAGTGGTGTCTTCCATGACTCTTTTCTCCCTCATCTTTTCTTTCTCTTGTGTGTGTGTGGTTTTTTTTTTTTTTCCTGTTTGGTTGGTTTTTGGTTTTTTGGTTTTTGGATTTGGCTTTTTTGAGACAGGGTTTCTCTGTGTAGTCCTGGCTGTCCTGGAACTCACTCTGTAGACCAGGCTGGCCTCGAACTCAGAAATCCTCCTGCCTCTGCCTCCTAGAGTTCTGGAATTACAGGCGTGCGCCTCCACCGCCCGGCTCTCTTGTGTTACCTAAAGGGAATCCACTGCTTCTCTACAGAGGCCAGGAAGCAGGAAGCTGACATGTCCAGGGCACTGCCAGAGGACAGCAAGGAGCTAAGGCCTCAAAAGCCACAGTCTGAGAAAAGACATTCTCCCAGCAGGCTTGCGATGACAGCAGCCTGAGTCAGTGTCTCCATTCATCGTAGCTGTGCAATACTAAGCCAGGGACACCCACCCGCCCAGAGCAGACTCAGCTCCTTGGTGCGGACACAGTTGTTATGCAACAATGATGAACTAGCTCACTACCCATTTCTTCCCTGCCCCCCACTCTTGCTTTATGTAAATAGTGCTGCTATAAAGTTGTCTCAAGTCAACTCCTGCCTTGGATACCTGAATGTCTAACAAAGAGATAGAATATTTTCTTCCTTCTTCATCCCATCCACCTACCCATCTCTGTGTGTGTGTGTGTGTGTGTGTGTGTGTGAGTGTGTGTGTGCGCGCGCATTGGTCAGAGGTTGACGAGATTACTGTCCATTTTATTTATTTATTTGTTTATTTATTTATTTTTAAAGATTTATTTATTATTATATCTAAGTACACTGTAGCTGTCTTCAGACACACTACAAGAGGGCATCAGATCTCTTTACGGATGGTTGTGAGCCACCATGTGGTTGCTGGGATTTAGACTCAGGACCTTCGGAAGAGCAGTTAGTGCTCTTAACCACTGAGCCACCTCTCCAGTCCTGAATAAAATAATCTTTGTATGTACGTGATATGTATAGGCATGCCGTGATGCTTGAATAAAAGCCAGGGGACAACTTTGTGGCTCCAGGTCTCTCCTTCCACTTTTCCGTGGGTTCCGCAGATCAAACTCACGTTGCCAGGCTCCTGTGGCAAGCACATCTACCTACTGCGCCATGTCGCTGGCCTCTGCTTTATTTTTTTGAGACAAACTCTGTTGGAGTTGGCCTAGTGTTGCTGTCTGTTCAAATTCTAAACCCCACCCCCAAGTTCTGGCTTCTCCTGACAAGGAGATCCTCACACACATCAAGTGATGCTATGGAACTTTGCTTCCCAAGTCAATTGGTCAATAAAAGGCTAAAGCCAGTCTAGCGGTGGTGGCGCACGCCTGTAATCCCAGCACTCTGGGAGGCAGAGGCAGGTGGATTTCTGAGTTCGAGGCCAGCCTGGTCTACAGAGTGAGTTCCAGGACAGCCAGGGCTACACAGAGAAACCCTGTCTCAAAAAAAAAAAAAAATCCAAAAAAACAAAAACAAAAAACAAAAAACAAACAAACAAAGGCTAAAGCCTGTGACTGGGCAGTAGACAGAGGTAGGAGGGTTTTCAGTTACCACTTGGTGTCACCGGTGGGGGAGGGGCACAGACAAGAAATGACACAGAGAGAGGAGGAAGCTGCTATGAGAGGAGCTGGACCGTGAGTGTGTGACCAGAAGAAATAGCAAGTATCCCACCAACTGCTCTTCCGAAAGTCCTGAGTTCAAATCCCAGCAACCACACGGTGGCTCACAACCATCCTTAAAAAGATCCGACGCCCTCTTCTGGGGTGTCTGAAGACAGCTACAGTGTACTTTGTATAATAAATAAATAAATCTAAAAAAGAGAAAGAAATAGCAAGTATCGAGGGACATATGGTTAGAACGTAAGTTAGAACAGCTCTGAAACCCGCCCAGTCTAGGCTTACAGCTTGTAAATAAGATATCCGGACTGTGTGTGTCTTTGACATGAGCTAGCTAGAATAAATAATTCCTTTTACAAACATCTCTCAACGAATCTCGTTTTTATATGAATGCTGGAGACCCAAACTTAAGTTCTCATGCTTTCAAAGTAGGCGCTTCTCTGACTGAGATCTCTCTCCGACCCTCCTGCTTCTTTTTATTTTGGAGACGGGGTCTCTTGTAGCCCGGGTTAGCCTTGAACTCGATAGGTAGCTGATGATAGCCGTAAACTCCCGATCCTTCTGTCTCAGCCTCAAAGGGCTGGTATCACGGGTGCGTGCCACAAGACCAAGCGAAGCATCGGGTCCCTGTTCGGAACAGCCATGCCTAAATGGTCCACAATATCTTATCTGCCCAGCCTGAGAGTCACCCTGCTCCTCTGCCAGCCTTTGGATGTGCGGCTTTAGGGACATCCGCCTCCCCGAGCAGCACACAATGTCCCCGGGGATAGTTATGAAATCAAATCTCAAGACTACAAACTGTACAGACCCAAATCCTAGACCTTGGATTCCCATACAGAAGACTCGTCCTGCCTGCCATTGGCTGAGGTGACTTCTTCTCTGAGGGGAGCACGGAAAGGCTTTGGGCCTGAGAAGATGGGCCTTTCCATGTCTTTTACATTTATTTTTTTATTTCCTGTGTGTATGTGTACATGATGTATATGCCTGTGTGTGCACCCAGTACACCGGGAGGTCAGAGGGGGGGACATTAAGTGTCCCACTCTAACACTCTCCGCCATATTCCCATAAGGCAACTGGCCAACCCCTTTGATAGTTGGGCTGAATGACCCTGTCACAGAGGTCACATATCAGATATCCTGCACATCAGATATATACATTATGACCCATAACAGTAACCAAATTAGTTATGAAGTAGCAGCAAAATAATTTTAAGGTTGGAGGTCACCGCAAGCCACGGGTCCGTGTTGAACTGAGAAGCACTGCTAGAAGGTGAGGTCTCTCACTGAACTTGAAGTCAGTTGTTTGTTTGGGCTGGGCTGGCATCCAGCAAGTCCCTGAGAGCCTCATGTCTCCATCCCCCACCAATTGCTTTCCTTCTGGACATCCGAAGAAGTATCAGTCCCCCTGCACCCCAAAGCAGAGCAGGGCTAGAGATATGGAAAAAAAAAGTCACATTGGGCTGCCTTCCAATTGGTGCTCAAATCAAAGGCTTCTTCTTCTTCTTCTTCTTCTTCTTCTTCTTCTTCTTCTTCTTCTTCTTCTTCTTCTTCCTCTTCTTCAGATTTATATATTTATTATATGTAAGTACTGTGGCTATTTTCAGACACACACCAGAAAAGGGCATCAGATCTCGTTAGGGATGGTTGTGAGCCACCATGTGGTTGCTGGGATTTGAACTCAGGACCTTCGGAAAAGCAGTCAGTGCTCTTAACTGATGAGCCGTCTCTCCAGCCCAAAGGCTTAAGGACTGGGCTGAGCGGGTGATGGGCTCCTCCACTTGTGAGACACAGAGGATACACAGTGTTGGACATGGTAGCGCTGAGGTATGGAAAGCACGCAGAGAGCATCACTGCAGAGCATCCTCTGCCCTGCCCCTCAATGAAACCCTGAGGTCTCAGAGTCTCAGTGGATGACATTCATGTCCCCTCCGGTTCCACTCTGAAAAGTTGACTCTAAGCAAAATAGATGGGGAAACCTTGAAATGGCCCTCCTAGAGCACTGGTCAGGACCGTAGGTCTCCCAGGGCCACCTATAGACTTTAGACGTGGCTCAGGACAGAAAAGCAGCAGTGGTCGGTCGTCCGAGGCCACCTGCTTCAAGTCTTTGCCTGTTCAGACCATCTCCAGGAGATAGGCCACGTGACACACACAGCAAGGAGCCCGAATTCCCCCAGTAGGGCTGCTTGCTGAGTCCTCTCTGCTAATAATAATCCGCAGCCACACAATTATGCAGCGAGCATTCCAGGGACTCATCCAGAGGCGACGGTTTGGACTTGAACTGATTTCAGATTTCAAGTAGAGGTTGGCCAACCCAAATTGGCTGCCTACAATGCCCAGCTCTCTCAAGGGGGGCTCTTGTTTTCTTCTACCTTAGAGAAAACGTCACCCCAGACACTTCTTGTGCCTTCTGGCCACGTGACAACTCCTCCAGGCAGCCGCAGGGTCGGCACAGCTGAGGACGGAGCTGGCGTCCGATACACAGGTGTCAGAGTGGGCTGACACATGCGGGTGTGGAAGGCTTCCAATAGCCCATAGACCGTCAGAAAGGACAGTAGCAGAAATATACACACGCATCAGACACGCAGAGCACACATCGTGTGACTATGGCGACACTGAGGTATGGGGCCAGTCACTAAAGGATGGAGGATGAGACCACTCCTGAGGATGCCAGAAGAACGGAGGCCTTCCTTGGTCTCAGAGGTCATGAAGGACATTAGGGAGAATGGAAGGCCCCCTCCGATCCCCTCCCTCCTCCCTCTATTTCCCTGGGAAGGGTGGGAGCACCACACCTCTCACGCTCAGAGTCTGAGCTTCCGAAAGCAGCCAGGCCAAGAGAGAAAAAAGGTTTCATCCTCCGGGCACCTGCCGGCGGGCGGCGCCTTGGACACGAGTTTTGGGAGACGGTTAAAAATAAGCTTTAGAGGAAACACGCTCTTCTAACGGCCCTTGGCGTTTACACGTGTAGCTGAATTCTTTAGAGCCTGTATCATGTCGGCTTCCTGGCTGACTTCATACTCCAAAAAAAAAAAAAAAAAAAGTAAGATCTCTTTCACCTGACTGCTAATGGGGACATCTAGGGTGGGGTGGGCTGTCTGGGGCCAGAGGTCCACCCACGAGGCCGGTGAATCAGGTGTGAAGCTCGCTCGCTCCAGCGCGTGGACTCCCTAGCCTAGCTGGCCTCCCGGCTGTCTGTCATTGACTCCCTCTCCCGCCCTTATTTGGAGCCCCTGACAGCTGAGCTGAAGCAGTGGGGGGTGGGGGAAGCTGGGTGCAGGCCAGCCGTCACCCTCTGCTTCCCTGCATGGGTCCCGTTGCCAGGGAGAAAGAATCCTGAGGCGAGCGCCCAGGAAGATAACCAAGGACTCCTTTCTGCTCTTCTCACACCTTTGAAGTGGGGACCTCTTGAGGCCAATCAGCAAGAATGTGACTCTTGCAGCCGAGGGTCTGGGGGAGGGGAGGGGGTTTGCTGGAGCTGCTCAAGGCGAAGGGGCCGTGACAAGCTTTGCCGAACTGATAACTTTAAAAGGGCATCTTCTGCTGGCTCCTCTCTCCATCGCTTTATCGCCGCAAGTGACAGAATGGGGAGGGTTCCAGCCCTCCTGCCTTCTCAGGGAGCTGTGGGGGCTATAAAAACGGAGACGCTGGGCAGCCGGGAGACAGTGACGGACAAAGACTGAGAGAGAGAGAGAGAGAGAGAGAGGGAGAGAGACCAGAGAGTGAGCAGACACAGCGGACATCAGATCGTGCCGACCTGAGTCAGCATGGGTTCGTTCTCCATCACCGTGGGCTTCTTCCTCACCCTGGCCTTTTGGCTCCCAGGCCATATTGGAGCAAACCCTGTGTACGGTGCCGTGTCCAACACGGATCTGATGGATTTCAAGGTAGGACCAGGAAATGGGACACAGACCGGGACCAAGGTGTCTCTGGTACTGGGTCTGTTCCTAAGATGTCTCCTTTCTCTGGATTTATTTTCCCTTTATGAAGAACCTGCTAGACCACCTGGAGGAGAAGATGCCGGCAGAAGACGAGGTCATGCCCCCACAGGCCCTGAGTGAGCAGACGGATGAGGCAGGGGCGGCGCTTGGCTCCCTCCCTGAGGTGCCTCCCTGGATTGGGGAGGTCAACCCACCTCAGAGAGATGGCGGTGCTCTGGGGCGCAGTCCCTGGGACCCCTCCGATAGATCTGCCCTCTTCAAAAGCAAACTGAGGGCTCTGCTCACTGGCCCTCGGAGCTTTCGGAGGTCCAGCTGCTTTGGGGGAAGGATTGACAGGATTGGAGCCCAGAGCGGACTGGGGTGCAACAGCTTCAGGGTAAGAGGGGCTGTGAATGGAAATGGAATGGGGGTCCGGTGGGGTGTCCTTAGGGCTCAGACCTTGCCAAGGGAGCATCTTTGGCAGTAGAGAGTCCGGTCCATCTGTCTATTTCCTCTGAGAGTTCTGCTTCACTATGATGGATGTACGTTGAGTTTCAAGACAGTGCCAACAGCTTCTACAGGCTCTGAGCCCTGAGCGGTGGGAAATCAGAATACAGGGCCAAGATTGCCCGCACTAACGCTTACCAGCGCCTTGTTTGCCAGTTTATCACAGAAGCTGGACTGTGGCTTGTGGGAAATAGTTGGTCATTGTTCAAGTTGGACCGTGTAGCCCAGGAAAGGGATCATTGAGCCAGTCTATTTCTCTCTTTGTAGTATCGAAGATAACAGCCAAGGAAGGAAAAGACAGCCAGATCTGCAAGAGCAGATCACAAAAGACCCCAAGTCCTTTGCAGTGTGTCACGAGGCTTGGTCGCATTGCCACTGAGGTGTGGCGGACACCCTCCTAGAGCTGTGACTTCCTGTCTTCATCTATCACGATCGATGTTAAAGTAAAGTTGCCTCTCCCACTCTGCATCTTAAGGTAGATCCTCACCCCTTTCAGAAAGCAGTTGGAAAAAAAAATATTGAATAAACTTCAGCACCAAGGACAGACGCTGAGGCCTGGGTGTGCTTCTTTGGCTTCTGCTGCCAGTCCCTTGCTGTCCCCAGCCTTGATCTGTCATTTCTCCCTCCTTCCCTCCCTTTTCTTGCTGAGTGTGGGGGGCGCTCATACCATGGTCTCCGACGTGCTCTGCCTCCATCACAGAACCCGGGAAAACCCGCCCAGGCTGAAAAGGGCGTTTATTTTTAACTCGTAGAAAAGGACCACAAGCACACCTTTTCCAGAGCACAGGTAAAGACGCCTAGTCTCAAGACATTCCATGCATCCCTCTCACCTTCTGGTTACAGCCTGGGTGACCTTAAGGGGTTTTTAGAGAACCAGGGACTGTCCAGATCTGTTACAGCGTGCTAGCTGCTGCTGTGACCATGCGAATTACACAGTTTGGATAAGCGTGAGCGCAGGGTGGGTTCCGCAGCTGGGAGGAGGAGGGTTTGCAGGCTGATGGGCGGCAAGTGCAAACGCTTTGTGAACCGCCTCACTGGTGCACCACTACCTACCCGTGGCTATCAGTCAGTGTTGGAGCTCACACTCGGGGAGCCAAATGCATTTGAACACGGCCAGTGTCCCTGGCCCAGGACTGTGGGGCTTGGACGTGCACGTTGCGTGGAGGAGAGAGCCAGGAGGAAACATGCAGGGCTTTATCTATGTTTAGTCTCCGTCTATAGCTTTGGCTGGCCTGGAACTCTGGGAGATCTGCTTGCCTCTCTCTCCCTTGCTACATTACCAAGTCTGGCTAAGGGGCAGTATTTTTATATCAGCTTGTGAAAGGTACCACCCTAAGCAGAGAACACATTCAAGGCTGAGAGTGAACACCGCTTCTCCCCTGAGATCACACAGGTCATAACTCCAATAGGACATGGTTTGCTATCCCCCTGTATGATTGTGTGTGTGTGTGTGTGTGTGTGTGTACACGCGCCTGTGTACTTGCGTCTCTAACCTGTACTGGGCATGTTGTACAAAAACGGGGAGGGAAAACCGAGCAGTATCATGAATACCTGTTGAGAGGCAGCAAGGCCAGGAGCAGACAGGGATGGGCTGGAGGTAGAGGAAGACCTTCAGCCACTTCCAATCAAAATCTGTGAGGTCAAGGCTAGCCTGGTCTACATGGTGTGTTCCAAGACAGCCAGTGTTATGCAGTGAGACCTGGTATGTCATGGTAACAAAGGGACAGAAAGGTGACAGAGCAGGGGCTTGGAGGGCCGTCTGTGACTGGTGACAAGGCAGCACAGCCACGGACACTGCAAGCGGTGTTCCTTGTAAAATAAGACAAGCGAACAGAGAGCAGGCAGATGCGCTGCGCCCGCACACACCGGGAGAGCTGCGAGGGCTTCTCTCCTGGCTGCTGTTGGGCTCGTTTGTGGGGTGTGTCCCCAGACAGGCAGCCGAGCACCCAAACAGGCTGTCCCATGTCGTCCTGGAGCAGCTGGCGGGGAGAAAAGATCAACAGACTGAAAGTATGCAGAGGTGACAGGTGCCACGCGAGGAAGAGCTCACGAAGACAGCATGGCCACAGGCGCGGGGACAGCAGTGAAGGGGAGGCCAGCAGACTACCTTTCCTGGCTGGGTCTGATGACATGGACCTGGAATCCCAGCACATGGAAGGTAGGGACAGGGCAGTTCTTTGCTTACAGTGAGTCTGAGGCTAGCCTGGGTTACATCAGACCGTGTCTCAGAAACAGGCTGCTCTGAGATAGCACCTTGACTCTCCCCACTTAAGAGGGAGAAAATACAAATCTGGAAAGGGAGAGCCCTGGAGACAAGGGCTACGGAGAAGGTACAGACATTTTATTCCGACTTAAGAGTGACCACAACAATGTCCGCCTTCCAAAGGGCCAAATAAAAATAGACTTTTACAAATTAAAAAAGATACCATTTATCTACACAGTGGAATCAGCTATGTTACCATATAAACAGACAGTATGCAGGGAAAGGCGGGAGCTGCGGCTGGACAGTCACTGAGGTTCACAGGCACCAAGGGTAGCACTCCACATCAACAAGGCTGGGCCAAGAGGGCCGTGCTGGCCTCTCCAGAAGCTTTCTTGTCACCAAGGTCTGCATCAAACTGTCACATGGCTAGCTGAGTCAAGCTAATGTCCGTTCCAGCTGGAACTGCTTAGCAAGGTCACATGCAGACATCTCATAAAATACCAAACTCCCACAGCAGTCCCGGGAGCCACACGAGTGCCCAAGCCAGGAAAACTGCCTCAAGCCAACCTCGCTGTCCCTCCATGGAGCAGTGTTTGCGAGGCGCTGTGGCACGGGGTGGGGGTGGAGGTGGGGCACGGAGCTGACAGGTGACAGGAGACCGAGCCAAGGGACTTCCGTGGAGGAGGCTCCAGGGCTTACAGTTACGGTTCACAGGCAAAAAGGCTGCTGTCTTCCGGCTTTTCTGCAAAGGCAGGATCGGCGGGGAGGGACAGAGAACCGAGTGCCCTGCAGGAGCATGGGCTCACGGGTTCCAGGGTATGGAAGTCTGGATCCTGTCCATTCTGGGATAAACTGATGGACATACATGGACGGACACACACACACACACACACACACTCACATGGGGGAACAACAGGTCCCTAGGACTGGCTGTGAGGCAAGAAGCTGTGGACTGGGGTCCTCTGCAGGCTGGGAAGACAATCCTGTGGTGTGTCATACTTTTCTCTTAGTGTGGGCAACTGGTCTCCTCCTTGACGGAGCACAGAGCAGGGAAGGCATTGAAATCAGCTATAAAATGAAGCAGGCAGCAGGCCACACACAACCCTGCTTAGCTATTTTCCCAAGTACTTATGGGGACTTTCAACCCTCGCCCCCACCCCCCATCCCCAGTCAGAAGCTGAAAACAGAGTAAGTCAAGCTCGTTCTGGTAAAAAAGATAAGCGAACGGGGAAAACGGGGCTGGGTCACTGTCAGCTCCGACCAGGGCCCTGGGACACCTCCCCAAGCACTGGTCAGAGGACTCTGCCAGGCCTGGCACAGATGCCCTCCCGCAAGTTCCATGATCTAAAAAGTACCTAACACAAATGAACATGAACGGCACCTGTATCCAGAGAACAGCTGTCACAGGGGCCCTGGGCTGCAGGGAGATGAGTGCAAACGTCTGTACCAGATGGTCGCTGAGGTGCCGCGGAGAGAGCGATCCATGATCAGGGAGGCACGAGCACCCCACTCCCTCCAGGACCCCAGCAGCAGCTCAGGGTCCTCGGGAAGAGGGCCAAGTCGGGAGTGCACTGGGGAGCCACTGGCTTTCTCCTAAGGTTGTACCTCTGGTTGGCCCCGCCCAGCTCAGGACAGCCTGCTTGCCAGCCTGTAGAGTAATCCCAAATTCACTAGGGTTCTGGGTAGTGGTTCTGTCTAGGGGTTCTTCAATTTTGGTTGACTTTGGGAATGAATCCAAGATGAAGCTGTGGCTGCCCCACCAGGAAGAGAGACAACGGCTTAGAAAGTTGAGTAGTTGTGGGGAAGAAAAGAATGACAATGGGGGAGAGCGTGTGTCACTGGAGAACAGGTATAGTCAGTGCGTGGGGACTACTGAACGCTCACGGGGGAGGCGCCGTGGGCCCCTGTGGTGGGTTTAACGCTTCAAAGGCCGTTGGCTGGAATTTTAGTGCATCAGGGGTCTGGTCAGGAATGAGTCTAAGGACATTCAAGCCACGGGGTCAAGAGCGTGAACCCGCTCCTAGGAAACAGTAGGAGAAGAAAGTTGGACCAATGAAGAGGCAGAATGTATCTGAGGTCCTGGTTCTGATTCCAGGCCTTCCCAAACATGGGGACAGTTCTTGATGCCCACTTCTCGAACCTCGGAATGAACATGATATGCAAATCACACCCTCAGTGCTCCTGCCTGGAAGGGCCTGGACAACGGCTGTGCTCTGAGAGGTACCTAGTGTCCACCTAGGATCCCGCCCGACGGCACCCTGATGTCTCTCTAGGAGAGCTGGGGAATGGAAGATTCTTACAGAGGAAGTCAGTAAAATCCCAACTTCCTGCTCAACAGATCCCCCAAACCCTCTGACCCCCTTCTTCCAGGACTCCAGGCATCTGTGCAAATGGGTGACCAGGAGCCTTCACGTGGGCTGGGGACCAGCAAAGGAGCGGGCCACCTGCAGAGGCGCCTCTGGGTGTGGGCTGGCTGCAGCCGGGCTCAACCGTCAGAGGGTCTGGTAATGCTGCCGCAGCCGGGCCTGCAGGAACTCCTTCGTCAGGTTGTGCCGTGTAATGATCCCCACGATCTAGGGCAAGGAGAAAACACCCAAGTCACCACGGGGTAAAACCCACCAGAAGACTGCATGTAAAGAGAGGCGGTCCCTGCCAATGTAGCACAGGATGGAGGAACAGAAAGACAGAATTGGACCTGGACGTGTAAGGACACGACAGGATTTCAGGATTTCTGTGCTCGTGTCACAGACTTCCTCCTCTCAGAGGTCAGGGGTCATGGAGGCCTGGAGGCAGATGGAGCTGCACCAGAGGGATCAGCGGGTCCTGACATGGGAGAAAACTGGGAGCAAGGAGAGGGGAAGGACCGGAAGGGAGTCGGAGCCACCTGCTTTCTCCCAACACAGACCTCCGTGTGGCCCAGGCATTCTTTCATTGTTTTTGGTTTGGGTAGACAGGGTTTCATCCACAACACAGCCCAGGCTAGCCTTGAACAGGCCTGTGTGCTGGGACTACAGGCGTGTGCCACACACCTGGCATAACTAGCCTGTGTTTTATCTTGCATACTTGTTTATGAATAAACCCAGACCCATGCTCTACCATTTAGCTACACCCCAAGTCAAGCCACACCCTGTCTTAGGTTTCTACTGCTGTGACGGGGCCACATGACCAAAAGCAATGGGGGGGGGGGAGGGTTCTTTCAGCTACTTCATGGTCTGTCACTTAGCAAATTCAGGGCAGGAACCACGAGGCAGGAGCCGAGGCCCAGGCTGTGGAGGGTGCGGCTCACTGGCTTGCTCTTCCTGAGTGGCTTACCCAGGCCCAACAGCTCAGTGATGGAACTCTCGGCCCCTCCCACCAATCACTAATTCAGAAGATGGACTACAGCCCCGCCCACAGCCCTGTATAATGGAGGCATTTTCTTAATTCAGAGTCCTTGCTCCCACATGACTCCAGCTTGTGTCAAGCTGACAAACTGGCTAGTGTGTGTATGTGTGTGTGTGTCTTTAAACAGGGCGCACTCACAGCCTGCTGCATACCTGTTGCATACCTGTAACAGCACCTAGGAGGGAGGCTGAGTGCAAGGCCGGGCTGGGCTACTTAGTGAGTACAGGCCAGCAAGGGAAGGGAGGGAAGGCAGGCTGTCCCCTAAACAGGAACCAGGTCATTTTGTGACAAAGGAACGGCTCTAAAGGGAACTGAGAAGTAACTAAGTAAGACGGGGAAAGACCACGTAGCCACGATGCTCAGCTGTCAGAGGTGGGGTGCAGGGCAGCTTAGGGGAGACTGCCTGCCTGGCACACCTAGGACTAAGCCACACCCTACCTGCAAGGAAACCCAGGATGAAGAGTGACCTCGGGGCACGCAGAGCCTGGGCTGAGGTGACGACCTCAGCAGGGCAGGAATCAGGGCTGACTTTTATTTATTTGTACTTTCTTATTATGCTATAATATAGTAAGACAGTAGAGCAATAATTATATCATAAAAAATTAAGTTGGGCCAGGCAGTGGTGGCGCACACTTTTAATCCCAGCACTTGGGAGGCAGAGAACAGGCGGATTTCTGAGTTCGAGGCCAGCCTGGTCTAAGGGACAGCCAGGGTTACACAGAGAAACCCTGTCTCAAAAAAATCAAAATTACGTTGTGCTGACAAGGTGGCCCAGTGGGTAGATATGCTTGTCACACAAGCTTGGTGACCAGAGCTTAAGCCCCAGAGCTCACTGAAGTGGAAGGAGAGAGCCGGCCCACAAAGCTGTGCTCAGACAGCACATGGTAATGGTTTTGTTTTTGAAGTAGCCCTGGAATGATGGGAAGCCTGCAGACATAATCCCTGGGTGTGCCTTCCTTCCTCCCAACCCTCTGAGCCTTCCCTCTGCCTTATACTCTGTTAAGGCGACAACTGCCCTAGGAGGTGGGAGGGGGCCAAGAGCTGGGGTGGGGAGTGAGGAGGCACCCCACCCGGAGCCAAGACCACAGGCAGGCAGGACACGGGCGCCCCCTGCTGGACTGGGTGTGCATGGCAGAGCGTCCAGTGGTGGACAGATGAGGGGCCCCAGGGACAGGGCCTCCTCCACCCGACCCACTCACCTCTCCCACCGCATTCACCACCGGCAAGTGGCGCAAGCCCATGGTTCTGAACAGGTTGAAGACTTGAGAAACATGGGTGTTGGGGGAGACGGTAAATGGTGAAGGATTCATGTACGGGGTGACGTCCTGCAGCAGAAAATCAAGAATCACCCACAGCCTAGAACAAGCATGGCACACAGCAGGGCGTGGGACAGCCCCGAGGGACAGCCAGCCTCCTCACCACAATCATTCGCGGATTCAGCAGTGTGAGGTCCAGGTCATGGATGTCCGGGAATCGCGGGTAGTCTTCGGCCATCTCAGCGTACGAAAGCCGTGGTTGGCTGGCACTCTGCAATTCCGACCAAGGCGATGTCCTTGCAGCAAACCGCAGCTGCTCAGAGGGTCCCTCTCACAGCCCCCTCCCCTCCCCAGTTGTGACAGAATCTTCCAGTCCTATGCCAGTGGGGGCGGGGGCGGGGCAGGGGCGGGGGTGGCAGTCCAGGAGCCATGATAGGTGCTGAGGCGGGAGACAGCGTGATACCAAACCAGTTCTAATGAACGGTAAGGCTGCTAATAGGAGTTAGGGTTGTGTCCCCCCAAAACACAGCCAACCTGCAGATCCTAGTAGCTATCAGGTGCCTTTGCCGAGAACAGGGCTCTGCACACTTTCAATGAACTCACACTAGGGGCCTAATTCTAGCACCAGCAACCTTACAAAGTGAGCACGGGCGCCAACACAAGTCCCATTGAAGTGGTATTTCCACAGCAAGGCCTGGCCTCCTAGCTCCTCAGAGAGCCCGCCCGCCCGTGGACTCTGCATCTTGCACGTATGGTCTTGAACTATGGAAGACCCTGCTTCAAGCTCCCAGGCCAATGGCAATCTGACCCAATGGCTACAGACAGTGTGGCAGGAGTGTTGTCACTGTCCCTCAGATCTCACTGCTGTCTGACAGGTGAGGGAGGCCAGTGCCCGGCTCACAGGACAGACACGTGCTGGCGGGGACCTGCTGTCTGAGCAGGCTCTGCTCCCTAACTCCGCTCTGTGCACCACGCCTGGCTCACAGCTGTCCCTACTGCCGGACAGCCCCAGAATCAACCTGCTCCGGCAGGCCAGGCCGGGTTCTTCAGGACCCAAGCTGTCCTTGCCCCGACCCGCTCCAACCTGGCTGGTGACCCACACTCCACCCAGCTCCTTGTGCCAGGCAAGTGCTTTTCTACAGTATCAGACTACAGAAGAGCTCGGGGCCGCAGCGGGAGAACCTGCCGCCGCATAGATCAGCAGTCACTCCGGAAAGCAGGGATCTGGGCGCTCCTGCCAAAAAGGTGTGAGAGGTGTGGTCTTGGGTGCCATGGGGACACCCTAAAACCAAATGGAAGAGACAAGATGGCTACAGTGGAGCTGGAAGAGGGAGGGGTACTTCTTCTACTAACACCTGCAAGAGTCCACTTGAACAAGAGCTCAAATCCCGCAGGATTAAAGGCAGGCATGGCCGATGCCGGGGACCCCAGCACATGCGTGCTGTATTAGGCATTTATCCTCAGCTACCCTGAGATACGGTAAAGACCAGCCTGGGCTACACAAGACCCTGTCTTAACATCAGAAGAAAACAAAAGGAAACAGCCCTCAGGATATGAAAAGCTCACAGGCCAGCAGGCAGGAGACACTGTCAGGAGACAGAGGATAAACAAGGGACAACTGGAGTCAGCCTGTCCTCACTGCCCTCACGACCTGGGGGCCTCACGAACACAGCAGTGTGGCCTCTTCCAGAGCAACAGGGTCTGTCCCTGTCCCTATCCTGCCGCCTTCTAGAGCAGCAGAGGCCAGACTTACGGACTGACTTTCGGAGTAGCACACTCCTCGGACGAGCAGGGTGACAAGCTGAGAGCGTAGGACAAGGCCGTGGAAGGTCAGCGGACGGAAGCGCTCCTCCATGGTCCAGTCTTCGCTCGGGGACTGGTCAGGGTACAGGTTGGGGTAAGGAGTGTATCTGTTACACAAAAACCAGACGCTGCTGCCTCGTATCCCTCAGCAGGGCCGCTCCCACATTCTCATCCCCTCCGGTAATCTCCAGCAAGCAAGGACCCCCCACGGCCTGCCTCTGCGTGCTGGGCGCTCTGCATGGAGGCCGTGGCAGCCAGTGTGAGGCCCTCACCTCCTCTCCAGCATCTGCTGCAGCAGGTCCTCCTTCTCTGCCGGCTCCTCGGAAGCCACGTGTTCATCACACACGTTGCGCAGCTCGCTGGAAGGGTAAGACTTCATGGACTGGCCCCGCTTGCGCTGCTCACCCGCACGGGTGAGGATACTGCATTTCTAGGGATGGAGGTGGGGCAGTGAGTCTTTACAAGGGCCCAGATGGGGGTGCCGGGCATGCAGATACTGGAGCATCTCGAGCTGTGGTGGGAACTGTACTATTCTTGGAGGTCTGCAAGGCACTCGAGCTGCAGGCCAGTCAGTTAGACCTGAACATGACCCTGAGGCCTCATGTGGGACGGAAGTCTTTCCCACCACTGGGGTGCCAAGCCCAAATGCATCACTGGGTCGTGATGCTCAGTCTGACTGGGGTTTACTAACCAGGTGTCTGTCTGTTTTCACAGGGCCACATCCCAAGGGCTTTGACCTCAGACAGATGAAGAGCTAGGGTCTAGATGGGGAAGCAGGTTACAGCTGGATGTGCACGCATGCGTGCTGGCTCCTGGGGGGCGTTATCTCGCCCTGGCCCCTCCTGGGCTCATGTCTGCTTTCTCTCTCCATGCTGCTAGATACTCTGTTGTGTATCTCCTCGGTCCTGATGGGCAGACTTACCTCTGAATCACAGGACAAAAGAAATCCTTCTTCTAAGTGGCTAATTTTTGTTGTTTTTCTTTCTGTGTAGCAGGGCTGTCTGCCTCTGCCTCCTGAGTACAGGGACTAAAGGCTGGCATTACCCCCACCCGCTTGGTCTGTTAAGTATGCCAGCACTGCCCACGTTGTCTAAGTGTGGTCACACCACGCATCTTGTCCCAGAGATGTAAAGTTATCTGCTGCAACAAACCTCACGGTTTTTGTGGCCTAAGACTGTACCTTTGTCGTCTGGGGAGGTGCACCTCAATTCTGCAGAGGGAATACACTCTTTCCCTTACATCCTATCTTGGAGGGACCATCAGTGTTTATGTTTGTTCTTCCCAAAGCCACTAAGGCCCACTGGGGGCCACGGAGCCGGCGGGAGGTGACGGACCTGCCCTCCCTGGACTGAGAGGTGGGCTACCCAAGGTCGGAGAGCAGCGGCACCGCCTCACCTGTGTACACCACACAGCATCATGAGGTCAGCATCTGCATCCCTAGGGCTCGCAGCCCGGGTCTGCACCTGCAGCTTCCAATTTGACTCCCTTCCCCCTCCTATCTATCAATCTATCTATCTATCTATCTATCTATCTATCTATCTATCTATCTATCTATCTATCTGTGGTTTCTTAAGACAAGAGTTTCTCTATGGAGCCCATGAGCTCGCAGTGATTCCCCTGCCTGGGCCCCCACTTTCCTAAGTTGTCCAGAGTCCATCTGTGTCAGCAACTTTAGAACCCTCCCCGATGGTTGTGTGTGGTAAATAATTAATGCCAAGACTGCTGACTTGTCCAGAAGGACCCATCCTCCTGTTCCCTGCTGCCCAGGTGAGCACATATCCTTTGTGAGACCCACTGTGTCCTGTGAGGGTGCTGCAGAGTCCGTCCCCTAGCCTGGCCCAGTATGAGTCCAGCCCGGCCTCCCCGGCCTCCCCGGCCGTCTCCTGTACCTTGAACTTGATGTTGTTGCTTATGAGCTGGTTGCCCTTCATGAAGTCCTTCTCATTGCCCCGGTTCTCGGTGACCACGGGGAAGGCGTGGTGGACCGTGGTGCGAAGGATGCTCACTAGAGACTGGATTCGAGTGTGCGGGTACACATACGTCAGGTTGGGCTCCATGATGTCACTGGCTCTCAGCCTGCAGAGGGACAGGCTGTGCTGGGCAACAGTGCTCATCTCCATGGGGACCCCTGGGGCCTCCCAGCAGCTTCTCCAACGTCTGCACCATGCCTGCTGCACTGCTCACTTACCACACTGGGGGCCTCTGTTAACTATCCAAGACCCCACCTGCTTCCCAAGGGCTGGTCAGCCTCTCCTTGACACAGCACATCACATGCCGGGCTCAATCCCCACTAATCACTAGTTATCTGGAAGTTAACGGCAATTCTAGAGTCCTTGTTTAGACCAGGATGGCCAGCCAGAGCCCACGACCTATCCCAGCCCTACACTCCTCCCCGTCTGTTTCCCTGCAGCAGTGGCAGGGCTGTGGGGCTGACAGGATGCTGACCCCACATGAACTCCAAAAGCTGGCCTGAGACCCCGATAGGAGGCTGGGCATCTGTGTGTGGTCCCAGGTAGGAGTGGTGCTTGCTTGGATGTGTGAGTAGGCTGCTGTATTGCCAGGGCTGTGCATATTCTCAGTGTGACCAGCTAGCAATGCATAAGCTGGAAGCAGTTCTCACAACTGACTCGGCCAGCATGCTACGGAGCCCTGCTTCCATGTGCCCCGGGGCCTGCTCACCACATTCCTAGCCAACTTAAGCTGCTTGACACCCCTGAACACACAGGGCAAGGCGGCCCACTGTCTCCCCCTCTGACGGGCCCACAACTTAGAAGCTGGTGCAAAGACGCGGGAAGAGGCAAACTTCTTACTTGTCCATTTCCACCTCTGTCTCCCACTCCAGAAGAGGCACACCTCTCAGCCCGATGTGGATGTCATAAATGCCCTTATTCAACAAGTCTCCAGTCCACTTGGCCACCTGCAACATAAAGCAGAAACTGAGGACAGCCCTTGAGGTGAGCCTGGCCCTCAGCCTGCCGGCCACCAGGGGGACGCGCTCACCATCAGTGTGATCATGATAGGAAGGCCGTAGGTGATCTCATTTGTAGACTCGATCAGGATGACTGTGAGGCTGATGGTCATCCTTACGACCCCACCCAGGAAGGCTGCCGCGCCGATCAGGGCAAAGGTCCCAGAGTAGAGGTGGCCCAGTCCGAGGTAGCTGATGAAGAGAAACAGAGCCGGGCTCAGACTCACAGTGGTAGCGTGGCTCACGGGCTTGCAAACACGTGGGCACATGCGTACTCATTAAATCCACACTACCTTTTCAGGACATTGGCAACTAAACGTCCGAAAGCCGCTCCACACAGCAGGGAAGGCACGAAGAGGCCGCTGGGGACAGAAGAGCCGAACGTCCAGCACGCCAGCAGGAAATAGAGGGTGAAGAACAAGGCCAGGGTGACGGGGCTGAACGTCCCTGCAGGGCGACAGCAGACCTGAGTCACACTGGCAGCACAGGCCCAGGGAACCGTGTTGGGTGCTCTAGGGTAGCATCTACACACCCACCGGGTCACCTGCCAACTCTGGAGGCAGACGTGAACCTCTAAACGGGGCATTGCAGAGATGCCCAAGAGGGAGCTGGTATCGACCCCGGGGCGGGGCGCTGTGGCGCGGACACTCACCGTCTTGATGGAACAGCTGCAGGATGGCAGACTCCTGCGAGTTGAAGAAGAGTGTGGCCATGTCATTGTATGTATCATTGGGACAGAAAAAAGTCTTGATCGTTGAATTCACATCTTCTGACGTGACCTGAAGAAAGGGGTCAAACAGTCAGCACAAAGGCACCTGATGGGACACACAGGCCTCCGGTGCTGGCTCCTAAGAGGTCAAGGGTCTGGCTGGACAGCTCTCCCTGTGGGAGGGGCTGGGGTCTGGCTGGAGGAGGAGGCAGGTACACATCTGCTCTGGGCGCTGCCTGATGCTGGCCCTGCACTGTGAATGTGGGGTGAGGGCCTTTGTCACCCACTTCCTGAGAAGTATCTGCGCATGACTGTGAGGAATACACAAGTGCCCCAGCATAAATGCCAAGGCAGCTCGAATGCACCTCCACCCACGCCAGGTGAGCTGCCCGGCTCTGCCGCCCACCTTGCCGTGGCAGCACTGGGACTTCAGACATGAGCAGCCATGCTCTAAGGGCCCTAGGGCCCTGACTCAGGCCCCTGTCCTTGGATGGCAAGTGCTTTCCCTGCTGCACCCTCTCCTCAGCCCTCACTCACGCATCACTGAGCACAACCACGACTTGGTTCCTCCTCGGTGCAGATTCCAAAGTACCACAGCCGAGAGCTCAGAGTGAGAGCCCCAAGGACTGTGGGAGGGCAATGCAAATTAGAGGTCGGCTGAACCCCCAACTTCAGTTGCAAATGAAGCCAACCGAGCAAGCAACCACACAACCAACTTTATTCTGGACTTTCTACAAAAGAAACAGCCCTAACCTGAGGCCCCACAGCAACGTCATGTGCCCAGCAACCTTCCTTCCAGCCCCACTAGGAGAGCACAAGTCAAACAAGGAAGGCAGGCCTCTTTACATCTCGCCGCCCTGTGTGCCCGGGCTTTGGATGCCGCCTGAGTTATGAGTGGAGGCAGGGCATCTGCAGAGGGATGGCTCTGGACTCCTGGCTGCTGGGGTGCAGCGGCCGCTCGCCGCACTGCTGTCTCTGAATATGGACAGTAAGAAGGTGGGCTGCACTCGTGAGGATAGCGCCTCCTGCCGGCAGAGAGGTGTGAGTGCAGGGGACAGTGGACAAGCTGTTGGCCGTAGCTCAATAATGGACACATGTAGGGTTTCCCAGAACACGTCTGGAGGAAAGCCCGTCCCATGGAGTCTCTGGGACAGGTCTTGAGGTCAGCAGCACTGCTGAGAGACCACCCGTCTGCTGGCTGAGAGCAGACTACAATTCAGACGCCTTCGCCACTAAGTCTGCACTCTCCGGGAAGTGCACACTCTGGGAAGGATTGTTACTTTGGAAACTCTGGCTTTTCTTCATCTACAAAATGAAGTAGTACCTTCCCCTTCACGCTGCAAGTTACCAGCTAAGGGATCTTGGAAAAGCCTTCACTTTGATTCTGTTTTCTTTCCTTTAAAAATGGGGATACTATTATCAGTCAGTACAGTAAAAGAAAAAGAAAATAATGGTAGTGGTGTGAGGTACTTGTGAAAGATCTGAGACGCAGGGCCTGAGTGTCTCTGGTGCCTGCTGGACTTTCGTGGGCCCAGGAGTCCTATAGCCAAGAAAGTCAGTCCGTCCCAGGACAGCCACCTTTGTCTGGCTTTAGTTCACTTTTTTTAAGTTAGCCAACCTGAGCACAGAATGTTTTACGTCTTTTATACTTTTAGTGTTCCACAACAAAATACATTTTGAAAAGTTTGGTCTCATAAACGAAGTGGCCTTGGGACTGACAAGGTGTCAGTAAATGTCTACTCTGTGTGGCACCTTCTGTTGTCCCAGGTGCCTTCTGCCTGCGGGCTACACAAAGGGCAGCTGCTAGGGCAGACGTCCCCCTTGGCCATGGCTGGCTGACCTTCCCTCTAGACAAGCTGCAGAGGGCTCTGAGAGCCCGAGCTGCCGCTTAGAAACAAGAAGGCGTGCTAAGGAGAGCGACCCAGCACGGGAGGAGTTAGCGACGGCCTATGAGTGACTCAGATCACAGAGGTGCGTGGCGGGTGGCAGGGCCCTGAGTCAGTGTGTCCCTGCGGGCCTGTGGAGAGGTGACCAGTACACTAATGAGCAGGCTTCCCATGGAGAGCAGCCTGGGCTTTAGACAGTGTAGGAAGGATGGCAGTCAAGGGTCCGTGTCCTCTCAGGTAAGGGACACAGCACTCAGCTGCAGGCAAGAGCGGCATGGCTCTGAACAGACACACTTTTCTGATTAGAGGACAGACACCGAGTGTGTGAGGGTTACCTGGAGCTGGAATGAGCCATTACCCGTCTGACTCGTCGAAGACATCTGTCGGCATTCTCCTAATACCATGGAGGCCACAAACACCACCACAGTGGTCACCAGGGACACCAAGAGGCTCTCTAGGACTCTAGAAAGCAGAGCACAGCTGTTACAATACAATCAAACACTGCACTGAGCACTGCACCTGCCCCTCCCCCTCCCCACAGGGCAAGCCCAGCAGCCCTGCTCAGGACACCGTCCAGGATGCACTCCCGACCTGCGCTATCCAGCTGGCTGCAGGAGAGGCCGGCAGCTGGTGAGGAGGCTGCAGCACACATCATCTCTTTCTAAAGAACTAAGTGGTTTTTCCTTGCTAAGCCCAGGGCAAGGGTAACTCCTGACAGACAGCTTCTTGGTGGAATCTGCTGACCCTCCTGACCTCTGGTCATGCGTGCCAGAGCGGGCCAGCATTAGAGGGTGAGCCACCTAGCCACGCAGAATAAACTCAGCCTTAGCTTCTCGGGCCTTCATGGGCACACGTAAGAGCTTGTTTATGTGCCTGGCCTCAGAGGAGACATCCCCGTGGCTGTGGGAAGCAGGGTCTATGCACAGGGCCATCTTCCCTGGGAGAGGCGGCCACCCGCAAGGGGCGCACTGCAGATACCTGACAAGCTTAGGCTTCGGGTGCACGGTGCGCATCCGGTACTTTGCAAGCCTCTTGTTCAGACAGTTGAAAGTGGCTCCCAGGAGGCCCCCAATGACCCCCATCACGACGAAGAAACCCAAATCCATAGCTGTCCAGAGATGACATTGTTTATCAGAGTCAGAGCACTGAGAGAAGGGGGAAGGGAGGGAGAGAGAAACCAGAGTGGCCATGAGAGCAGGAAGGGGAAGAAGCAGAGACAGGAGCAGGAGAGAGCGGGATGTCTTCCTCCCTGCCGAGGCCGCACCCTGTGTGCTCACACACGGGAGGGGAGCGGAGCAGCTGTGTGCAGGAGCGAGCCGCCTGCTGCCTACCCCACTGGCCTTTTACTTAAGAGCACGTTTCACGGGCACAGTGAAGTACCCTGGGAGGAAGGATGAGACATACCTTAAATTCGCCAAAGTTCAGCAATCCAGGCAGCTGGAAGGACCCCCAGCTTCCAAACTGAATCCCAGAGCGGAAGAAGTTGAGGGTGAAGGTGGCAGACATAGAACAGAAGAGCTAGAGGAGAGGTAACGAAACAAAGACATTGGGGACATCACCCTCTCTCCTTCACACCCTCTTCCACTCATTCATTCATTCATTCATTCATTCATGTATTTTGTGCATATGTGCTGGTCAAAAGAGAACTTGCAGGAGTCAGTTTTCTCTTTCTACCATGTGGGGTCTGGCGTGGCATCAAGCGCCTCTATCCAGAGTCACCTTGCCAGCCTGACAGTCCCTAGGTGTGTGGCACAGGCATTCAGGAGGCAGACAGGTAGATCTCTGTGAGTTCAAGGCTAGCTTCATCTACACAGTGAGCTCCTGTCTCAAAACCAAAGCAAAACAGTAACAACAACAAAACAAAAAAAGAAATAAACCCTATGGCTCCAGAAGAGGCCTTCGGAAGTGCTGGGTTCAGGGCCCGCCTTGGGGAAAGCAGCAGAAGGCGGGCTGAGCCAGAGTCTCCCTGGGCTGCCAGAGAGTCTGACGCTGAGAGCTCCTTACGGGGCAGGCCCTGCGCCCACACAAAGGAGGACAACAGCAGACAAGTCACAATCCTGTCATTGAGACGGACACATTCTTCAGGCAGGGGGCTCACAGAGAGAGAGAGAGCAGCAGCAGTTGTTTGGCATGGTATATAGTTGGGGGTGGGAGTGGGCTCAGAGGAAGAGCACAAAAGTCTACTGTCTGGAAGCTATGGCTGCTGTGACAGGGAAGGTCCTCAGAGCCGTCTGTCAGCTCCAACAAAAACAGTTGCACATTTCAAGAGATATCCATGAATTCCGGGCTCACGCTCGGGTCTAAAAGGTGACACCACGGATAGCTTCCTTACCACTTTCCACGTGAGCCCCTGGTTCCAGAAGGACGAGCCCTCCTCCAGACTGAACAAGGTCCCCCCTATCGGGGCCCCGAAAGCTGCAGCAACGCCAGCAGCTGCCCCCGCTGATACAAAGTCCCGCTTGTCTCTGAGGAAGAGGAGGGAAGGGGACAATGTTGGTTTAAGAACGAACCTTCAGACTGAAGAGCCAGTCTCTTCCTTTTTTACCTATGACCCTTCTCCCTCCCAGCTAGGAGTGTCTTGGCCTGGACAGTAGGCACCGCTGCCTCTGGGCCACACAGAATCCTTACATGCTGAGTGTGAGCGTGAACTATCTATCCTCCAGTGTGTTCAGGGCTCTCGCCCTGAGGCGCTGCAGAAAGTGACAGAACCTGAAACGCAGTCACGTGGAGTATGTTTGTAAAGGGGGCACTGGGACCCCTCCCGAGCCACTCCATGAAGGATCCTGAACCCTCAAAACTGTGAGGAAATACTCCCTCACTTCAGCTGCCCACCCCGGGAAGATGTTACTGTAGCAGAGGCCAGCACACTGCAGCCCACTCCCTCCGCACCCGAGACAAGGAGCTCCCTGACCGACAGGAACACGGCATCGGAGCCGGGAGCAGTGCAGGGCACGAGCACACAAACCCACAGGGCTGGAGTCTGCCCAGCAGGGCGCCCTTCTCTGGCTGGGTTTTCAGTGTGGGACCATCATCCCTGCCTGAAATGGCTCTTAGGATAAGTAGAAATTATAGTCAGGACAGCAGCGAGGTCCTTTTGTGTCTCAGTCTCAGGAGGACAGCACAGCGTGCGCCCTTTCCTCACAGCTTTCAGTCTCGTCAGGCTAGTGTGCAGTGACTGGGCCGCCCGCGCCTCTCACCACTCCCATACCTGTCGCTGCGGAAGTAGGGGAAGTTAAACTGGATCTTCCGTAAGGAGATGCTCTGAAACTGAAATGGAGGAAAACAGTGTCAGAGAAGCCATGAGGGCAGGGCGCAGGGCCTCCCCGCCTGCAGAGGCCCCTGCCATCCGTACAACTGTAATGGTGTGCTGCAGGAAGGAAAGGAGTCACCTACAGTGACTGTGTGGTGTAGTAGTGTAGTGTAGTGTCAACAAGTCAGGAGGAGGGGGCAGCAGAGCTAGGGTCTGGAAGGGATGTAGACCTGCTGCATATGATGTCACTAGCTCTTTGGAGGGATGCCACTTCCAGGTTCGGTTCTGGGAGACCCAGTAGTTGAACAAGACAGCAAGCAAAATGAGCAGATGGGCCTGGAGCAGAGCCTTCGTCCCTCATGCCAACAACGCCCCCTCTAGGTAAGTCCCTTTCTCGGAACAGGGAGAAGGCCCAATGTGAATGAATGTTCTTCTGGGACTGCACCGGCTGGTTTGTGTGTCAACTTGACACAGGCTGGAGTTATCACGGAGAAAGGAGCCTTCCCTGAGGAAATGCCTCCATGAGATCCAGCTGTAAGGCATTTTCTCAAGCGGGAGGGCCCATTGTGGGTGAAGCAATCTCTGGGCTGGCAGTCCTGGGTTCTATAAGAAAGCAAGCTAAGGGGCTGGAGAGATGGCTCAGAGGTTAGGAGCTCTTCCAGAGGTCCTGAGTTCAAATCCCAGCAACCACATGGTGGCTCACAACCATCTGTAGCGGGATCCAATGCCCTCTTCTGGTGTGTCTGAAAACAGCTACAGTGTACTCACATACATAAAATAAGTAAATAAATCTTAAAAAAGAAAAAGAAAGCTGAGCAAGCCAGGGGAAGTGGCCAGTAAGGAACATCCCTCCATGATCTCTGCATCAGCTCCTGCCTCCTGACCTGCTTGAGTTCCAGTCCTAACTTCCTCTGGTGATGAACAGCAATGTGGAAGTGTAAGCTGAATAAACCCTTTCCTCCCCAACTTGCCTCTTGGTCCTGATGTTTGTACAGGAATAGAAACCCTGACTAAGACAGGGACTAAAGCCAGGCGGTGGTGGCACACGCCTTTAATCCCAGCACTTGGGAGGCAGAGGCAGGTGGATTTCTGAGTTTGAGGCCAGCCTGGACTACAGAGTGAGTTCCAGGACAGCCAGGGCTATACAGAGAAACCCTGTCTCAAAAAACAAACAAACAAAACAAACAAACAAACAAAAGACCCAGAGACTAAGACTTCTCACATGAAAGCCCACATGTCCAGAGGACCCCTAAGACTAGGAGCTCTGCGCAGGCGTGAAGGCCTATGCGTGAGGCCGAGGCACAAGGAAGGCACTGAGTTCGAAGCCAGTAAGGATATAGTGACACCCTATCTTGGCCAATCAATCCATGAAACCTCATTGTTAAAAGGAGATATTAAGTCTTGAGTTAGCTCTTTAGCATCCTCATCTAAGCTTAGGGCGCTAATCAGTCCATGACTACAGAGGAGAAAGGAATTGGGACACACAGTGCAGTGCACAGGTGACCAGTGCCTGGCCTGTGACTATCACTGCATCACCTAATGTGGACCGGGGAGAGGTGGACTCAGACTGTACCAGTCAACTCTTCCAGACACAGGGCACTTGGTAGCCTGTGATAGCCCATCAGCCACACTGACTGTCTGGATCTCCTCTGCTTCCTGTGTCTGCTCCAAAGACTCGGCAGCAATGCTAGTTACACGCTTTGCTGGGACAGGTCACACAGTTTCACCTCAACTCCAAAAGGCCAAAGGTTCTGAAATTGCATCAGGGATGTCATAAAGGCCGGGCGGTAGTGGCGCATGCCTTTAATCTCAGCACTTGGGAGGCAGAGGCAGGCAGATTTCTGAGTTCGAGGCCAGCCTGGTCTACAGAGTAAGTTGCAGGACAGCCAAGGCTACACAGAGAAACCCTGTCTCGAAAACAAAAACAAAAACAAAAACAAAAACAAAAACAAAAACAAAGGATTTTTCCACATCTGCTGGGCCTATGCAAGAGGCCCATTCTGAGGAATGCATGCCCTGGCCCACCAGCCCTTACCTGAGGGAGGCCTGCTCCTACCACGGCACCGCTGTGGATCATGGGGCCTTCCTTCCCCACAAAGAGCCCTGGGAATGGGGAGAAAGGAAGGGCAGAGTCAGCAGAGGGCTTCTGGCCTAGAACTTACTATGTAAACCTTTCAGCAGGCAAGCATATGACTGACTCTCTAAGGTAAAGACTGGACCAGGGCCAGGGAGACAACTCAGTCAGTAAAGAACTTCCTGAACAGATATAAGGACCCAAGGTCCATCCTCAGCCCCAACATAGAGACCCCATCATCCAGCACTGGGGAACTAGAGGTGGGATTCCTGAGGCTCCCCGGTCAGCCAGCCTAGCTTAGCTGGAATGGTTGCTGGAATTTGAACTCAGGACCTCATGAAGAGCTGTCAGTGCTCTTAACCACTGAGCCATCTCTCCAGCCCGAGAGAATAGTTTTTATTTTCAAATACCAGTGCTGGGACCCACGGCCTGTGGGTCCACCTTGCCTGCCTCTGTCCATCCTGAGAACTATTTACCCCTTACTTACCAACGGTGCTAATCAAGCCAGGAGCCGCGGATATTCCCAGCAAGTACTCGGCCTTGCTCCCAACCCTTTATCTGTTTACTTCTGGCTTTTGAGGCGGCATCTTACTATGTAGCCATGGCTGTCCTGGACTCAAAAACAAGGCTGGCCTCAAACTTGAAGCTACTCTGCCGCCTTTACAGGGATTACAGTGGCACTGTGCGGCATGGACCTCACTAAGGTACCAGAGCTGCCCTTGAACTCACTCTGTACCCTAGGCAAGCCTTGAGCTCAAAGTCTTCTTGCCTCAACCTCAAAGAAGTAAGGATTATATGTGTGTTCTGCTAGAGCCAGTATTCATTCTTTCTTTTTCTTCCTTCCTTCCTTCCTTCCTTCCTTCCTTCCTTCCTTCCTTCCTTCCTTCCTTCCTTCCTTTTCTTCCTTCCTTCCTTCCTTCCTTTTACCCTTTTGCTTAGACAGGTATTGACTATACAGCCCAAGCCTGCCTGGAACTATATATAGCCCAGGCTGACCTAGAACTATATATATAGCCCAGGCTGCCTCCAACCTTTGTGATCCTGCTACCTGAGACTCCCAAGAGCTGGGATTCTTAAACAGGGACATTGTACAATTCCCTAAGTTCCTACACTGTGTCCTCAATTATCTCTCCTGGCCTGCAAAGGCTAAATCATCTGCCACCTGACCAAAACCTGGCTGCCCTTGCCAGAGCCCACCCTACAAACCAACTGCATGATCAGTCCTTCAAACAGAAGGGTCGTGTCACTGGGTATATCAGAATGACAGTGTACTAACAATATCTGTATTTGAAAGCCCACAGACAAGTCACCCTGGGCTTTATAATGAGACACTCTCAGAAGGGGGGGGGGGAGATGATCGAGGAGGACAGGAAAGGAGAGAGGGGGGTTGGAGAAAGAAAACAGAAAGGTAAGGAAAGGACTAAAGGAACAAGATTGTGTGGACTTGACCTGCACTGGGATTTGAATCTGAGCTTCTTTCAACTGACTCGTGTTCTAAAGCCCCAGTGTGCAGAGCTGTTTTGAAGGCTGTGGAACCTGAGAACATGGGGCCCGGCTAGCAAAAGTGGGTTACTTCGAGGCAGCCTTCGAAGGTTGTAGCTCAGGCCTGATTTCTGCTTCCTGGTGCCCACAACACCCACCCACCATCATGAAGTGTCCCTCATCTTTCCAGCAATGACGGACTGAATCCCTTCTGAAACTATGAGTAAAAGCAACGCCCCCCCCCCCCCCCAAGCTATCTCTGCCACGTATGCTGCGACACACAGCTAACACAGAGAAGTCCTTACCGATGAGGAGCAGCCACAGCCCCAATCTAATCAATGCACAGGATGCCTTCAGCACCCCACGGGAAGAGTAGAAAGCCCCTCCTCACCTCCGGCCACACTGAACAGCACCCCAAAGACTTTGCAGAGCAGCGTCCGGAGCCGGACAATTCCCGGCACCTTCACACCATTCAGATAGCACTTGATCTCAGGGATTCCAGAACCTGCTGCCACTGGCTGTTAGGGAAGGAAACACACAAAGAGATTAAAAACCCACTGTGCAGCTTCCACTCAACAAGCCAGGGCTGCCCATCCACAGACACTGGGCCCCAGCCCAAGCCCAAGCCCTGACTCCTCATTGCCTGTGGAGTCTGGCCACACGGGACCATTGGGCATCGCTGCAGAGCCCCTTCCCCACATTCTGATGACGCACTCTCCAGGCAACTCCAAAGCGTCGAGGATCAAAAGCACCTTTCCCATGCACACATTCCTCACTAACCTCACCACACACTGCAGGCTTTACTTTCAGAAAGATCTCCAGGTGAACACTAACCTACGAGCCTCGTGTACCTGATTCCCAACGCACAGCTGAAGAACATTACGTTCTTCTAGCTGGGCAGTGGTGGTGCACATCTTTAACCCCAGCAGTCAGAAGGTAGGGGCAGGTGGGTCTCTGAGTTCAAGGCCAGTGGGATTTGTTCCAAGACAGTCAAGGCTACGCAGAGAAACCCTGTCTCAGAAAACTAGACACACACAGACACAAGCGAACAGTACTAAGACCTCACAGATGGCCACTTTTCAATCCACCTCACCTCTATCAGGACGAGAAGGCTTGCCAGGAAGACAAAGGTCAGGTTAAAGCCCAGGAGCTCCAGGAGGGACAGGGCGAGGCAGCCTTTCTGACTGCACTCCTCCACCGCTGCAGGCAGAGTCAAGGAAGAGTGGTCGCGGCCACGCGGCTCAGCGCTTGGAATGTTTCCCTGCACTCCACAACAGCCTTTTATGTTTTTTCAAGACAAGATTTTCCTCTGTGTCTTGGGTGCCCTAGAGCCCACTCTGTAGACCAGGCTGGCCTCAAACTGAGGGATTCACCTACCTCTGCCTCTCAAGTACCGGGATTAGTTTAAAGATGTGTACCACTGTGGCTGGCTACATACAACAGTTTTTAAACATTTTAGTTCGATGTGTGTGTGTGTGTGTGTGTGTGTGTGTGTGTGTGTGTGTGAAGCCAGGTGAATATACACTTGTGTGCTGGTGCCCAAAGAAGCCAGGAGGAGGCCTTGGGTCCTTGGAGCTGGAGCTACAGGTAGTGGTGAAGCTGAGAGGTGGTTATGAGGTCGCTGGGAACAAACTTCAGGTCCTCTGGAAGAGCAGCAAGTTCTTTTAACTGCTGAGCCATCTTTCCAGCCCCACAACTGCTTTAGTTGGGTGTGGGAGTTCGTATCTTTAGTTCAAGTAAAGGCAGGTGGGTCTCTGTGAGTCCGAGGTCCGTCTGTCTACATAGGATCATTCCAGGCTGTCAGAACTGTGAGACCCTCCCTCAAAACAACCAACCACCAAACAAGAGCCTCTCAGGGGCGGTCAGACAGCTCCACAGGGAAAGGTGCCGCTGCCACACCCGACAGCCTGAGTTTGACCCAAGACCCACATAGTGGAAAGAGATGACATGCTGTCCTTGGACCTCCGCACCCACGGTGGCATGTGCACTACCACTACCCCCAACACAGAGAGTAAATAAAAGAACTACTCTGAATTTACAGGATTCCCCCACCCCCAAATTCACAAAAGATGACCAACACCTTCCAAAGCGCCGCCTGGGCAAACCTCTACACTGTGCCCTGTATAGTGCCCCGTGGGCCCCCGCTATTTTACTGTACTACCCCACAGCATGTCCCAGTGCTGCCCCACCTGAGCATTAGCCTCATGGGCACACAGCTGTGCTCCGCTGACTTCCGCAGACGCTACAGTGCTGAGGAGGAGGCATGCTCTCTCCATGCCCTCCTCTCTGACAGCCTTCTGTGTCACAAGCTGTCACAAAGCTGCCTTCGATGGACCTGAAGTCCACCTGAGAAGGAGTTTAAAAGACACATTCAGATAAGATGTAGACACTGTAGATGCGTGGAGACGAACTGTCTGTCTCTCTTGTGTGGCACTAGGGATTGAAATGATGGCCTCCTACTCGCGCACGGTGCTCTAACAGCGTGTTACTTCCCCAGCCGTTTTGCCTTTCATTTTGAGACACGGTCTGCATTGCCTGGCTGGCTGGGACTCGCTCTGCAGCCCACGCAGGCCTGGGACTTGCACATCTCCTGCCTCGGCCTCCCTAGCAGAGCACCAAGAGGCCTAGCTTTGTTTCTTAAATGCAGGGAAAACCTATCCCAGGCTGTGAGCTCAGATTTCCCTTTATTTGTACAATTTTCTTGTTGTTGTTTGGGTTTCTATTTGTTTTCATAAATGGAGTGTTTCTTTAAATGTGGTCAATCGATAAGATCAAGGTCCAGGATAACTGCTTTGCCTCCAATCCATGCCTCTGAAGTCTGAGCTTCTACAGAACTCCTGCCGTCAGCCACTCTCTCGTTTGCTCTTTTCTATCTTCATCTCAAACCCAGGAGAGGTGATGCAGATCCCTAATCCCACATTTGGGAGGCTAAGACAGGTATATCAGGAGTTTCAGGCCAGTCTCTGCCATACAATGAGTTTGAAGCCAGCCTGGGCTATGTAGCTACTTGTAGGACAACCAAGGCTAGCTAATGGACAGTATCTCAAAAAAAAAAAAAAAAAAAGTCGTGCTTTCCTGTTTCCTGTCCTTCAGTGACAATTGAAAACCTCCTGCCTGAATGGCTGACAAACAGCCTTCCAAATACCACAATTACTGATAAATTTCTCAACTAGAAAGAGCCTCGGAGATGGGCGGTGGTGGCGCATGCCTGTAATTCTAGCACTTGGGAGGCAGAGGCATGCGGATTTCTGAGTTCGAGGCCAGCTTGGTCTACAGAGTGAGTTCCAGGGCAGCCAGGGCTACACAGAGAACTGTCTCAAAAAACTAAAATAATAATAATAATAATAATAATAATAATAAAAAAATAAAAACTAAAAAAAAGGAAAAAGCCTCGGGAATCCAAGGGTGGGAAACAATGGAACCGCAGAAAGGATACACGCTTGAACCACTCCGAACTTGAGCTGGGTGAAGAGCCGCACCGCAAAGTCCACAAAGAGACCCACCTGTGGAGGATAAGAGAGCAGCATCGGCGTCTGCGTCTGCGTCTGCAGGCCAGTGCGAGTCCCTGAGAAGACTCCCCTGCCCTCACTGCACTCTGGTGGTGGCTCCGCGTGGCACCTGCAGCAGCAGCAGCAGGGGCATGAACTCTGCCAGTCACGCTGGCTTTGAGGGACCCTGTCCCACAGTGGCCCCACTGACTCTCCAAAGAAAAGCGGAAGTGAGGCAGAGGTAAGAAAGAAGGCTCAAAAAAAGACAGGGAGAGAGGGTGTGACTGAGTCACGGCGAGCCACTCAGCAGTTTCCAGTTTCCAGAGGAGGATTGGCAAGAACAGCCAAACTGTCCTCAGTGGTGCCCAGCTGAACAAGCCTTCGCCTCAGAATGCTACTTACAGGGCATTTACGTGGGTATACGTGGTCTCTGGGTTTGGTATTAGCCCTTTGTATTTTCCAAGTCATATTTCAGTGAGAACAATGCTCTCAGTCGCTGGATTCCTGGGAACCTACATGCCGCTGCTCTACCCCAGGCAGTTTTCGGGAGGCCCAGGACGCCTCCCAATGTGGCACAGTGACATCAAAGGCCTTGCTTTAACTCCGGCTTCCCTCCAGCTAAAGCCTAGAAGCCTTTTAACTGAAGCAGAAAGTGAGACAGGTCCCAGGGCCCTAGAGCAGGGTTAGGCTGCAGCAGCTCCGCAACAGAGGAGGCTGCCTTCTCAGCATCTATGGACGAAGCCACTGATGCGGCAGTTAAAAAGGTGACAACTCACAGAAACACTAACAATTACATGCAAATGACGCCGCTTACCGAGAGAGCCACAGCCAGAAATACACAGGACAGGTGCTTGTGTTTTTAGTCCCCGCCCCCACCTGGGACGCTAAAATTATAAACACAACCAACCCAATTTCATTCTCACGATGCCCCCAGAATATTAGCAAATAGGCCTCCTGACTGCATCACCGCCACTAGCTGTTCCCTGTGAATTTACCACCGTACAACTCTCACGAGTACAATGTGAATGGAGACAATGAAGCCGTAGAAAGGACACACGCTTTGAACCAATGTCACTTGGGGCTGTGTGACATGAAATATACCATACGTATACTCTACCTAGATATGTCACTGAGAAGTAAGCCTAAGGCTTGTGGCCAGGTCCTGAGGAAGCCGGTGAGGGGCTGAGCCCCTCTCTGCCACCGTAGTGACAGAAATCAGATTTGGCACGTGTCTTCCACCGGGTGCAGCTTCCCTTCTTTGGTTTTAGTGATGCTAAGGCCATAGTTACGGCACCAGCCTAACTGCTGTCATAATCTTTTGGGAATCTAGGAGCCTTGTCGATTCTGACCCATCCCTTCAGCTACCACTGCCTACTCAATGTGAGCAGGACAGTGTGACCTCAACATCCACCACAAAGAAGGACTGGCTCGCTCAGTAGAGCTCTGACCACGCAAGCCTGGAGTGCCCAGAGAGCCCAGAGTCTGTGACTCACTTCTGTAGTAGCCAATGCAAATGCAAAGTCACGCAAAAAAAAAAAACGGGCCAGGATAATGAATTTTCAGAAGGAGAAAGAAGAAAGGCTGTCTTGAACAGAGTGACAGCTAGCCCAATGCTGCAAATGTCACAGCGGCAGATGACAAGGGCCATTCACCAGGCAAGGCCTTCCCTCTAATCCCGACCCATCCAGCTTGCCGCCCCCAGGGTCCACGACTCACCAGCCCCGTACAGACACCGATGGCGAACACCACCATCCACTTCACCGCTTCGTATCTTCGCCCTTTCTGTTCACAAAGGAAACAACCGGTCCATTCGTGATGGGGAAAAATGTATCTTAGCTAACCAGTTCTGCAAGTGTGCTGAGGAGGGGCAGCTGCGTGTGCCCCACAGCGACACCGATGAGCCCCAGGGAACTGAGCTGGGCAGAGTGGCCAGGGGTACACTGGACGGCAGGGAGAAGTCTAAGACTGTGCCAACACTGTGTATGTGTGTGAGGGAGCCTATGTGTGTCTGTATCTGTGTATGTAATGTCTACGTATGTATGTGTATCTGTATATGTTTGTGTGTGTATGCATATATTTCTGTGTGTATCTGTGTGTCCATGTGTGTATGTTTGTCTGTGTGTGTGTGTGTGTGTCTGTATATATGTAGTGTCTACATATATATGTCTGTGTGTATATCTGTGTATGTATATATGTTTGTGTGTGTGTGTGTGGTATGGCTATGTGTATATCTGTGTGTGTGTGTGTGTGTGTGTGTGTGTCTGTGTGTGTGTGTGTTAGTTCTCTTTCACCACCAGGGTACTGGGGATCAAACTCATGTCAGCAGGCGTAGCAGCAGACTCCTCTTCCTGCTTGGGAACAGGCTTTAGGGATGTAAATGCCACTCTCTCATGAAAAGGTGTAAAGACAAAAGCGGGCCCTTACAGAGTCACACAAGGACAGCAACAAGCTGCTGAGACTTCTTCAATGCTAACAGATCAAGAGCTGTGGGCTCACCTTATTATCCATGGTCTCCAGAACCTCCAGGTAAGGGTCGTTGATACAGCGGTCATAGTCCAGACTCTGAGAGAACACAAGAATGCTAATGGTACACATGGGATCTCAACAAAACCTAACAAGAAAAGCCCGTTTCCTCCTGTTCAGCAGGAAGTGGGCACCAGCGGTGCCAGGGAAGGCTCGGTGCAAATGCAGACTCCAAGCCTGTGGCCAGTGGCTTGTGACCGGCGCATGAATAGGACGCCCAGGTGAGTGGTATTTGCAGTTAGAGCCAGCAGCCCACTCCTGGGAAGCCTCATACCCAGGAAGAAGCTGTCACTACAAACTTTTAGGGTCTGGGAAGTAAGCTCAGTGGTAGGATATCATACCTAAGGCCTCGTGTTGCACCCTAGCACTGGGAAAAAATAAAAGACAGATTTTCCAGTTTCTACAAAATCATTGAAGGCCTTCAGCTATCACCGGTCTTGCCCAACTTATTCCCTTACATGTGAACAAACCTTCAATTAACCAGAACCAAGCTAACCCAGATCAACTATTGTACCTGTCTTTATAGGAGGCCTCCAGGAAAATGAGGTTAGCCACAGACAGACCCAGACAGACTATTTTTAAAGGCCATTTCTCATGTCTGTCAGAAGGGGCACACACTGAGCCCAGCTCCCCCAGTTTCTACCCTCAGGCAATGTCACTTCAGCCAGGCTCCAGAGATCACAGACACCCAGCAGCCTGTGTGCAGGTGTGCCACAGGCAGTCAGTCAAAAGAAGTCATCTAAGTTCTAGGTCTCCTGAGGGAAGCAGCAGTCTGTCAACGAAGAAAAGGTCCAACCTATGCCCTCCCTTCCCCATACCCAGCTCCACTGCCACGTCAGTTAATAAGCAAGCTGGACATTGGCCTGTGGCCTTATTCCCAAGCACAAGTTTTAAGTCAGCCAAATATTCATGTGATGTGTGACAATTTAATCCACCCATGACCGCCGAGAGCAAGTCCAAATTCCTTTGGTAAGAAGTCCTGGAGTAAGTCTGTTATACATCTCGACACAAGACTAGGTAGCAATCAAACCGTTGTGGTAACACCTTTATCCCCTAAAACATATGAAGAATGCTCAGACTCATTAAGGGAGAAAAAAGTGATAAAAAGCAAGATGTAGGGGCCAGGCTCTTGCAGAGGACCTGAGTTCAACTCCCAGCACCCACATCAGGTAGCTCACAACGGCCTCAAGAGGCACTGCTCTCACGTACACAAACCCATACTCACTCACTCACTCACTCACTCACCCACTCTCTCCCTCTCTCTCTCTCTCTCACACACATACATACAAGCGCGCGCGTGCGCACGCACTCGCACTTAATTTTTATTTTTTATGTAAAAATTTTTTTAGATTTATTTTTATGCATATGCATGTTTTACCTGCCTGTATGTCTATGCACTATACTTGTGCCTGGTGTCTGTGGATGATGGAAGCTGGGGACCATGAGGATGCTGAGAACAGAGCTTACGTCTTATGCTCTAAGAGCAACAAGTGCCGCTAACCACTGAGCCACCTCTCCAGCTCCATATACATAATTAAAAAAAAATCTTAAAGGATTTCAGGATCTCATGAAGCCCAGGATGCTCAGATTGACTATGTAGCCAACAATGATGCTGAATTTCTGACCCCCCTGCCTCTATCTCCCAAGTGCTGGGATCACAGTATCACATTGTGTCTGGTTTACGTAGGTTTGGGGATGGAATACAGGACCTCACACATGCTACACATGTAAACTCTAGGCCTCTAGCTGGTTGTTATATTAAATAAGAAAATAACTGGGTCCTGGAGAGATGGCTCACATGCTCGTCCAGGAGACGCAAGTTTGCTTTTCGCACTCACATGGTGGATCACACGGCTCGCAGCTCCAGCTCTAGGGGACCCAACACTGTCTTCTGGCCTTGGCAGGCACCTGAACTCCTGTGTGTTCATGTGTGCCTACCCACACACAAACCCACACATACATTAATGGAATTGTATATAAAAAACAAGCAGAACACAGGGAGGAAATCGAACTCATTCATGAGTTACTAGACATATACAGATTTACACACACACACACACACACACACAATTTAGAAAGTTAATCAGAGTAACTACTTTCTAGGAACTAGGAAAATAAAAATACTGCAATCTATTGATCTCTTTTTGTGTTTTAAAGAAAAATGAGAAAGTGTACTTATTGAGTCACATGATAGCAAGCTGTTGAGACTTCTTCAGTCTAAGAGACCAAGAGCTGTGGGCTCCTTAATCTGTGGTCTCCGATACCTCCAGGTAAGGGTCCTAGATGCAGTAGTCATAGTCCAGACTCTAGACTATGGGAATAAAAAGGATCGAAGGCATGTGCCAACACAGAAGGCGTGAATCTAGCTTTAAGAATTTCTTTTCTAATTTCTTAAATGTGTATGCATATTTCTCCTTTTACTGGAAAACCAACTCTTCCAGAGCCCTGGATCTCCAGAGTGTGACGAAGGCCTGCCTTCTTATGTTATTGCAGTGACGAGGCCGAGGGCTGCACCCCTGAAGAAAATCAGGATGTGGCTGACCACAGACTCTGATTAGAAAGCTCAATTTTCACCCAGGCACTTGCCTACTACACAGCACTCGGAAGGATCCTGAGTTTAAGGCCAGCCTGGACAAGGCCCAGACAACCTTTGTTTAGTTTTCTATTATCTCCCTATCCTTCCTCCTTCACTGTTGTGCTGCGATCAAACCCAGGACCTTCCACGTGTTCTAAAAAATAGAGAGGTATTTGTAACCTCTGACCTCTGAGAAGAGAGGCAGAAGGCTACGGTGCTCACCAAGGATGCCAGGGTCAGCCAGTCAGCCACACCTGTGTCTAAGAAGCTGAGGGACTACTCCCAAGAGCTTCCGGAGTGCTGACACAGGCAGGTCCTGGGAGGATGGCTTCCCCTAGGAGATCGGGGAAGCTCCCACAAACCTTACCTGCACACCTGGATCTGCCTGTACAGCTATACCCTTTAGTAAATGCCTTAATAATAAACTGGGGACTCAGGTTTCCCTGAGTACTGTGAATGTAATCAGACTGGGGTGGAAGGGCAACCTATCTCTTTCCTTCTTTTTTATTTTTTTGGTTTTTTGAGGAAGGGTCTTACTGTGTATCTCTGGCTGGTCTGAAACTCAGTGCAGAAACCAAGCTGGCCTTGAGCTCAGAGATCTCCTTGCCTCTGTCTCCTAAGTGCTGAGATTAAAGATGTGTGTAGGGCTGGAGAGATGGCTCAGCGGTTAAGAGCACTGACTCTTCTTCCAGAGGTCCTGAGTTCAACTCCCAGTAACCACATGGTGGCTCATAACCATCTGTAACAGGATCTGATGACCTCCTCTGGTGTGTCTGAGGAGAACCACAATGTACTCACATACATAAAATAAATTCAGAAAAAACATCATTTAAAGGTGTGTGCAACCACGCCCAGCTTCCAGCAGGCAAATGTAGCCCTCAACCCGTGGGATCTGTTGCTACCCCCAAATAATCAGCCAGTGTCTGCTAGATATCTGCTTTGGGTGTCAGTAAATAAACCATCTGGTGTCAAAAATGGGGTACAGAGTGGGGTGAGAGTAAGAGGAAGTGCTTTCTCTGAAGCCTCTGTCTATCTCAGGTCAAGATTTGCCACAGGACAGTCAAATGGTGGGAATCCTTCTCCAGGCTTCCTATCAACAGGGGCAGATAATGGAGACTGAATCACAAGGCAGAAGGGAGACCTAGCAGACAGTGCAAACTCTGTCCCAGGCAACGATCTGTTCTTTAAACTCATTCATCTGTCCACCCTAAAATCCGTGTAAAATCCAAAAAAGATGACTCTATTTTAAATGTCAAAATTTTTTAAAACTTAAAACCAAGTTCTCTCTTCTGAAGTTGTGTACACCCATCTGCCCTAAGAATGCTTGCTATCCTATCCATCTCGCCTGCTGCGCCTGGCTCGCAGGTATGTACCTGCCTCTCTGGTCTTAATCCAGCCATGGCTAGTTTACTTCCCAGCAGGGAGAAATGGGAAAGACCTTTGTCCCACCCCAGGGCTCCACAAACACGTCTCAGTTGTCCAGAAGCAGCAAATCTACAGAGGCAGAGGAATAAGGGCTGCTTACACTGGGTGTGGTGTTAATACAAATACACAGCTGTACTGGCAGCCATCGAGGGCTGCACAGAGCGAGCCTGTCTTTAAAAAAAAAAAAATCTGACTAGATAGCTCTGAGAGCAAAACCACATGGCCACAGCCTGGGTTCCATCCCCAGACCCCAGAATGGACCCCACAGAATTGCTCTGTGACCTCCACATGTGACCCCCTGACAACAACAACAGGTTTCATTTGTATGTATGTGAGTGTTTTGCCTGCATGCATGTATGTACCACATGCATGCCTATTTCCCACAGAGGCTAGACAGGGACGCTGAATACCCTAGAATCAAATACAGGTGGAATGGAACCTGGGACCCTGGAAAAGCAGTCAGTGCTCTTAACAGCTGAGCCATCTTTCCAGCCCCTGGTAATACATTTTAGAAATAAAAAAGAAAAATGTCATCGACCCCCCCCACACACACACACAAAAGTAAAAAGAACTGCTCAGAGGGCCAGGTGTCTGTGACACGTCTTTTATCCCAATACTTGGGAGATAGAGGCAGGTGGATCTCTGAGTTCAAGGACAGCCAAGGTCACACAGAGAAACCCTGGGTCAAAAAATAAACAAAAAAGAGTCAGGGGCAAAAGGAATGTGATATTCAGCGATTGTTAAAGAGCATGGGTTTTCTGGAATGAAGAGAATGTTCTAAAATTGATGACTGTTGTCTGCTCCTGTAGATCCACTCAGGTCCACCCGGGATGAGCTACTCGTAGTGGATGAACTGCATCCAGTCAGATTGCTAAGGGAGGCAAGCGGCGAGGCAACACCAAGTATCTCTACATGGTTCACACGTGCCAGGCAGTCTGTTACTTTGTCAACCACACGCTTTCTCTCCTCCACAGGACAGACCTGTTATTTCTGCTGTCTATGCTGTCCTTTGGTTTGGGGGATGAGCAACCCCTCCACCTTAATCTCCACAGTTGAACTCTTTAGTATTTTATAATTTTCATTCATGAAATGTGCCACTATACCCAAAAATCTCAGCAGAAGGGTTTCACGGTTGATCCTTAGCTATAAGCAGAGCACTTTCCTGATTAAGTGTCTGAATGAGGTCTGGGGAGATGGCTCAGCAGTTAAGTACACTGACTGCTCTTGCAGAGGTCCTGAGTTCAATTCCCAGCAACCACATGGTGGCTTATGACCATCTGTAATGGGAACCAGTGTTTGAAGACAGCTACAGTATACTCATATACAATAAATAAATAAATCTTTTAAAAAATGAAAGGTTGGACAGGATTGATGGAGCAGCCTTGTGGGTTCCCAGAGGGGTCTTCCCGCCTCAGCCCACCAAGTCTAGTGCTGGACTAAAGGGGCACCACAGCATGTGGCCCCACACTCTTAAAAGTCCCGTATCTGAAACTGGAAACTACGAGGGCTCCTAACAGCTCATAAGAATGCCTGTTGTGAGCAGTCACAGGAAAGCGCTTCCACCCCAGATCTCTGCAAGGTATAAAAGTTTAACGGCAAACACGCTCTCTATGTAGGCTGAACTGGAATGCATCATCACCACCAGACTGTGTGTCGGTTAAGGTGATGAAAGGGGCTTGCTAAGCAGCACTTCCCAAGTCGGTTATCTCCCCCACCCCCACTCCCTGAGGCAGAAGGTCACAGAGCATCATCTCTGGTGGGTGGCAAGCACCCAGGCCTTTCACTACTTCAGTTGCCCAAGACAGTGTCTGAACACCTCACCTCATAGTCTTTCCTTGGAAGGATCTCATCTTCTTCTTCCTGTGTCTCCCCAAGGATGGTCTAGAAAAACAGATTCACAGAATGGAGATCTTTTAATGGGCTAAGGGCAGAAGGAGAATTAGTATTATTAAGATGGAAATTAGCGGGGCTGGGGATTTATTTAGCTCGGTGGTAGAGCACAAGACCCTGAGTTCAGTACTCAGCTCAAAACAAAAACAAAAACCTAAAAAGAAAAAACATGTTGGGATGGATACGTAGTCACCAGCTGAGCTCCACATTTGTACTGATTGATGAATCTAAATCATAATGCTCACCTTCGCGACACCTGAAAGATGTCTGATGGCATCTTGGTTTAGGAGAAAAATTCGGGTTTCATTTGATAATAGACTGAATATGAAACCAGAGGGTGGGGGAATGTATCAACTCTGAAAACCCAACTCAAGTTTTCCCAGGTTGCTTTGCAGGGGGGAAGCTGGATCATCAGTGACCCAGAAGAGTGAAGGGTAGAACAAGAAAAGGCCGGAGAAACTAAACCAAAATGCATGAGCATCAAGTCCTGCAAAAGGGCTCCTTCTAAAAAAGGCTTGCTTCATTCAAAACTCCTTCCCGATAAAAAGAGAATATGGATGGCATTAACCCAAGCTGCCCGAGATCCTCCCTCAGAGCCCAGATGGAGGTTATGGGACCAGAACTCTGATTTGGGCACGCGGAGCAAAGACCGATGCTCGCAGAGCCAGGCAGCGGTCCCCGGGCCCCACCCGCAGCCACCTGCAGGCGCACTTCGGCGCGGCCCCACCCCCGGCAACGCCTCTTGTCATCCTGTCATCCCTCAGCCACTGCCCCTTCCCCAGCCAGGCCGCCGCCGCTCACCAGCTCCTCGGGGGTGCGGCTCTCGCGTTCACCGCAGCAGCAACACCACCTGCAGCAGCAGCACACGGACCCCCTGCACCCCGCCATCTTCCTCTTTTCCTGCCGCTCCGGACCACCTAGGCCAATCCCCCCCCTCCCACCACCCAGGATCCGACCCTCACGTGACTGGTCCCGGGAGGGTCACGTGGCCCTCTCGAGCTCAGGGTCCGGAGACAGGGAGTGGCTGCAGACGGGTGGGGTGAGAGAGCTCGCGTCACATGACGCAGTACTTCGGCTGGCTTTCCCAAGAGACCTCCGGGCGCCGCCATGTTGGGGCGGGACTTCCGGCCACCGTCTCCTGTGGCTTCCGCCTGCTGCTCGTCCTGTCTCCCTTAGCAACCGGTAGCTGCGCCCCGCCCCCGCCGCCAGCGGTCTGACGCAGGAGGTAACGAGAAGGCTTGGGACGCCGCGGAGGGATTCGCGGAGTCGGGAACACCCCACCGCAGGCTAGACCCGCAGGCGGGTAGTTAGGGGCTGGCCCGCCCTCTGCACGTGAAGGCTCCGTGGCTCTTAGGGCCCATGAACTCATGGTGGCTGTCATCGCAGCCCCACTACCTTCGCGAAAGTACCCCAGAGTTAAAGGAGTCCTGGATCTGGGACAGCGATCCAACCCCCGCAGCCATCTGGGACCCGCATCCCCGCCCCGGCCCGTGACCCATTGACCAGGTGACCCGATTCCCATCCCTCAGGCCAAGGTGGCTGCCTGCCGTAGTGTCTGTCTGTCTGTCTAGCTCTCGCTCGCTCTCTGGGATTTTGCTTGGTTTTGTCTTGTTTTGTTTTTTTGAGATAGTTTCTTTGCGTAGCCTTAGCTGTTCTGGAACTCTGTCTGTAGATCAGGCCTCGAACTCAGAGATTCACTGCTTCCTGTGCGCCGTGACGCCTGGCTGCCAGTCTCTTAAACCTGCCGCCCTGACAACATCTGGAAAGGAACAGTGGACCATTAGCTTCAACGCCCAGGTGCCCGTCGCGTACTGCTGTTCACATACATCTGTCACAACGCTGCTGGGAGCGGTGGCCTCAGTGTGTGCCACAGTCCTAAATGATCCGTAGGTGGCAGCGGGGCATTTTGAGACTGGTGTAGAGTTTTGGGCCCAGTGAGTACTGCCTGTTACTGTTCTGCCGGGCACTGGGGATGACACGCCCGAGGCTGGTCTCTCCGGTCCCAGTCTCAGGCAGGGGGCTGGACAGTAGAAGGGTAAACATAGCTGTCAGTTCACAGTCACAACCTTGTGTGATATGAGAGCTCAGCTAATAACAGATAGCTGGTGGGCACTGGTCGATATATGGCGTGTATTAGAAATGCTTCAACCTTGAACAAGTTTACTGTGCCTGAGACAGCTGCTCCTCAGGTTTCGTGAAAATGAGGCATCTCCCTTGGATGGAGGAGAAAGGTCTTTCTCACTCTCCATGAGAACTTGGCAGCTTTAGGTCAGACCAGAAGTGGCATAGATAGATTGGGACTAACACTGGCACTAAGTCTGGAGACTGGGAGGGGAAGGAGCAGTGGATTTCATCAGATTCTTGAGGCTGAGACCCAAAATGGTACACTGACTTACAGGTGGAAGTTTCTGGAAAGAAACGAACCTGACCTGACCATTTCTCCGTTGCTCCACGTCACCACACAGATGGCCACTACTGTGTTTGCCCATCCCTGTGTAGTGGTAGTGTTTGCTTGCCATTTCCAGACTAGACTGCAATATGGCCCTGTGCCCAGTTGGAAGTGCCTGTGTGGTAGACTGTGCTCACTGATCGTTTTGACTTAATTGGCCTGTTTAGGGAGTGCTGCTAGCAGGGCAGGCACAGATGGGACAACCCTTGTTCAGAGTTGGACATAAACCCCTACCCTTGGTGACTTCAGTCCACCTGCCTCTGCAGCCCAGCCCTTGGCAAGTTCTAGTACACAACACAACGGTCTTTTTGAAGGAGTGTGACCTCAGGAGATCAGGCTGCCTACCCGTGCTGCAGAGAGCCTATAACACGCTCCAGGTGGGGCCAGCCACAGCGAGCAGTCCTTTCTTTGGTGGGAGAAATCCTGAAAGGCTAACAGCCTAACCTCCACTAACCCCTGCAGTCGCTGCCCGCCCACTCCTCCCCTCCCCCACTCGCCTTCCTTCTCCGACTCGCGCCTGAGCCTTCTCCAGCCTGGAAACCTTACTCCCGCCCCTTTGCGTGGCCCCAGCTTCGGCTCGGGGCTCTTTGTCACAGCTCCGCCCAGTTGAGCACACCCTCCAGGAAAGGTTCCTTCCCCACTCACTCTGGGTCTAAGCAGATCGGGATGAACCATCAAAAAGCCAAGGTCCTCCCAGCGGGGCACTGTCCTCCATCCCTGGGGACGTGGGCCTCAGAGGCCGGCTGCGTGAGGCTTTCTGTGCCACCCTCAATCAGGTAGCTGTCGCCGTCCGCCAAGGATCGTGAGCTGAAGGACCGCTCAGTGCTTAGTGGGAGGTGGTCCTACAAAGAGCCGGACAACAGCAGGGGGGCGAAGCGCACGGAGCCTCTGGGTAGGAGCTGCGTGACGACTCTCACTCGTGCAGGCTGATGAAGCAGTGGCCGCCACCGGAGCTGCCTGCTCAGGTGTTGGGTGTGCATGCGGTTTGGCTACCGGCCCTCTAATACCCCTGGCCTCCACCCTCTACAGCAGGTATCCAGTCATGGTGAACGAGGCCAGAGGAAGTGGCAGCCCCAAGCCCCGGTCTGAGGGCAGCAGCAGTGGCGGCGAGAGTTCCAAGGACAGTTCGAGATGTTCTACCCCCAGCCTGGACCCAGACCGGCACGAGAGACTCCGGGAGAAGATGAGGCGCAGAATGGAATCTGGTGACAAGTGGTTCTCCCTGGAGTTCTTCCCTCCTCGGACTGCTGAGGGCGCTGTTAACCTCATCGCGAGGTCAGTAGGGAGGTAAAGGGGGTCGGCGCAGGGGAACATGAGCTGCCCTTTAACCCGGCAGGAAAAGGCCCTGGGGAGTGGAGGCAGGAAGAAGCAAAGGCGAGACAGGGAGTTTAGTCTGCGACTTTTAACTTCTTGTCTGTGGAAGTCCCCCTGAAGCAGCATTAGATATGTTTGGACGCACGCTCAGTGAGCCAAAAATGTTCATTTTCAGGCCGCATTCTTTGGCAGAACGTGGGGCTGGTTCCTGAGGAGCTCAGGAAGTCAACAAACCGCAATTCAGGGAATGTGTTGAGCTAGCTGGACGCAGAGAGCATGCTTTTTCCAAATCGGGAAGCACCACATGCTTTGCGATAGCACTTTCTGAATTCCAGTTCCTTTTCTTCAAGTCAAAGAGTGATTTGCTAGACCGCAAGACCCCTGTGCTACAATCCCGCAGCTTCACAAAGACAAGAGAAAGGAAAGTCAGGTTTACTGGTAATGCCTTAATCCCAACACTCAGAAGCAGAAGGATAACTGTGAGTTCAAAGCCAGCCTAGGCTACCTAGAGTCTAGGTGGACCAGCCAGGTGTGTAATGACACCTTGTTTTAAAAAGGGGAGGAGTATAGCTGAATTGGTGGAGTGCGTGTGTAGCTTGCCAGAAATCTTAAATTTGGTCCCCAGCACGACATAAACAGGGTGTAGGGACATGCCTTTAATCCCAGCACCCAGGAGGCAAAAACAAGCAGGTCTGAGGTCAAGGATAGCCAGTGGAGAGCCAGGCATGGCGGCCACACCTTGATTCCCAGCACTTGGGAGGCAGAGGCAGGCAGCTCAGCCTGGTCTACATAGTGAGTTCTAGGACAGCCAGGGCTACATAGTGGACCTTTGTCTTGAAAACAAACAAAGAATATCGTCCACTACAGAGGGAATTTGAGGTCAGTCTGGGCTAACTGAGACTCTGTCTCAGAAACAACCACAAACATTAATGCCTTTGAATATGTATTTGTCATATGCTGCTGTCTCAGTCCTGAAATCAAGACCCCGATGTCTCAAAAACACCATTATAGCCCTAACCCAGTGCTGGTGCCTGCAAAAGCTTTGGAATCTAGTTCGGGAACTCAGCCTTCCTCTGCAGGACTGTTGGCTGATGCAAAGAGGCCGTGGTAGCAACACAAGTGTGTTCATTTCTCTCTGCCTTCCCTAAAGCTCTCTGTCCACCCACTGCTGAGAGTCCTGAACCCTCAGCTGTCAAGACTCTAAAACCCTAGCGTGCTTCACTCTGAGAAGCACAGAACACGGTTTACACAAGATAGTGACATTGCTACACATCAGTGTGACAATCATAGCGGTGCTCACTGGGCTCAGGCCCTGCTCTGACCCAGAACATTGATAGATGGTGAGTAGGTACTGTTATCCACCGCATCTGACAAAGATACTGTGGCTCAGATAGATTATTAGGAATAGGTAACATAAACACAGTGCTCTGATACTAATTTGCATATTCTGCTGCCCCAGCTCCCTTGCCCAGGGTGGTGAGTGAGCGGGCTGTTTCCCCCAGGAGCCCTACTTAAGGAAGAAATCCCCTACAGGTTTGACCGGATGGCAGCAGGGGGCCCTCTCTTTGTGGATGTTACCTGGCACCCAGCTGGAGACCCTGGCTCAGACAAGGAGACCTCCTCCATGATGATTGCCAGCACAGCAGTAAACTACTGTGGCTTGGAAACCATCCTGCACATGACCTGCTGCCAGCAGCGCCCGGAGGAGATCACAGGCCATCTGCACAGAGCCAAGCAGCTTGGCCTGAAGAACATAATGGCGCTGAGGGGAGGTGTGGCGCCAGCACCCCTCCTCTTTGGGTTCTTGCTTTCCTGAAGGCGTCTCCTGTCCCCAGACAAGTCCTTTACTTTCCCTGGGCTCTACATTAAACACATCCAGGGTCAGCTTGCTGCAGGAGGATCAGTGATCGTTGTGGGTAATGAGTCCATTAGGGGTGTCACACAGGTGCGATGGCCGCTTCTACAGTTTGACCTGTATACAGTTCAGCTGGGATGTGGCTTGTGCCTCACAACCCTCTGTTACAGTTACACAGAGCCATCAATCAGTTGTGGCACTGTCTGACCTAGTCATAGCGTGCTGTGTTGGCATTTCCCAGGCGCAGCCGGGCATTTGCTAACTTCAGGACACTCGGAAGTGGGAGGTGCGAACCTGATGGGTGGGGGGATCTGTGGCTTCTGCTCCCTCCACAGCACTCCTTCTCACAATGAGTAGAAAATACACCCAGAATCCAGGAGCACTGAGAGAACAGAGGTGTGGGAGAGGGTGTCTGACCACACCCAGGGCATCAGGGCGAGGCCAGGCTCAGTGGAGAGCCACACCTTCTCTGGTCCCTCCACCAATGGGGCACCTGCAGGGTAAGCCTTAGTAAACACTTGACACCTCCTGCTTGCCAGGTGTCAGGCTAGCCTCACACAATAGGAAGTCTCTGCCTTTGAGGCACCCTCAGCCCAGTGTAGGGGTAGGTAGAGGGAACGAGAAGACTCTGGAGGTCGGGGGACACCCAGTGACCATGACCTCCAGCAACCCTGCAGACCCTGTAGGTGACCACTGGGAAGCAGAGGAAGGAGGCTTCAGCTATGCCACAGACCTGGTCAAGCACATCCGGCACGAGTTTGGCGACTATTTTGACATCTGTGTGGCAGGTGAGTGGGGACAGGGAAGGGACAGGATGAGAGGACAGCCAGCCAGTCTTCGGTTCAGGACGTGTTGATTGGGTGGATACAGAGTGGGGTGGGGGACACAGCAGTGAACTGAATGGCACAGGTCCTGGCCTCCTCCTGCCACCTACTGCCAACATCCCCACACTACTCCCACTCCCAAAGCTTCCCTCCCCTGCCTTCTGTGTCCCATCTTCTCATGAGGGAAAGAGGGGGAGGATGTGTTATGAAAGACTCCAGGGACAGGATTCACTGGGCCCTGAACGGCATCAGGAACTGGGGTCCTTCATTCCCTCTGTACCCACAGGGTCCCTGGCTGGCTTCTCACTGTGTGTCTGCCGCATGAGAGGCCCTCAGAGACGCAGTGTCCTGTGCCTGAGTCCTGCTTCTGTGTGTGCGCAGTGTCAGCTCCAGACAGCCCGTACTCTAGCTCTTCTCAGTTTCTAGGAAATGAGGCTCACGCTGGCTTAGCTATAAACCTTGCACTAAGGCTGAGGAGAGGAGAGAAGGATACAGGCCAGCCTGAACTTGTCTTAGAAATCCAGAGGTGGAGTGGGAAGATGGTGGTGCAAGGCTTTCATCCCAGCACTTGAGAGGCAGAAGCAGGCAGATCTCTCTGAGTTCAAGGCCAGCCTGGTCTACAAAGCTAATTCCAGGACAGCCAAGGCTACACAGAGAAACCCTGCCCAGACAAAAAGAAAGAATCCAGAGCTGTAGTCTGGTGCTAGAAGAGCTTATGTGTGCTAGAGGTGGTAGTGTGTGACAGGTCCCAGGTTCCTTCAGACTTGTCTCGTGTGTGCCAAGTCCTGGATTCCCTCCCCAGCTGACAAAACAGATAAATGAATAAAAGCCTAAGTTATGGAGTAACATATCAAGTAGTAACATTGTATTCAGCGTGAGTGTGTGAGTGTGCGCGTGCAGTGTGTGTGTGTGCATGCAGTGTGCGTGTGTGCATGTGCACGAGTCAAGGTCAGAGGCCAACCTTCAGGAACAGTTCTCTTTCTACCATGTGAATCCTGGGATTCAAACTCAGGTGGGCATACTTAACAGCAAGCAACTTCACCTACTGAGCAGCTCACGGGCCCTCAGGTAATATAATTTAAAAACAGTTTGCAGCTTTAGAAAATTGTCATGTGTGGATGGTCATTCTCCGTCCTCCCATGTGTGCGTGTGCTCCTCTCAGCGGGCTGCATAACTGGCCAAGACTGGGGAACTGCTAAGGAGCTGAAGGAGCAGGCATTGCCTTGCCTGCTGCCGGGCTCCAGCTGTGGGTGTGAGGTGGTGAGGGGAACCTAGAAGAGCTCTGAGCTCACAGTTGTCAAGCGGTTCTGTGCTTTGCCTGTCATAAAGTGAGTGGTAAAACTGGCTGGTTAAAGCATGGAGCTTAGGGGTAGAGCACAGTGGGCAGTGGCTAAGAGGATGTGCTGCTCCTGCAGAACACCCTTCTAGCGCCTGCACCCTGTGGCTCACAAACACCTGGAACTCCAGCTCCAGGGATCCAATACCCTGTCCTGGCCTCCGTGCCCACATATACACAGACGCATACACATAAAACTAAAAGTAAAGGAATTAAACGTTTTTAAACAGACTGGAGAAGTGGCTCAGCAGTTAAGAGCACCACCGACTGCTCTTCCAGAGGTCCTGAGTTCAATTCCCAGCAACCACATGGTGGCTCACAACCATCTGTAATGGGATCTGACGCCCTCTTCTGGTGTGTCTGAAGAGAGCAATGGTGAATACATAAATTAAAAATTGTAAAAAAAAACCAAAAAACCGTTTTTAAACTACCAAGCTGGTCCTGGCAGAAACAGAACATAGCAAAGTGATCAAAGCCCGTATGGCGTGGCCTGGCAATGCGCAGACTGCTTAACTGTGTGGTTACAGAAATTTCCCACTGAAAAGAGCTTTGCTGTTCAAAGTTGAAGTTCTGGTGCCTGATCTCCACACAGTAGGTTTTTCTGTCTCCCTCGGTGGCTGCGGTTTCTTAAGAACCCAGTGACCTTATCACAGCGAAGCACCTTGGCTTCCATACTGCTCTGGCTTCGGGCTGCCTCTCTGCTCAGTTCTGCTCTTGGAGCTCGGGTAGAGGATTAGCTCTCCTCTCCCCACCCTGTCTCTCTCCCCCTCCCCCACTCTGAGGTTGCCTCAAAGCTGTGCCTTCCTACCTCTCTGCCAGGGTAAGGCTCTTCCCCACCCCCACCCTCCACCCCAAGTTGCCACAGAGCTGTGCCTTTCTGCCTGGGTAAGGCTTCTAATGAGTTTGGTCATTGAGAGGAGGAGGTGTAGAGTTCACAAGCCACCAACATGATCAGACAGCCTCTAGTTCTGTCTCTGTGGATTTGGAAACCCATCTTCTGCATGGTCAGCTTAAGATCGGCCCACTGTTCCATCCCCCACCCTCATCCCCACCCCCACGTGTAATCAGACTGCAATGAAAAAATACTTTTTGCTTCTTTTTTTAATTTTGTATGTGTGTGTGTGTGTGTGTGTGTGTTTGCAAAAGAGCACTCTTTGTTTTGGTTTGGTTTGGTTTTTTGAGACAGGGTAGTCCTGGCTGTCCTGGAACTTACTCTGTAGACCAGGCTGGCCTCGAACTCAAAAACCCGCCTGCCTCTGTCTCCCAAGTGCTGGGATTACAGGCATGTGCCACCACTGCTCGGCTATAGTATGATTTTTTAAATTATTACTTTATATGTATGTTTGTCCTGCCTGCATGTATTATGTGTTATGTGCATGCCTGGTGCCCACAGAGGCCTGAGGGGGGTGGTCTGTAAAAGCAGTGAGTGTTTCTGACAGCTGAACCATCTCTCTAGCCCTTGTGTGGTTCCCAGCCTTTTGGGGTTCAGAGGGATTTTAGTGTCATATGTACTTTTTTTTTAAAAAATTAAAAAAAAAAATACTGTTAGAATTGGGTGTGGTGCTGTTTTAAGCACAGCATTTGGGAGGCAGAGGCAGGTAATCTCTTTGAATTTAGGTTAGCTTGGTCTCCAGAGTTCTAAGCCAGTCATGGCTACATAGCAATACAATGAGACCCTGTCTCAAACACACACACACACACACACACACACACACACACAAGAATGCTTGCCTAACATGCATAAGATGTTGGGTTCAATCCCCAAACAAAACCAAAAAACCCTTGGGTCCTTAGGTCCAACGCTCGAAGTCGAGATGGCTCCCTAGAAACGACCCAGTTAGTATTCAGTGTGGCAGCCTGTCTGTGGCCACCGAGTGTGTGCCTAGCCGAGTGAGACAGGACAACGTACAGCATTTGGAACAGTCCGCCCTTCCTGGACGCTCATCCACAGGGTCTGTGGCACAGCAGTAGCTTGGAGTCCACAAGTCAGCTGTTCAAACTGCTTCTGGCAGAACGCCTGCAGTGCCTGGGCTGAGAACTCCCCAGGCCCGGCTCTCTGGTGTCTTCACTCCTTGGGCAGGCAGGTTGAGACCAGCCTGCTCTCTTGTCTCCTGGTAGGCTACCCCAGAGGCCACCCGGATGCGGAGAGCTTCGAGGACGACCTGAAGCATTTGAAGGAGAAGGTATCCGCGGGCGCGGACTTCATCATCACCCAGCTCTTCTTTGAGGCCAGCACCTTCCTCAGATTTGTGAAGGCCTGCTCGGAGATCGGCATCTCTTGCCCCATCCTGCCTGGGATCTTCCCTATTCAGGTGAGGGCTCGGGAGGGCCTGATTCCCTCACTGCAGTGCACTGTCCTGGGCAGGGCTCAGGCCCCCGGGTCATGCGGAAGTTCTTCCTCAGTGGTGCTCAGTGCCCGTGGGGAACTGTCCACAGGCTGCATTTGGTCACCTCATTGTCACCCCTGAGACGGTAATGGTGTCTATAAAGGACCTGTACGGAGAGTGATTATTAACTCTCAAAGAAGTTTTGGTTAGACTGAACCTGATGCACTTGTAATCCCAGCATTCTGGAGCTAGAAGAAAGAGGAGAAGGAGTTTGAGGTGGCCTTGGCTCGGAGAGACTCCTTATCTCAAGGTCAAAAAGATTAACTTAGTGTTCTCCAGTCTTGACTCTCACAAGATATATTTAATAAGGTAGTCCCACAACTGAGTCCCCACACTCCACTTCCAGGGTTTCTGATGTTACAACCTGAGATGGTTTGTATCTGCTTGGCCCAGGGAGTGGCACTATTTGGAGGTGTGGCCTTTTTGGAGTAGGTGTGTCACTGTGGGCGTGGGTTCTAAGACTGGAAGCCAGTCTTCTACTAACAGCCTTCAGATGAAGATGTAGAACTCTCAGCTCCTCCTGCACCATGCCTGCCTGGGTGCTGCCATGTTCCCGCCTTGATTGTTTTTTTGTTGTTGTTTTGTTTTGTTCTGTTTTGTTGGGTTTGGTTTTTTCGAGACAGGGTTTCTCTGTGTAGCCCTGGCTGTCCTGGAGCTCACTCTGTAGACCAAGCTGGCCTCGAACTCAGAAATTCGCCTGCCTCTGCTTCCCAGAATGCTGGGATTACAGGCGTGTGCCATGACCCTCTGAACCTGTAAGCCAGCCCCAATTAAATGTTGTCCTTATAAAAGCTGCCTTGATCATGGTGTCTGTTCACAGCAGTAAAACCCTAACTAAAACAGGGATCTATGATTTAAACCTTAAGTTTGGCAGATGACTGGCTGGTGAGGCTTAGGAGGAACTGAGTTAGGTGACTGCTGTGCTGAGCTCAGGCCTGGCTTGGGCTGGTGGCAGGAATGCAGCAGGGCTACTCCCGGACTCTACAAATGAGACCGGAGGGCGGGCCAAGCACGGCCTTGCAATGCCACCTGCCTCTCCCAGGCCTTTCCCCGTGAAACTAAGTAGCCAAGAGACAGGAAGGTGATACAGTGGGGCCTAGCGGTAGATGACCCTGCGCCCCTGTGTCTAGCTGGAAATGACCCCGCACCCCTGTGTGTAGCCGTAGTTGACCCCCCCGCCCCTGTGTGTAGCCAGAGTTGACCCCGTGCCCCTGTGTGTAGCTGGAGATGACCCCGCGCCCCTGTGTCCGGACAGGGCTACACCTCCCTTCGGCAGCTGGTGAAGCTGTCCAAGCTGGAGGTGCCACAGAAGATCAAGGATGTGATCGAGCCGATCAAAGACAATGACGCTGCCATCCGCAACTACGGCATCGAGCTGGCTGTGAGCCTGTGCCGGGAGCTGCTGGACAGCGGCTCGGTGCCAGGCCTCCACTTCTACACCCTCAACCGCGAGGTGGCCACCATGGAGGTGCTCAAGCAACTGGGCCTGTGGACCGAGGACCCCAGGTGAGAGTCAGAGCAGCATGGGCGCAGTACCAACCCACACTGAGGTGCCACAGCCAGCAGGGTCACCCAGTCCCAGCCTCCACCTCAGGGCGAGCCTCCACATGCAGTCATGTTCAGAGTGGGGTCCCAGAGGCCAGGTGTGGGGCGTTCCTCTCGCTCAGTTCGCCTGAGCCCTTGGCTTTCCCCTCTGCCTCTCACCAGGCGTCCCCTGCCCTGGGCTGTCAGTGCGCACCCCAAGCGCCGCGAGGAAGATGTGCGTCCCATCTTTTGGGCCTCCAGACCAAAAAGCTACATCTACCGCACACAGGGCTGGGATGAGTTTCCTAACGGCCGCTGGTGAGGAGAGAAGCCAGTCCCTGTGAGGAATTGCTGGTGCCTGGGTGGAATTAGGGGCAGGATTTACAACAAAGGGCCTTGTCCCCTGTACTCGTGCCAGGGGTAATTCCTCCTCGCCAGCCTTTGGGGAGCTGAAGGACTACTACCTCTTCTACCTGAAAAGCAAGTCCCCCAGGGAGGAGCTGCTGAAGATGTGGGGTGAGGAGCTCACCAGTGAGGAGAGTGTCTTTGAAGTCTTTGAACACTACCTCTCAGGAGAGCCGAATCGTCATGGCTACAGAGTGAGTGGGGTGAGGGGGAAACGGGCGGACATGGGGCTGAGCTGTTCCCCTACCGTGCGTGGATGAGCACCTCAGTTGAGGAGAGGGTAAGAGATCCCACTGAGGAAGGAGCCCATGGAGACTGAGATAGACCGGGTCTCTAGAGAGACTGCCCTGGACTCAGTGCTGCCCTAGCTAGGCCCGCTTTGCCCTGCAGGTAACCTGCCTGCCCTGGAACGATGAACCCCTGGCGGCGGAAACCAGCCTGATGAAGGAGGAGCTGCTTCGCGTCAACAGGCTGGGCATCCTCACCATCAACTCCCAGCCCAACATCAACGCAAAGCCGTCCTCAGACCCCATTGTGGGCTGGGGCCCCAGTGGGGGCTATGTCTTCCAGAAGGTACGCTGGATGCTTGAAGTTATGCAACCGGATTCCCGATATCTGCAGAGGCTGACGTAGATCCCTGGCCTTCCCCGTGGCCTTTTCCCCCGGCCCTGCATTCTGATTGATTATAGAGCAGAGCAAGTAACAGGCTCCATGAGCCCCAGTTTGTCGTATAAAATGGGGCGAGGGGTTCTTTTATATCCTGTGATAAAATATATTAATGTGACTGGAGGAAGAAGAAGGAAAGCAGTCAGTCTCAGGGCTTCTGTAAAGCTAACTAAACCGACTTTAATCCCAACCCTGCCGGAGCTAAATTACTCAGGAGCAAGGCCTGTAGCCTTGGACTCGGAAGACCTGGCTTTAGGTGCCACCTCTGCTGTTTCCCTTGGTCTATGCCCAAACCTGGCTTCTTCCTCTGGGTAAATGTACCCACCCTGCGGTGTTCTGAACATTCTAAAGAAAGGCAGAGGCCCTCTGCAGACAGAAGCGCTTTGCCCAGCCCTGTGGGGTCGTTCTCATGCAATAGCTGGGGACGATGGCCTGTGCGCGGCTCCTCCCTCACCCTAAGCTTGTCAGAGTGGCCGCCTCTGGTCCGCTCCTAACAGGCTTCTCCTCAGTGCCTAGCTGAGAGAGGTGACCTGGACCGCCACTCGGGCCTCCACACAGAGCCCCTTTCCTTCTGCATTCACCCAACACCACGGGTCATCCGGGTCCACCGTGTTACCTCTAACCCCAGAGCCCTCACTGTCCCACACATTCTGACAGTCCTCTCCCCGATGGCGAGGAGGACAGACATCTAGGAGAGATGGCGTGGGCAGATCTCGTCAGTTGCGGAGATAGAATGGAGCGGGGTAAGAGGGCAGAGAACCTGTCAAGGAGTGGGGTTGACGTGTGGGTGTGTTCTCCCTCAGGCCTACCTAGAGTTCTTCACCTCCCGTGAAACCGTGGAGGCTCTTCTGCAAGTGCTAAAGACATATGAGCTGCGCGTCAACTACCACATCGTGGATGTGAAGGTAAGGCAGCCCCGGCCTACATGGCAGCAAGGCTCGAGAACAGCCCTCAAACGCCCAGCCTGAGCCAGGCATATGGGACAAGACAGACAGACCAGATGGAGGCGGCCCCAGATTGTGAGGTGGGTGAGTGTATGCCGTGACAAATCTGTGCAAGTAGGAAAGGCAGATTCAACGTAGGATGCTCCAGGCTCCAGAGGAGAGATGTCGCACTGGAGATGTCCGGGGTTTCTAGGGATCCTGTGTGGGCTGAACCTGTGTGCAGGTGTGTATGTGTGCACGCGCACATGTGTGTGCACTCACTTGGAGGCCAGAGAAGGATGTCTGGTGTCCTACTGTGGCCCTCTGCTTTATGCCCTTGAGACAGTATCTGTCACTGACTCAGAGCTGTGTTAACAGACAGCAGGCCTTGGCAATCTGCCCGTCTACCCATGCAGTAGGGTGACAGGCACAGCAGGTGCTGGGTTCCAGACATGCGCAGCAAGCCTCTTACCCACTGCACCATGTCCCCAGGCCCCCAGGTCCTTTTTTTTTTTTTAAAGATTTATTTATTTAATGTTTGTGAGTATGCTGTCACTCTCCTCAGACACACCAGAAGGCACCAGACCCCATTACAGATGGTTGTGAGCCACCATGTGGTTGCTGGGAATTGAACTCTGGACCTCTGGAAGAGAAGTCGGTGCTCTTAACCACTGAGCCATCTCTCCAGCCCCCCCAGATCCTTTTTAAGGACAAAGACTAATAAGCAAAGGGTGTTCTGGAGAGAAGGCAGAGGAGTGGCTCTGCACTGCACTGCCTGTGGAGAAACTACAGAAGGAAGGACATGGTAGTTGTCCTCTGTCCCGTCTGAGGCCAAGAAACTACCTAAAGTACAGGGAGCCTTTCTTCCTGGGACAGAGTGGCTTGCCTCCACCTCTCTCTCTCTCTCTCTCTCCTTCCTTTCTTTTTCTTTCTTTCTTCTTTCCTTCCTTCTTTTCCTTTCTTGCTTTTTTCTTGTTGTTTGTGTGTGTGTATGTGTGGAGCCCTGGTTGTCCTGGAACTCACTCTGCAGACAACCAGGCTGGCCTTGAACTCAGAGATCCCCTGCCTCTGGGACTAAAGACATGCACTGCCACTGCCCAGCGCCTCCATTTCTTTTTAAAGAGATCACAGCAGGAACTGTGAGAGAGGCAAGGACCATGGAACCCAGTGGGGACCCTTGTGGCCCAGGTAGAAAGCCGGGCTGCTACCGTAGGTCTAGATAAGGAGCAGCAGAAAAGCCAGGTAATCCCAGCCTTTGGCCCTCCATTTGTCAGACGATCTTAGTTCAAGGCCAGCCTTGTTTTTCTTTTTGCTTTGTTTTATTTTTTTAAAGTGCAGGGTAGAATAGAAGTTCAGTCAGGATGCTTCAGGGCTCTGGTTTAAGTGTGGGTGATGCTCTCTGGTGGCAAGCCAGGAGGGCATACAAGCAAGGTTAGGTTGCCATTGCCTGCCCCAGCCCTGCCTCTGTTCTCAGGGAGAGAACATCACTAACGCCCCCGAGCTGCAGCCCAACGCGGTGACATGGGGCATCTTCCCTGGCCGAGAGATCATCCAGCCCACCGTGGTGGATCCCATCAGCTTCATGTTCTGGAAGGTAATGGAGGGAGGCTGTGCACCCTGGCTACCTCGAGAGCCCTGGGCAGAGAACAGTCCCAAACACACGCTGGCTGAAAACCACACCCCAGGCAGGATAGACTTGGCCCAGGAAGACGTATGTTAGCACGTGGTGTTTATTTCTGGGCTAGCTGGAGTGGCACTGTCTTGCACTGGCCTGCAAGGAGACAGCAGGGGCCCAGACCTGGAGGTATCAGCCCTGCTGACCCTGCTCATGTGACGCTCCTCACACAGGACGAGGCCTTTGCCCTGTGGATCGAGCAGTGGGGCAAGTTATACGAGGAGGAGTCCCCGTCCCGCATGATCATCCAGTACATCCATGACAACTACTTCCTGGTCAACCTGGTGGACAACGAGTTCCCCCTGGACAGCTGCCTGTGGCAGGTGGTGGAAGACACATTTGAGCTGCTCAACAGGAACACCACCACAAAGACAGAGACGCAGGCCCCGTAAGCCTGCAGCCCGGTATCTCCCTCTCCTGGGCCCTTCTCCCTCATCTCTCCACACAGGATAACAGCAGCTAGACTGGCAGGAAGCTGTCTGGACCTGAAAGGAGGCTGATGCTCTCCGCTCGAGCCCAGAGCCCATGTTCCTGCAGTGGCAAGCGTCTCCATCCTCATCCTCAAGGGGAGGAGACCAGAGACTGCCCAGCCACTGCACCAAGGCAGCCAGCCTCTAGGAGGTGAACTCTGACCTGGGGTCTATGTGACACAGACAGTAGGCACTCGTACTGAAGGAGGTAGGAAGAACTGTGACAAATGAGGGTATAGAAACCTCTCTACTCAGTGGACTACGCACCAGGTCCCCAGAAGAGCCTGGCCTGGAGCGTAAGCCTTTCTTGCCATCTTAGGCCAAAGAGTGCAGGAGTTCTGTCTCTTCCACGGGGCTTCAGAAGGTTGTGTCTGTTCTGTGGCTGGGAAGGAAGTGCCCCTTAGGGTTAAACGCATTCTGTTCTCCGTGGAGGCTTGCTCTTGGCCTTGTTTTCTGTCCTCTTAAGGAGATTGACCTGGGCAGGGCCCAGCTGTCGGTGGCTGAGTGCAGCCCCACGCCCGGCTTCCGAGCAGACTCTCCTGCCAGCTGCTGCCCTTCAGCCTAGACTGTCGCTGGCACTCCTCCCCCGTCAGCCCTCAGGCCTTGCTGCCTGGGGCAGTGACTGGCGGGCACAGAAGGCTGCTCCTGAAGCCTGGCTCCCAGCCTGCTGGTCTTGCTTGAGCCAGGGGACGGGAGAAAGCTGTCCATAGAGCAACGTGGGTAGAGCAGGGGTGTCCCCTGCCCTTGTCTCCCAGGCCTGGGTGGCTGCAGTGGAGAGCGGCCTTGGAGAGACTGGGCAGAAGCAGCTGGGATGAAGAGGGCCTTTTATTGTCCAGAGCTCCGGGCGCTGACTCCTCCAACGGTGGGCCTGTCCTTCCCTCGGAGGGCTGGGCTGGGCTGGGCTCCGCTTATTTCTCAGGACACTTCAGAGCTGCTGCTGGACCTGCTCACCCCACGCCTGCCACATCTGAGCCACGGTCAACCGGTTCTAGGGGCACAGGCGCTGCTGGCACTTCTCGTGGGCACTGGTGCCACTTTTCAAAGGCGTGGAAGCAGAGCAGGACAGGAAATGCCATGTGTCGCAGGCTTCTGCAGGGCCTGTAGTTGGCCTGTCAGACGGACACCTAAGCCATGTTCTGTGTGTCTCAGCCAGAGCCCTTTCCTATGCCCTGGCAGCCAGCCCACCCTGTCTCCACCCAAATATCTAGGCTCAGAATAGAATGGACTTATGACCTTGGAAGCTGTGCCCAGTGACCTGCAGGAACCAGCACGGGAGCCACTGCCACCGGCAGGCAGCCTGATTCTCAGCTTGGGTGAAATTGACACTGGGCTGGGCTTAAGGCCACTCACTAGCCAAGGGCTCTAATGTCCAGGCCGTGCGTTCTGTCTCTACTGAACAAGGATAGCCCAGGGTGGCAAGCGGGGACACCCCTGCCCTCTCCCTGGCTCAGCCTGTAGGTGGCACTGGTCTTGGAAGGCTGGCTGGGTGAGATAAAGTGACCTGGGAAAGGACCCAGCTATGTTCTCTCTGGTGTAGCTGTGAGCCACCTGGAGCTGAAGGGTCTTTCCTGTTCCAGGTGCCATTGTCTCAGCTACAGAGAGAGTTGAGAAAAGACCCTCGGCCATCCTCTCAGCCCTGGCCCCAGGGTGAAAGGGATGTGACAAGGGGCCATCATCTAAGGAATGTTAAAGATGAAAACACCTGAGCCCATCCCTAGGCTCTGCACGAGATGCAGTTAGTGTCTCCAGTTAGCCAGGGATAGACAGGGCGAATGGGAAGTCTCCCACGGCCTCCGCTTGGTACCTGCCAGACCTAAGACACCCGCTCCACCCGTGAACATCTACCCAGCGCTGCCACGCCAGGCTCCAGGCCTGCTGGGAAACCCAACTGCGCCACAGTGTAGGTGCCTGTCCCTGCAGGCCAAGAACACCTAACCTCTTCGAGGGCGAAGAGCAAGAGCCCCAGGCTCTGCTGTCCTGCCAGGGCTATCCAGCCCTCCCATGCCAGCTGATCCTGCCCTAGCCACCTTTAGGAGCCTGGCCTTGGCCCTCGAGGGCCCTGGTCTCAAAGCTGCAGAGCTCACCTAGTCCTGTAGGGGGCAGGGGAGGCCCATGCAGGCAGTGGCAGACAGCTGGAGGGCTGGGCAGAGGGGTCTCTATCACCTGGAAAGGAGACTTGGGTCAGGAGAGGATGATATCTTGATTTAGAAGAACAAAAGCCTCCCTCAAGTCTCCAGGCTGAGGGCTGGCCCATGGCACTAAAGGGAAAAGAAAGGAATTCTTCAAATAGCTGGGACACTCAAGAAGAGATGGACAAGGGCATTGTTTCAAAGGGCCCAGCTCCTTACTCAAAGCCCAGGATGCGGTCCTCTGTATGCCTCTTCCGTGTGGCCATGTCAGGCTGGGCAGCACATTCTCTATAACGGGTGGCCAGCAGCCGGGAGACTGAAGGAACAGCAGGGGGGCAAAGATCAACTGCAGTGGGCTCGACCCTGCTGCCTGCCTCCTGTCAGAGCAGGCTTCCACCTGTGTGCATAATGGGGCGCTTCACCTGACACTCAGGGGTCCCAAGACCCCCAGACGACACAAGCCACCAGGACATGCACAGCTCCCTCTGACCATCCTCCCTGTTGGCTGAAGGCATCTAAGCAGAGGCTGGCTCAGTGATATGATATCTGCCCCGTGGTGGAGCTCAGGCTAGCCCTGAGATCGACGTTGTGCTCCTGAATCAAGCTTTAGAATGTTGCTGAAGCCTTGCCTCTCTCTCACATGGCCTGACTCCGAAGTCTGGGCTCCCAACTAACGCAACATACAGAGAGGACTCCCAGCGCCGGGAATAGCTTGCCACCACACGTGTTGCCAGGGCAAGGTTGCCCGTGGTAAAGGGCAGAACTCTGGGTACCATTCTCAGTGTCTGCTGTGTTTCTAGAACCCTCAGTTTATTAGCGTGTTAGCCTTCCCTTCACTAGCAAGAAGAGAATGAAAGTGTATATGGTAGTGTACTAGTGAGATTTCACGACGTCGAGGCAAGAGAACCGGAAGTGCCTCGTGAGCTTGAAGCCCCCTGGGCTGTACAAGCTGGGTCTACAGAGCCTGCAGCAGCGCACGAGACCCCACAGTGTGCTGTCACCCTGAGCCCACGCGGGGATCCTGAAACCCAGCAAGGCTAGCCTTGCAATTCCATTTCAAAGGCAAAGGCACTTCGATGGTTTATGTTCTTTCCAAAGTTAATCCTGTTCTCGCTGGCAATCTGAAGCAAGACTGGCTGATGCCACAGTGTCCTCAGGAACACGGCCTGGCCTGACAGGGACTTGGGCTGGGTCCCTGGTCGCACCTCCAGACCGCTAGGCAGAGCTGTTTGCTGCATCTGGCATTCGTGGTTCTCTCTTCCCTCCTCACAGACCATCAGCCTCACTGCTGTGTCAGAGCCAAGAACTGGTCTGAAGGTGACCTTTTGGTAAAAAAAAAAAAAAAAAAGACAAAACCAAAAAACCCTACTTTCTACTTTTTCTGTAATGAGCACATTTCATTTTTCCAAAAACAATAAAACTGCTGACTCCATATAGCTGTTTTGTAAAGACTTAGCACGTTTCATTTTTGTGTGCATCAGTGTGCGCCCATATGTAAGCCAGAACAGGTCACTGAGTCAACAGATGCCCCGGAGCTGAGGCTTCACAGGGTGGTGAGCCGCCAATGTGGATGCGGGTGCTGGGAACCGAACTCAGGTCCCTCTAGAAAGAGTTACCATGGAATGGACTCTCCAGCCCCAGATTGTGCTGTAACGGAATTTAAGATCTGGAGGTGGGGCTGAGCGAACACTTGGCTAGCATGGCATGCCCCACCCCCTCTCTCTTAAATTACTTAGTGTGTGTGATGTATGTGTAGGGAGGGGCATGCGTGCCTTGGTACACAAGGAAGCCAGAGGACAACTCTGTGGAGTTCATCTCCTCCCTCCTTTGCATCAGCTCTGATGATCACATCAAGTCACTGCACTGGCATGGCAGGCACCCCGCTGGCCCTCCCCACCCAGACGCCCCGCTGACCCTCCCCGCCCAGACACCCCCGCTGACCCACACTTTTTCTTTTCTTCCTTTTTCTTTCTTTCTTTCTTTCTTTCTTTCTTTCTTTCTTTCTTTCTTTCTTTCTTTCTTTCTTTCTTTCTTTCTGTCTTTCTGTCTTTCTGTCTTTCTTTCTTTCTTTCTTTCTTTCTTTCTTTCTTTCTTTCTTTCTTTCTTTCTTTCTTTCTTTCTTTCTTTCTTTCTTTCTTTCTTTCTTTCTGAGATAGTTTCATTATGCAGTCCTAGCTAGCTTCAAACTCACAGAGATCTGGCCTCTGTCTGCCTCTGCTTTCCTGGTGCTGGGATTAAAGGCACGCAACACCATGCCCAGCCACAAACACTTTTTAACAGTGTCCATCTTAACAGAGACCCTTGGAAAGCAGCCCTGCACAGGGCTGTCACTCATGCACAGGGCTGTCACTCAAGAGGTTTGCTCATGGGTCCTCCGGCCTCCACCACATGATTTTAAGGATTTATTTGGGAAACACATATACAAAACACACACACACACACACACACACACGGACCCAACTCACTGGCATCCAAAGGTTTGGGGTGTCCATCAGTAGCAGGAGGTGCCCTCTGCTGGCCAGCCTCGGCCAGTGTCCTAAGTCCATGCCAGACTGTTTCAAGGGGCAGAGAGGGCAGTCCTAACAGCCACACCCTGTCCCCTCCCCTGCAAATGCCAGTGCACTGCCCATTTCTGCAAAGTGCATGCACACTTTCCCAGGCTTCGAGGCAAGGCAGGTGAAGTCAGGAGCTTTCCCAAGGATGGGTCATACTAGAAGGTGACAGAATTGGGATCCACTCCAAAGATCAGGATGTCTCTGTCCTGACAGCCAGACATGCAGTCACCACTCAGCTACCCAATATGCTTCCCAATCCAAAGTTCAAAACCTAAGCTAGAAACACAGTGTGAGCGTGCCCTCCAGCCTCGGGCACCCATCAGGTTGTCAGGTGCTGGGCAGCATGAGCTGGGTGGGCCTGGCTGGCCTAGGCAGGACTAGTACATCCACAGGATCCAGCACAGGGCCAAGACGCTCCTTCCTGCCTGTTGCTGGGCCTCGCGGCACAGCCCTAGGGTGACTCGCCACACCACAAAAGCCTGTTGGGCCTGAGTCTTCCACAGCTGTCCGCCAGCTCCATCCACCCTGCTGCACAGAGCTTCTCCAGCCCAGGACAAAGGCCACACGCTGGTCCTGTGCCAGAGCCCCTGCTCTAGGTCTCTTGCAAGCTACCGAGCATGGCCCCCAGGTCTCTTCTCAGGCTGTCCTGGAAGTCTTCACGCTTCTGGGGTGGGGGGACACTCCTATGTCCCCCACATGATCACACCAGGCATGGAAATAGCTGCAGGGGGTGGGGGTGTCGTTCTCAGTTGGGTTTTGTGTTTATTCAAAATGATACCTGCAGACATGCCTGTGATGCCAGCACTGAAGCAGGAGGCTTTCTGAGGCTAGCCCAGGCTTGAAGACCTTGCAAGGGCTGGGAATCTGACTTAAGTGGTAAAGTGCTTTCCTAAGGTGCACAAAGCCTTTGGTCCCTCGCACCAAATAAACTAGGCCTGGCGGCATATACCCTCTTATATAGAGGCAGGAAGATCAGGATTCGAAGCTATCCTTGGCTAACCACAAGGAGTTGAGGCTAGCCTGAGCTATACAATTCCACCCTCTTTTGGCCACTGGAAGAGGCCTGAGGACCTGAACCTCCTCATAGCTAAAGGAAACACCTACCTCTGTCACCTTCACTGGCCTGTTGAAGTCATAGGGCTGGCCTGGTCAGGAGGTAAACTGAGTCTGAGTCTTGTTACCAACCCAAAAATAATGAGAGGCTGCTGATCACCGTCTCTGCCTCAGACCAAGACCTCCAATCCCCAGAGCTTTTCATGCCCTGGGCTCCCTGCCTTTCCCAGGACGCAAGGGCAGACCCCTCCTACCTTACAAGCCCCTACCTCTGACGACATCTCAGCTACAGCCAGTCCAGTCCTTAGACACAACCTTCTGAAGAACCTGGAGGCAGACTGCCCCACCTCTGGTACGGTTCATGGAGAAACTGCTGCCCTGGGGCCAGAGAGGCCGAGAGCCACTGGGGGCTCCCCCAGCCTCTTCCCTGTGCCCTGCTCAGCCAGCCCTCTGCCCTACACTCATCTGCCTGGCTAAAATGCTTTTGGTCACCAGGCACTATATTCAGGAAGCTGAGGCTCTGTTTTGTTTTGTTTGTTTTTTGTTTTGTTTTGTTCTTCTGGGTGCTGGGGACTGAACCCAGAATGTCGCCCATGCTAACTCCACAGTCCCCAGCGAATGTCATTCCCAGATTTTTTTTGTTGAAGATTTTGTTGAAGATGTTTAGGCACTGGAAGAATTCAGAGTTTTAAAAATCTAGGGGCTAGCCGGGCGGTGGTGGCGCATGCCTGTAATCCCAGCACTCTGGGAGGCAGAGTCAGGCGGATTTCTGAGTTCGAGGCCAGCCTGGTCTACCGAGTGAGTTCCAGGACAGCCAGGGCTACACAGAGAAACCCTGTCTCAAAAAAAAAAAAAAAAAATCTAGGGGCTGGGGGATATAGCTCTGCTGCAAGAGCACTTGCTTTGTCTCATGCGTATAAAGCCCTGGGTTTGATCCCTGGTATTGCGCAATCCAGACATGGTGTCATGGGACTGTAATCCCAGCACTTGAAAAGTGGGCGTAGGCCAGGCGGTGGTGGCACATGCTTATAATCCCAGTAGTCTGGGAGGCAGAGGCAGGTGGATTTCTGAGTTCTCGGCCAGCCTGCCTGGTCTACAGAGTGAGTTCCAGGACAGCCAGGGCTATACAGAGAAACCCTGTCTCAAAAAAAAAAAAAACAAAAACAAAAAAAAAAAAACAAATCCAAATCCAAAAAACCAAAATAAATAAATAAATAAATAAATAAATAAATACAACAACCCAAAAAAAAGTATAGCCTGTCATCCCGAGTTTGATACCCTGCACTCGTGTGTATGTGTGTCTGTGTGTATGTGTGTGTGTGTGTGTCTGTGTGTGTGAGAGAGAGAGGAGAGAGAGAGAGAGAGGGAGAACTGACTTCCGTGAAGAGCCGTGGCGCGCACGCCACCCACCGATTAAGTAATTCATTAAAACAAAACTGTAATGGGGGCTGGGAGGGTGGCTCCGTGGCAGACTGGAGTGCTGCGCTCTATCCCCAGAACTGAGGTTGATTAGTTGCATAAAAGTGGGGCTACCCTCCTGGGAAGGTAGAGGGGTTCACTCCCTTCCTTCCGCACGCACACAGGCTCCTTTCCCAGGCTGCCTGCTCAGCCAGCCTATTTCTTCAGCCTAACTGGCATCATGGCCCCAAGAACACCAGGACTCTGTATTCCTGGACTTAGAGCTTAGGCCAGCAACATCCGGAGGCCAGGCAAGGCAGAGGTGACAGGAGAAGAGGGAGGGGCTGATATTCCAGCCTAGGGTTTGCCATGGACAATCTGACAGGAGCCCCTCAGGCACTTGGTGGAGTGTGCACTCTTGTTCCTGGTTTGCAGACGGCCGAGCACAGACTCAGTGTACTTCAGTGGCTTGTTAGAGACCCGCACAGGAGAAGATGAAAGGGTCCTGAATGCGCCCTCCGTGATCCAATCCTGGGCTCGCTCTGAGATGGCTCTGGAACGGAGTGTCACTAAGAGACCCTGGCCGTCTCCTCTCCCAGGTGTCCCCACCCAGTCCTTGGCTTCTTCTGTCAGCAGGAGAGCCAGTGACTCAGGGCCACTCGCAGTCCCTGGCCTCGCTCCTGGACTCTCCTGCACTGTCCACCACCGAGCCAGCCGCTGCCGCCACAGACCCATCACAGTCCCACAGCTCCAACTGCAGGCCCAGGGAGCAGTTAGCTCTCCCCAGGTCCCGTGAGCTGCAGTCCAGTGGCTCCAGCTGAGGAGGACACCGGGAAGGAAGGGGAACATCCTCTCTGAGCACAGCCCTTGGGCCAGCCTCACCTCTTCCTTCTTCCCCTCAGCAACTGGTATGGTCTGGGTGGATCTTTTCCCAGCTCTGATGAACAGATTAAAGGGGTCTGGGGCCCTTGTAAAAGACACAATGACAAGTGACAGGACTAAAAAAGGGCCCTCAACCTCCGATGCCCAGTGCTCAGTCATCCGGGTTGGTGCTGTAATTGTGTAATTGTGTATCATTTTACAGATGGCAAAGCAGAGGCACAGAGAAGTTAGGTAACTTGCCTCGAATCTCACAGCCAGAGGCACAAAACAAAGGGATGCAGGCAGTCCCTTCTCAAACCCTGCTGGACTCCCACCCCTCACAGCAGGGGAGTGCATGAGACTCTGGGGGCCATGCTGACTGGGCTGTGGGCAGGCAGCCCCCTAAATTGGCTGACTCCACGGGGCTGCTGCTGGGAAGACCGAGGATGGGTCAGCGGAGCTGTCAGGAAGCAATGATTCCACTACACAATGGACAATGGGGCTCCCCCTTCCTGGGGAGGGAGGGGTTCCTACCACCTCTGGAGGGAACACCCGTACAACCTCACTGCATCCAGAGCCTGCTGGAGGTGCAGTGCCAGAGAAGAGGGCACAGTCCCTGCTCTGTCACCTGGCTGCTCTCAGGATACCCACAGAAAGGTCTCCAGGAGGGCGGGGTCCTAGGAGCTGGGGAGGAGGGTGAATCCTGGGTCTCCTCATCTCCACCCCCACCCCAGCCCCTCACCTTCTCCAGCGCCCCTCCTGATGGTCTGCAGCCCAGCCAGGCCTCTCATCTTGGGCTGCTGCCCCGTGCCTCCAGGGGTAGCATGGTCTTCCTGTCACTTGGGGGAGGGTCTGGGCCCCAGACCCTCCAGTGCCAGTGGCTCAGGATGTGCTGCATACCCTGAAAGAAGGAGCTGAGGGAGGGAGGGAGGGAGGCCGGTGAGTCCCTCGGACTCCTGGCACCCATGACTGGGACGGGACGGCTGTGAGAGAGCCCAGCCAGCAGACTGTAGCCGGTGGAAACAGAGGGATCACCGAAGCTTCAAGAAATAACGATGTCTGTCATAGCTCAGTGGTGGACACATGCTTAGGGGGAGGAGTCTGACTGAGGTCCTGGCGCCCAGCCCCATAAAAGATACAAACAAGCCACTCTAGTGACTTCCCAGACCACTGCCCTCTTGTGGGGGACTCAGTTAAAACAAAACAAAACACTTCCTGAAAACAAAACAATGCAGAGCAAAGCAAAACAAAGGGAACCCAGAAACAATCAAAAACACAAACCAGGCATAGTAGCTCTTGATTGCAATTCCACCACTTGGGAAGCTGAGGTAGGAGGATTGCAGTCATCCTGAACCAGGGGCCACCATGCTTGCTAGAACAAAAATCTTTTTTTTTGTTTTTTTTTGTTTTTTGTTTTTTCGAGACAGGGTTTCTGTGTAGCCCTGGCTGTCCTGGAATTCATTCTGTACATCAGGCTGGCCTGGAACTCAGAAATCCGAAAGCCTCTGCCTCCCAAATGCTGGGATTAAAGGAGTGCGCCACCACCACCCGGCTAGAACAGAATTCTTAACTCAAAAACTGCTGGCTTATTCTCCAAGACTGCCCAGTTGAAAAGCTGACCTCTGATGACCCCAGCCTTCCCCAGAGCTAACTATCAGCCAGGTCTCAGAATCCTTGTAAAGGCAGCTGGGGGCGGTGGCCCCAGCTTGGTCACTGCTTGGTCACTGTCTCAGGGTCCCATGGTCTATCAGCCTCCCAGAGCCTGTTATCAGCCGGGCCACACAATGTATCATATCAGGCCTCCTGTCAAGGCCATGGGAAGGTTGGGATGGGTGACCAGGCTCTAAAGGACACAGATCATGTACCCACCATGCCCTGGGCTGACCCTGGGTCATCAGCTTCCGGAAGCTTACACAGTTTGCTGGTGCTGGTAGAATCGTGTCCTCCAGAGGATCAGGGTCCCGTAGAGGGCCAACTTTTGGCAGATTTTCCACAGGGAGCACTGATCTGGACCCTTGGATAGCTGTTGGGCCCGGGGCCATGGTCACCAGGCAGTGGGCCATGGTGGCTCCTGGGTCTAAGCTGCTAAGAACCTTATTCTCTGAGAAGAAGGCAGGAAGGGGTTAAGTTCCTGGTCGCAAACATACAGCTGCAGCCTCAGGCCTCCCCGGCCTCCCCATCATGGGCACTGCCTTTCTGTGTCCTCCACATGTTCCCCATAAGGTTGCCGTAAGAGCCTACGTTCCCGGCTGGAAAGGGGGCTATATGTGTCCCACCTCAGACTAGAGGCTTCTGGGGCAGAGAGCCACATGCATGCTTCCTGAGCAGATGACCCAGTGCTAAGCCAGAAGAGTCCCCTGCCCAGAATCGCTTATGTGGAGACAGGGATGCAGCCCAGCCAAGGCTTGCTCCCCTGGGACCTCCTCTTGGACCTCCAGGACTGGCAAGGTTCCTGCTACCCCCAGAGGCCCAGCCCAGCAAAGTCCTCTCCCTCTGTAGTATTTTCCCTGAGTCTCGCAGGGCTCTGTTCCCTTCCGTGGTACCCGGGCCCCAGTGTCCCCCTACAGGTTACTATTCACCCCTAAGTCGCTCACCATGTCTGGGTCCTTTCGTCACTTTCAGGGTTAAAAGTTATTGCTGGGGGCCGGGCGGTGGTGGTGCATGCCTGTAATCCCAGCACTCTGGGAGGCAGAGGCAGATGGATTTCTGAGTTCGAGGCCAGCCTGGTCTACAGAGTGAGTTCCAGGACAGCCAGAGCTACACAGAGAAACCCTGTCTCGAAAAACCAAAAAAAAAAAAAAAAGTTATTGCCTGGGGTGGGGGAGCAACATGAGGGTATAGAATTTAGGGGAAAAAAAGCCCACAGATGCATAGGAACTGGAAAGATGGCTCAGTGGTTAAGAACACTGACTGCTGCGCAGACTCAGTTACCAACACTCACATCTGTAGGCACACAAACCGCCTGTAACTCCAGTTCCCTGGGATCCATTGCCTTCTTCTGGACTCTGTGGGAACCTGTATGCATGTGGTGTACACACAACCGTTCAAGCACACACACACACACACACACAAATAAAAATAAGTATAAAATGTAAATAAATAAAACAAACATAATGGCTGATAACTCCACAACTCCACAGCTTACCACGTGGTTAGGCGGGCCCTGACTGTGGAGCTAGGGTTTAGCGTGGTTCGGTCACTTAACATGTGTCTAAGCCACAGCCATGTGCCCGGCTATTGTGTATGCTGTACGTGTACAGGTGAGATCATCATCTCGTCAGTAGACACAGTTATGATACGTGCCAGGCGGAGCTCACGCAGGGCACAGAGAGTAAGGGTGGGCAGCATGCTGCAACTGATGAGAAAGCGCTTACTGTGATGTTCGAGGCGGGACTTAGAGGCAGGGGCAGGGGCTTGTATGTGGGGGACTCAGAGAATTTATCTTGGAGCTCCAGAGTCTCCAGGAAGCTTATACTGTCCCTAGAGTGGCTGGGCCAAGATTGGGCAGGCGTTGGCTGGCTACCACAGTTGTGGGGTCCTCTCTGGGTAAGGCCTGGGTACTCCCAGGATGTCTGGCTCCCTAAACGGGTAGCCTCAGGTTCTAGGTGTTGGACGGAGTCCTGCAGCCAGTGGGCAGTACTTCAGGAGGAAGGAGCTGAGGCCTGAGACAGGCAGGTCCTCCAAGGTGAGGGGCTCCCCCACAAACCTGGGTGTCCAGCTCCCTGAACTGCCTCAGGGCCTGGGGCCAGGCCATGTGCACCCACCAAGAGGTGCCAAGCCCCCAGACAGCCTCGAGTGTAAGCAGAGGGTGTCTGCTTCTGGTGGCAGGACGGGCCAGTTGGTAGCAGGCAGATGTTCTGCAGATGGGGGCTGACGGCCCCTCAGAAGCACAGGTCACTCTGCTGGACAAAGGGCTCTCAGGTCCTCCCCTGGGCCCTCCTTGCTGGCGGCCGGAGGCTACTCTGCAGCCAGAGCCCCGTGTCACCGTGTCTGGCAGCTGTGTCCTCCAGGGCAAGGGCCAGGTGCGACATGGGATGGCCAGGTTACTTTGGACTCGGCAGGACTTCTGGCACAGCCCTGGGCCTAGGGAGTGTGTGGTGACCTGGCAAACGGGCATCCTCTGGCCTCCACTACCCAGGCTGATGTCCAGGCTTCTCCAAGGTCTCTTCGACTTTGTAAGGAACAGAGACAGCCACACCCTGGGGCGAGAAGCAGGTGATATCTTCTCAGGTAAGACAAGCGGGTATCCAGGCCTCAGAGCTGTATGGGCTCCTGGTAGGAGGAGTCAGGACTTCAGTTCTACAAGCCTGAGGGAGCCAATGTGTGGAGCCCAGGGCCGTGGCACCAGGCAGTGACAAGGTTCCACTTGAGGCCTGGCTGTGTGGAACATGGAGGGGAGGGGAGAGAGGGTAGCCTGCGGAAGGGTTATCTGTAGGTAGGACCAAGGTGCACAGAGGGCTGTGGAAATGGGGGTGACCGGTAGAGGTGAAGGAGAAAGGGAGAAAGGGAAAGAGTGAAGGACTACAGTTTGCCAGCTCACAGTTTGCCCAGCGGTCTCAGAATACTCTCACCTTTTAATGCACCCTCTGGCTGCCTTCCAGTGACCCCAACTGTTCCAGACGTAAGAATCAGAATCTGGATCAGTTCTTGGGCTCTTCGTACCCTAGGCTGGACCGGCTCTGTAGCCTTTTTTTTTTTTTTTTTTTTTTTATGTGTATTGGTGTTTTGCTTACAAGGATATCTGTGTGAGGGTGTCAGGTGTGAAGGCCCCTGGAACTGGAGTTACAAGACTGGTGTGAGCTGCATGTGGTTGCTGGGGATTTGAACCAGGATCCTCTGGAAGAGCAGCTGGTGCTCTTAACCTCTGGGCCTCTCTCTCTCCCTCCAGCCACTCTGTAGCCTGAGAACCCTCACCCCAGAAGCTCACCCTCCAGAGAGTCTGGCTCAGAGACTTACATTCCTAAGGGCCTATTCTACAGGAACTCCACCCTTCAGAGGTGGGTGTCCTCCCAAGACCCTTCCCTTTGGGACCCCTCCCTCCTGAGGTCCCGCCTTTCCATCCTTCTCAAGGGCTCTCCCCTTGGGTGGGTGATGCTATACCAACCAACCTCACCTAAGGAAGCAACTCTCTAGAGCCACCAAACGTGTTAGGTGGGCGACTATAGAGGACCAGCTGCCACCGCCTTCCCAGGCTCAGTGAGCTTCTTACCTGGCCCCAGGACAGCCACAGTCTTTGGGGAACATTTTCCTTATATCCAGTGGCAGGTCTCGGTTCCATGGGTTTGAGGACAGCTGTGCATTCCGTTAGATGAGTTGTGCTGAGGCGTAGCTCAGGGTGAAGCGGTGACCTGCATGTGTGAGGCCCTGGGTTAGATTCTCAGCATAGGAACAGGGAAAGGGCACTCTCTGTGGAGAAAGAACAAGATGGCCTGGCCACGGGGCCCTGATCGCTCTAACACCTTTGGGCCACATCCTCAGCTACAGCCCTTCCCTGCATATGTCTCTTGGTCTCTTGGGGTCTCTGCTCACTGCCCCACATAGCCTTTCCCCTTTCTGTTGTAATAATTTCTTCTTTTTTGATTTTATTTTTTTAAGGAAGTGTCTATGTGACCCTCGGTATCCTGGAACTCACTATGTAGACCAGGCTGGCCTCAAACTTACAAAAGTTCACCTGCCACTGCCTCGCAAGTGCTTGGATTAAAGGCATATACCACCAGAAATCTGGATACCAGCTTGCCAGAAACTGAGAGCCATCACGTGGGAGCTGGGAACCAAACCTGGGTCCTAGGTTAGGAGCAATAGATTTCTCCTAACCACTGAGTTCTCTCTCCAGTCTCTCTTTTGTTTTGAGAGTTTTTTTTTTTTTTAAGCGGACTTGATGCAAGATTTATTATTGAACATGATTTTGTAGGTAGGGTATAAGAGAGCACCGTGGAAGCCTTCAGGAATGCAGGGCTCTCCACTTGTCCAGAGGACCACGATTGGGGATATATTTGACACCACAGCCATCAGGAATGAGGCGCTTCTCAGCAACCATGTCTTCAAACTCATCTGCATTAAACTTGGTGAAGCCCCACTTCTTTGAGATGTGGATCTTCTGGCGGCCAGGGAACTTGAACTTGGCTCTGCGCAGAGCCTCAATCACATGTTCCTTATTCTGCAACTTGGTGCGGATGGACATGATGACCTGGCCAATGTGAACCCTGGCCACTGTGCCCTGGGGCTTCCCAAAAGCACCACGCATACCTGTCTGGAGCCTAGATCAGGGACAACATTGTGATCAGAGACTTGATTATCAACTGCCAGAAAATTGTCTCCAAGGTCCCTTGAGGCAACCCATATAGACAATAGGCTACATACACTACCAAGGAAGCTGCTGTTTGCAACCATTGCACACCAAAGTCCCCATGGGGAAAGGGACTCGGCCGGCTTAATTAGCTGCACAGTTTTGAGAGTTTTTTAAATGTAGACCAGGCTGTCCCTAAACTTACTGTGTATAGCCAAGGATGATACCGAACTCCCCTTCCCAAATTCTGGGATTAGAGACCGGGCCGCCACACCTACTTTGTGCAGTGCTGGAGTTCAAACCCAGTGTTTTCTTTGTGCTACGCAAGCACACTACAAACTGAGTTCCTTTCCCTCCTGCCCTTTTTTTTTTTTTTTTTTTTTTTAATTATTATGTCCTGCTGCAGATACACCTGCAGGCCAGAACGGGGCATCAGATCTCCTTATAGAATGGTTGTGAGTCACCTTGTGGTTGCTGAATTGAGCGCAGCATCTCTGGAAGCGCAGCCAGTTCTCCTAACCACTGAGCCACCTTGCCTCCTGCCCCTGCCTCCTGCCTCTAAGTCCCGCCTCGAACATCACAGTAAGCGCTTTCTCATCAGTTGCAGCATGCTGCCCACCCTTACTCTCTGTGCCCTGCGTGAGCTCCGCCTGGCACGTATCATAACTGTGTCTACTGACGAGATGATGATCTCACCTGCACACGTACAGCATACACAGTAGCCGGGCACGTGGCTGGGGCTTAGACACGTGTTAAGTGACCGAACCACGCTAAACACTAGCTCCGCTGTTAGAGGCATTCTGCACCGCGGTCAGTCCTAAGATTTAGTTTACTGGTTCTAGAAACGAGACAATAATTGAGGCTTGCAAAGGCCACCGGCTGGTTGCACAGCCCTACCGCTGGGGATCTCTGGAGAGGAGGCTGATTTGTAAACACCGGTGGTTTCCCTTGCCACTCCCGCCCTCTCACCCCCACGCCCGCATAAAGACACACAGACCTCCCTTTTCCCACCGTGGAAGCCTAGGACCAGTTCCCTGCCCTTCAGGACCTGCTCTCACATGCTTCAGTCCTCCTGGGGACCTTTCCTTTGACCAATCAGGTTTCGGGGACCGCTAACGTTAAGTGTGTGGAAAAAAGATTTTCAAACACACGCGCGTGCTCGCCTAGCCCCGCCCCCGTACCCAGGGTGCCTTGCGCGTCCTCAAGTGAAAGTTGCCGAGGTCTGCGAGCGCGTGCATGAGCTGCGCTGCTCTGGGCTGAGTTTACAGACCTGCATCTCAGTTACCAGGCGGTGTGGCTGCGGGCAGTTTTCCCCCCCCAAGTCCGTCCCACTACTACATTGTCTATGGTCTCCAGGCCTCAGGTCTCCCCAGAAGTAGCAGGAAATCACCGTCTCTTCCTTGCATGCTTTTTGATGTTGGTCTGTTCAGGCTTCCTTCTAAACAGCACACACTTCACACCATTGTTTGTGTTGTTCCGTGGTGCACCCTGCCGTATGCGCCTTTCCTGTGGCACCCGTAGGAAGATGAAAGAGCCTGGGCTCAAGTCACAAGGCTGGGTGGCTTTAGCCAAATCCCAAACCAGTGACACCCTCAGCTCCACTCCCACCCCATTTTTAAAAATGGTGCTGGGGATCGAACCCACGACCAGTGGATGCTAGGCAAGACCTTTTCCACTGAGTTAGATCCTAGCCTTCCTCCTACCTCTTTTAGGTCTGTGTCAAACCAGGTGTGTGGTCACTCTCTGGAGGCAGAGAGGCAGATCTGTGTGAGTCCCAGGCGGGCCAGAACTAATGAGCCTGGTCTCAAAAACAAATGTGGTTTTTTGTTTTGTTTTGAAATCTTTCTCGAATATCTTCCTAAACGTGGTGATTGGGACCTTTGGCCACCTTTCCCCAACTTCAGCTCGTAAGTCGCACTGAATCTTATGTCGTCCCTTGGCTGCTTTTCTGAGAGTCAGTCCTTCAAACCTGTTTTGCAGGCTACCTACCAGTCTTTAGGTCTGTCTGCTGCATCGAGTTTCTGCTTTAAACTGTGTTTATCATCTCACAATGGCTGCCCTCTTTTTAAACTCCCAGCCACCCCAGGCTCCGTAAAGCACACTCCAGCTCTGGGATCAGCTCTACAGGGTCCCTTGTCCAAGGCTCCTCTGTCCAAGTTGGTGTGTCCCCAGATCAGTGTCCTTTGGGAAGCTAGGGCACCATATGTCCTCTGGTTGTGTGGTGGTGGGGAGGCAGAATGCTCCGACAGACTGGCTCTCCTTCATATTCGGAATCATAGGTAATTCTATTATGTAATGAATTTAAAATGAAGTCCATTTTCAAGGCACCGGGGGAGGAAAGTCCTTAGCGCTCTCAAGTCTCAGAGATGACAATGGATGGTTAGAATCATTCACTGACTCTCTGATGGTCTCTTGCTCACACATGTGCTTCACAGAACAAAGCCTCAGAGGACACTTGCAGCCCTCTGATATTGTGTAAGGGCGCCCACGATGTTTACACGATTGGTAAACGATAGGTATCTGCACCGGCGGGCTGCTCCCCTCCCCCTTGTGATCAATCACACAGCAACACATACAATACGCTTTAACATTTACTGACCATCGAGGTTCCACTGTTCTTAACCTTCACTAGTCCGAGTCGCACCCGATTCTTATCCTCCCTTTAATTTACATTTTTCTCCAAGTGTGTGTGTGTGTGTGTGTGTGTGAGAGAGAGAGAGAGAGAGAGAGAGAGAGAGAGAGAGAGAAAGAGAGAGAGAGAGAGCGCAGAGCAGACCAGCAGTGTGACAGACAAGTATACTGAGTACCTGCCCCAGGGGTAGTTTCTCAGGAAGACTCAACTCAGTACAAACAAGCAATAGCTTTGCAAACTGGACAAGTGACTTCAGCTCTGCAGGCAACAGGGAAGAGACCTCCCGAGGACGAGACTGGCCGACTCTAGACTAAAACCTGGGGGCCAGCCTGTTTCCAAATCAGCATGGGGACTTGTGGCACAAAGGCAGGTGCGGGTGAGAATGGCTGATTGAAGAGCCCCGTTCCACAAGCACAGCCCTCCCGGGCCTTGCTGGCCAGCCTGTGTGCTCCTCTTTGCCCTCCAGTCAGAGGCAACTCCAGGGTCGAGCCCAAATCCTGTTGTTAGTGATTGCCAGTTTCTGTCTTCGGCGCGTCCGCAGATCCTGCCAGTCACCTTCAGAGTGTGTCTGGGAATTAATCGACAGCTTGCCACACTCCCACAGCCCACAGATACAAACTATCCTTCTAGGGTGTATCAACCAGTCAAATTCATATGCGGATTCCGGCGCATGCTCTCTTGGGCTCTCATGCAGCGGGTGCAGATGCGGATTCCGGCGCATGCTCTCCTGTTCTCTTGCTCAGTGGAGGCCAGTCCCCACGACGGCTCCCAGCCTGCTCTTCTGACACCCAGCGCTCCAGCCACACCTGCTTCCTGACCACATACTGACCAGTGCTCCAGGTCAGGCAGGCTTCCTGGGGGCCGCCTCTCCACTCAGACCTTCTGCCTCCAGGGCGTGTCTCTACTTTCACCCACCTATTCTGGCACTGGATGTTCTTCTTCACGAGCTGTTTTGTAAGGCCGGTGGCAGCTCTGGGGTCCCCCAGGGCCTCTCCCCCATCAGCTGGAAGTTTGTCACTCACTGTGAGACAGCCGCCAACCAATGAGAAAGCCCAGCTCCCCTGCTCTAGTCTCTTCCGGTGATAGTCCTCCTCTACCCTGCCCTAAAGTCAGTCAGATCCGGGGGAGGATGCAGGCTCTGAGCTGCCTTAGCTACTCAGGCCGAGCCCCTCCCTCACCCCGTTAGTCTCCGCAAGCATGACCTATTATTCCAAGAGACTCAGGCGCCCACACTCCAGGCCTTCCTTCTGCTGAGAACCCTTCCAGGAGAAAACACTGGGTTCTCCATCTTTGCCTCAGGTCTCATGCGCCCTTCTCCTCCAAGGCCTCTGCAAGCACGTGTCCCAGAGCTTTGTTTGTTTGTTTCTGTAGACAGGGTTTCTCTATGTAATAGTCCCGGCTGTCCTGGAACTCACTCCGTAGACCAGGCTGGCCTTGAACCCAGAGATTCACCTGCCTTTGCCTCCAACCACCCACCATGTCTGTTTTTAAGATTCCGGTGTGTGTGTGTGTGTGTGTAAAACCTTGACAACAGTGTGGAGGTCAGAGGACAGCTCTCACGAGTCGGTCCAAGGCTAAACACAGACTGTCATGCCCAGGAGTAGCCTCCCTTTACCTGCTGCTGAGCCTTTTCTCTGGGCCCCAGCTCCTGTTTTATAGTGCGCTGCATGCAGCCTAAACAGGTTTTGTGAGAGGCTGCATCACAACTACCGCCCTCTAGTGGTACACGCTGCTCCTCCCTCTGCTCTCACTGGGCTCGGGATGCCAGCGGGTCTGGGTTATGTGCTGATTATATGGGTTGGTGCTCCACACAGTGGATGGACCACAGTGACCCCGCCCAGAAGGGGGCGGGATTCACTTTTCACAGACGCTGTCACTCAGCCTCCCTGCCTGCCTACAGGTCTGTGGACAGTTCTTTCACAACACTCACCTCAGCCTGTGGTTCCCTATAAGTCTTCAAGTGTCTGTCCCCAGAGATCTGGCAGTGAGTGCACGTGGGAACCCTGGGACCTCAGGAGGCCGTGACTGTGGTCAGAACACAGGGCTTAGAGGAAGCCACCCGTGCCCTGCTCGGTGTCAGAGGCAGTGAACTGGGCCACTTAGATTCAGAGGGCAGATGTGCCACCCTGACCAGCACTTCCTCTGACACCCGTTTGGCGGGGGCCAGGCTCCTCCACGCGAACTCACAGGAGCCCTTCCTTCCATCAGGCTCCAACTCAGAGGCGAAATCATACCAAGACGGCAGGGCGGTTGGAGCTTGGAGCTCAAACACAGCGCAGCCACAGAACCCCTGAATTTTAATGTCAGGGCTCCGAGAGAGGCCTCTGCAGAACTAAGGCGTCCAGGCCTGGAGTTCTCAGGCATCGAACCATGAGGCGGTGACAGGCACCGGAACTCTGCTCCTATGCAGAGCAGGCTGAGGACCACAAGCTCACAGAGCTTCTGGGAAGGGCTGGATCGGCTTGGGGGAGGCCTGAGAGACCCTGGCTGGCCCTGAGCACTCTGTGCGGCTGGGTAGGAGTGTGTTATGGTTAGGGTAGGAGGGAAGGAACCAACCACAGCTCTAGCCCAGGGATTGACGGGTGTCTTGAAGGGGGGGCAGCTGGAAAACTAGAGGCTCCTTGATCTCCAAGGGCACATACACGACTCAGGCCATCTCTGTGGTGGAATCGAGGATGCCCCATTGTAAGTCCAGGTAAAGGTGACAGGCATCCCGCTGGGCACCAGGACGGCCAGGAACAGCTTCAGTATCCCCGGGGGACAGCTTGGTCCTTGTTCTCCAGGGTGGCAAAGGGGTCAGCAGGGGAGTCTGATGAGTCGATCGTCTGGTAGGCGCTATGCTCCTGAGGGGGTCCGAAGAGATCTAGAGGACAGGGGACACGTGGATGGAGAGAATGAGACCGTGGGCCTTTTGCTAAGCACAGAAGGATCCACCGTCTGCCGTGGCTAGAGCTCAGCATTGTGAGACCAAGGACAGTGGCAGTAAGCAGAGGCCCAGACGCCAAACCTTTGGCTAGCAGCACCCACCCAATCCGGCATCTGTATGGGTGGATCTGCAGATGAGAGAAACCTGAGGGTCGGAGAGACAGGCCCGATTTGATATCACGTGGCTGGAAGCAGACACTGGGTTCCAACCTAAACAGCAGGTCCTATGGTCAATGGCTATGGCTGCTGTGCCACATCTGCCCCAGCAGCATCTGATGAGAGGCGGCTCATCCTGAGCCCACACACTTCTCTCCTGCTCTCTGCCAGGCACCAGGACCCATATAAGTCACCATTTCTAGAAGCCGCAGCGCCTGGGACAGTTGCTATACCAGAAGGCTGGGGCTGAGGGTACAGGGCAGCACGGAAGGCACCCGTGTCTCTCACATTTCTCCTCTGTACATTTGTCCTGGGACCACAAACAAGTCCCGAGGGCAGTGGCCTTCCCTTCCCTCTCCCATCTGATCCCGTCACACCCGGGCAGGTCTAGGTTAGCACTGAGGTAAGCCAGAGCAGGCACCCATGGGCCACTCTTGCACTCTCTGTACTCTCATGGGATCCCCAGGCCACCTGGGAACCACACCCAGCTCCCACAGGGGAACAGGGTCAGAGAGGGCAGGAAAATGGCTTGGTCCACCACCAGAGAGGACAGTGTGGGCCGGACCAGAGGCTAAAAGACTGGCACACAGGGTTCCCTGGCCTGCCTGCCCAGAACAGGGCACGCCCCACGTGGCAGGGGAGCACACTCCCAGAGCTCGGGCTGGGTGGGAACGGAAGGAAGGAGCTGTCCCCGCAGCCATGTGCAGGCCCGCAGCCCACGAAGTCTGCCTGCAGACCGTCAGCAGGAAGAGTCACACGAGACTGGCATCTCAGCCAGGGGCCGGCGGGGCGGAGTGGGACTTACCCGGGCGGAGGGGGAGCTCGCCCCCTCGCTCGCGGTGCATGTGGTAGACGAGGCAGCAAGAGAAGGGCTTCAGCAGCAGGCTGAAGATGGCCATGCCGGCGCCAAAGCGGCCAGTGTCCCAAGTGGCAGCGTGCGAGTAGAAGATGCTAATGTAGATAATGTCCAGGAAGATGGTGGCGACCAAGCCACCGAGGAACTGCAAGGAACACCGTCACAGGGTCATGGCCGCCGTCACAGGGTCATGGCCGCCGACGCCCCACCAGACCCCAAGGAACACCGTCACAGGGTCATGGCCGCCGACACCCCACCAGACCCCAAGGGACACCGTCACAGGGTCATGGCCGCTGACACCCCACCAGACCCCAAGCCTCCCTCACATACACCAGCCTGGTCACTGGCCGCGGCACAGGTCTAGGAGCACAACCGGGAGTCTGGCTCTAGCCTGCTGCCCCAGAATTCCCCACCCCCACCTCCTGCCATTGAGGTCACGAAGGGCCTGTATCCAGAATTGGAGAGGGAGTCCCATGGAGTCCGTACCACCTGTTTACACTGCAAGAAGACAAGGAGAAGCCCTTTATAATTCTCCTGGGGAGCCCTGGGCTTCTGTGACCTGCCCCGTGTCTGTTTTGGGGGGACAACGGCAGGGGTGGGTTGGAGTGCAGCTGGCCTAGCAAGGCTTACCACGTGCAGGGCTAGGACAGGAAAGGTGGGGGATGAGGAAGAGAAGACGGGCAGATGAGGGTCACACGGATGGAGGCACCCCGCCCCCAACTCACCATGCCTATGGCATCGACAGAGTCGCGCTGGGCCACAGCCCACACCCCCAGGGCCAGGATAGTAAAGTTGCCCCAGGCATAGGAGCCGGAGAACACCAGGCAGCCCCTGCATAGAGAGACACTGTCAGTCAGCTAATCACCTTGAGCTGCCCACCCATCCACAGGCCTTCCCCCGCTCCAGGGCCTTAGCCTCTTCTGAGAAGAGTCACTCCTGCCCCCTGCAGGCAGGTCTTGAAATAGCAAGCAGTGTGTGACTCAGATCATGTGACTCCTCCACACCAACCTTTCCAGCTGTTTGGACTAAGATACCTTTTCAGCTGTCGTCTATGGGGTTCCCATGAGAGCCCCACCCTTACCTCCTGGCTGCCACACCCTTGAGGATTCGTCGTCCTGAACACACTGTCATTTATTTCCATCTTGAGCTCAAATGGTGCCCGAGAGAGAGATCCGCTCCCATGACGACCTGACCCAGCTAGCAACTGACATTACCTACTAATCTGCTTGCTGAGCAGGCTTATCACAGTTAGCACAGGGCCCTTCCTGGGACCTGGCTCTGCCCTATGCATGCTAAGTTCACTCGTTCACAGCTGCTCTTGGAGGGAGGTGTTGTAATGAGCCCCATTTTACAGACTCAAAGTCACAGACATAGGTGACTAACCAGGTCACACAGTCACACAGTGAATGAACATGAGGACTGACTGCTCCCAGGTACGGGAGAGGAGAAGGTTCTACTGTGGATATGAGGGAGAGACAGCACGGGCGTCTATCTGCAAGGGACCAGACTGAGCACGGCCAGCAAACTGACTAGGGCCATGAGAGCTGTGGGGGAGAGCATCAGAGCAAGAGGGGTGGAAGGAGAGGAGGGGAGAGGAGAGAGGGCAGAGAAATAGACAGAGGTCCAGGAGAGGAGCCAGGGGCAGAACCAATAGAGCAGGCAGCCAAAACGGAATCAGACGCTGGGGAAGGGAAGCCCAGATCGTGGGCGGAGAGGTTAGGGTAGGGGGCGGGGTAAGAAGTGCTGGGCGGGGCCACGGGTACAGAGATTTATCTGGGTTTCTTAGGGACCCAACCATCAGCAGGGCTGGGGCTGGAACACTGGAAGTAGCAATTAGGCCAGTAGGCCTGATGTTTTCCAGTCCTGCTTCCCTCTGTCTCGAGAAAGCAGATGTCACCAACGTGGAGCTTCTGGGAAAGTGACACCCTACACCCCCTGCTGTTTACATCCCTAGGAGCGGTTGGCCTAGGCACTGCCCTTCAAAGCCTGCGAAGCACACGTGATCTCAGTGATTTCCCGACTTGTTTTTGGCAGCTGCAGACACACGAGCGAAGTGACAGCGAGGTCAAACTGCATCCCAGAGCCCCACTTAGGGCCTTGGTTTGTCCGCACTGCCGCAGAGGCCAATCCTTATCCCACTGTGCGGACGGAAAGCAGACCCAGCCCTGCGTAGAATGGACTGCTAAATGTGATGGGCTGAAACGCTACAGGACAGGGCCTGGCCAGACTGTCAGGACCCGGGAGGCCGCGCGTGCACACACACTGATCCCAGTGGCGGGAACAAGCAGCCAGGAGACATGTGGATGCAGCCAGACACACAGCCACTTACCAGGTTGTTAACAGCCAGTGAACCAGGAGAATAACCTGTGGAACACAGATAGGGTTGGATAAGTCGGCCGGTGCAAAGTCACAGGTGGTGTAAGGCTTCTGGAACACACGGGAGGCCCCTGCCTGGCACCCACAAGGGTCTCACAGTGTCTTAAACTCCAGCAAGGTAAAGAGTCTGTGGTGAAGAAAGAGGAGCCGGGCCAGCAGCAGGCACCACTGTCTCTTCCTGTTAACCAGGGCTGGGGGCTCCTCTAGGGAGCCCAGACCTTGGGCCCTGGAACCATTCCCCCAATGGGAAAATGGGAGGGGCCTCCAACAAGGGGAGAGTTCTTAGGAAGGCAGCCAGCCCCAGCGGCTGGGGGTGGGAGGAGGGGAGCCAGGAGGGGGGGCTGGGACTCCTCGGTGGAGTGCTTGTCCAGCACTCTTGAAGCCACGAGTTCAATCCCTGAAATGAATAAACTTCGTACATCAGACATAGGTGTGCACGCCTGTAATTTCAGCATTGGGGGTGGGTGGGTGTGGAGGATGGAGGATCTGGAGTTCAAGACTTTCCTCTGCTGCATAATGAGTTCAGGACTAACCTAGGTCTGTTTGAAAACACACAACAGTGTGTGCAGGGGTGGGTGGGGTAAGAGACACCAGAGGATGTCTAAAGCAGAGGCTGGCAGCTCAGATTTCAAGCTTAATGACGCCTGCCCCCCCCCCAGATGTCACGTGACTCGCGTCAAGAACAAAATCCCTCCTCCCTGCACCGGTTTCTACAATACCCTTTCACTGTGTTTGGCATCCTTGAAATCACAGCCATGGTCCTGGATATGCCTCTACTAATAATCCAGAGGGCACTGCCTAGACACCTAAGACAGGAAGGGCAGATGCCCTGAGAGGATCTGGGCACCCTCAGCTACAGTGAGTCACAGGTTTCCAGGACTAGTGCTGAGGCCAACTAAGGAATCAGGCAGGCCAAGGCAGGGAGCCAGGACCAGCCCTCTGAGTGGGAGGAGGACGTGACCCAGGCAGAGGCCCCAGAGGGGGCCCAGACTTCCAAGAACTAAGCTGGCGCAGGTGGCAGGGTTGAGCAGAGGGCCAGGCAGTGTGCGCTACCGGGACAGGCAGGCAGGATACAGCCTGGGACCTGGCGCTGTCAAACCTGCCCACAGGAAGGGACTCTGCAGGAGGATCCGTGGCTCATGGACCAGCTAGTGGAGCCAAATCAGTGAGCCCCAGTTCTGTGAGGGACCCTGACTCAAGGGCATACGGCACAGAGATAGGACTGGACACTCATGCAAAGGTATCAAGAAACTGCATTCTGCTGGGCCGTGGTGGCGCACGCCTGTAATCCCAGCACTTGGGAGGCGGAGGCAGGTGGATGTCTGAGTTCAAAGCTACCCTAGTCTACAGAGTGAGTTTCAGGACAGCCAGGTCTACACAGAGAAACCCTGTCTCGAAAAACCAAAATAATAAAAGAAAGAAAGAAAGAAAGAAAGAAAAAAGAAAGAAAAGAAAAGAAAAGAAAAGAAAAGAAAAGAAAAGAAAAGAAACTGCGTCTCAGGCTGGGTTTGATGGCATACACCTTTAATCCCAACACTCAGGAGGAAGAGGCAGGTAGGTCTCTTGGAGTCTGGGGCCAGCCTGGTCTATAGAGTTCCAAGACTGCCAGGGCTGTTACACAGAGAAACCCAGTCTCAAACAACAACAAAACAAACAAATGAAACAAAAACAACAAAAAGAAAGAAAAAGAAAAGAGAGACTTCGCCTCTCATACCTCAGTTTCCCTATCTTTGTAATGGGGATCTAATCAGCCCCTCGGTGATACGACTGCCAAGCAGGAGGAAACAGCCAAGTGGCCCAGCCCTTCCTGGGAATGCACAGCGGTAGGGACTGACCACAGATGGAAGGGAGCTGACCAGAGCTGGGAGACTCTCTCCCCCAAAACATGGTCAGCAGGCCAGGGCAGCAGGGGTCGCCGGTGCTGGATGGGAACACGGGCCCCTGTCTGTGTGGTGAAGATGGGATGTATCTACAGGGAGCATCGATCCCAAGGGGGCCTGGGCTTCAGGGGAAGCAGGCGCTTCCAGTTCTTGTCCTGTGCTGGTCCACCTCACTCCTGGGGGGAATCCTCACTCTGCAGTAACTCCACATCAAAGCCCTACTTCCGGAGCACACTCCAGGGAGCCTTCTGCCTACGCTTTGTCCAGGGCCAACTGGAGCAGAACTCACCGGAGAGAGACTCAGCACACCAGATCCGATCCGCAAAGCCCAGATCCACCCCCCTGTTCTGAGCTTTCTTTCTGTCTGGCTTTGTTTCAGGGGCTTGCAAAGGTAGGCCTGTGTTCTGGTCTGAGGGCTGTTTTGTTTTGTTTCTCCTTTTTTTTTTTTTTTTTTTTTTTTTTGTCTTTTGAGACTGAGTTTCTCTGTGCAGCCCTGACGGTCCTAGAACTCACTCTGTTAGACCATGCTGGCTTCGAACTCACAAAGATCTCCGTTTCTTCATTCACCATCACTACCTGACATCTGGTCTGAGTTTTTAATCCCCTCATCACCTTAAAAGGCACAGCTTGTTTTCCACCTCTTGGTACAGTGAGCAAACCAGATACGCAGAGAGGTCAAGAACCTCCTCAGTGTCACACAGATAACTCTGTCAGAGCTGGTCTTAAAACCTGGCTCTGAAGCCTGCATTCTGTCCTGTCAGGATCTTCAAGGTCAAAGGCTGGGCAGAGGGAAGTGAAGTTTAACTTAGAAAAGCATGGGTCAGCAGAAGTCTAAGGGCCGTGAGGATTACTTAACCCTTTGTCTGGGGCTATGGACTGTAGTTCAGAGGTAGAAAACTTGCCTGGCATGTGGTATCCCACCACAAGAAAACAACAAGTCTTTGTTTACCACTCCCAAAGAAGGAGGGGTTGGGGATATCCCAGACCTCAACTTAATACATCCTAGTGTATCCTGTGCAGCTTTTTTTTGGCCTATTAGACAAGGCAGTAGGATGCCCCCAGGACAGCTAAATTAAAGGGCTACCCAGGAGGAGAGGCAGGCCCTGCCCTGGTCACCTGGCAGACTTTGGAGTCAAACTGTGGTACAGATCTTAGCTCTGCACGTGAACCGTCTCCTGACAGACAATGGCCACCTGCTCTTCGGAGCAGCGGGGAGTCCTTGACTCTGGAGGACACTGTGGTAGAGGTGGGTCAAACACTCAACACAAGAGGCCTCATTGCTGCCCTCCCCACCTCCCCCAGGGCTTCACGAGTCTGGTCCAACCTGAGCTGCTTCAGTTTAGCTCCTGCTTAAGACAAGCCTTGGTGAGAGGCAGGCTGATTTCTGAGTTCGAGGCCAGCCTGGTCTACAGAGTGAGTTCCAGGACAGCCAGGACTACATAAACTACCTCGAAAAACCAAACAACAATAACAGAACACCCAGCCTCATTCTGAATTTCAGATGGTGAATAAGTCAGTTTGTCCCCCAATACAGTAAAATTTTGTCATTGATGTGAAGCCCAAACGTGACTGGATGTCCTTCCTGCGTGTTACTTCACAACCCCCTAGTGCTTGCTCACTTGCTGCTGATTGGCCCCTGCTAACCCAGGAGTTTGTCAGTCAGATCAAGGGAGGGCCTAGCCTTTGCATTCTGGGCCTGAAAGCCTGCTCCTTCACATTTGTGATGCTCCTTCACACTGTACCTATCAGGTTCTAAAAGTCCACTTAGGCCATCAAAACCAAAACCCTAAGCAACTGATAGGGGAAATGCAAAGCACCAGAGCTGGGTCTTTGGGGGTTCGAATCCTGACTGTACCACTTATTTCTTGGGAGACTGACGATTTGCTTGTATGATCTAAGCTGAAGTTTGCACCCCAATAAAAGAATGCAGTTTCTCTGACCTGGTATGGTAGCGCACACCTTTAATCCCAGCACTCAGGAGGCCAAAGCAAGCAGATCTCTTGTCAATTCAAAGACAGCCTGATTTATATAGTGAGTTCCAGACTAGACAGAACTAGATAGCAAGACTCTGACTCTAAACAAAAACGACACAAGTACAGCCTTAGCTTTCTCAGCGGGACTGGGGTTAATAAAAGCAACACAGGCTGGGAATGTGGCTCAGTCAGTAGTGTTTCCTTATGCTGCAAGAAGAAGGCCTGGCTTTCATCCCCACTACAGTGCAATCCTGGCGCTGGAGAGGTGGAGGCAGGAGGATCAGAAATTTGAAGCCATCCTCAGCTATAATAGTAAGTTCAAGGCATTTTTCTCACCTGTTCCTATGTTTTATTATTATTATTTATTACTGTGTGGTACTGGGATGGAACCCCAGTTCTGGCGTGAGATACTCAAATGTTCCATTGAGACTCATGCTTTGCAATTATTTAAGCAGAATTAAGACTGCCTCCAAGCCTTGCAGTAAGTAGCCCATAAATCTGCCCCTAGATAATGGATCCAATCAAGCCCATTCCTTCCCTCCGTCTCCCTCCAGCTGCCAGCCATCAGCTTAGGAATGGGAAACCGGCCAGAGCAAGTCACAGCCCTGCCCCTGTGTAATCACTCAACTGCCCCAAAGCCACCTCTCTCTTCCGTCCTTTTTCCGTCTCAGACACCAATGGTGCTAAATGATTTTAACACCTGGGAATCTTAGGGTCTCAAGGAGCTTGCACCAAAGGCCCAAGATGGCCGGTTTACTTCCAGGTCCACAGGACTCTGGCCGAAGCTAACCTCTGTTGCAAACGAGGAGGGTTGAGAGAGAAAAGAACTTCGGAAATGAAGACATTTAGGCAGTCCCGCTGCCCGGAGCCTGGTCAGCACAGGCTCTGGGGATCTTTGCTTTTAGGAAACCTCCGCAGTTCCTGCTTCTTTATTATGAAATAAGGACGCTGCATGCGGAAATTAGGGAAAAGCGATCGTTTGGGGACGGCGGATTTCTCCTAACTTGAGCCAGCGCACACACCCGGACTGCACTGACCTCTCGGGAGGAGAGATGTCCCTGTCCTGCCGTGGGGGACACCAGGAGCGCAGGCCCGGGCAGTCTGGGACCCCGTGCCAGCCTGGGTCTGTGCGGAAGGGGCGGCCCTGTCCCCAGGTCTCTGTCCCCAGGTGTTCCTCTGCCCCCAGGCGTCCGACGCCTCCTCCCCGGGGCTCGGCGCCTTCCCTTCGGCTCCGACTCCGTTCCCCACGTTCCTGGACCCCCGCCCGCCCCGGCCGCGCGGCCACCTTCAAGTTCACGGCAGGCAGCTCCATCCCGACCCGGCGGAGGACACCTGAGCGACGGCCGCGGGGACTCCTGGGCTCCGAACTCGGGAACAAACTTCCTGGCCCCGCCCGTCGCCTTGCGCCAGTTCCAACGGTGTGAGGCGGGCCCGCGCGGCCACGTGACTGCACCGGTTGCTAGGAGACGGCGTCTCGCAGCAGGCCCTCGCTGCAAGGCTCAGGCTCCCGCTGCTACCACGACTGCCTAGGCCGCTACCAGCTCCTGCGCTTCAAGCAGAAAGTCGGGATTTCTGCAGCCTAGGGCTCGAGGGGCTGCCTAGGTGGGATCGAGAAGAGGCGGTGGGACCGCCTACAGCCGCAAGAGCCTGGGGCAAGCAGGCGGGAACTGCTGGTGTGATAACCGTTGGTGTCTGCCCAGAACATCCTCTCTTCCTTCCGTTGCACAAGAACTAGAACAGTGCCTACCTACCCCATGATCTGTGTGAGGGTCAGTGAATTAATTCCTGTCCATAAAGATAAAAAGTGAGGTCGGAGAGGTGATTCCGTGATTAGGAGCACCTGTTACTTCTCTAGAAGATCTGGGTCGGTTCCCAGAACCCACGCGTCTGCTCACAATCATGTACCTGTGATACAAGCTCCCACTTTAGTCCTCCGCAGGCTCCAGACACACAGTGCACACACATTCAGGCAGGTAAGACATTCGTATACACGAGATAAAATAAATAAATATGAAAAAGTTCAAAGCTCAGTTCTTACTGTGTTAAATTTCCCTTTCAAGCTTATTGGATTTCAAGAGAATTTCATAAAATACATTAGATAAGAAAGGAAAAGAAAGGAAGGAAGGAAGGGAGAGAGAGAGAGAGAGAGAGAGAGAGAGAGAGAGAGAGAGAGAGAGAGAGAGAAAGCGGGGCGGTGGTGGCACATGCCTTTAATCCCAGCACTTGGGAGGCAGAGGCAGGCGGATTTCTGAGTTCGAGGCCAGACTGGTCTACAGAGTGAGTTCCAGGACAGCCAGGGCTACACAGAGAAACCCTGTCTTGAAAAAAAAACAAAAAACAAAACAAAACAAAAAAAAAAAAAAGAATGAGAGAAAGAGAGGGGGGAGGGAAGAAGAGGGAGAGAGAAGGAGGGGGCAGAGGGAAAGAGAGAGAGAGGGAGAGAGGAGGAGGGAAGGAGAAAGAGAGGGGGAGAGGGAGAGGGAGGGAGAGAGAGAGAGAGAGAGAGAGAGAGAGAGTGAGAGTGAGTCTTGCTTTTGCTCCTTTGGTCGACATTCCAAGGCCCTGGGTGGGAGGTCTAGAACTATTTAAACAGTATGGTGGCATGCATCTGTAACCCCAACACTCACTCAAGGGGTGGAAGTAGGAGGATTCAGAAGTTCAAGACCAGCCTAGGCCAAAGGAAACCCTGTTCCCTTGTGGTGGCTTGAATGATAATGGTCCCCATAGCCTTCTATGTTTGAATGCGTGAGTCTCGGTTGGCAGAACTGTTTGGGAAGGATTAGAAGGTGTGGTCTGGTTGGAAGAGGTGTTACTGGGGCAGGCATTGCTGTTCCAAAGCCTACGCCATTCCCAGTTATCGGTCTCTCTGCTTCCAACTTGTGGGTCAAGATACGAGCTCTCAGCTACTACCGGCCCACTGCCATGATCCCACTATAATAATCACGGAACCCTAAGTCTCATTAAACCTTTTCTTTTCTTTCTATTTTATAAAAATTTATAAAACAACCATATGGTTGCTGGGATTTGAACTCAGGACCTTCGGAAGAGCAGTCAGTGTTCTTAACCCCTGAGCCATCTTACCAGCCTCCAAACCTTTTATAATTTGGTGGTTTGAATAAAATAGTAGTCACAGGCCCATAGGGAGTGGTACTATTAGGAGGTGTGGCTTTCTTGGAGTAGGTATGGCCTTGTTGGAGGAAGTGAGTTAGTCTCTCTCTTGCTGCCTTCAGATCAAGATGTAGAACTCTCAGCTCCTTCTCCAGCACCATGTTCGCCTGTGCACCCTCGTGTTTCCCGCCATGACGATAATGGACTAAACCTCTGAACTATAAGCCAGCCCCAACTAAATGTTTTCCTTTATAAGAGTTGCTGTGGTTGGCCGGGCAGTGGTGGCCCATGCCTTTGATCCCAGCACTTGGGAGGCAGAGGCAAGAGGATTTCTGAGTTGGAAGCCAGCCTGATCTACAGAGTGAATTCCACGACAACCAGGGCTACACAGAGAAACCCTGTCTCAAAAAACCGAAAGATTTGCTGTGGTCATAGTGTTCTTTATAGCAATAGAAAAGCAAGTTAGACACCACTGCCCCAAAACAAAGTCCCCAATGCTCTCACAGGATCCTGCTCCACACTCAGGAGGAGGAATGGTGCAGAGAGGTTAAGAAGCAATGAAGCAGACAGGCTCTGTAGGGTCTGCTTAGTTTGTTGTCACTAGATCGGATCCTCACACTTCTACAACTGTGTGCATTCAAGGTACCTGTCTTAGTCAGGGTTTCTATTCCTGCACAAACATCATGACCAAGAAGCAAGTTGGGGAGGAAAGGGTTTATTGAGCTTATACTTCCACGTAGCAATTCATCACTAAAGGAAGTCAGGACTGGAACTCAAGCAGGTCGGGAAGCAGGAGCTGATGCAGAGGCCATGGAAGGATGTTCCTTACTGGCTTGCTTCCGCTGGCTTGCTCAGCCTGCTCTCTTATAGAACCCAAGAATACCAGCCCAGGGATGGCACCACCTACAAGGGGCCCTCCCCCCTTGATCACTAATTGAGAAAATGCCCCACAGCTGGATCTCATGGAGGCATTTCCTCAAGGGAGGCTCCTTTCTCTGTGATAACTCCAGCCTGTGTCAAGTTGACACTCAAAACCAGCCAGTACAGTACCTTAGCATGAAAACAGACAGCTAGCTCCCTGGGGCCTTTGGGTCTTTGTTTCCGAAAGCTCCCGTGTCATATAGACCCTGGTTTTCTATATATGTTATGCTTTTTGTGTGTAATGAACACATGGTCACTCTGTAAAGAGAATACCGCCCAGGCCACGATGAAAGGGGTAGAGCCAGGCCTGCAGATGGCCTCTGATGCTCTCATGGGTACTGTCTTCATCCCAGCAAGCTGCGGCCAGAGGGGGGAGGGGACAGGTGAAGAACCAGCTAGCTGGGCAGGCCAGCCTGGCCTGTGCGAGGACACAGAGGAACAAAGGAGAAAGGAGCTAACTGTTCTCGAGGGAGCCCAGGTTCCTGCCATGACCTGCTCCCGGCTGGCTGTGGGAGGATAAGAGGCCCACACAGACTGTAAGGCCTCAGAGCCAGCCATTTAGGGAATGCTCTTTTGAAATTTAAAGATTTATTTATTTATTTCGTGTATGTGAGTACACTGTCGCTGTCTTCAGACACCCCAGAAGAGGGTATCCTATCCTCATTACAGATGGTTGTGAGCCACCATGGGGTTGCTGGGAGTTGAACTCAGGATCTCTAGAAAAGCAATTAGAGCTCTTAATCTCTGAGCCATCTCTCCAGCCCGGAATTTAAGTTTAAATATGTCTTCCTTCCTTCATTCCTTCCTTTCTTTCTTTCTTTCTTTCTTTCTTCCCCCCCCCTCTCTCTCTCTCCCCCCCGAGACAGAGTTTCAGGACCTTAAACTCAATACAATGAACTTAAGATTTGTTTTTATTACGTTTATTATTTATTTATTTATTTATTTATTTGTGTGTGTGTGTGTGTGTGTGTGTGTGTGTGCGAGCCAGCTCAGTCAGTCAACAGGTCCTCCAGCACAGGCGTGAGGACTGAAAAGAAGGAGACAGTAAGACAAAGCTGCCGTGGCCTCAGTCAATTCTTGGACTGAAGGCGGGGTTATTTTTTCCAATCCGCTTTTATACCATTTTAATTACATGCAGGTATTAAGGCGAGCAGTACAATGAGGAATCAAGCAAGACAATAAAGAAAGTGCCGAGAGCCGATCCATGATCGCTGTTTCCGAGGATGGTCTGGGTGTCTGAGCCTACTTCCTTGTCCTAGCCAAAAGTCATAATCATGGCTGAAGCCCGCTTTGTCCCACCTTAATGTCAGATTCCTGCCAATCGGCCCATTTCCTTGTTCTTAGGCAGCCCAAAAAGCTCTCCGTGTGTGTGTGTGTGTGTGTGTGTGTGTGTACACTGCAGCACAGGTGTGTGCGTGTGTGGAGGGACAACTTGCAGAAGTCATTTTTCTCCTACCATGTGGGTTACAGGGACTAAACTCTCACCTCAGCTTGTCCCAAGCACCTTTCCTTGGAGAGCCATCTAGCTAGCCTCGAACACTGATCCTTCGGACTGACGCTAAGCCTCGGGAGTGTTCGTAGGGTCACATGTGCCCATTGTGCAGGGTTCCCAGCCACACAGCTCTTGGCACACAGTAATGGCTCTATACAGCTGTCCTTCTGGCTGTCCCTCCAGCTGTCCCTCCAGTTGTCCCTCCAGCTGTCCCTTCTGCTGTCCCTCTGGCTGTCCCTCTGCCGCATGAGAAACATGGTGTCTGTCAGTGTCTCAGCATCCCTGACGCACTGCAATGCCCAATTAATTGAAGAGGAAGGGTAATTATCTCCTGGGTGGAGAAGTGGTGCCCGGCAGCTCTCCTACTGGTAAACCAGGGGGCTGGACTATCCTGCGGTGGGATCCTGTTGCACTGTGGACTTATTCATAATTTCTTAAACTGTGACTGACAGCTTCTTAATTTATACAACAAATTTCATTCATTTTCATTTTTGTTAAGCTTTAGTTTTATTTATATGCATGCATGTATGTGTGTGTGCCATGTGCTGTGTGCCCACAAAGGCTAGAAGAGGGCTTTGGATGCCCTGGAGCGGGGGTTGCAGGTCACTGAGAGCCGTCTGGTATGGATGCTGGGAACTGAAGTAGCGTCCTCTGGAAGAGCTGGGTGTGCTCGAACTGCTGAGCCATTTCTTCAGCCCCCAGTTTTAGCCATGCCCCCCCTTCTCTTACCCCACCCTCTTCATCTCAGTGGACCATCTTCCCATCTAGTTCCCCTCTGTCTCTCAGCCTTCTCTTTGTGTGTGTCTCTCACAGGGTTGAATTCAAGTCTCTCACCAGAGCATGGGTGGGAGAGGGTTTCCTGGGGCAGAGCCAGTTACCAGAGGCTACACTTCTGAAGAAAATTGTCTTAGCGAGGGTTTCATTCCGTGAACACACACCAGGACCACGGCGACTCTTATAAGGACAACATTGAACTGGGGCTGGCTTATGGGTTCAGAGGTTCAGTCCGTTATCATCAAGGTGGGAACACGGCGGCATCCAGGCAGGCCTGGTGCAGGAGGAGCTGAGGGTTCTACATCTTCATCTGAAGGCCGCTAGCAGAATACTGGCTTCCAGGCAGCTAGGGTGAGGGCCTTAAAGCCCACACCCACAGTGACACACCCACGCCAGCAAGGCCATACCCACTCCAACAAGGCCACATCTACTCAAACAGGGCCACATCTTTTTTTTTTAAGATTTATTTTATTTTTATGTATATGAGTACACTGTAGCTGTACAGATGGTTGTAAGCCTTCATGTGGTTGCTGGGAATTGAACTCAGGACCTCTACTCGCTCTGGGCGTCTCCACTCCCTCCAGTCAACCTTGCTCATTCAGTCCCTGCTCCCTCTGGCCCAAAGATTTATTTATTTATTATATGTAAGTACACTGTCTTCAGACACACCAGAAGAGGGCGTCTGGTCTCATTACAGATGGTTATGAGCCACCATGCAGTTTCTGGGATTTGAACTCAGGATGTTTGGAAGAGCAGTCAGTGCTCTTAACCGCTCCAGCCCAGGGCCATACCTTCTAATAGTGCCACTCCCTGGGCCGAGCCTATGCAAACCATCACAAAAAGGATACCTCCTCCCCCTACAACTGCAAACTGCCAGTGGTCCCTCCTCGAGGGGTGGAGCCTTGCAGATCTTTCCTCCACCAACCCTGGGGAAATGTTGAGCCCCTCCCCCATCATGTGCTGGTCTTATGCAGATAACCACACCTGCAGAGTGTGATCATGAGTGCAATGGTGGTGTCATGTCCAGACCCGTACTCTATCTCTTACACCTCTGTTTGTTGCTTCTTCCCAGTCCCTGTTCCCAGGGATGCCCCCAGGGTGTTCCCAGAGCCTAGGGGGGAGTGATCCCACTGACTCATTCCATCCCTAGCCCTACTCTGCTGTGCTCCCTGGGCCCAGGAGGGAGTGACCAAGCTGTCTCACTAGGATCAAGCATTCCTCTAGGCACTTTGGGCCAGTCAGAGACTTCTGCACTAACTGACTAACCATAAGGAGCTTCTCTCCTTGAGGGCTGGGGACAGCACCAGTAAATGAAGGCTGCTAAAGTGTAAAGTGTATCTGAAGACTCATCTGCACTGGGGATCTGAAGGCCTGAATCCCTGCCACTTTCCCCAGTCCTCTGCCACTGGGTGTCTGTGTCCCTGAGTGAGTCATTTGACCTAAATGGGGCAGTGACATCAGATCTGAGACGTTGTGGGGCTCACAGAAGGCTTGAAATGGGAAAGGTCTTTAGAATGACTCCAGCTGCCGGGTAGTGGTGGCGCACACCTTTAATCCCAGCACTCTGGGAGGCAGAGACAGGCAGATTTCTGAGTTTGAGGCTAGCCTGGTCTACAGCATGAGTTCCAGGATAGCCAGGGCTACACAGAGAAACCCTGTCTCGGGAAAAAAAAAATGATTCCAGCTGTCCTGTGCTTCCAGCGGTAGGAGACACCAGTTTTGATGTGAGTCCCAGACATTTCCTTCCCTAAGAGGACAAGCCTCAGTGGAAGAAACAGAGCAGAGAATATAGTCCCAAACTCTATCTGAAGGGCACACATGCCTGTGAGGAAGTGGGACCAAGAAGCCTTCCAGAGAAGGGCCTTGAGGGCAGAGCCCCGGCCCCTCAACATCTCAGAGAGTGTCTTCCTTGGAGTCAATTTGCTCCCCTATGGTGCTGATCTTCACAGACACACTGGCTCTGGGTATCTTGGCCTTGGGTCTGGTGGGACTGGAGAGAGCCTTGATGGCTTTGGCAGAGATGCCCTTTGTTGTTGTTTTATGCGTACGGATGTTTGCCTGCCTGTATGTCTGTGCACCATGTGTGTGAAGCGCCCAAGAATGCCAGGAGAGGGCGTCAGATCCTCTGGAAGAGACCATCTTTTAGGTGCCTTTTAGAGAGTCTGGAGCAGGACAGTATAAAAAGCTGCTAGTAGGCTACTGATGGTCACACACACCCTTAATCCCAGCCCTTGGGAGGCAGAGGCAAGTGGATCTCTGAATGGATGCCAAACTGGTCTACGGAGTCAGCTCCAGCACAACCAGGACTACACAGAGAAACCCTGTCTTGGGGAAAAAAACTGACAGTGAGGGGCTAGAGAGACGGCCGACTGGCTAAGAGCACCTGCTGGTGCTGTAGAGGACCTTGCTTCAGCACCCAGCCCCCAACAGACGGTTTATCTGTAACTTTTTTTTTTTTTTGGGGTTTTCGAGACAGGGTTTCTCTATGTAGCCCTGGCTGTCCTGGAATTCACTCTGTAGACCAGGCTGGCCTCGAACTCAGAAATCCGCCTGCCTCTGCCTCCCAAGTGCTGGGATTAAAGACATGCGCCACCACTGCCCGCAATGTAGCTGTAATTCTAAAGGATCCTTTTCTGACCTCCCTAGACACCGGGCATCCGTGCAGTGCATGCACGCAAAACATTCAAACACATGGAAGAATGTAAAAGCAGACGAGATACCTGGGCTTGTCTCTGCCACGATGGGGAACGAGAGAGATGGGGTATCCCGGCGTGATTTATGGCCTTGGCGCAGAAGCGATCCGGTGAGCTGCAGTGTGGAGACACACAGTGAGGAGACACGCAGTGTGGAGACACGCAGTGAGGAGACACACAGTGAGGAGACACGCAGTGAGGAGACGAGCAGTGTGGAGACGCGCAGTGAGGAGACACACAGTGAGGAGACACGCAGTGAGGAGACACGCAGTGAGGTGACACGCAGTGAGGAGACACGCAGTGTGGAGACACGCAGTGAGGAGACGCGCAGTGAGGAGACACGCAGTGTGGAGACACACAGTGTGGAGACACGCAGTGAGGAGACACGCAGTGAGGTGACACGCAGTGAGGAGACACGCAGTGAGGAGACACGCAGTGAGGTGACACGCAGTGAGGAGACACGCAGTGTGGAGACACGCAGTGAGGAGACGCGCAGTGAGGAGACGAGCAGTGAGGAGACGAGCAGTGTGGAGACGCGCAGTGAGGAGACACGCAGTGAGGAGACACGCAGTGAGGTGACACGCAGTGAGGAGACACGCAGTGTGGAGACACGCAGTGAGGAGACACACAGTGAGGAGACACGCAGTGAGGAGACGAGCAGTGTGGAGACGCGCAGTGAGGAGACACACAGTGAGGAGACACGCAGTGAGGAGACATGCAGTGAGGTGACACGCAGTGAGGAGACACGCAGTGAGGAGACATGCAGTGAGGTGACACGCAGTGAGGAGACACGCAGTGAGGAGACGAGCAGTGTGGAGACACGCAGTGAGGAGACACGCAGTGAGGTGACACGCAGTGAGGAGACACGCAGTGTGGAGACACGCAGTGAGGAGACACACAGTGAGGAGACACGCAGTGAGGAGACGAGCAGTGTGGAGACGCGCAGTGAGGAGACACGCAGTGAGGAGACACGCAGTGAGGAGACACGCAGTGAGGTGACACGCAGTGAGGAGACACGCAGTGTGGAGACACGCAGTGAGGAGACGCGCAGTGAGGAGACGCGCAGTGTGGAGACACGCAGTGTGGAGACACGCAGTGAGGAGACACGCAGTGAGGAGACACGCAGTGAGGAGACGCGCAGTGAGGTGACGCGCAGTGAGGAGACGCGCAGTGTGGAGACGCGCAGTGAGGAGACGCGCAGTGAGGAGACACGCAGTGTGGAGACACGCAGTGTGGAGACACGCAGTGAGGAGACACGCAGTGAGGTGACACGCAGTGAGGAGACACGCAGTGTGGAGACACGCAGTGAAGAGACACGCAGTGAGGAGACACGCAGTGAGGTGACACGCAGTGAGGAGACACACAGTGAGGTGACACACAGTGAGGTGACACACAGTGAGATGACACGCAGTGTGGAGACAGAGAGGCCAGGCGCTCACCCTGGTCTTAGTTAGTGGTGGCTTCAAGTGTGGAGTCGGTGCGGTTTAGGGAAGGCAGTTTCGAATTGCCAGCGGGTGAGGCTTACACTAGTGGGACCTGTCCAGTCACTTAGTGCTAGGACTGGAGCATTCAAGTCCTGCAGTGAGGGACCCACCCAAAGACCAGGAAGAAAAGCAGGGCGGTGGTGGCGCACGCCTTTAATCCTAGCACTTGGGAGGCAGAGGCAGAGGCAGGCAGATTTCTGAAGTTCGAGGCCAGCCTGGTCTACAGAGTGAGTTCCAGGACAGCCAGGACTATACAGAAAAGCCCCGTCTCGAAAAACAAACAAACAAAAAACAAAACAAAACAAAACAAAAAAGACCAGGAAGAAAAGAAAGGCATGTGGGGAAATTGCCTCTGCCTTATATCCTAGGAAACCGGCCAGAGGGAAAGAGGACACAGAGACCATTGCCTGGAGGAAGGAGGCCTGCTCCCCAGCTCTCTGTTCTGTGGTGCTCTCTTTCATTGTGGTGCTCTCTTTCATTGTGGTGCTCCCTTTTACTGTGGTGCTCCCTTTCACTGTGGAGCTCCCTTTCACTGTGGTGCTCCCTTTCACTGTGGTCCTCCTCTTCATTGTGGTGCTCCCTTTCACTATGGTGCTCCCTTTCATTGTGGTGCTCCCTTTTATTGTGGTGCTCCCTTTTATTGTGGTGCTCCCTTTCATTGTAGTGCTCCCTTTCACTGTGATGCTCCCTTTCATTAACTTGTGTGTGTAGGGTGTTCATGTGTAAATGCTTGTGTGCACATATATATACATATATATGTGTGTGTGTGTGTGTGTGTGTATGTACGTACATATGTATGTGAATGCTTGTGTACATGAACACACGCATGTGCTCAGCTGTTGTGTTCTGTTCTCCCTGTTTTCTGCTGAGAATCTTGTCCGATTGCATTCCTGCACCTGTGCCAAGCCCTCCCTGAAGGCCTGTCGCTCCTCCAACTCGCCACAGCCCATCAAGGCTTCAGCACGTCAGGCCCCAGCCTCCCCCGTATCCGGCCTCCCATCTCTCTGCACGGATGGTGTTGGAATTTGTATTTCTGGGCGCTCTGTCTGTGTACACACAAGAGTAGCTGGGGCCCTGGCCCTGCCACCCCAAGGTGCCCATCAGTTACCAGCTTCCCTGGGTGTTTGCTTTCCTTGTATCTGATCCCACCGTCTCTAGGAGGATCGCCTTCCTCGCACAGTGTGGTAAGACGCTGGAGCCTGACTCTGCACCCTGGCAGCTGTAGCCAGAGATAAGAGAGGAATGAAAGGGTGGGGGTAGGGGAGGCTCCACATCCCACCAGGTGGAAAGCACCTCCCAGGAGGCATCCTCATGGTGCAGCCTATTGGGGAAGATAGGACACCAGATTACTGGGGAGAGATGGGTGTGTGTCAGTTATCTGATCCTAGTAGGTGCTCTGTGAATAGGTACCATTTGAGAGAGCCAAGGCCTTACAGACACAGGGTCCGGTCTTGGAGTCATCACCACTGAAGGCCCCAGGTCTACCACCAGTTGCTTAGCACAACTCCAGGGAAGAGACTGAGGAGGAGACAGATATTTCTTTGTGCCTGAATCTATCTCCTCCATAAAGAGAACCCAAGGGCTGGAGAGGTGGTTCAGCGGTTAAGAGCACTAACTGCTCTTCCAGAGGTCCTGAGTTCAACTCCCAGCAACCACATGGTGGCTCACAACCATCTGTAAAGGGATCTGATGCCCTCTTCTGTGTATCTGAAGACAGTAAGAGTGTACTCATATACATAAAATAAGTAATTCTTTAAAAAGAAGAGAAGAGAAAAGAAAATCTAAGCATTTTTAGGTACAAGGAGGGCAGGGGCTTCCTTCAATAAACAGAAGCTATGACTGGGTTTGCAAAGAACCCTTCCCCTCTCTGTATCAGGCTAAAAGGTTAAGAGGTCAAGGGCACAGGAAGACAGTTCAGGACGTCGTGTACAAGGCTGCACTGACCAGTCCTGTTTCCAGTCCCTGCGTGCACCCAGAGCTTCAGGATATGCCGTGTGTGTGTGTGTGCAGGAGATAAAGATGGAAAAGGAACAAAATGTCTATTCCTGTCCACCCACTCACTCTGCCCTCTCCCCATGTCAGCCCAGACTGGGATTCCATGTCCTGGGCTCTCCAGGCACAAAAGCCCACACAGATAACAGCATGGGCCATTGCCACCACCCAAAGCTTGGGATGACAGACAGAGAGAGCACTGCCTGCCAGAGAAATTTTGGCCCATAACCAGGCGCTGTGATTGGCTGGAGAGCCAAGCGACAGAGCCTCTGTGGTGGGCAGGGTTTTAGTTGTTGCTGTTTTCTCTTCTTTTCTTTTCTTTCTTTTTTTTTTTTTTTTGGTTTTTTGGATTTTTTTTTTTTTTTTTTTTTTTTTTTGAGACAGGGTTTCTTTTTATAGCCCTGGCTGTCTGGAACTCACTCTGTAGACCAGGCTGGCCTCAAACTCAGAAATCCACCTGCCTCTGCCTCCCAGAGTGCTGGGATTACAGGTGTGCACCACCTTTGCCTGACTCCACAGTGGGCAGTTTTATGTGTTGAAGGTTTTAAGACCAAGAATGGAGGCCTTGGGGAAGAAATCTGGCCTCAGGCGACGTTAACTTCTGCCTCAGTTTCTGGCCTGCCAGCCTGTTCTACAGATTGTGGACTTGCTAGTCCACACAGTCTAGACAGCCAAGTGCTTAAAATAAAGCAAAGCTCTCTGTGTTGATATGTATACACAGAGAAATACATGCACGGTACATAAACACACAGCTATTTAAAAAGGAGATGACTACAAATACCCATTGGGGATTTTTTTTTCTCTCTGATTTTTTTGTTCTGAGACTGGGTGGTTATCTAGCCAAAGGTGACCTCGACCTTCTGGGATTGCAGGCATTGGGCCTCTGGGTCTAGTTTTGGTGTTATTGCTTTTGACAAGCCAACAGATCTGCCCCCGTCCCCATTGAAGCTACTTGAGCTCTGAGGCCTGTTTCCAGGCTGCTGACACCCCTGTGACCTTGGATTTGTCTGACCTTGGCTCTTTATCTCAGGACCACTAATACCTAGAAACAGATTTTAGGTTGGCATGCCAGGATAGAAAGGGTGCGAGGAAACAATAGGCCTCCAGGTGGCGGTGGTGGCGCATGCCTTTAATCCCAGCACTTGGGAGGCAGAGGCAGGTGGATTTCTGAGTTCGAGGCCAGCCTGGTGTACAGAGTGAGTTCCAGGACAGCCAGGGCTATACAGAGAAACCCTGTCTCAAAAACAACAACAACAACAACAGCAACAACAACAACAACAAAACAATAGGCCTTTCTGCAGCCATTGTCTAGAGGTAAGCTCCAGGTGAGGAATCTGTAACCCAGAGACCAGATCTGGCCCATTGCTCTTTTATGGCAATATGATTTTATTAGTGTACAACCACCAAATGGCAGAATTTAACAGTTGGGACAGAGAGGCCATGACCTTTGATGTCTGTAAGAAGGGGACATTCTGGGTTTGGTCTCCTAGAACCACTCAGCTGGAGTACCTTGGCTTGCTGGGCAGAGGCACAGGAAAGGAAGTTTTGGTGCAGGACTCTATAGTCCTAAAACCAAACAGGCCAAGTCCCAGGAGCACAGAGACAGTGGCCCTCTAGGTTCAGAAACCTGAGGTGTCTTGGAGGATGTTGGAGCTGGATGGAAGGGTCCACGATTTAAGAAACCCTAGGTTTGGGAAAGCTGGTCCCCACCCACTCTGCCCAGCTGGGCACAGAAGTCTTGCAGGGACACCAGGCTCCAGAAGTGTCTGGGCTCGGCCTTGGCTTTGGGATACCAGAGCCATTGCCACCGGAGCCAGAATTTCTCTCATCAGCCAGATCTGAGCGGACCTGGTGAGCAGACGCGGGTGGTGCCGGCAGAAACAGTGCCCAGATAAGAGACGCTCCTTCAGGTGCCACACCAGGCCACCGCAGGCAGTTCTCAAGCTTTTGCAAGATGGCATCTGAGCCTCCCCAGACCCTGCCAGGAGTGACAGGGCTTTTGTTCTGTACCACACTGAAGCAGGTGGCTGCTGCAGCTGCCGCTGGCCAGCCTGCTGTGACCAGCCTCCAGTGTCTGGGAAGCCCAGCGGCTCCAACCCCGCACACCTGGATATCCAGCTATAAGGGGTGAGGTGAGGGTGAGGAGGGAGGGCCATGCCTGCCTTGCTCGCTCAGAGCAGACCTCAGTCAAACATGTGGAGTCAACAAACAGGATATGACAAGAGAAACAGGGTCTCCTCGCATGGCTCTGGCAATGCTCCCTGCCCGTCAGCCAGACTGACCATCTCCTGAAGAACAGGGACAAGAAATGGCTTAGCAACTGTCGCCTCTTTATTAAAAGCTCGGAGAATCCATGCAAGGAGGCGTAACACCCTTCCCCTGGTGCTCCCACATTCCAAGAAGAAGTTACAGCCCTCCAAGGAATTATTCAAGGCTTCAAAAGCCCAACCATAGAGGCTCCAGGTCTAGGAGCCCTACCTGGGATCCTCTAAAATGTTATACATATTTTTAAAGACTTAATTATATGTATGAATACACTGTTGCTGTCTTCAGACACACCAGAAGAGGGCATCAGATCTTATTACAGAGGTTGTGAGCCACCATGTGGTTGCTGGGATTTGAACTCGGGACCTCTGGAAGAGCAGTCAGTGCTCTTAACCACTGAGCCATCTCTCCAGCCTGTTATTTTATTTTTTAATTTCATGTGCACTGATGTTTTTGCCTGCATGTATGTGTGGGTGAGGGTGTCGGATCTTGAAGTTATAGACAGTTGTGAGACCATGTGGGTGCTGGGAATTGAACATGGATCCTCTGGAAGAGCCCTTAACCACTGAGCCATCTCTCCAGCCCCACTAGGATCCTCCAAGCACAGCCAACATCCTAGAAGGCAGGCCTTGGATGCTGGAGTTTGCCCTTGATGCTAAGTTGCCAGGAAACAGACCTCAGAGTTGCCAAGCCATCATCCTGAGTGCAACAGTGCTGACCTGTGCAAATGACCCCCACCCCAGCATCTGTCTTCCATCTGTATCCTGGACCTGTGACATCCCATCACACACAAGAGCAAGCTGGAGATTGTATTTGAAGCCAGATGATGCCAGGAGAGGGGAAGGGGTACCCCTGTGACTGTGCTTCCGTAGGTGTGGAGTAGGACCCACAATCCTGGCACCCAGGGCTCCTGGGTCCTTTGCTTTCTAAACATAGTTCTTGCAGGTTATGTAGATGGTTCTTGTGCCTCGAGGAGACTGAAGGGAGGCTCTGTGATTTCACCAGACACCCAGGTGATGCTGGACCTTTGCAACAAGAAGGGCCTTGGCCATGGATCTGCCCCAGATCGCCTGCTCTTCCTTGAGATTTGGAAACGTCACTCCCTACAGGCTAAACCCCCGTTCCTCGTGCAGCTGGCTCTCCCTGACCTCCTACTTCCCGTGTCCACCCATCGCCATGGCCTGTAGGCACACGCTCACTACGGTCTGCGAGCATGAAGGCTGTCACAGAGGGCCAGAACTAATGTAGTCCAGACACAAGAGCCCTCAAAAGGGAGCCTCAGCTGTTGGCCTCTCAAGACCCCACTTTTCTGGCACCCGGAGCTCCTGGGTTCTTAGCTTCTAAACACCGTCCTTGTAGGTTCCACAGAGGCTCGGTGTAGGTAGCTGCAGAGGGAGCCTGCAGAGGGCCTGAGGAGGCTCGGGGAAAGGCTCCAACGCAGCTCCTCAGCAGGAGAAGGTATGGGGCCTTGAACTCGCCCCCTCAAAGAGCAGGCTACACTGTCATCTTCCTTTGAAGTTTGTGTCTCAGGTCATAGGACCCTCAGCCCTTTCCTGCCAGCCGTGAGAACGAACAACCCTTCATAGCACCAGACAAAGCCCAGAAAAATAGTCCCTGTCTGGGGACAATGGGGATCTGTCAGAGTGTTCTTGAAGCTTCAGCTCAGGTGTCTGTCGAAGCTATTAGCCTCCTCTCACCCTGCTCAGTTCTCCACCAGGGACCCCTGTTACACACACAAGCCTGTTCCTGTGGGCAGCGGTGGCACATGGCTTTAATCCCAGCACTTGGGAGGCAGAGGCAGCGGATTTCTGAGTTCGAGGCCAGCCTGGTCTACAGAGTGAGTTCCAGGACAGCCAGGGCTATACAGAGAAACTCTGTCTCGAAACAAACCTATTCCTGCATAGCCACAACCTCTTCCACCCCTGCCTCAGCATGGGGACCTATATGCTTCTGCAGCACTGTGACCTTGCTTTGTGACATATACTTTGTTGTTGTTGTTTTGTTGTTGTTGTTAGTTTGTTTTTTTGTTTATTTGTTTGTTTTTAGGCAGGGTCTCTCTGCATAACCCTGATTGTCCCGGTCTATGTAGACCAGCCTGGCTTTGAACTCACAGAGATTCACCTACCTCTGCCTCCCCGAGTTCTGGGATTAATGCAGTTTGGAGAAACCAAAGAAAGCATCCTGAAGTGTGCCTGGTGGTGCACGCCTTTAATCCCAGCACAGGAGAGGGCAGAGGCAGACAGATCTCTGTGAGTTCCAGGCCAAGCCGAGCCGGTCTACGTCATGAGTGTCAGATCAGCGAGGCCTGTATAGTGAGACATCAGATTTTTTTTAAAAAAATCACTGGCGCCAGGCAGTGGTGGCTCACACCTTTAATCCCAGTACTTGGAAGGCAGAGGCAGGCGGATTTCTGAGTTCGAGGCCAGCCTGGTCTACAGAGTGAGTTCCAGGACAGCCAGGGCTAAACAGAGAAACCCTGTCTCAGAAAAAAAGAAGAAGGAGGAGGAGGAGAAGGAGAAGGAGAAGGAGAAGAAGGAGAAGAAGAAGGAGAAGAAGAGAGGAGAAGAAAGAAGAAGAAGAAGAAGAAGGAGGAGGAGGAGGAGGAGGAGGAGGAGGAGGAGAAGAAGAAGGAGGAGGAGGAAGAGGAGGAGGAGGAGGAGGAGGAGGAGGAGGAGAAGAAGAAGAAGAAGAAGAAGAAGAAGAAGAAGAAGAAGAAGAAGAAGAAGAAGAAGAAGAAGAAGAAGAAGAAGAAGAAGAAGAAGAAAAGTAAAAAAATCACTGACTATGTGATGGATCACTGTGGAAGAGAAGACCTGTTGAAGTTTGTTAGGTGGTACTCTGTGTGTGTGTGTTTGTGTGTGTGTGTTATGGGCCAGACACTGTACACCTGGTAAGAACCAGGCATTTACAACTCGAAGATGAAGAGTCAAGGCACAAAGACCCTAAGTAACTTTCCAAGGTCAGCAAAGCATGAGAGGGAGAAGAGGTTGTTTACTGCAGCAGGTGAGAAGACAGGGGACCAATGGTCTAGCCTTGGCTGCCAAGGCGCCTCCCTGGGGAGCTTTGGAGACTTTGAAGCCCAGACCAGTTAGCATGCAGCTCAGGGGTCCAGGCTCAGCACTTGCCTGGACCGTGCAAGGCCCTGGTACTACAAAAAGGAAAATAAATCTGTATTAGGACTCGCTTTCCCATCGCTGCCTTGATCCTTCCGGCTCCTGGCCCCGCCCCCCATTCCCAGGCCTATCAGACCCGACTTGGACAGGAGAATAAGCATATTGGATTTCTTCTAGATCGGCCTGCTTTCTTTGGTGCCTGACCCCTGGACCAGACTGGTCACCCCAAAGCAGTAAACAGCCCTGGCATCCCATGGATGTGGTCCAGGTCGGGGAGGGCTTGTCCTGGGAAGGCTTTTGTCCTTTGCAAAAATGTTGACCAGGAGGGAGATGCCAGGCACAGGGATCTGAAGGGCTCTCCTGAAGTCAGATGCACTGGAACACGTTGCGTAGCGACGGTACTGGTGGAATTGCCCTCACAGTTCTAGCCTGTGGGGGTGCTTCTCACTGGACCCCAAACTCAGAGGTGGCCCCACTTTCCAAGTGGAGTAGAAACGGAGGACAGCTTAGGAGGGAGCGACCCGGCGTCCCAGGATTGGATGGTCTGGGCTATGGTTGGGCACAGGAGGAAAGTCACTGTCTCCCCGACTCATGACTGTGATCAGCACCTGTCACAGGCTAGGACCCAGCCGCGGGGATCATTCTTCACTTGGAAACAGGTGTCATATGTAGGAGTTGAGGGGAAGAAGTAGGGGAAGGAGGAAGCAGAATGGAATCAGGCCCAGGGCCCCGTGCAGGTTAGGCAGACAGCTTGTTAGCTATGGTCTCCTGGAGTCTGGCCTCGTACTTCCTAGGTGTCAGAAGCAGCCCAGGCAAGATTCACGCATTCCACGCACGCGTGTTACAAACTTAGCCGCGTTCCCAGCCCTCATGTTTTGTTTGTAAGAAAGATACACCTGCCAGAGATGCTGAGCCTTGCCTATAATTCCAGCATTTGGAAGACCAAGGCAGGAAGATTGTCTGAGTTGCCATCTTGCCCAAAAGAGAGAGACTGGGTCCATCAAAAAAAAAGACACGAGGCTCTCTTGGGAAAGCCTGAGGAAGGTCAAGACAAGCTGTCTCTGCTGCTGCCAAAACTGAAGCATCATGGATGATGTCGGACCCTGCACGAGGGATCACACACCTCAGGCGCGCGCCAGAGGTCTCTTTCTACCGTTTCTGTGGAAATTCAGTAAAAATATACGTGGTGCTCGGCGTTTGCCTGCGGCATAGCATTCCAGATCAGCGACTGTCAGGTGTCCCCTCTCTTTCCAAGTCAAGGAAGCCTCTTTGATTTCTCAAATGGAAACGGCTGCAATGCTGGCGTGGAGCAGAAGAGGGTGCGCTACACAAAGCCACCGGGTCGAGCAGGATCAGTGAGCCGGTGGGGTCCTGCCCGGGTCCCGCCTCCCGGGCTGCGGGCTTCGGGCTGCGGGCGGGGCGCAGGCGCACTGCTCTCTGCCGAGCCGCCGTCCAGCCTGTGGTTGAGTGTTCTGGGTCTGCACCCGCACCCTCAGCCATTGGTTCCACACTCAGCCCCAAGCTGAGCTAGTTTTACTAACACGGTCCCGTTTGCCCTAAACCTCCCTTGGTCAGATCCCGGGTCGGTGAGGAGGCACCACTAGGGCGCTAGACGTTGATGAAAGATCCCTGATCCCCGTTGGCTGTCTCGGGTTCCACGCAGCGCCCCTTCCTCCGAGTGACCCTGCGGTTCCGGTGGAATTTGGCGTAGCAACGCAGCCCTGAGTGGAAGAAGGCGAGGGAGTCAGAACTGAGGGTGACTGTCTCCTCTCTTTTCTTCCCCTCCAGCCTTTCCAGGCTTCTCATCCAACAGCCTCCCTCCCCCCCTCCCCCCCCCCCCCCCAGTCTGAAAAGACTTCAGAAGCTGGGCTGGTGGCACAGTATCCCAACACTAAGGAGGCTGAGGCTGGCCACGACTGCAGAGCAGACTCAAAGCGAAACAAAAAACAAAACCTAAACGTTGAAAGTGGTGTTTGTGTTTGCGGATCTTAAGCACACACTATCTCTCAATTACACACAAGCTCATACATTTGGGGGGGGGGGGGACCTGAGCGTGGTGGCCCACTCTTTTTTTTTTTTTTTGGATTTTGTTTTTTTGGTTTTTTTTTTTTTTTTGGTTTTTTTTTTTTTTTTTTTTTTGAGACAGGGTTTCTCTGTGTAGCCCTGGCTGTCCTGGAACTCACTCTGTAGACCAGGCTGGCCTCAAACTCAGAAATCCGCCTGCCTTTGCCTCCCAGAGTGCTGGGATTACAGGCGTGCACCGCCACCACCACCCGGCGGTGGCCCACTCTTTAATTCCAGCATCTGGGAGGCAGGGGCAGACAGACCTCTGATTCTGAGGCCGGCCTATTGTACAGAGTGAGTTCCAGGCTAGCCAACTAGACAGTGAGACCCTGTCTCAAAAAAACAAAACAAAACAAAAAACAAAAAAAAACCCCGACCAAAATACTAAATAAGCAAATGAAAGACTGAAGCTGCAGACCAGTTATAGAGTATTTGCCTGGAAAGTCCTGGACCCAGGAACCAAGAAATGAAACCTCAGGCTGGAGAGATGGCTCAGTGGTTAAGAGCACTCAGGGCTCTTCCAAAGGTCCTGAGTTCAAATCCCAGCAACCACATGGTGGCTCACAATCATCTGTAATGAGATCTGATGCCCTCTTCTGGGGCGTCTGAAGACAGTGATGGTGTACTTACATATAATAATAAATAAATCTGACAGCTTCAATGTACTTAGATATAATAATAAAACAAATCCTTAAAAAAAAAAAAAAGAAAGAAATGAAACCTCTCACCATCTGGGGAGATGGCCTAGTGGGTAAACTGGTTGCCCTGCAAACATTAGGACCCGTGTTCAGATCCCCAGAACCCCTATAAAAACCCCGACTCTGTAGTGCCTCTGCAAGGGGACTACAAAGTTTCTATGGCAAGACAGGAATGCTTGGTCAGACAGCACACACAGCCAGGCGGTAGTGGCGCACACCTTTCATCCAAGGCAGATGGATTTCTGAGTTCGAGGCCAGCCTGGTCTACAGAGTGAGTTCCAGGATAGCCAGGGCTAGCAGAGAAACGCTGTCTCGGGGGAAGAACAAACAAGCAAACAAAAAGCAAAAAAGAAGGTGCTCGTAGCAGCAAACAAGAGACCCTGTGTCCAGTAAGGTAGAAGGCAGGGGCTGCCGCCTAGGACTGTCTTCTGACTCAACACATGGACCCGGCACGTGCACACCTACACTCACATACAAGCACACACACATATCACACACAAATACCTCAAACACACACCACACAAGCACATCTGTCACACACACAAACACATGAAGAAGTCTCTCCTGAACCCCCTAACTAACTTACGGTGGCCCTGCTGATGCCAGTGGGTGGGTATCTTGCCTGAGGCTCTGATTATCCGGGCTTTAGTCTACCTGATATGTGCATAGATATTTTTTTCAGTTAAGATCATAGTAGGTCCCATCCCCCTGATAACAGGAAAGGAGATGTCTCTGTGGCCCAAGAAACCCCTGCACTTCAAGGTGGGAGGGGGACTGGGGGTGAGAGGATACCTCTGCTTCCAGCAGGAGGGCAAAGGGGCTGCTGGGAAGTTTGTGATTGGAAACCTAGAATTTGTTACAGGTTTAAGAGAAGGTCAGCAGGGCAGTGGTGGCGCACGCTTTTAATCCCAGCACTTGGGACGACGCAGAGGCAGGTGGATCTCTGAGTTCGAGGCCAGCCTGGTCTACAGAGTGAGTTCATCCTGGTCTACAGAGTGAGTTCCAGGACAGCCAGGGCTACAGAGAAACCCTGTATCGTAAACAAAACGAAACAAGACAAAAAACAAAAAGAGAGAGAAGGTCTCATGTTGCCCAGGCTGGCCTCCCACTTGCTCTGCAGCTGAGGATGACCCTGGCCTCTCAGTCCCCTTGTCTCTGTCTCCAAAGCACCGGAATCACAGGTATGCCCCACCATTCTGTGTGCTGCCGTGTTGCTGTCTGCAACTAAACAAGCACTCTGCTAGCTAAGCCAGATCCCCGGCCCCTAGGCCCAGCTCTTGGCCCGAGTGACAGCCGAGAGCCTGTGGCCGGAGCAGGAGTGTTAGGTGGCTACACAAGCCCTTAGGGGCTTCCAGACTCTGCTGGCCCGGCCTGCTCTGGTCCCCCTCAGGTCCCTCCCGAGTGGCATCTGGGTGAAGCCCCTTCCTCTCCAGCCGTGTTTAATGTTTAATGAGTTATCCAAGCCACAGTTTCCGTTCTCCCCTTTGTCCCTGGAACTCAAATCTCCAGGAAGAAGCAGGAATTTGGGTGGGGCCAATCAGTACAAGGGGACACAATTAGGCTCTGGATGCGGACACCTCGAGATCCTTAGAAAGTAGTGTAAGCGGCTTGCCATCTGAGGCCCACAGGAGGAGGCTCCCCCCACCCCCCCACCCCCAGAGCCTCCCACGGCCCCCTCCTCAGGCCAACACCAAGGACGCAATGGCTTATCTGTCACACTGCTCCTTCCTGCTCCTCTGTGTTCTGAACACAGCATCTCACATCCCCTCACTCTGGTCAGTCTCTACCCTCTCTAACCTTCCAGCCTGTTCCCTGCCCTCCAGGGTCCCCACTCCTGCAATCAGAGATAACTGCCCCTCTATCTCCCAAGTGCTTAGATTGTACGTGCACCCGGTTTTCACAGGCGACAGAACCCAGGGCCTAGTATATGCTAGGTAAGCTAAGCTAAGCCTCATCCTCAGCCACAGAGCTGTCTTTTAATCACAGAGGCTAGCCCATGCAGCGTCTCTGCGTAAGTGTGGGCATTACCTCCCTTCTCTAATCAAACAAAATCTAAACAAGGGTAACACAGTGCGGTTCTTCTGGACATTTCTCTTATAACCTTCTCCAGGGGCCACTATGTGCCAGGCTAGGCCAGGCTGTTCCTGCCCAAGGTGCCCACCTTTGCCTTCTGCCTCCTGACCCCTCCCACCCATCTTTCAGCCCCAGTCACCCAAGGACTCTACATAACATCCTGTGAGACCACCTACTCACCTTCAGGCAGAAGCCGCCTTTACAGACCTTATGACTTTCCAAGGACCTTTTCTCTTTTTCTTTGTGGGGGTAGGTGTAGGGTGGTTGGGATGGACACAAGGCCCTCTATAGCCCAGGCTGCCTGGATGAAACTCCCTATGTGGTGGAGGATGACCTCGGAGCCACGCGCCTGCAATCTCTGCCTCTGGATGCCGAGATCACAGGCCTGAGCCGCTGCGCCTGGCTCCAGGGACAGCTTATCTGTGGATTTATTTTCTTGTTATCTCATTTCACAGGAATGGACCTGAGGACTGGAGACGCTCGGGCTCTTCTGTTGATGTGAACTAAACTTGGAGGGTGGCTCAGGTTCACAGAGGAGCTGGGAAAGGATTCTGCCCTCAGAGCCCGGAATGCGGCCTGAATTCAGCTGGCCTGTCCATTCTGACACCTTGTTTTTAAAAAGGGTGCTTATCTCTCAGAGCTGTGTGCCGAAATAAATACTGTTTAAATAAATAAAGATCATATTGAAACAAGGGAAGCCTGTGGCAGTGACAGCCCCAGCCCCATTCAGGATGGCCACGTGTTGGTTTTTGTTGAATCTCAGTGATGGGAACCAGGTATTCCTGAGACTATGGCTGCTATAGCGTAAGTCTGAAGATTCTCTGAAGATGCAATTAGAATTATTGTTCCACCTTTTCCCTTCATCCTTCCCTATTTAAAATTTTTTCTTTTAGATTTATTTTGAAGTCAGCCAGCACCTTTAATCCCACACACCTTTAATCCCAGCACTCAGGAAGCAGAGGGAAAGGGATCTCTGTGAGTTCAAGGCTAGCCTGGTCTGCAAAGCAACTCCCAGACCAGCCTGGGCTGTTATACCATGAAACCCTGTCTCAAACAGACAAGCAAACAAAGAAGATTTATTTGAGTCTGATTGTTTTGTCTGCTTGTATGTATGTATGCCAACATGCATGTTTGGTGTCTGAAGGTCAGAAGAGGACACTAGATCCCTTGGAACTGGGGGGTTGGGTGGTAGTGGGCTGTCACATTGCTGTGAGGAACTGAACCTAGGTCCTCTGTGACAGCAGCAAGGGCTCTTAACCACTGAGCCACCTCTCCAGCCCATCCCCTGCTCTGCCTTTCATCTAGGTAGGGAACTGAACTCAAGGCTTTATAAGAGCTACATCTTCAGCAACTTATGCATTTATTTAGAGACTGGGTCTTACTGTGTAGATAAACCAGGCTGGTCTTGAACTCACAAAGATTCACCTGCCTCTGCCTCCTGAGAGATTTTATCTCCAAAAAAGAAAAAAAAATTTTTTTTCCCTGAAGCAGAGTTAGGCTGAGTCGCAGAGGCAGGCCTCAAACTCATGATCCTCCTGCCTCAGCCTCTCAAACAGCCTTACAGGTCAATGGCATCATTGTGCGCTCTCCTCTCCTCTCCTCTCCTCTCCTGTCCTCTCCTCTCCCCTCCCCTCCCCTCCCCTCCCCTCCCCTGCCCTCTCCTCTCTTCTCCTCTCCTCTCCCTCTTTCCCTCCCCCCTTATCCCCTTTCTTCCTTTTATTGGTTCATTTTCATTTATTTTTGTTTATTGACATGCATGTGGGGACGGGGAGGGGGGAGGGGGTGGCAGGGGATGGGGGCGGGGCACCCATACTGCAGGTTCCAGGCATTGAATACAGGCCCTCAGGCTGGCAGGGCAAGCCCCTTTTATGTGCCGAACCAATTGCTAGCCCTGGTGTGCTTCTTCCAAGCCAGTTGTCACTGTGCACCCTAAGTAAGGAGAAAGAGAGAGCCAGCAACGGTGGCTTAGACCTGCAATCTAGCTTGCTTGAGAAGCTGAGGCAGGAGAATCATGACTTTGAGAATGGCCTATGCAGTTCGGCACAGTTCTGCCTCGGAACATTTCAGGGAAAGAAAGAACTCAGCATGGAGCAGGCACCAGCAGGCACACACGTGCGCCCTGGGCACCCGCTTCCTCTGGAGGCTGGTACTCAGGGGCAGCTAAAAGAGTAGTTCAGCGAACCCCTCCCCAATGACTGCCCAGAAACCCACCCAGCTCCCGGCTCCCCACTATCTCACCTGGAGAGCCTCCTAGCTAGAATTCTACTGAGAAACGCCAGCCGTCTCGGGTTGGATCTTATTTAGAGAAATACGTTCCTGTCTCCTCCCTTCACTCAGTCCTGATCCCGAGTGATCGCGCCAGCTTGCATTTCAAGAGGTGAGAAATACCAATCTGGGAACCACCCCAGGGATGGAAGCACATGGAGCTGACAGATTGGAAGGCCCTGGCAAAGCTGTTCCTACTGGAGCCTTCAGTTCTCAGGGGGTCCTCCTACCCACTCCTTCTTCCCCAGCCCCTCCATCCACGTCCACCCTCTGCCAGGAAACCCCGTGCCCCACTCAACGCAGAGCTGGCTCGGACAACAAAGGCTTCCCGGTTCTGGGAGCAGGGCTGGTGGGGGAGGGCTCTCCCCTTCCCAGGGTCCGGACTGACCTTCCAGGCACATGCAGTCGTCAAAACATTTGTTGTTGAGGCCGCGGTTGTGGGGTGTACAGAGATGTTCCCGGAGGTCACAGCAAGTTCCTGGCAACATAGCAAGCACATGTGGTCAGCCGAGCTAAGCGGCTCCTCCCCGACCGCCGCCCGCCGCCCTACCGCGTCCCACCGGACAGGAGATCCATCAAATGGGCGGCAGGCCATGCCCTAGTGGGCCATCTGGTGTGCAAGGCTCCGGGCTGGAACTGCCGCTGGATGTCACGGATGAAGTCCCCAGAGGCAAGTGGCAGACCTCCCCAGATGGACCACTTGATTGATCATGGAAGGATCAAAGGTGGTGTGGGGTTTACCTCCCAGGGACGGGGTTGTAATAGCTAGGGGTGCCAGAGGTAGGGTCTGCTGAGAGTTGCGAGGGGCCTCGGGGATCATGGGCCAACAACATCCTCTTGGACAGATGGGGAAGTGAAGCCTTGGGGGTGGGGGTGGGGTTTCGGGGCAAATCCAGGCAGGGTTGAGACATCTCTTTGCCCATTACAAAGCTGGCTTCCAAGTTTTATCCTGCTGGCCCTGGCCCCATCCTTTTCTTCACACTCAGTGTGCAGACAGCCTGTGTGTCTCCTGCAATGCTAAATGGCTACTATTTTGCAGACTGTCCTGCTGATGTGGTGCCCTGGAGATGGCCCCCTACCGTGGAGATGGCCCCCTTGGGTCTCCCCAGCCCCTGTCTCCCAAAGCACTCATTATTTAGTGACAAGAAGAGACATGACCTTCTGCTGTGAGCAGTTTCAGGGGCCACCTTGGCCCATGTCCCAACCACCCCCTTCCTCAGCAGCTCCAGACAATGGGCAGCCAGCGTGGCAGAAAACAAGGCCTCTGCTCTGGTCAGGATAGGGCATCCCTGGCAGTCAAGGCTTTTCTCTACAACTCTCGCTGAACCAACATGACATCAGACTCAAGGTTTCTCGGTCAACTTGTTTCCTCTCTTGCCTTTAAGAGGCAAAACCATGGATGTCCTAGATATTAGCACCCAAGACAGGGTCTGGCCCCGAACTCCCTATGCACCCCAAGATGACCTTGAGCTCTTGATCTTCCTGCCCCCACCTCCCAAGTGCTGTGATGATAGGTGTTTCCCCTCCACAGCTTCTAATTCCACCTCAGTCTGCTCTGAGGAGGTCCTCCTGATCCCACGGGGCCAGCAGTCCAGACTCCAATCAGACAGCAGGTCCCTTGCATTTACCCCACCCTGATAGGTTGACCTGTTGACCAGGCAACGGTGTCATTGAAACCATCCTCAGAAAGCCATTTGGTGCCATGATGAAGGGACTGAATTAACCCTTGAGGGTGTTCAGAGTACAAGGTCAGGAGCAGACCATCTGACTCAGGATGGGACAGGGGTAAGAAGGTTAGGGACCAAGATGGCTAAGGCTGTGAGATCTACCTTGGAGAGGGCCCTTAACCTCTCTGGAGCTTGTCTTGTTTTGTCTGAAAACTAAGCCAGTCAGTCACCCGCCCCCTCCTTTCTTTCTCTCCCCTCACCTCTAATATCATTCTCTGAGTCAATGTGTGGAGTCAGTGTGTGGTAGCAACTCTCAGGAAATTGGTGGGTACTGCCAGGTGGTGGTGGCGCGCGCCTGTAATCCCTCTGGGAGGCAGAGGCAGGTGGATTTCTGAGTTCGAGGCCAGCCTGGTCTACAGAGTGAGTTCCAGGACAGCTAGGCCTACACAGAGAAACCCTGTCTCGAAAAAAACAAATCCAGAAAAAAAACAAAAACAAAAAACAAAACCAAAAACAAACAAAAACAAAAAACCCAACAACAACAATAACAACAACAACAAAAAACCTGGTGGGTACTGTAGCTTCTAAGTATTGCATATGAAGGGTCATGACTCTCCGGCTTGCTCCAAGCCCTGTCTTAGGTACCTCACTGGCATTTCCTCCCAGCCTGGTGCCTCAAGGGTGGGTGTTGGGGGTACCAGAGTACCTGGCAAGCAGTCCTGGTGGTGGTCACAAGGGTCCCCCTCAGCTGGTGATGTCTCATTACCGTCACTGGTAAAATGGCTCCAGTGTTTCTCTGGGGACCAAAAAATTAGCAGTCAGATCAGGCGCGAGGCTTGGGTGTTGTGGCGCCAGGCATCCACCCCATGGTGACTTGGACAAGACCTTCTGCCTCTCTTTGCTTCCCTTTCTTCCCTAAAGAGACACGGGACCTGTGTAGTGAGCTCAGGGTACTGTTTATCACGGCGAGCGTCAGGTCCAGCTTAGGTCGATGGACTCCAGCCCATCTACATGTTATTCTGAGCTCAGCAAATGGTAGGTGCTGGAGACAGGAGTCCAGGCATGGCGCGGGGTGGCGAAGTGGACATACCTTTCTTCTTTGCAGAAGGCCAGACCTCTGGCTTCAAGTCTTCATAATCCGTCCAGTCAAATAAGGCCATGTCCAGTGTGGGCATCACCTCCCCATCAGTGCGCTGTGTCTGCAGAAGACAAGGCAGGAGAGGGGACCTGGAGCCTCCAAAGGGACAAGAGTGGGAACCTGGGCTCTCAGGGGACAGAGGACAAGGCCACCTGTTCTCCGCTGGGATCCTGGGACCCGTGTTAAAGTGTCAAGATGGTGGCTAGAGAGACTGATTCAGATTGCTCGCATTTCTAAACACAGCAGGGAGGGGACCGGAAGTGGCCCACGCCTCCCTTCCCTGTCCCTTCCTCTGAAGGTCCTGTAGAGGCTTCAGTTCCCCTCACAGCTCTGACCAACATTCCGAGGACCAAACACCACGGCTGGGTCCTCATGTACTCGTTCACCAGGGTTCAGCAAAGCACGGACCGTAACTACCTGCTCACAGCCACAGCTTCCGGCCGACTCTCAGGATCGCAAGAAACAGAGAGGACAGAGAATATCTACAGCTATCTCCTGGTGCTCAGGAGATGTGGGCCAACCTGCCAGCGATGGCCGGTAGAGCCAAGGCCTGAATATATACTGTTTCCACACGCACGTGCATATGCACACATCTTATGGGTCTAGCTCACAAATGAGGCACAATCAGGCTGGCGAGAGGCTCTGCAGTTGGTGCACGCTGCTCTTTTTTTTTCTACTTAACTCTTTTTTTTAAAATTTATTATATGTAAGTACACTGTAGCTGTCTTCAGACATCCCAGAAGAGAGCATCCGATCCCATTACAGATGGTTGTGAACCACCATGTGGTTGCTAGGATTTGAACTCAGGACCTCTGGAAGACCAGTCAGTGCCCCTAACCGCTGAACCATCTTGTCAGCCCCCAGATCTGGGCTTTAAATCACCGTGGCTGCTTTCTGAACTCTTCCAGACGTTGAGAGTCCTCCACCTCTGTGCGGGCAGAGAGCAGCACGCTGAGGGGGAACTGGCTTCCTGGTTGTCCCCGGCCCAAGCCCCGACCACGTTCTCTGGGTGCTGGCAGCCCCTCTACGGACAGACTACCTGGTGGGGTCAAGGGTTAAAGGTTTCCACTACCCCCTCCCCACCTTGCTGTGCCTCAGTCTACCTAAGCAGAACAGGGGGTGAATCAACTAACGTGCAAGCAGCTGGGCACACCTGTGCGGGATTTTTCTCGATTGGATGGTTGGAGCAGGAAGACCCACCCCTTAAGTGCGGGCCACGCCTTCTTGCAGCGCCCTCCATGAAAGGACTTGGAAGAAGGATGCTTTTGCTTTTTGCCTGCTTGCCCTGACTCTTGCTGGCAAGGTCATCTACTCTGCTGCTGGGGCATCCCCTTTGCTGGTATTAGAACCTGCGTCTTCAGAATTCCAACACAGCCCGGAGACCTGCTGAGGTGGCCAGCCTTGGAGTCTGGCCTTTCCATCGGGAGACAGCTGCTTTGGGACTAGCTGGACCACAGCCCGTAAGCCACTCCAAAAAATCCCCTTAGATGTAGACATTCGCGCTACCAGTTCTGTTCATCCAGGCAACCCTGACCTGACAGGCAGTTTGCGTGAGGCGTAAAGGCCACGTGGGGCCCCTACCTGGGGCCGCAGGGAGGTGACGGGCAGGATCCGGGACTCTTCCGTAGTGAGCGTGGCACCGTCTGCCGCGGTTAGGAAGAACATGGTGGGCGCCAGGCTGGTGGAAGACTCCTCCATGGTACCTTCCAGCACCCGGTCTTCAGAGGGTTCTGCCTTCTTCATCAGGGAGCTGGGGCCACGGATGGCAGCTCGGCCTGAGACAAGGCAAGCACGGGCTGACACGCCTGCTGCTCCGTGTCCACCTACGGGGCATCCTGCCTTTTCTGCTGCAAGCCAAGAGCTGCCTCATGAACCCTTGACCCGTCCAACATCCTTGCTGTCTACCCTGCTAAAGACCTGGAAGCAGGGCAGCCCTGGGGGTGGGAGGGCGGCATGAACAGATGATTCTCCCCTAGAAGCTGCATTCTAGGAAGTCTCAGTCCAGGCTGCAGAAGAACCGTAGAAACCATAGAAGGCTTCCTGGAGGAGGTGAGGTTTATGGAGGTTGAGGACACTGCCTAAGGAGAAGCCTTTGAGATAACTGGCAGGAGAGCCACTGTTTACACACACACATACACACATGCACGCACACATGCACGCTCGCATGCACACGCATGTGCTTCTTGATAATGCCCCTGGTATGCTGGGTTCCCAGGGAACCACTTCACGATAACTACTTCATCTAACGTCTGCAGGACCTGTTGAGAAGTAGTTGCAGCTCAGGCACAGGGGAGGAACCTGACCCAGAGAGGTTAGGCAGTTTCACCAAGAACACACAGCTCGCGCCTGGCAGAGCGTGGATTTGAACCTCAGTCCTGAGTGCAAAACCGATGCTGGGACCATCTTGAAAGACACTGGGGGGGGGGGGGCTGGAGAGATGGCTCAGCAGTTAAGAGCACTGACTGCTCTTCCGAAGGTCCTGAGTTCAATTCCCAGCAATCACATGGTGGCTCACAACCATCTGTAATGAGATCTGATGCCGTCTTCTGAAGTGTCTGAAGACAGCTACAGTCTACTCTCATATAACAAATAAATACATTGGAGGTGGCTGTAAGCCGCTCCGGATCCGTTGAGGTCACCCCTCCTTGCAGAAATGATGCCCAGTCAGTCTGAGGCTTCCTAAGTGCTGATAAACTGGCCCACCCGGGGACTTCATCCGCCCTCTGCCACCACGTCACCCTGACATCCCTGCCGCATCACTGAAGCCAAGGAGCTTCGTGGAAACTAGGGGCCCCATGCGGGTCCTCGAGGCATCAACATCTTCCAAACTGGCACGGGGGACCCCCGAGGATGGGAGGGCTTGTGTTGAAGCTTGCCTTTGCCGTGGAGGGGTCCCAGTGGACCTGGCAGGGAGGCACGTGTCCCCCCTCCCGATCCCCCATGGCCATCTGCAGGAGAAGCGGCTGCGGCTGCTCCAGTTTCTTCCTAGAGAAATACCCTGCAAACCCCACCTGCCCACCTGTGCCCTGGCTCTGCCCCTAGAGGGGTCCCACGGAAAGGCTTGGTAGCCGGGTGGCCTGTGCGGGCCCAGGGCCGGGTGAGGCTGGGGGGGGGGGGGACAGCTGGTAGGTGATGCTCAGGTTTGACTGTTTGTGCCAAAGGAGGCTCGGCCTGGGTGACCACAGGAGCGCGGGGAATCGAGGCAGGGAGCGCGTTAAGGAAGTTGGACACAGGCAGACATGGGAAGGTGACCTCTCCCCCTCTCCCTGTCTCTCTCTGTCTCTGTCTCTCTCTTTTCACTGAAGTTTATGTCTTTGATGTCGGCCCGAGGACCCAGGACTGGAGAGATGATGCAGCAGTTAACAGATGGCCTGCTCTTGCAGAGGACCTGAGTTCGATTCCCAGCATCCACGTCAGGTGGCTCAGAACTTCCTTTAACTCCAGCTCCAGGGGATCCGGTGAGTCTCCCCCCACCCGTACTCAACATGCTCATACCCCCCCCACACACATGCACGTAATTAAAAAATAAATCTTAAAAAAAAACTTGATTCTCCAGCCAGTGGCTCTCTGTGGAAGCAGTAGAGCCTCTGGGAGGCGGGTCCTAGTGGACCTAGGTGTTCCCACGCCCTCTCTTCCTTCCTCCCCCCCTCTCATCTCTCTCCGTCCCTCTCCGTCTCTCTGTCTCTCTTTCTCTGTCTCTCTTCCTTCCTCCCCACCCCCCTTGTCTGGTCCACCGGGCATCACGAGCTGAGCTTTTATTTCCACGTTTCTTTCATGCTGTTTTGTCTCACCGCCAAGCAGCCGCAGGCTGGACGTTCTGAATTCTCCATCATCCCAAATCAACGAACCAACTTCTGTCCTGCTTTGTGCCCAACTTCCCGGTGACCGTGGCCCACAGCCGATCGCCACACGGTGGCGCTGCTGCTCAGGGTTGGAGGACACCGTCTTGGGAGCCGTGGGTTCAGTTGCAACTTCTCCCATGAACGCTGACCCTAAGCGTTCTGGGCGTCGGGTCCCTCCTGCGCTAAGGTTGGGTGGCGTCTTTACAGCAGGAGAAACTGAGGCTTAGGAGGGGGACTCGCTCAAGGCACAGGCTAGCAGTGGAGTCAGACACTGGTCTCAGCAGCTCTGGCTTTAGAAGCCCTCAGCACCCGCTGTCTTCCAGAGCTCACTAAAGCATGGGCTGGGGGAGGACCCCCATCTGTTCTGTCTGTATGCAGGGAGGCTGCGTAGGGAGGATTTAGGTCAGATGCAACTTAGGAGGGTGATTGATTGCCTAAGACACCTCTGTGTCTCCCACCCCCAACCCCAACCCCTGCCTCTCCCTGTCCCTTCTGCCCTGACAGGAGAGACCTCTGAAAGATGTCCTCGGGAGCCTTAAAACGGATTGAGTTTTTGGTTTTTCGAGACAGGGTTTCTCTGTGTAGCCCTGGCTGTCCTGGAACTCACTCTGTAGACCAGGCTGGCCTCGAACTCAGAAATCTGCCTGCGTCTGCCTCCCAAGTGCTGGGATTAAAGGCACTGCCCGGCTCACTTCCTGCTCTTAGCACTGGATTCGAGCCTCCTCCCAGTGCAGCCCCTCCCCCAGGCCTCCAACTACCTCGGTGCAGTCGCAGCCGGTCCCGGCGCCTCTTGTGTTCTCTGCCACGTTTCTTCACCCTCTCCCAACCTGGAGACCGGGCCTCCTCCTTCTCGGGGTGGGGCAATGCCAGCCCCAGAAGCAGCTCCTTGTTCTGCAGAAGGCCAGCGGGGGGCTGTCCGAGTGTCATCTGGGAAGCCTGCCTGGTGGCAGTGGCCACAGCCCCGTCCTGGGCCCGGCTAGGCCTGCCTGGGCCCCTGTCCTTCTTCCCCAGGCCCCGACGGCCATGATGGCTTGCCTGAGGCACCCACAGCTCAGAGCCGGGGAGGTGGGCGTGGGTTTCGGGCGGGTTCCGGGCAGAGGAGGCAGAAGCAAGGGTGCCTGCCGCGTGGAGCTCTGGGATGAGCAGGAGGATCAGGAACAGCGTGGGGACCCTGAGGACGGCGCACGCTGCCATTGGCTCTCCCTAAAACAGAACCGGCGGAGTCGTGAGTGCTGGACACAGTCCCGCCCCCCGACATCCCCTCCCAAGGCTCCATATCTGCGCCCCACTATCCAAACCGCTTTCCCCTCGTGGGTGGAGGAGACCCTGCTCCCTGGGCAGAGGATATTGGATTTTTTTCGAGACAGGGTTTCTCTGTGTAGCCCTGGCTGTCCTAGAACTCACTCTGTAGACCAGGCTGGCCTCAAACTCAGAAATCCGCCTGCCTCTGCCTCCCGAGTGCTGGGATTACAGATGTGCGTCACCACTGCCCAGCGCACATTTCTGATTTTTAACTTATAAAATGTTTTTGGAGCGTTGTGGTTAATAGAGATGTCATAGTTTGGGTTTTTTTTGGGGGGGGGTGTTTTCTGTTTTTGAGACAGTCCCATGTAGCCCGACGCTACAGCAGGAGGAGAAACAATCCTCCTGACTCCATTCCTCAAGCGTCAGAATTTCAGGCACGAACATCCATGCCCAGTTTCTTCCTTTTTGGAGGAAGATTTAAAAAATTCCTTAGCTTTCATTTATTTATTTGTTTGGGAAGATGTGTGGGTGTGTTTCTGTGTGTGTGGGTGTGTGTGAGTCAGAGGAGAATGCGCGGGAGTCAGTTCTCTCTGTGGGTCTCACCCTCAGGTCATCTGGCTGCACTGCGAATTCCTTACTTTCCTCCCTTGTTAAATTGTTAATGATGTAAGCGCAAGCGCGGCTCGTACGTGCAATACCCGGGGAGGCCAGAAGAGGGCACTGCATCCCTAGAGCTGGGAGATGAGCTGCCTCATGTGGCTGCTGGGAACCAAATTCAGGTCTTTTGCAAGAGCGGCAAGCAACAAGCGCTCTTAACCTAACGGAACCATCTCTCAGGCTTCCGATCCCCTTCTTGAGACAAGGTCTTGCTGTGTGGACCTTGCTGGCCTGGAACTTGTTAGGTAGCCCGGGCTGGCCTCAAACTCACAGAGATTCACCTTCCTCTGCCTTCTGAGTCCTGGGATTGAAGAAATACACCACCACATCTGCATCTGGCTTGCTTTCTTTCCCCCTTTAAACTAAATTTTTTATTATTATTATTATTATTATTATTAATTTTGAGACAGTATCTGGGCTGGCCTCGAAGTCATGCCCCGGCCTCCTGCATGCTGGGATGATAGGTGTGAATCACCATGGGCTGCTGGGGTCATTTCCACACATCAAAATGGGGTGGTACAAATGGTTTCTGATAGAAGGAGGAGGCCAAGAGAACAGGTGGACACACCATGATGCAGAGTTTGGTGCTAGCCCCTTGTGGGGCCAGGAAGATGGCTCAGTGGTTAAGGGCACTTGGTGTCTTGTCCCCAGCATCCACTTGGCAGCTCACAGCTATCTCAAGCTCCAGTTCTGGAGGACCAACGCCCTCTTCTGGCCTCCACAGGTACTGCATGCACACGGTGCACAGACATACATGCAGGCAAAACACCCACACACATAAAATAAAATAATATAGAACAAAAATAAAATCACCTGAGGAGGAGGATCCTTGGCTTCCAGACTAGTCTAGAAGTCCTTTCTGTGCCTCTGCCCTCGGCCAAGCCCTCTGAGACACAGCTGAATCCCTCCGAGCCCAGCACTTGGCTCTGAGATTTGACCTGTACCTCACATCCAGAAACTGGAGTACTCTCTCCTCTTAGCACCTCACGATAGTGACTCCAGTCATTTTCTCCATATTCCTGAAGTAGGAGATGGTTGTAGGACGGTGATTTACACCTTATGAGTAAGCGTCTGCCCTCCTGCCTGTTGTGCTGTCCAGAGTGGCTTAGCTCTGTTATCATCCCTATTGTCTGCCCCTCCTCCCCTTTGATAGAATCGCTTGGGGCTGGAAAGATGGCTCAGAGGTTAAGAGCACTGACTACTCTTCCGAAGGTCCTGAGTTCAAATCCCAGCAACTACATGGTGGCTCACAACCACCGGTAAAGAGATCTAATACCCTCTTCTGGTGCGTCTGAAGACAGCTACAATGTACTTACATATAATAATAAATAAAATCATTAAAAGAAAAAAAAAAAAGAATCTCACGAAGCCTGGGTTGGCATGGAACTCATTATATAATGAAAGGAGACTTGGAATTTCTGATTCTCTTGCCTGCCTGCCTCTGCCTCTCCGGTGCTAGGATGACAGGCGTGTACTGGCTTTTCAGTTCCCACGAACTTTGAGATCCCCAGAGGTTCTGGCATTGCCCGGTGGAGCTGAGGACTTTGGGAATGGCTGTGCAGAAACGACTCTGACCACCTGCCTCTGCCACATACGCACGAACCAGAGCAAGCCAACCTGTTCCTGTACCCTTCTCAGGCAAAGCAGAGCCTCTTGGAGAGTCAGGGCCCGAGGAGGAGGCGGACCCCAGCGGGTCCGGAGGGCCTGAACACAGCGGGTTGAAGGGAGATAGATGTCTGTCAGTCCCTGAGGACTGACTGCTCTGCCGGTAGCAACCGTACGTACCCACCCCAGCCTCCCGGCCTCGGCCAAGCTCCTACGAGGTCAGCTGGCTGATTGAATTTTTATGGCGCAGGATTCCATTAGGGTCCCCAAGGTGCTGATGACACCATTTCTCAGTGATTTGTGGCTTTATAATTGCCCGGGGCGAGAGAAAAAGTTATCAGGTCTGGGAGATTCCCTGGTTCCCAGCATCCCTCGCTCTAGCTGGCTCAGCTTCTGACAAGCCTACTGCAGGGGGGCTCAAAGCAGGGGCTGCCCTGCCCAGCCTTGGAGTCGCCTCTACGCAGCCCCATGAGGCTAAGAAAGAAACGCACTTCTCACCACGCGCCTCCTCATCCTGGGGCCCTGGGCTCGTCCAGCTTGAAGCCAGCTTGCTGTCCCCGTGGAGTCACAAATTCAGTGACCCCCAGAGCTTCCCGACCAGCCTGGGTGTGGTCTTGGAGAACGGCTCCTTCCTTGCAGAGTCAAGTGAGAAAGCCCATCCTGTTCCCGGGTCCCCTGTCTCCAGGGGGCTTGGTCACATTGTGAACCACAAGATGAGAAACTGAAAAAACTGTTGAGGTTCAAACCTAGTACGACGTTTAATACAAAGAGCTTTCCCAAGCAGGAGTTAAATAAAGTCAATGGTAGGTCAAGAGGACAGGAGCCCAGGAAGTAGAAAGGAGGGACTTTGAGTTGGAGCAGGTGTAGCAGGGAGGTCAGTCGGGCCTCCTCTGCCTCTCTGAGATAGCAGGCTTTCACCACAGCGGCTGGCTCCTGAGGCCTCACTGATTTTTCTTTTAAAACAACACCTGGCATCAAGGTCGGGAAGATAATTTGTTTCATAGAGCGATTGCCTAGCACGTGCAAGGCTTCATGTTCGATCCTCCGCACTGCGTAGACAGGTGTGCAGTGGTGCACACCTGTAATCCCAGCACTGAGGTGGTAGAGGCAGGAGTTTCAGGAGTTTGAGGCCATCCTTGGCTATGTCGGGAGTTTGGGGGGTGGTGATGCAGAGAAAAGAGATAGAGAACTCTTTTAAAGAGAAATTAAACAACAGGAGCTATGAGAACAGAATCCGTTCAACGGGTAAAGGGGGCTTTCTGCCCAGCCTGATGGTCTGGGTGCAACTTCTGTGATTCACATGTTGGAAGGAAAGAACTGATTCCCCCCCTCTCTCTGTGTCTCGCGTGCTCTCTCTCTCTTTTGGGTTTTTTCCTTCTTCCTGAGACAGGGTTTCTCTGTGTAGCCGACTGTCCTGGAACTCACTCTGTAGACCAGGCTGGCCTCGAACTCAGAAATCCGCCTGCCTCTGCCTCCCAGAGTGCTGGGATTAAAGGCGTGCGCCACCACCGCCCGGCTGTGCAAGCTGTTTCTGAATGCCTTCTTGCCTCTGGGGGCTGGGGCTGGGGATCTTCATGAAGGGTCTGGGAATCTGGCCTCTGAAGCTACAGTTGCCATTTAAGAGCTTGGTAGTGTATCTATATTCTTATTTGTATATATTTAAAACAAATGGAAAGTTAGGTTATCTTCATTTAAATATGTGCCTGGGTGTTTTTTGCCTGTATGTATATATGTGCATTGGCCGAGAATCGAACCCCGGGCCTCCTGCGTCCACTGCCCCGGGCCAATGTATACTTGTGTTCCACTTGCAGACTAGCTATCATCGAGTCCAGAAGAAGACACCGATCTCCTCCTCTGGAACTGCCCAGGGAATACTGAAAACTGAGCCCTGGTCCTCTGGAAGAGCAGCTAATAATACTCTGACCACTGAGCCATCTCTCCAGCTCCCATTTTTATTATTTAGACAAGGACTTACTATGTAGCCTTGGCTGTCCTGGAAATTGCTTTGTAGACCAGGCTGACCTCACACCCATAGAGATCTGCCTGCCTCTGCCTCCCAGAGTGCTGGGATTACAGGCCTGTGCCACCATCGTCCGGCTGGATTGTCTGCTCTTAGAGAAGTGTCCAACTTCCCTGGCACAGTGAGAGAACAGACGGTGTGCCCAGGCCACCCTCAGCCCTGCAGGGCATCTAGGATTCTGTATGCCTAAGTTCTGGCGACCAGGGTTGTGGATGGATGTAAATCTGTGGTGCATGTGCGTGTATGCACGTGCAGTAAGTGCACAGGAGCTGGCAGGCTTCACAGAGCCCCCTTTCCAAACTCGGGGGATTTGCAAGAAAGATCTTGGCATAGCCCAGCAGTCAGGATGCCAGCCTGGCAGACAGCCACTGGGGAAACATGGGCCACCACGGAAACTGTGCCAAGGATCCCCAGTGAAGATGGGCTCTGATCCATTCCTGTCACTCTGAAAGCCAGTTGGAGGCTGAGTCACAAAGCGCCAAGCATTTGTGCACAAAGCAAGCCAGGCACTACCCCAAAGCGCGGCAGGTGCTCCCCAAAGCACGGCAGGTGCTCCCCTCCTCTTGCCCTGTGGGCTCTGCCTGTGACTTGTTCCCAAAGTCTGAGACAGGCTCAAAACTGTTCTTCCCATACTGAGGAGGGTCCCCAGGGATGGCCCAGTTTCCAGTGAGGCCCAGCAGCGGGTCATCAAGATCCAACCAGACGTGAATGCGATCCACTCTGTGGTGTCTAAACCCCTCAACTGCTTGGTGCCCTCTCCGTATTTAAAAGACGAGGATGCTAGCAGAGCATGGTGGCTCATACCCGCCATCCCAGCATCTGGGAAGATTACCATTCATCTGAAGACAGCCTAGGCTAGAGAGTGAATTCCCGGCAGCCTGAGCGAAGAGTGAAAGACTCTGTCTCAAAACAATAACAACAAAAACAAAGGTAAGAAGAGACCGAGGCTGTCTGACAATAAAACACAGTTCCCGGTGGCCTGGGCTCTCTGGCACCCTGTGCACAGGGGACATAGTGCTTATCCCCAGAGCTGTATCGGTGCCAGGGATTATCCGCATGATGTCATTCTTGCCTGCTTTTGCCGTGACAGTATCTCTACTGGTGAGCGAGCGCAGCGGTCCTGCTGAGGGGTAAGAGCCAGAAATGGGCAAGGAAAAAATAACCTGAGGAAGGAGGAAGGGGAAAGGGAGGGCTTGAATTCAGGCTCTGTCTTGCCTGGCACAGTGGGGAAGAGAGTTGCCCAGGAGCCTGTCTCCATCCAGGAGGCAGCAGGGGGCAGTGTCATATGCAAATGAGGCATCCATCCAGCTGAAGCAAGCTTTAATTCCTGGGACCTCTCCCATCAACAGCCCTGCATGGGGTGGTGGGCAACACTGGTGAGGGAGGGGGCTTCCGCAGTACCAGCCTGGCGGACAACTGTGGCGTCCGACCACCTGGCCTTCCAGGACAGCTGCCGGGCCTGCATTCCTGCCTTGCTGCCTGGCTCGGCCCACTGGTTGCTTCGTGGGCTGGGGTACGTGCTGAATGAAGCATCTTGTGGGAAAGCTGTTCTGCTCGGGCCTAAGGACTGGGCGGCTTGATCCAAGTTCACTCAGAAACCAGGAGCAATCACGACCCCAGCCACCGCCTCCTCCTCCTTTTCCTCCTCCCCCTCCTCCTTCTCCGATAAAGCAGAGCCACTGTATTTGATGGAAATACTTTGAAAGCTCAGAAGCATTTGAGTCTAATTAGGTGGCATATTTTGTTTGCTGGTTAGTCTGGTTTTTTATTGGATGGGGGAACTGAGATAGGGTCTCATTACGTAGGCCTGGTTTCCCTGAAACTCCTAGGCTGGGTTGGCCTCCGACTCAGAGACGTGCTGCCTCTGCCTCACAAGTTCTGGAATTAAATGGGTGTGCCACAGCGCCCAAACAACTGGGTTTTAAAATCTATTGTAGGAGTGTAGCACTGGGGATGCAGCTAAGCGGCAGAGTTCTGGCCTGCCTACCTACCTACCTCATGGGCAAGGCACTAGGTTTCATATCCCACCACTACAAAATGTATAAATTTAATTTAAAAAATTAACCTATTTTAAAAACAAATAAAAAATGATAAATGTTCTCAAATGTGGTCTTTACTAAGAGTGTGTGTGTGTGTGTGTGTGTGTGTGTGTGCGCACATGCGCGCGCCACCAGTGCCCGGCCTTCATCCCCAAGACATTAGTACAAAAAGAGCTTTGGGGATGGGCTGGGGAGATGGCTCAGCAGTTAAGAATACTGACTGCTCTTCTGAAGGTCCTGAGTTCAAATCCCAGCAACCACATGGTGGCTCACAACCATCCGTAAAGAGATCTGACGCCCTTTTCTGGTGCGTCTGAAGAACTTTGGGGAATGGGTATCATGGTGCCCAGAGTCCTACCTGCAAGGGAGCCTGGGAATTCATGATCTACAGTGAAGCAGGTCTTCATCTGTCTGTCCTGACCGCCAGCTCCCTAGAGGGGGAGGTAGGAGACACACTCCCTTGGGAGCTTGTGTGGGGTCGGGGTGGGGGAGGTTGGGAGAGAGACAGCAGGTACTGGGAACACCCCTGCATGGGCTTAAAGATAACGTGTGAAGGTTACAAGGAGAGACCCAGAGCTCTGACTCTGATGGCCTGTGTCTGCTGTTCCCTCTCTCCAGGTCTTCGAGGAGTCCCACTTTGCTCTCAGATTTCCAGTGGCTGATGATCTGACATTTGTGGGCTTGGTTATGGACTGGCACCCGGAGACGGGAATGGGGCCTTATTGGGGCTGCTGCTCCTGCCGGGGGAACCTCAGAATGGACTTCAGGTTATCAGGGGAGAGTCCCGGATGCTGGCGGCTCCCCTGGGATACATCTCAGACACTCAAATGCTCCTCCCCCATGGAAACACAAGCCTTCCTAGGCTTAGAAGAAATTTGAGGCAATTCTGTCCTATTAAAGGTGGCTAGGAAGAACTGTCAGACCCCTCAGAGACCAAGAAGAGTCTAGCTCTGGAAACGACCATCTGTTTTTCTCATGGGCTACATGAGACCCAGGCTAGCCTCGAACTCCTTACATAGCTAAGGATGGCTCTGAGCTTCCGATCCTCCTGCCCCCACCTCTTGAGTGCTGGGAGTACAGGTGTAATTACCTGGTTTGTGCTGTGCTGGGGAGCAAACCCTTTGCTTCATCATGATAGACAAGGATTTCACCAATTGAGCGACACCACAGCCCTGGAATCACCCATCAGGACCCAGCCCAGGCGGTTTCCTCTGCGATTACCAAGGTCAGCAGTCTTGGATCCATGAGATAATTTTTCTTACTTACTGGACCTGGGTCAGGGCTTCGAGCCCATAGTGCATGGCTGGCCATCAACTTCTACTTTGGAGATCCTGGGACCAAAAACTGAATTCTCCCCTTCGAATTGTCAGCCACAGACAAGATGGCCCTCTGTGCCGAGTTACTCCTCCTGGCCCCTGGCCCTGCTGCGTTTCTTGTTCTGCTATCGGCTCTTCAGCCTGTCCTCTGTTTCTGCTGAAGGATGCTCTATTTAAACACGCCCGATCTCAGGCAGCCATACTGTGTCCAGGCCCATCCGCTTCAGGCAGATGATGTTGCTGGGTTTCTTGTCCGTTTGTTTGCTTGTTTTGAGACAAAGTATTACTATGTAGTTCTAACTAACCCAGAACTTGCTACTAGACCCGGCTATCCTTGAACTCACAGAGATCTATCTGCTGGCCTCTGCCTTCCCAGGGTAGGAATTAAAAACCTGTGCTACCATGCACAGCCAGAAAATGTTTCTTGTGGGAACCATTTCCGATGGGGCATCATCTCTGTACTCCGACAAAGACACTAAGGGTGAGTTAACTTGGGGTTGGATTGCCTGACCTGCTCCCCTCTCCGATCCCCTCTCACAGGAGAGCTGGTACCCAGAACAGCATCTCTAAGCTCCTGTTTGCTGCTACATAGCAAGCCCGAGGCCAGTCAACCTAGGGTAGGAATCTTGCCTCCAACAAAGAAAATAAGTTAAACACACCATACACTCGCACATCCCAAACCAAAACGAGGTCTGGGCAAGCTTCAGTGAGCACAGTGAAAGGAGTCTGGGCAAGTCTCTTAACTACTCTAAAACCCCTATTTCTCCTCTTGTGACACACTGGGAATGGTGAGACTCAAAGGAGGCAGGGTTTACAGAAGCAGGAATGTTGTTGCTTCTGCTGAGGGGAGGAGAGAGAGAGGGAGCAGTCAGGGTGGACTGGGTGTGGGCGGTTCCTGGGTGTGTGCTCCCCTAGGATGATCAATGGGGGATCAGGCCATTCTGACAGTTCCAGGTTAGTCTAAAGAGGCCATTGTCTTGGTAAATGAATTTTGGCTTTCCCTCTAGTTGTTTCTGTCTGTGTTTATTGTGCTTATAACTAGCCCTGAGTACCCTATACACACACCCTACACATATAACACAGACACAGAGACACACACACACACACTCACACACACATAACACACACTCTACACACACACACAAACACACACACCATGCACACACTTGCACACTGTACATATGACATACACACACCCTGCACACACATCCCTGCTCATAAACACACCCTGAACACATAACACACAACACCCTCCATACATCACACACACACACCACACAATACCTTGTACTCATAACATACTCACATACACCCTGTACACATACATACATACACACACTTGCTCATAAACATACCCTGCACACATAACATACAACACCCTACATGCATCATACACACACCCCACACACATAACACACAACACCTTGCACACATAGCACACACACACTGCACAAATAACACACACACACACATAATGTGTGTATAAGTAGAGTACTTTTGCTTGGTTGGTTTTTGGTTTTTTAAGACAGAGGTTCTATGTGTAGCTTTGGCCATCCTGGAAATTGCTGTGTAGACCAGGCTAGCCTAGAGCACAGAGATCTGCATGCCCCTGCCCCTGCCCCTGCCTCTGCCTCCTGAGTGCTAGGATTGAAGGCGTGTGCCACCACCACCCGATGTTTGCTAGTGTTCTGCTTACATGTATGTTTGTGCTTACATGTATGAAGTCAGAGGAGGGCTTCCAGTCCTCTGGGACTGGAGCTGACAGTTGCCATGAGGGTGCTGAGACTCAAACATGGGCCCCCCCACGAGAGCAACAAGTGCTAACTGCTGAGCCACCCGATAACCCCCCCCCAAGCTATTATTCTTAAGACAGACATCCCAATGCGATTATCAGGGACCAGTGACACACACTCGGGTCTTAACACAGCACCCAGCACAGAGACAGCATCTGAAAGATCCTCCTCATCCACTCCATCCTCACTCATCAAGAGACTCCCAGCCACACCCCAGCGAGGGAGTATACCAGACGGTGGGTGCCCGGCCATGATATGGCAAGGGTTGTCAAAGATGGACCCTGGACCGGGGAAGCCCGTCCCTCAAAGCAAGCACTTGGCTACCGTCCAGTGACCTTGCAGGGGAGTGGCTCTGTCCCTAGGCCACAGCTATAGAGGAAGGTCTGGAATGGGACCAGACAAGACAGAGGCAGATCCTGGCCAAATGGGCCGGGACAGGGATGCGAGGATGAACGGTTGCTAGAGACCATGCCCGTGCCCATGGCCACTATGGGAGGAAGTCTCTGCTCTTTTCAACGGTCAAGGAGGTCTGGGCGTATAACCCCTCCTACCTCTGTTACATTACTCCAGCTGGCACAGTAGCTAACAGCAGGTTGGGATGCAAAGGTAGGCTACTTGGTGGATCTCTCTCCTGTGATGATCAGGCACAGAAGGAGAACAGGCTTATTTCCCAGAGCCCAGCCCAGTTTCAAAAATGCAGGAGGGACTTTCCCAGCCACTTGCTCTGTCTCCAAACAAAAGTCCCTGCCCTGGAGTCAGCTCTGCCTCCAGTCTGGCCAGTGAGACCCAGCAGAACGCAGGGAGAAGCTACGGCCTGCAGTCTTCCGTTAACCCCTGTCCAAGAACGGATGGGTGTGTGCATCACACCTAGTGGGTGCCAGGCCCCGGGACCACCCTGAAAGGAGACCCAGCTCCCTGGGGAGGGAAAGGAGACTCTCACACCAAGCCTGGCGTCATGAGAGACACAGAGGCCAACCAGAGCAGGACGGGGACACCTGATTTTAGCCTAACTAGATAGACAGGCAGGCTCAGTCAGAACATAGGGCTGAGAGACAACATAGATGAAGGGATAGACTGTAGCAAAGACTCAAAGCAAGTCAGGGGACAGAGACACTGTGCCTTCCATTGCTACTGAAACCCAGGAAGGGGGGGGGGTGTAGTAAAAGGCAAAGGAGGAGGCTGAGCCAAAGGAGGTTTCTGTGGCTAATTTAGTGGCCACACGCGGAGCCAAGAAGCCAGAGGAGGAGGCTTCATCTTCATTTAGTGAGGTAAGAGGGCCTGGGTAAGCTTCCTGGGATTACAGAGACTGCTGAGCTGGCTTCCTGCACGAGGCTGCGACCAGAGGATGCAGGGACAGAGATGGTGGGGAGACCAGAATGGTGAAAGCTGGGTTTGTGTGCCAGGCAGGAGCAGGGGCCAGAATGGGGCAGGGTAGAGGAAGGCCCCCCATCTTTATTGTTGCCTCGTTGCAAAGAAACACAGGCTTTGGCTCAGACAAAAACAGCCTGGGAACCACCACCCCCTGCCCCCAGCCTCCTGAGCAAAGGCTGCACCTCCAGAAGCTGCCATCGTTGCCCCGTGTGCATGCTCGGACTCCTGGGCCAGCCTTGTACCACAGATGATGGATGGGGGAGGGATTAAAAAGCAGGCTCAGGGTTTAGCAAGTCAATCTAACGGGAGAAGGGAAATGCCTCGGCTCATAGCAGACACCATGGAAGGAGGAGGCTTGGGGGCAAGGCAGAGGTCCACAGCTGGGACGAGTGCCTCCAGTGCACTTCAGGCATTGGTAGCACCTATACCGTCACACCACCTTGTCCACCTAGAGGGAGAGGCCGCTGTCAGCATGGCTGGCTGTATGCGCAGGCAGGGCGCATGTGTGAGTGTGTGGTAAGACAGAGAAAGTGCAGAGAACAGGGTTTCAGATGGTGATAGGGTCTCTAAGCCCGGACTCTGTGACAGGATGTAGACCTCCACCCCCACCCCACTGTAGAGTCCCTCTCCCATCACCACCAGCACCACCATGGAGGTACCTAGGAGGGTTCTCTCATCCCTATAGGTAGATCCTATTGTCTCTCTCTGTCTTATGATGAGACACTAAGGCTCAGACCCCACTTCTTTGTGTAGCACTGCTTACTTCCAGAACCCCGAGCTCAGACTGACAGCAACAAACCAGTTGAGAACATCTTGTCTGCTACCAGACCGGGGCGATGGGCTAGAGGGACAACCACCAGTAGCGAGGGTCACTGCCTGAACAACAGTAAAGGACAAGAGAGTACCCAGCTGACATGCACAGACAAAACTTGTTAGGGAAACCGAGGCACACTCACACCTTAAACCCAAGCTCTGGTTCTGGAAGGCAGCTGAGCCCTTGGGTCTGAGGGAGAAAAGCCTCCCTCGCGGTGGGAAAGGACGGAACCATCCCAGAGAAGGGAGCCAGGCGTCCTCGAGGCAGGAAAGACAACACTAGTCCAGCCCCGGTAGGAAAATGTGAGGCCAGGCTATGCCATCTTTGGGTGAGCTTGGCGTTCCAGAACACACCCAGCCTCAGGGGGGCGTCGTCGAAAGGGACAGAGGCGCCCTGGGGTCAGCTCTGCCCCCACTCAGGGAGTCTCTGGAGACTTCTTCCAACCGTGATGTCCGAGTCCCCGAACTGAGATACCACCCAGAGTCAGAGACAAAAAGACACCGGGTCCCAAAGGTAGAAGAAGGCTAGTGCTGAGGTCCTGGTACACCGAGAGGGCGGCAAGGGCGCACGAGGCAGAGTACCACAAAGCACGATAAAGTGAGTGTCCAGTCCGGTGTCAGGGAGCAGATCAGGACACAGCTGGGAGCCAAGGGGACACGAGGTGGTGAAGTGGAGACAAGAGTTAGATGAACAGACATACAGACAGACAGACGCGCAGGTCGGAGGGCAAAGAGGAAAGCAAAGCATCCTCCCTTCGAGCAGGTTGCGGACCGAGGTGGTCCACCAGGTGAGCGATGGGCGGGGCGGAGGGCGGGCCGAGCCGAGCCTTACCTGTCGGGCGGACGGGGAGGGGACCGAGGGCGCAGGTCCGAGCGCCTGCGGGAGCCGAGCGCAGCCGAGGGCGGAGGGAAGAGGTGCACGGGTGGCGGGAGGCTGCTCGGGCTGCGAAGGAGGGAGTGAGCGAGGGGCGGGGACGGCGCGCAGGGAGGGGACGTAGGAGGGGCCGCCGGGCTCCCCGACCTCCCGCCGAGGGCCAGCCCCTGGCCGGGCCGAGCCCCGTGCGCTGCGGGCGCTGCGCCCTAGCCAGCTGCGCTCGCCACTCGCCGCCAGCTCCCCCGAGGCCTCGGTGCCGCCGCCAGGGCGCGGGGCAGACAAAGGAGGCAAACAAAGGCGAGCGCAGCCCCGCGGCCGTGTGGGCACCGGGCGAGGCGGGCCCGCTCCTCCCGGTGCGTAAAACCCACCTCAGCGAAGCCCCGGGACGCGTGGAACGGGAGGGGGCACCGGGCAGCGGTGGCGCATCTGGAGTGGCCCCGCGGGGACAAAGGGCAGCGAGAGGGCGTCACTGACCGACCCCCTTCCCCCAACAATAGATCCAGGCTGTGCGTTCAGCTGCGGCCGCGTCTGGCGGGGCAGGAGCCGGCGGGGTCCCCCAAAAGGATTATTCCGCCTAGGCTGTCAAATGGGACGGAAGAAATGCCCGCGGCAGGGAAGGCGGGACCGACAGCGGCGGGGCCTTTGTAGCCTGAGAAAGTGAGCGGAGTGGGGGAGGTTCTCAGAGAAGTCTCGTTACTAAAGAGTGATCGGACCTCACCTAGGTTCCTAGGCCTTCTTTTCACTTCCCTCCCAACACACACACACACACACACACACACACACACACACACACACTCACACACGTGCGAGTCAGCTTCTCGCCGCTCTCGCCGCTCTCACATCCCTAACCGGCCTTGCGCGCCACTCAGCCCAGCCCAGTCCGGACAAAGCCAGCCAGCCTGCCAGCCCTCGGGTCGCCTCATCCATCACCGCGCGGGGCGCCGCGTCCTGCCGACCCTGGGAGTCCCGGAATGCTGGGTTACGGGTCCCAGGGCCCCCATAACTCACAACGGGGTCAATGGGGCCGCCGACATTGCAAAGATCAAAGAGTAATGGGGCGGACCTGGCACGTGGGAAAAGGGGGAGGCTTCCATTTCCAGGGTGACAAACTGTGGCTTAGAGGTTTAGAAGTGCGGTTCCGCATCAGGCAAGATTCCTCCTCCGGTGGTGCCAAAGGGTAACCTCCTCCTCAGCAAATTAATTTCTTCGAGGGGGTCATGGTAGGGAACTCCAGACTTAAGGCTTAATGGCAGAGGTCTGTATAAGAAAAAATGTTCTGAATCTCCCAGCCCACAGAAGAGGCTCCAGGGAAATTAACCCATTGCTATTGTTGATGCTATCACGTGACCACGGCGGGCCGGAATGGCTTGGTGAGAAGCTAGGAGCTTGCTAGCTGGAAGGTTAAAACGACTGCTTCTGTGTGTGCCTACTGGACACAGCTTCCCTGGGACTCCCCGAGAATAGATTGCAGCAGAGGAGAAGCAAAGGCAGTTAGTTTAGCTTCTAGCACCCAGTTCCAGGACTTGAGAGAGATCTTATCTCGAAAAAAAACAAACAAAAAATAAAGAAAACCGAGAGTCAGGTAGAGCAGTTAGGAACTGTAGCGGAGAAGAGGCCAGGCTTTGGAGAGGAAGTGGGAAGCAGGGAGAGCGCTCTTCCAGGAGCAGGCAGTGGCCTGGTGTGCGTGGACAGTAGCTGCCTCTTGGGGGCAGTTTCAAAGGTTGCTCCGCCTGTTGCCCAAGTGTGGGACTCTCTTCCCCAGGTTCTGCCAGAGAGGCTCAGTTAGGAGAGGACAAGGCTCCTAGATTGTGGACTAGTCATCCAGATTATGGTGACTTGGGGTGGGGGACTCGGTTTCGCTATCTGTAAAGTGGGTCAGTTGATTGGCCAAAGCAGATCCAAATGTCCGTTGGCAGATCAGAGGACAAACACACTGTGGGGTCCATCAGGAGAAGGGGATGGTAACTGGTCCTAAAGAGGAATTCCAGCCGGGCGGTGGGGGTGCACACCTGTAATCCCAGCACTTGGAAGGCAGAGGCAGGTGGATCTCTGAGTTCAAGGCCAGCCTGGTCTACAGAGTGAGTTCCAGGACCGCCAGGGCTACACAGAGAAACCCTGTCTCAAAAAAACCAAATAAATAAATAAATAAATAAATAAATAAAGGGATTGGAGAACAACAGAGAGGCTCGACATGTAAAAAAACGCTCGATTTCAGCTAAGGCTGACCACCTGAACTTGAACCCCAAGGCCCACATGAAAGAAGTGACTCCCCCAGATTGCCCTTTGACCCTTACACATGTGCGATGGTGCGTGCTTCCCAATAAATATAATTTACTAATTAATTAGTTAATTGAAGGGACTGAAGTAGGGCTGGGGATATAGCTCAGTGATACAAGGACCAGAGTTCAATTCCCAGCACCAAAAACACACAAATAATACCCCAGCAATAACATCAAACAAGAAATATTTGTGTGTGTGTATATATATATACACACATATATCACAACTTGGATAAACTTTATCATCTTTAAGCTAAATCAGAAAAGCCAGATATAAGGTGTCACAGGGGTCCAACTGAAGTTTTATTTTGTTCTCTCTTGTTTCTTGGGTAAAATGGAACTCATTTTGCAGATCAGGCTGGCCTTGACCGCGGAGCTCCTCCTGCCTCTGCTTCCTGGGTGCTGGGATTAAAGGCACACACCCCATCACCTGCGTAAATTTCTCTTCAAGTGTTTCAGTGTTTGCCTGCATGCATGTTTGTGTTCCACGTGAATGTCGTACCCAGGGAGGCGGGAGAGGGCCTTGGATGCCCTGTACCTGAAATCACAAGTGGTTGTAAGAACCTGGGCTCTTTTGCAAGAGCAACAAGTATCTTAACTGCTGAGCCATCTCTCCAGCTCCTCTTTTTTAAAATAACATTTTTTATTATTGTTATTATTATGTGAGTGTGTGTGTGTGCACATCCAAGTATATGTTTATGTGTACAGCACACATGTGCTACAGGTCACAGAACAACTTCCTGGAGTTGATAGCTTTCTTCCCACCTATGTGTCCCAGGGACCCAATCCAGGTTTCCAGACTTGGCAACAAGCATCTTTATCTACTCTGAGAGCTTGCCGCTGGCCCGATCTTTTTTTTCTTCTTCTTCTTCTTCTTCTTTTTTTTTTTTTTTTTTGCTATAATTGATGAGAATGTTCTAGAATCAGATAGTGGAATGTTCAACTCTTCAACTTTCCTAGAACCCACTGGAAAAAAAAAGCAACCTTTATGATTTATGAATTAGTTTTCAGTGAAGCTATTCATTAAAAAGTATCAGCTAAGCCAGGTGGTGGTGGCACATACCTTTAATCCCAGCACTTGGGAGGCAGAGATAGGCAGATCTCTGAGTTCAAGGCTATCCTGGTCTACAGTGCTAGTTCTGGGATAGCCAGGGCAGTTACACAGGGAAATCCTGTCTTAAAAAGGAAGAGGAAGCCGGGCGGTGGTGGCGCACACCTGTAATCCCAGCACTTGGGAGGCAGAGGCAGGCGGATTTCTGAGTTCGAGGCCAGCCTGGTCTACTGAGTGAGCTTCAGGACAGCCAGGGCTACACAGAGAAACTCTGTCTCAAAAAAAACAAATCCAATCCCCACCCCCCCAAAAAAAAGAAGAAGAGGAAAAGGAAGGAGGAGGAAGAGAGGAGGAGGAAGAAGAGAAGGAAAAGGAGGAGGAGAAGAAGGAAGAGGAAGAGGAGAAGGAGGAACAGAAAGAGAAGGAAAAGAAGGAGGAGGAAGAAGAGGAAGAGGAGGAGAAGGAAAGGAACTACCCTTCCCAGGTCCCTTTCCCATGGAATGATGCTTGCTACCTACATTCAGAGTAAATCTTCCCTGCTTCAATCAATCCTCTCCAGAAATACCCTTCTTAATTCAGGCTCTTCCAAAGCTAGCCTCTTATCTTAGCCCATCCTAACTGGTGGTGTGCAGTCTGCCCCTGCAACCAGCGAGGCCAGCACTGCTGAGGAGGGAATGGCGTGTGTGTGTGTGTGTGTGTGTGTGTGTGTGCACACGCGCGTGTGTGTATGTGCACGTGCGCGTGTGCATGTGTGTGTGTGCGTGTGTGTGCGTGTGTGTGTGTGTGTGTGTGTGCGTGTGCGTGTGTGCGTGTGGGTGGGGGGGCTGTCTTCTAACTGAAGGGTTGGAAGCTCTCTGGTGCCGTGTGCCCGAGGAGGAAGCTTTGGTGTAGGTTGGAGGTCAGTGGATCCTAGGACCAGGAGCAGCTGTTTATGCCCGGCCCTGCTCCGGAAAGCCAAGTGAGATTGTGTCTATTTACCCCCTGAGCACCCAGGCTTTGAGAAATGGAAAAGAGGAAGGTCGGATGCTAAGGATAGATAAGATAGCTCTTGTTTGTTTGAGACAGAGGCTGGCTTCGAACTCCCCAGGTAGCTAAAGATAATCCTGAACTTCTTCGGTCACCTCCACCTCCTGAGGGGTGAGACTGGGGGTGTGGTGAGCCACACCTGGTTCCCGAGATGCTGGGGACCCCCTAAGGGTTCCATGAATGTTAAACATGCATTGCTCCAACCCAGCTTCCTGTTTACCCAGTGTGGATTGGGGAGTCTGTAAGGGTTGGTTGTCTGTTTTTCAGACAGTTTCACTGCATTGCTTTGGCCTGGAACTGTACGTAGTAGACCAGGCTGGCCTGAAATTCACAGAGTTGTTCCAGCCTCTGCCTCACCAGCGCTGTGATCTAAGGTCTGCTCTGCCATGTCTGATGGTCTGTATAGCTCTTCTCTGTTTTTAATATCTTTGTTTTTATGCACTTAGGTGTTTGCTTGTCTCTGTGTGGGCATGTGTGTGTGTGATCGGAGGGCCATTGGGTGGGAGTGGGTGGGAGTGGGTGGGAGTGGGTGGGAGTGGGTGGGAGTGGGTTCTCTTCTTTCCTCATGTGGCTCCCAGGGGTTGAACTCACAACAGGATCATCAGTCCTGTGTAAATGTTAATACTATGGTCATAAGGCCACTAACTGACCAATACAAACGCTATGTGTTTACATTTTACTTACTCAATAGTATAGAATTTTATTTTGTTTTGTGTTGGGGAGATGGCTCAGTGGATTAGGTCTATTGCTCTCACAGAGTTCCTAGGTTCGATCCCAAGCACCCATATACGATGGTTCACAATCACCCATAACTCCAGTTTCAGGTTATCTGATACCAACTTCTGACCTCTGCAGGTACCAAACATATGTGACACGTACACACACATAGGCAGGCAGGCAGGCAGGCAGGCAAAGCCTCCTACGTGCTAGGACTCAAGGTGTGTACCACCATGCCTAGGTGAGCCTTTGGGAATGGATCTAGAATGTCCCATTTCACAGAGCAGCAAGCTGAGGCTGAAAGAAGGAAAAGGGTCTCGTGGCTGAAGGAGCGTCCCGGTGGTAGAAAGAAGCTGAGAGTGGACACACAGGTGGGCTGTAGGTGTGCTGGTTCCCCAAGGAGCAGCCCACAGTCTGCCTCTGCTTCCAACCCAAGAGCTGGCATCAGAGGTCTTAGCTTGTTCTTTCTAAGCAAGCTGGGTTTGCAGATCAGGCCCCTGGGCAGGAGGAGTTCCTGTCATGAGGCCCTCCTTCCACTTTCCTTCATTCATTTAACACACATTCTGTGTTCTGTGAGAACAGGAACTGGCCAGGCATTGGGCGGGACATTAAGCCTCCCAAAATGAACCAGATGGACCAGTTGCCTTCTTGGGGAGCAGCTGGGTGGAGCTTCAGGGTGTTCTGGGACTGACGTGGCGCTTCCTGTGGTTGGTTCTCCTCCTCTCCTTCTCTGTTCATTGTCCTGGGAACTGGAGACAGACGGGAAAGATGCTGTGTCTTTATTAATTCATTAAATCTATCTTTTACATTTATTTATTGAGGGGGGCGGGTAGCACGGGTGTCTTTGCAGAAGTCTGTTTTCTCCTTCCCCCGTGTGGGTCCTGGGGATTTGAACTAAAGGTTGGCAGCTTTGGAAGCAAGCCCTCTGAGCCACCTCGCCCTTCCAGACGATGCTGTTGTGATTCCCCTCTGTGCGCAGGAACTTGGCTACAGAAGCATCATGAAGATCTGCACGCTTTGTTGACAAGTGTTTTATCCAGTTCATTCCGAGTGTTTGCTTAGCACACTCCCCACCCCACCCTGAGAACCCTTCAGCACATCAGTATCAGTAGAGGCTTAGTCTTTCCTGGGCCGGGGCATTTGTTTTTTTGTTTTTTTTTTTTCCAAGACAGGGTTTCTCTGTAGACCAGGCTGGCCTCGAACTCAGAAATCTACCTGCCTCTGCCTCCCAAGTGCTGGGATTACAGGCATGTGCCACCATGCCCTCTTTTTCTTTTCTTTTGTAGTTTGTTCTCTCTGGGTTTTTTTTGTTTGTTTGTTTGTTTTTGTTTTGTTTTTTTGTTTTTTTGAGACAGGGTTTCTCTGTGTGGTCCTGGCTGTCCTGGAACTCACTCTGTAGACCAGGCTGACCTCGAACTCAGAAATCCTCCTGCCTCTGCCTCCCAAGTGCTGGGATTACAGGCGTGCGCCACCACACCCGGCCCTTGTTCTCTCTGTTTAAGTGATTTTCCCTCCATCCCTATTGCTGGCCCCCAGGGACCGGCTCTAGTAGGCAAACACACACACACACACACACACACACACACACACACACACTTTCTCTTCTCCTTCACATGCATCTTTCCTTCCCAGCCCCCCATTACATATTGTCTTCATGACAAAAGCATGCAAATAACATTGAAAAACGGTCTCCCACCAAATGGGGATTCAAGAACCAATAAGTTGCCTTATAATGTAATCTCTGTCTTAGAGCCATCCGTCATGTCACGCCGAAGTAGCTTACATGAAAACCTGGGCAGTGTGGAGCCAACGGCAGAGGTCCCCAGCTGGTTCCCAGCCACCTTAGCCTCACTCCTATGCCCTTGTTCCATTCCCAAAGAATTGCCCCGACCCCCACCTCCACCCCTGCATTGGTAACGAAAATGCTGTTCAGAGGCTGGGGGTGGGGTGGATAAAGGACCCGGCAGGGCGGGCGTGCCCCAGCCCACCATGATGAAATCTCACTACCCTAAGGTCTACGAGGCAGGGAGCTGCCCAGACAGCTCTTCGTAGAAAGGGCTCTGTTGAACATGGCGGAATGGGGGCAGAGTCTTGAGAAGGGTTGCTGAGCCCACTGACAGGCGCACCATTCCTAAAGCCAAACCAGCATTCTACCAGATTAAGCACGGGCAGGATACAGAATGCAGGCGAACTCCACGGGCAGCTTCCACATCCCCGGGGAGCTTGTTAAAGAGCCCAGCCCCGCTGCTAGCCTGCCCTGGTCAGGTAAGGCAGGGCAGCTGGACAGCCAGGGTTTAATAGGGTCCCTGGGGGCTGAGATGAAGACTTTCTAGGGCTGCATTTTGAGAAGTGCTTTGCTCATATTCCAGGGTAATCCTCCCTCTGGCCTGCTCTTTATCCCTTCCCAGGAGAAGGAGGTGAATATATATTTGATAGCTTCTGGGAGCGGCAGGGCTGGAGGGTGGGGGTGGGGTGGGAAGACACCCCACATTGCAGGGATGAATGTAAAGCAATGTTTCCTATAGAGACAGGACAAGACAACTCTTACATCCCTGGAGGGCAGAGTCTAAACCTTCCTAACGCTGCGACCGTTCGATACAGTTCCTCGTGTGGTGACTCCCAATCATAAAATTATTTCCACTGCTACTTCATAACTGTAATTTCACGACAGCTAAGGTATTTTAATGTAAATATCTGATATGCCACACCTGGGAAAGAGTTGTTTGACCCCCCCCCCCACAGGGGTCGAGGCCTACACATTGAGCCGCTTCTTTAAATTCTCTTGGCTTCTAGGCCTTCCATGTTATGCCTAACTCCAGGCCATTTCTCTAACCTCAGATTTTCTTTTTCTTTCTTTCTTTCTTTCTTTCTTTCTTTCTTTCTTTCTTTCTTTCTTTCTTTCTCTTTCTTTCTTTTTTCTTCTCTTTCTTTCCTCCTCCTCCTCCTCCTCCTCCTCCTTCTTCTTTTTTTTTTTTTTTGGTTTTTCGAGACAGGGTTTCTCTGTGTTGCCCTGGCTGTCCTGGAACTCACTCTGTAGACCAGGCTGGCCTCGAACTCAGAAAGCCGCCTGCCTCTGCCTCCCAAGTGCTAGGATCAAAGGCGTGCGCCACCACCGCCCAGCTCACCTCAGATTTCCTATCAGTTAAATAGAAGGGTGTGAGTTAGGCTGAATTCTCACTAGTGTCAGAACATATGTTACCCATGTGGCTTTGGCAAAAGGAACATTCCTGAGCCTAGTGTACATCTATAAACTTGGGCTGTAAAGGCAATCCTTAGCTCCTAGGGCTAATGAAGGAATTAATATAAACCAGAGTTTGGGGAGGTGGAGAGATGGTTTAGTGGTTAAGACCACTGGCTGCTTTTCCAGAGGTCGGGGTTTGGGTGGGATGGGGGGTTGGGAGTGGGAGGTAGAATACTGGGTTTTGAGTGGTGGTTTCAATTTGTAGCACCTAATCCCAGCACTTGGGAGGCAGAGGCAGGTGGATTTCTGAGGCCAGCCTGGTCTACAGAGTGAGTTCCAGGACAGCCAGGGCTATACAGAGAAACCCTGTCTCAAAAAAAAAAAAAAAAAAAAAAAAAAAAATCCAAAAAATCAATTTGCAGCTCCGATATAGCGGTTCACCATCATCTGTAACTCTAGTTTCAGGAGATCTGACGCCCTCTTTTGGCCTTCTCCTGCACCAAGCAGTCACGTACTGCCCAGACATATACATGTAGACAAAACGCCCACGCACATCAAATAAATAGAACTCAGGGTTTGTAACATAAAAGGGTTCCATATAATGGATACAATTCTCGTACTATTAAACTTATCTGAGGCTGTTTCGGCTCTTCTGGAATTGAGTCTGTACCTCTGCAGGAAGGACCCTGGAGCAGCACCGCTGCCCGCCCACTCCGCTTGCTCACGACAGACAAGTCCTCATCAGTCGCGTCGGCAGAAAAAAAAAAGACAGCTGGGAAAACCCACACGTATTCTGAAGATTTATTGAGTCAACCCACAGACACCCAGCTCAGCGCCTACGGACTGCAGCTTCCAAAGGTCAGCTATTGTGAAGAAACCAAGGGACACTTAATTCTCTAGGGAGGTCAAGCCGAGCTGCACTCGGGTTCCGGGTGGGGGTGGAGCATCTCGGGTCCCTGTCCCCGCCCCCAAGCCTGCGGATTCGCTTTCGGTTGGGCAAGCTAAGAGTCCGGGGACGTTGACTCCGGACTAGCACAGATGTCGCTGCCCTCCTTTGGTACCCGGCTGTGCTTGCAGCTGGTTCTCACTTGCAACTACTAAGAGAAATGCCCGGGAGAAGAAAACACAGCGATCCGGTGCAGAGGCCACCGAAATCTCTTTATCGCTCCCACCTGAAGTCCAAATGCAGCTTAGTTCGCTCTTTGGAGATTCCTGTCGTTCAGGCGGGGCTCCGCCCCTAAGCAGCCCCCTCCTGCCCCGCCTCTCCCAGCAGGGCGAGGTCCGGATTGGACAGCACCAGGGTGGGCGTGACCTATGGTTGTGCTGGGACCGCCGGAGCCCCGCGGTGGGTACTGAGGCCGGGGGATTCCGGAGTAGCGATCGGGGGGGTCTCAGGCTGTGGCTTCTGTAGCCCGGTCGTTGATTTCGAACCTGAGATCGAAGCCGGAGCCGGCGAGTCGGGGAGGAGCGCAGAGAGGGCGGGATTTCCGCCGAGAGGGATCCGGCTGCTCAGGGGGTGGGGCTTCCCCGGCAGGGCTGCGTTTCCCGCGTGCGGGGCCGGGTGCTGTGAGTCCCTGCAGACACCCTCCACGCCCTCCCCCAGGCGGCCAAGGATGACAACCCTCACTCGCCAAGACCTCAACTTTGGCCAAGGTAGGGATGTGGGCCTGCTGGGGGGAGGGGGTGCGGTCCTGCATGGAGTCCTGCTCGACAGCTGTGTCCCCCTCCACAGTGGTGGCCGACGTGCTCTCCGAGTTCCTGGAGGTGGCAGTGCACCTGATCCTCTATGTGCGCGAGGTCTACCCGGTGGGCATCTTCCAGAAGCGCAAGAAGTACAACGTGCCCGTTCAGGTGAGCCCCTGTGCCCGGCTGGATTTACAAACCTTTATCTTATCTACAAGCGGACAGCGTCCTGCCTCTCACCACCCAGCCCTTCCCGCCCTGAACTCAGATGGAATTCTCTGGGTTAGGTGGTTAGGGGCCCTGGATGAGGGCTGTTCTGGCTTGCGATTTAAAGGGGTTTCTGAGGCTGGGAAGCTTCTTTCTCTCATTTTCTCTAAACTCTAATTATTATTATTTTTTTTTCTCGAGATGAGACAGGGTTTCTCTGTGTAGCCCTGGCTGTCCTGGAACTCACTCTGTGGACTAGGCTGGCCTCGAACTCAGAAATCCACCTACCTCTGCCTTCCAAGTGCTGGGATTACGGGTGTGAACCACCACTGCCCGGCTCTATTAATAATAATAATATTAATATATTAATGTATTAATATATTATTATATTATATAATAATTATATAATACATAATATAAAATTAATATTATATTTATTATTATTATTATTATTATTATTATTTTGGTTTTTCAAGACAGGGTTTCTCTGTGTAGCCCTGGCTGTCCTGGAACTCACCCTGTAGACCAGGCTGGCCTTGAACTCAGAAATCCGCCTGCCTCTGCCTCCCAAGTGCTGGAATTAAAGGTGTGCACCACCATTGCCCGGCAAGATTTTTGAAAAAAAAATTATTAATTATTTGAGATAGGTCTCATTGTTTAGTCTTGGCTGGTGTGAATTTCCCACTGTGTAGGTCAGGTTAGCCTGAAACTCACAGAAATTCTCCTGTCTCTGTCTCTCAAGTGCTGGGAACAAAGGTGTGAGCCCCATACCTAGCTTTCTCCTTTTTAAGATTTATATTAATTATGTGTGTATGTGTTGGGATGTGTCCACAGTAAACTCGCTGTTTTGGGGGGTCAGAGGCTCTGAAAACAAAGAGCTACTAAGTAACCTTCTGTAGGTTAACAATTCAGAGATGTTAAGTCATTTGCCTGTGGCTACACAGCTTCTTTTTTGCTTCCCCTCTAGTCAGGGTTTCTCTGTATAGCCCCAGCTCTGTAGACCAGGCTGGCCTCCTTCAATTTAGAGTTCCCCCTGCCTCTGACTCCTGAGCAGAGCTGAGATTAAAGGTGTAGCCACCATCCTTCACCTGACAGAGTACCTGTCTTTGATTACCTCTCCAGGGACAAGTAATTGATCAGTTGGGTCCCTCAGGCAGGGAGACCTAGGAATGGCTATTCTTTGTCCAACCATGTATGAATGTGGGTTTTTGGTGTTTCTCCTATTCGCGCCTTGGGCTTTAATAGCCCTGTGGGGTTGTGTGTGTGCAGATGTCCTGTCACCCGGAGCTGAACCAGTACATCCAGGATACACTTCACTGCGTCAAACCACTCCTGGAGAAGGTGAGGGGGCCCCTGGTCCTAACGGACACCCCGCGCCCAGTCTTTTCCATCTTGCTGCTGGCCTGACTCCGTGGGAAGTACTCGTGTCTTTCAACAGCCAGAAGCCTCAGACTGAAGACCACCCCCAGCTAGCAATAGGTCCCAGGGCATGTAGGTCACATCTGGGATGTATCAGTTGGGCTAGATCTGGCTGAGGCCTGCCCTGACCGGTCCCATCCCTGCTGGGCTGGGCCTCTTGGGTTTTTTTTTTCCTGTTATCTTGTCCTGGTATAAGACTTTTTGGGGAGCCAGACATCTCCTCCTGGCCTGTACCAGTCGTGAATTGGGGTCAGTTTGCATTGCTGGGCTCCTAGGTGGCCTCAGCCAGTGCCCTGTCCCACCTCTCCCGGGGTCTTCTGCATAGCTCTGGAGCGGGGGTTCCTGTGCTTACAGAACGATGTGGAGAAGGTGGTGGTGGTGATTTTGGATAAGGAACACCGCCCCGTGGAGAAGTTCGTCTTTGAGATCACTCAGCCACCCTTGCTGTCCATCAAGTAAGTTGTCCCTCTCCCTCGGCCGCTTGCTGCAGTCTCTCACAGGGACGCCTCTGCCGGCTCCACGTTACCTTAGTAAAGACCCTGAGGTGGCAGTATATACTGTTTACATCTGAGACACACTGGCCACAGAACTTTGTGAATCGTGCAGAAGTGACAGTCACCCCTCTGTGTCACCACCCCTGGGACATCCCAGGAAGTGGCGAATGTTAGTCCCTAGCCTGTGTAGACGGAGAAACCAAGGTCTAGAGAATAGACCTGATTGACATCACACAGTGGTTGCAGAGCCCAGGACTGGTTACCATGGCATCTCTTGTAGCCACTCAGCTACGGTTCTCTGTGCTGAAGCAAGGGCACTAGAATCGGGAATCAGCTCTATCCCTGGCTAGGCGGCCTCAGCAAACCCTTTCTCTCTTCCGTCGTGGGGTTCCGGAGGTATGCAGCCTTGAGCGCCACCCTGGGTGTCCTCCAGCCAGCTGAATGTTAGAGCTGCCTAAAGGGACCTTTACACCCTGCCTCCATTCTGTCAGGTGGGTGGGACTGGGCTGGCTCCCTCCAGCACCAAAGGGGTTTGTCCCAGAGTGCACCGGGTGCTGGAGGGGGCGGAGCAACACGGTAGATGGGCGGCGACCTTCTTTCCCGCTCCCAGTTCAGACTCCCTCCTGTCTCATGTGGAGCAGCTGCTTCGAGCCTTCATCCTTAAGATTAGTGTGTGCGACGCTGTCCTGGATCACAACCCTCCAGGTGAGATGCCCTGCTCCCCTGCGGTTGCCTCGGTTACCACGGCATGCTGTCTTCTTCCTAGCTGGCTGCCCTGAGCCACCCTCCTCCTCTCTATCCTTTGAGCACCTGAGAGTGTCCTCTCCAGGACTGACAGAGACTGTCTTCCTTGGCATTTGGCTACCCGTTCCATCCAGTGGGTGGCGCTGCCCAGCCAGCGAGGGGGGCAGGGAGGCAGCCTAGTCCACTGGGTTCTGAGGCTGCTTAGCTTTCACCTTGACCTGTTGTTTGTCCCCCTCAGGCTGCACATTCACAGTCCTTGTGCATACAAGAGAAGCTGCCACTCGGAACATGGAGAAGATACAGGTCATCAAGGTGTGTGTGTGTGTGTGTGTGTGTCTCGGGGGTGGGTACAGTTTCGATGTCGAACAACTAGTTCACCCCTGCTCCTCCAGGGAGAGGCCTTATTCTTTGGTTTTCATTTTAGAACCACCCACCTGGACCTAAGAATTGCTTGAGTTCTAGCTCTCCACACCAACCGCAGTGGAGTGTGGGTCCTGGAGGGGAGGGTTAGCAGAGTGAGGACAGACCGAGGTGTAGCCCCTTCTAACTAACCCTCACCTAGGACTTCCCGTGGATCCTGGCAGACGAGCAGGATGTCCACATGCACGACCCCCGGTTGATACCCCTAAAAACCATGACGTCGGACATCTTAAAGGTAAGCTGTCTGGGTGGAGGCAGGGCCCAGAACTACTTCCAGGCTAGAATTTGCTGCCTGAGGTTTGGGGGCTGGGGTGGTTCTTTTTTCTCCCCTTCCTCTGAGTCTTCCCAGCAGGCACCTCATGGTCTGACCAAAGCCATCTCTCTGCTAGATGCAGCTCTACGTTGAAGAACGAGCTCATAAAAACAGCTGAGTGCAGGCCAGCCACCCGGCAGGCGCCCAGCCGTCCCCCGCTCGGGGCCCCAGCCTCCAAGTGCTCTTACTGCCTTGACATGTGGCTGCCCCCTCTGGCCAGGCTGCTCAGCCCTGCTTGCCTTCGTGAGACAGCCTTCCCCAGAGCCTCGGGAAGGATGCCAGGACAGACGCCACTTCTCAGAGCCTCCTGGGCTCGGCTGGCCAACACCGTCCATCTGCAAGACTGTGCCGTGTTATTGTGTTAATAAAGTGGCCCCAAGGGCTGACCGTATTGTCATTAACCGGACGGGATGAACAGGTGTATGAAAGCTGCCCCTGAGAAGGGGCTGTTTCTCATCAGAGGGCCAGCAATCCACCTGTAAGCCCCAAGCCAAGCTGGATTACTGAAAACATTTATTATAACAAAATGTCTGTCAGAGCTGTGCGGGCTGCGCGTGGGACTAGTCACCACTGAGTTGATGGGCTTGTCCCTGGGACTGGGGACATGACTGCCCACTAAGGGCTTAGCTCTTGCTAAGAGTTATCCTCATGGTTTTTGGAGCCAAAGCTGGCTGTCTTCCTCCTATTGCTACAGTGTCTTCAGGAAGAGTTCTGGCAGGGGCGGGGTTCTTGGCTGTCCTGTGGCTGACAGTGATGCTGCTGTTGGTGACACGGGGGCCATACCAGCCTTTCCAGAACTGAGTATCCTGGCCCCCGTGTTGGAAAAGGATGTGACGGACGCCAGGGGGGTAATCGGAGAAGGTGTGGGAGACCTGGAGAGGAAGAGACCATTGAGACTTGCCAGGGAAAGCACGGCCTGGTAGAACAGTTGCCCCTCGCTCCTTAGGACCTAAGAGCCAGTGGCGGGACAAGCGGACTGGGTCTCACCTCTTGCCACTTGGCGTCATTCCACTGTTCGATGGTCACAGGCGGAGGCTCAAAAGAGGCCAAGACAATGTAGTCGGCAGAGACCAGCTGTACCCGGAGGTGATAGGTGCAGCCGCAGTCGGCTCTGGGGGCAAACCTGGGGAGGTAGAGGAGGCTGTGAACTCTCTACAAAGACACTGTCCAAGCCTGTCACCAGAGGGGGCATTGGATGAGGGCCTGGGCTAGCGACTGTGTGTTACAGAGGGTGAACTTAGGCTCTGGCTCCATCCTTAGCACCCAAGAGATAAATTCAAGCGGTATGGGGTAATCAGAGGGAAGGGGCGGGAGACGCTATGTAAGAATGCAGATGCGTTTCCACCCAGGGCAGATAGCTCGTTGGGAGGCCTCAGTGTCCATCTACAAACATGGCTAAAATTCCGTCAGGGCAGTTGAACCCTCCCTGTGGGTTCTCTTGGCAGGAGGGAAGACAGAGGGACAGGCCGCGGAGGCATAGGCCACTTACCAGTCCTTTACCACAATGTCGGGCCGGAAGGTGTCCATGAGCTCCTCCCAGTAGCCCTCGGCCTTGAGGTCCACCATCTGGGATTTGAGGCACATCCTAGGGGCAGAGGACAGGCTTGCACTGCCAGCATGCTAAACAGGGCCCTTCCTTGCCAGGCAGGTGGCTCAAGGGACCCAGGCGACTTCCAGGACAGAGCCTGCCTGGAGCTCCTTGGGTCTATCTGAGGGACATGGGGAGTGTATGGTCCCATGGGACATTATGTTCAGTGAGCTCCTGTCACCTGAAACCCAAGTTGACACCTGTTTGGGAACCCCCTCCGTGAGCTTCCAGAGGTGCCCCCAATTATCCCACCAGTCGGTAGAGTCTCCAGACTCTGCCCTCAGCACGGGCTCCCCCACCCCCACCATGGCTTACCCATAGGAGGTGACAAAATACTTCTTGACCTTGGTGTCAGGAAAGCTCGTGCCGTGGTCCCCAGGGAGGCTCTCCACTTTCCACTCATCACCCTCATTGGAGTCTATCCGCCATGATCTCAGGTTCTCTGGGGAGAGGGGAAGCACAGGTGAGATCCCCCTGCACCCCGCCAGCAGCTGCAGCCCTGAAGTTCACACTTGAAACTCTGAGGCCTTTCCCAGTCCTGGGAGACATCATGGGTGGTGAGATCTCTTTTTGGTTAGGGTTTATTTGAGCTCAGATTTCCAGGGTTGTGGATACCAAAGGATTCATCCGTTTGCTTCTGCAGTGTTTTAGGCAGCCAAGTTTAGCACCCGACCAGTCCAAGAGTGTGACATCATATCGCCATGGGACCCCTACAAGCATTATGTTTCAGTCCTTAGAGACTGATCATAAAGGCCCGTGATGGAGCAGACCTTACGGCTGACAGGAGTTCCCAACGTGGCCGCTTACCTGGCCACTGGCTTTTCTGGGTTTGGCGGGGGAGAGGCCCTGGTTAACTGTGACCCAGATTCTAGCAGCCAAAGGAGCCCACTGTTCCCACATGATCAAATGGCCTTTCCCTGGGCAAATGCCAAAAGGGCACATTGGTGTCCCTTCGGCTGGTGGCTGCAGGAGTCCTGTGGCATACAGGAGGAGGGTCAGATCCAGGGGTTCACCCCCTTCAGATTGTGGATATAGGAAAACACTTCAATCTTTATGGATGCCCGGAACCATCGCCAGGAGAACTCTGCCCGTCCACTCACTATCCGGCACCCCCAGGAGCTGGGTCGGCATGAGCTAAGGCTATGGGAGATTTGAACAAGGCTAGGCTAGCCTAAGTCGGAGCTGCAGGGTAGCTCTGTGAAAATGCCCTGAGATGAGCAGGCGGCCTGGCGGGGCAGGTTCTGAGTGGAATCTAGGGCAGGTAGGGAGATCAGGTATCTGAGGCATTGCCTGTGCGTCCTCTGCCTGGCCTGAGCCTTAGCGGGATGGCCCTCAGTCGGTGACCCTTCTGAACGTTAAGCCCAGTCACAAACCTCAGGGCCCAAAGTACTCTGAAGTAGACTTACTGTTTGTCTGTCTTCCAGAATCACAATGAGGAGAGGGAAAAGAGGGTGAATATCTGAAGTGAAGACAAGCCCTCCCCCCTTTTTGTTTGTTTGTCTTGTTTTGTTTTTGAGTCAGGGTCTCATTATGGCTGTCCTGGAACTCACTCTGTAGACCAGGCTGGCCTTGAACTCAGGGATCCACCTGCCCCTGCCTCCCAAGTGCTGGGATTAAAGGTGAGAGTCGCTATGCTCCACTCAGACAAGGCTTCCTACTGGCCAGGGGTGAATGGAGCATAGATACCGAACAGGAGGAAAAGCCCAACAGAGACGAGAGAGTGTTATGGGAAAAACCAGCCTCAGACCAAGAACTCTCAATCCTCCAGTCACAGGAGGCTGAGCTGCCACACCCTTAAAGCCCCAGGGAGACCCTGGACAGACAGCAGGAGACTAGAAAAGAGCCACAGGGGACAGGTGGCCCTGCCAGGTGACACACAGGGTCCTTTACACCTTAGCAAGGGACAAAGGCTCTGAAAAGTGTTACAGAGTCATGCGGAGTTGGTGACTGAGGGGAGACTGTCATTGGTCAGGTGTCAACCCAGAGGGTGACAATGGCTAGGCAGGTGCCGGCTGTCGTCAAGCCTGACAACTTGAGTTGGATCCCCGGGTCCCACGTGATGGAAGGAGAGAACCGGCGCTAGCAAGTTCTTCTCTCTCCGCGTGCGCGCCGTGGCTGTGCACGGCCCCATCCCCCAACCATGCGCACAAAACAGTGTAACAGATGAAGCACTCGAGGTAGGTCCGAGACCCCAAGAACGAGGAACCAAAGTGTAGGGGGTGTTGGGGACACGGGGACAGTGTAATCAGAGTGGGTTCCCTGAAACCCCGAGGTTCAGGGGAGCGGAGAGCAGGCTCCCAGGGCTCACCCCCAGCCCACCTTCGGCACACGGGTTCCGAAGGAGGTTCCTCTGCAGGCTGCACAGGATGTAGAAGATCTTCCAGTCTTCCACGGGCTCGTCCCGGTCTTTGGTGAGGAAGCCCTCTCGGAGGCTTTTGCGCTTCCACAGGGTCACCACGTCGATGAGGTCCCGCCAGAGGCTGCAGACCAGGCGGCAGTTGCGCAGCAGCTGGCGGGCCGGGACGTGGGTGAACAGTTCCAGTAGAATGTTCTCCGGCAAGTCGTTGATGCTGATCATGGTGGCGGATGGAGAGCTGTGCTCCCGGGCCTGGGAGTGGTAGGGGACGACAGTGGCCGTCAGGCCTGAGCCGAGGAGCACTCGAAACGGCAGACTCCTCCCCTCCCGTCAGGTTCTGGATCGCAGGTCCACCCCCTGACCGGAAACCCGGCCAGGAAGCACTTACTTACAGGGTGGGGGTGGACTGCGGTCCTGGAAATCCTCAGGGGCTGTTCCGTGTGCGTTAGGAGAAGGGTAAGGTGATCAACGTGCCGGACTTGGCTGCTCGGCCTTCACGCACTAAGGAGCCTAAAGCAGCAGGATCGCTTGAGCTACTTAGGCCGGGTCAGCCTAGGTTGGTCTTCAAAAGCTACAAGTACAAAATTAAGCTTTTAAAAATTCTTTGCAGTGCTAGCAATGAGACTTAAGACCTCCTGTGTCCTGGGCGAGCACTCGGCCTCTAAACTGTGCCCCAGGGCTTTTAGTTAAAGCCCTTGGGGTAGAGGTGGGTGGCTGGGTAACGCTAAAGTCTCAGTTAACTCAGAAACAAACAAACAAAAAAACAAGGGTAGTGTTGGAGTGGTGGCTCAGTGGTTAAGAGAACCGACTGTAGACCCTAGGGTCCCCGGTTCAAATCCCAGCCAGTGCTTCAAATCCCAGCCAGTACAGTCATCTGAACGGTAGATTAAAGAAGAAAAAGAAAAAGCCAAGAGTGGAAACTTTCTTGAGCCTATCTAGGCCAGTATGGGCAGCAGAGCGACCACTGCCTCTCAAAAAAGAAAAACAAGCAAAACAGAACCACAAAAAAGACAAGAATTCTAAATACGTCCTTCCCGCCATTGAAAAAAATAATTGCTTAGAAGCCCCACCCTCACTTCCAAACTGCTTTGTTTTGGAGCCCGTTGACCCCGTGACCACCTTAGTGAGCCAGAGGTATTCCCTTGGGCAGGGCAGAATAGGAATCTCAGGCAGTCTGCAAGCTCTATTACCCTGGGGACTTGCCCCAGGTAGGAGGTAGGATACTCAGTGGTCACACAATGAGCACGCCTTCCTAAATCGGGAGAATCGCTTTCCCACCCACTTTCAGGGAAACAGGAACTGTTGCTTTCTCTGACTTTTCAGAGGCTTTCCCGGAAGCTAGTGGTCTTGTGAGGGCTCCTGTCCCAGAACACAGGCGGGTGGGCGTATTCTGACCCTCCTTGCTCTGGAGGAATATTTACCACGGGGAAGGAAAGGGATCTGCTTTATCGCTTAGCTAGGGAGGACAGGGTCTTCCAAATGCTTACAGTTTTTAAACGTGTGTCAAAATACAAAATGATAATAATTAAAAAAAAATGCTGGCCGTGGTGGCGCACGCCTGTAATCCCAGCACTTGGGAGACAGAGGCAGGCAGATTTCTGAGCTCGAGGCCAGCCTGGTCTACGGAGTGAGTTCCAGGACAGACAGGGCTATACAGAGAAAGCCCGTCTCGAGAAAACAAAACAAAACAAAAACAGCAACAAAACCAAAACGAATAAACCAAACAACAACAACAAAAAACTGATCGGTGGAAGCACACCCTCACAGTGTCAGATACTCGGTGGAAAGTTTGAACTTTTTGGCCCAGTCTAATCAATTTAGCCCCCCCACCCCCCAGTCTCAAAATACAAAGTAAAAGTAAACAGGTCCGGGAATGACTGACTTCGCAGGCGCTGTGTATTTTGAGGCAGCGGGGAGGGAGGAGGAGCAGGCGAGCCTTGCCCTCAAGGGGGTGGTACCTCCTTATCTAGCACTTGGGAGGTCCCGGTTCCATCCTCAGAAACAACCAACAATCTTAAACTATGCGCATTAAAAGATGTCTGCAACTCCTACAAGCTGCCAACGCCGCGAGTCACGGTGCCCCGAGCGGGAGTCTCGCCCTGCCGTGGCCCCGATGTCGTTCCACTCCAGTGACACTCACTCTCCCCCACAAACAAGCCGCCTTGCAAGGAACACTACAGTGCCCCTGGTGTGCCTTAGTGGAAAAACTACCCCAGGCTGTGGCCGGTCCCGAGCGGAGCGGACGTCCTACCCTAGCGCCTGAAGCCCTGCGCCCCAAGGGGAAGCGGGTGTCGCCACCGTCCGGGACCCTCGCGTACCTACAGCAGGCTCGGCGTCCCCGCGTCCCGGCGCACCTGCCGCACCCCGCTCGAGTCTCCCCAGGAGCGCGTGACCCGCGCCCCGCTCCCAGCCCCACCCTCCCGCCGGCCACCCGCGGTCCCCGCCGCCCCGGCGGTCTCAGCTCCCCCGGCCTAGGGCCTGGACCTTGGATGGCGACGCGATCAGCTGTCGCCTCGCTCCGCCCCGTCCCGCCCATCCTCCCGCTGGCGTCACGCACCGACCAGAGGCCTTCCGCGTCACTGCGAAGAGGATGAGCTCGGAGCCTTAGAATCGCCACTGCTGCAGCCAGGGCTCCGCAGGCTGGGTTCCCAGGCCTTCCATCTCCCCCTCCAGGCGACAAGCGGCTCCGCAGCCGGCTCCCACCCCGGGCCTGCTACCTCCTCTCGGGAAGGAAGCACTACCTAGAATCTAGTCCAAACCAGACACACGACCTGATCTGCCCCACCCACCGGGAGGGGCAGGGTTGTACCTTCTGAGTTTTTGGTTGGTTGGTTGGTTTTTTGGTGTTTTGTTTTGTGTATTGAGATTAGGTCAGTCGGACAGTGGTGGAGCACGCCTTTGATCCCAACACTTAGGAGGCAGAGGCTGGTCTACAGAGTGAGCTCCTGGACTGCCAGGACTAAATAGAAAGACCAGATCTCTCTCTCTCTCTCTCTCTCTCTCTCTCTCTCTCTCTCTCTCTCTCTCTCTCTCTCTCTCTCAAGACCAGGCTGGCCTCGAACTCCGAAATCCACCTTGCCTCTGTCTGCCTCCCAAGTGCTGGGATTAAAGGTGTGCGCCACCACCTGGTGTCCAGTTTCTTTTTGGGTTTCTCTGAGGAGAAAAACCTCTTTCTGGTCCTAGTTAAAATTAATTAGTTAATTAATTAATTAATTAACTAACTCACATTTATCAAGAAGAGCAAGCGGAGGACAGCTCAAGGGGAGCTCAGTAATCCTGGTCAAGGCAGGTGGCTGTGAACTCTGGCCCATCCTAGCTCACCCTGTCTGTTTTATTTTTGAGTGAGATAATTAACTTTGACAAGGACTGAGCTCCCGTTGCATGCTGGGCTCAACCAAAAGTAAGGTTCTGGCCAAGGGGACAGTGGAGCCTGGAGTAGCTCCCTTGGCTTGCACTCCAGGGCAAGAAGACTGTAGCGCAGAGGGCTCTGCCCCTGAAGCTGGGGATGCCATGGCCACGCTCCTGAAGTGCTCAAGCCCTTGTTATAGCATGGGCGGCAGCCATGCCCCATGACTCTCTAGGGGCAGGCAGGATTGTCCATGAACGAACCCTAGCCAGGCCGTGGGGGCGCATGCCTTTAATCCCAGCACTCTGGGAGGCAGAGGCAGGTGGATTTCTGAGTTCGAGGGCAGCCTGGTCTACAAAGTGAGTTCCAGGACAGCCAGGGCTACACAGAGAAACCCTGTCTCAAAAAAATAAAATAAAATAAAATAAAATACCCCCCCCCAAAAAAGAACCAACCCTCCCCTCCAAAGCCACAGGGCACAAGGAGGCTGGAAACATTTTATTTGGCTATGTAACAGGAGGGGTGGAGTAGTGCTGGGAGCAGGGGGTGGAGTGTGAATTGATGCTCCTACAGATTGGGCTGGGATGGCTCCCAGCCACAGAGAACTTGGCCGGGTCCTTCCACTGTTTCCCCATCCCAGCTTGCAAAATCCTGGTCCATTCTGACCCTCATCTGGAGTCCTCTGGGGAGTCCTGCACTCATTTGGTACCCACCTTGGCTTTGGGCTTTTGCTGATGACCAGGACAGTCTGATCCTACCTTTCTGGTACCAGGCCTGACTTCTAAAGCCCAAAGCAGCAGCTGTCAACCAGGCTAAGGACTTGCCAGCAGAGCCTTCCAGCCCAGAGCTGCCTTATGACGTCTGCATCGTGAAAGGCAGTCTCCAAACCTGTCAGATATGTTGTCTGTCTCTGCTCTAAGGGCCCTTAAGGAGAACAGGGAGAGAGGTCAGGGGCAGAGAGAGGTCTAGGCAAGCATCCGAGCTGGAAACCTCAGGCACTGCACCCTTAGAGGGCAGCTCTGCTGGAGGGTTAGAGAGAGGAGGGTAGCCCAGACTTTAGAAGTGCCACACACAGAGGCAGCTGGGGGCAACAGCTAACAAGGAGGTCCAGGAGTGACAGACTTCCGCCTTCCTCCCTTTCCCAAGCCTGGCCCTTTCTGACTGTTTACCGACTAGGGCTCCGAGGGTTGGGGTTCGGGAGGCATCAGGGCAGCGGGGGCCCGATGATAATGCTGCTGTTGGTGACCCTGGGGCCGTACCAGCCGGCCCAGTAGTGAGTGTCCACGCCTCCGTGCTGAAACCAGATGTAGCGGACGCCGGGCGGATAGTTGGAGAACGTGTGCGAAACCTGAGGTGGGGCAGACAGAGGGGAGCAGTCAGGGTCTACGACGGAAGACCTGTCTACCAAAAAAAGCCGGGGGTAGGGTGGGGACTGGAGAGATGACACCACATCTAGGGGGCATTGACTGCTCTCATGGAGGACCAGGGTTCTGTTCCCAGCACCCGCAGGGCAGCTTGCAACCATCTGCAACTCCAGTTCCAGGGGAGCCAAAGCCCTCTTCTGGCCTTCTAGGCACACAGGAAAAAACACTTATACACATAAAATAAAAGTACATCTTTTACGAGAAGAACAGCATGCCGGAAGCCCTAGGTTTCATCTCCAGTTCCACGATGCTGCACACCTTTCATTCTAGCATTCAGGAGGCGAAGGCCGGAGGGTCAGAAGTTCGAGGTCATCCCTAGCTACATATTACCTTAGAGGGACTCTGTCCCAAAACAACAAAAGAGCTGTAATTCACTCAGTGAAGTACTTGCCCCGTAGAGCAAAGCACACACAGCCCCGTGTTCAATCCTCCACACTACATGAACCAGGGACAGTGAAGACACATGATCTTATTAGCATTGGGGGTTAGAGGCAGGAGGAGCGCGAGCTCAAGGTGGCCTCTTCTAGGTAGCAAACTGGGGACTAGCCTGGGCTATGTGAGACCCTGTATCAGAAAAATCAAAACAAAAATAAAAAAAATTAAATTAAAAAAGAACTATGCTACTGGGTCAGGATCCAACTCTCCCTGGGGCAGTTGGCTGAGGACTTGTTCACATCAGGGTTCGACCCAGTGATTCCTCTGTTAAGAACCTTTTGCTAGAACAGGGATCGCTTATTGTCTGAAGTTGCTTTCTCACAGAGAAAGAGAGAGCAGAGCTGAGAGTCTAGACCAGTGACTAGAAGTTTGAAGCTGTGTGTGTGTGTGTGTGTGTGTGTGTGTGTGTGTGTGTGTGTGTGCAAGTGAGTGCAGTACCCATTTCTTCCAGAAGGCAGCGGCAGAGGAAACGGAGTTGCCTAGCCCAAATGTTTTATTTATTCTTTGTTTATTTAATATCTATTTTATGAGCCGGGCGGTGGTGGCACACGCCTGTAATCAGAGCACTTGGGAGCCAGAGGCAGGTGGATTTCTGAGTTCGAGGCCAACCTGGTCTAAGAGCTATTTTATGTATATCATTTTCTTCAGACACACTAGAAGAGGGCATCGGATCCCATTAAAGATGGTTGTGAGGCTGGAAATTGAACTCAGGACCCCTGGAAACAAAGTTTTACCTCTTAAACTCTTAACCTTTGAGCCATCTCTCCAGACATACTTTTTTTTTAATTGGATATTTTATTTATTTAAATTGCACTGCATCTGCTACTACTTTTTTTTTTTTAAGATGCTAAGGTTCTGATTGGGTTTTTTTTTTTTTTTTTTTGGTTTTTGTTTTGTTTAGATTTATTTATTTATTCTATGTATATGAGTACACCACCATTGCTCTCTTCAGACACACCAGAAGAGGGCATCAGATCTCATTATGAATGGTTGTGAGCCACCATGTGGTTGCTGTGATTTGAACTCAGGACTTTTGGAAGAGCAGTCAGTGCTCTTAACCCCTGAGCCATCTCTCCAGCCTGGATATTTTATTTATTTACATTTCACTGCTTCTTCTTCTTCTTCTTCTTCTTCTTCTTCTTCTTCTTCTTCTTCTTCTTCTTCTTCTTCTTTCGGTTTTTTGATTTGGTTTTTTCGAGACAGGGTTTCTCTGTATAGCCCTGGCTGTCCTGGAACTCACTCTGTAGACCAGGCTGGTCTCGAACTCAGAAATCCGCCTGCCTCTGCCTCCCAGAGTGCTGGGATTACAGAACTGCTTGGCTGCATCTACTTCTTAAGTGTTGGGATTACAGGCATAAACCACCATACTTGGCCTTGAACATTTATTTTAATTAAATTTAATTTTTTTTTTTTTTTTTTTTAGTTTTTTGAGAGAGAGTTTTTCCATGTAGCCCCTGCTGTCCTAGAACTTGCTGTAGACCAGGCTGGCCTTGAACTTAGAGATCCACCTGCCTCTGCCTCCCCGGTGCTGGGATTAAAGCTGTGTTCCTCCACCGCCCAGCTGTCCTTGAACATTTTTTATTTTATTTCTCTGTGATGCTGGAGTTGAGCCAGCACATGTTAGGCAGACACTCTGCCACTGAATGTTATCTTCCGTCTTCTGTTTCACTGGTCCTGACTTTGAGATGGGGTCTCACTAGGTCGCCAGGCTAGCTAGCCTTCACCCACTGCTGCCTTGGTTTCCCAACGATGGACACTTCTGGTTGTACACCTTTATTTTATTATTTTATTTTATTATTTTATTTTATGTGTATGAATATTTTGCCAGCATGTATGTCTATGGCTATGCATGTGCTTGGTACCAGCAAAGGATTGAAGAGGGGATTTGAATTCCTTGGAACTGGAGTTACAGGTGGTGGTGGGTCATTATGTCAGTGGTAGGATTTGAACCTAGCCCCTCTGTAAGAAAAAAGTATTGTGAACTACTGAGGGCATATCTTTAGGTCCAATATTTTAAAAAGATTTATTTATTATATGTAAGTACACAATAGCTGTCTTCAGACACTCCAGAAGAGGGAGTCAGATCTCATTACAGATGGTTGTGAGCCACCATGTGGTTGTTGGGATTTGAACTCAGGACCTCTGGAAGAGCAGTCAGTGCTCTCAACTGCTGAGCCATCTCTCCAGCCCCCGGTCCAATTGTTTACTTACTTCCTAGTACTGGGGATGGAAGTCCAGGGCTTGGTGTGTGCTAAGCGATCAGTGCACGGTGGAGACGTTCTTTCTGGAAACTGTTTTTGGATTGGGGCTCTCTCTGCCTCCCACCTCTGATGTCTAAGTTGTAAGTTCACTCCTACTCTTCTACCAAAGCAAGTGCGGCCCACGTGAGAGATGGCGGAGTTTGGGTTGAGCCCACGTCCCGTGGGGTCCTGACCTACCTCCCTCCACCGGGCATCGCTTTTCTGCTGAATCATCACCGGGTCCGGCTGGAACGTTCCCAGGGGTGCGTGCGCTGACGACAGGAGCTGGACGCACAGCTGGTACTTGGACCCGCAGTCTGGCCTGGCCGCAAACCTGCAGATAAAGAGAAGGAAGGGCCTGTGAAGACCTGGGGGATGGGGGGCAGGGCAGGGGTGGGGCGCCTGGGCGGCAGGCCCCCCCCCAGACCCTCGCCCCTGCACTCACCAGTCCTTGACCTCGATGTCCGGTCGGGTGGTGTCCATCAGCTCCTCCCAATACCCTTCAGCCTTGAGGTCCACCACCTGGGACTTGAGGCAGGTGCTGGGGGAGGGGGGAGGAGGGGCTGGAGTTCAGCACTGGACCCGGATGTTAAGATGCGGGCTCCCCCCCACCCCGAAGGCCCTAGATCTTACTAATAGGAAGTCACGAAGTATTTCTTGACCTGGTCATTGGGGAATTCCTTCCGCTGGTCTTTGGAGAGATCCTCCACCTTCCATTCATCTCCTCCGTTCACGTCCAGGCTCCAGAACTCAAATCCCTCTGTGGGGAGAGCAGAGTCTGCCATGCAGGACGCCCCTTGGGACACCTCCTCCAAGCCCCACTTCCTCCTGCTCAGAGCTGGGACCTCCAAGCTGCCCTCCAGCCTGTGTTGTGAGTAGCATGCTGGGTGCTTCCTGTGTGCCTTGGGTGTAGGTAAGAGACTCCCACTGAGAACCCTGGTTGACCCGACTCCCTCTCTAACGGAGACTGTTGATCTCATTCAACTCCAGTAGCAATGGCTGTGTGGCTTTAGACATGTAACTTTCCTTCTCTGAGTCTCGGTCTCTTTGCCAGCTACCTTTAAGCATAGGGGTTAAACTGTGGTTTCATACACCTGCCATCCCAGCAGGCTGAGGCAGGAGGATTGCTGTGAGTTCAAGGCCAGTCTAGGCCACCTAGTGAGTACCAGGTCAGACAGGGCAAGATAGCAAGACCCTGTCTCAAACGAAAACAAAAACCAGGGCAGCGAATGCCTCACCAGGTAAAGGCCCTTGCCCTGAAGTCTGATGACGTGAGGTGAGTGTCTGAGGATCCCACACAGCGGAAGGAGAAACCTGCCTCTCACAAGTTGTCCTCTGACTTCCACATGTGTGCAGTAGCATGCACAGCTCCCCCACCACACAACCTAACACATAAATACATGTCAACGGAAAAGGCTCTGGGAAGCTTTCTGTGCAGTGCTGTAATATCTTAGGTTTGAGGGCTACACATTTTTTTCTATTTTTATAATCCTTTAAAAACTCAGCTGGGCATGGTGGCACGTTCCCTGATCCCAGTGCTTGGGAGGCAGAGACACCATGGGTCTCTCTGAGTTCAAGGTCAGCTTGGTCTACATGGTGAGTTCTAGGACAGCCAAAGCTACCTTTATTGTAATACTAGAGAGACCCTGTGTTGTCTCTCTTACCAAACAAAGCAAATCAAACCATAAAACTGTTCTCAATCTGTTGGCTTGGTTTGGACAGTAGTCTGCCCAGTGTACAACAGCATGGCTTGGGGTAGGGGGAGGTTAAAGGACACAGACAGGCCGCTGAAGGCTGTGGGCTGCCGGGACTGACGTCCTCCCCGCTTTTCTTGATGTTTGATCACATAGGAGTCCTTCCTACTTTAGCTCATCCTCGGGCTACATTCAGCAAGCGCGGCCTGGGCTGGAGGGCACCCAGATGACTAGATGAAGATCTGGTCTCGAACCAGAGTGCAAAGGAGACTTCATTGCTCCTGCATCCGTAGGCAAGGCCCCTTCTTGAACAGTCTATAGGTCTAACCTGGGCTCCGTGAGGACAGAAGATTGTGGCTTCGACTAGTGTCTTTGGCACAATCTGTTCCAACGGGCCTCGTTTCTTTTCCTAGGGAAGATTTTAGGAGAGGCTAGCCTCAAACTCACGATCCTCCTGCCTCAGTCTCCGGAGTGGTGGTCTTACAGGTATTAGCACTGTCACCTAAGGAGAAGTGATTGTTTGTTTTGAGACAAAGTCAAGTAGCCCAGACTGGCTGCTGACAGGCTGGCCTTCTTGTATCTACTTGCCAAGAGCTGGGATTACAGATGTGCACCCTCATTCCCAGTTGAAAAGTAAGACAGTATGTTGACCTCAGTCTACCCACTCGAAAAGTGGGTGCATCAATAGTGCCTGCATCTAAGAATTATTGTGAGAGGAATAAATGCATTACACAGCTAAAGGGCTCACAGCCAGTGTTTAGGATACATACGGTGGTTACCTAACAGAGCGTGATCATACCTTCAGCACAAGGGTTGTGAAGGAGGTTCCTCTGGAGGCTGCGTAGGAAGTAGAAGATCTTCCAGTCAGCCACGGGCTGGTCCCAGTCCTCGGTGATGAAGCCCTCTTGAAGGCACTTGCGCTTCCAGAGGGTCACCAGGTCGATGAGGTCCCGCCAGAGGCTGCAGACAGGTCGGCAGCGCAGCAGCAGCTGGCGGGCCGGGACGTGGGTGAACAGTTCCAGTAGAATGTTCTCTGGCAAGTCATTGATGTTGCCTACAGCCATGGCGGTGACTCCCAGCCGGCTCCTGTGGGTATTGGAGAGCTGTGCTATACACCCAGCCTGGCGAGTCGCAACCCCAGCACCCAGGGAAAGAGAGGTTCCCAACTCAGCTGCCACTGACTCTCTCCAGAGTCTCTGTGCTGTTCTGACCTTCAGTTTCCACAGTAAACAGGGCCGGGAAGGGTACCTCCCTCCGGGGTCTCCCGCAGCTCAAGGCGCATGGGAGTTGCTTGATAAAAGATGAGATATGGTTTCCCCCAACCTGGGCACCTAAGACAGCCTCCGAGGAAGCCCAGGGACCTTCCCAAGGTCACACAAACAGGCGAGGAGGGGAGGCAGTCCCGGCCCTCACTGAATGCAGAGCCAGCCATTTTCAATAGGCCAGCAGACTTTTAAGAGGAGCGTTGACAATGGGAAGCCTTGTGAGCAGTCCCCGGCTTGCCGCTCTTCATTTCCTCCCATCCCCCACACGGGGAAAGGTGGAGAGATGACGATCGGGAGTTATCACTGGCCCTCAGGACCGGTCACGGAGTACAAAAGGCTCAGTGACGTTCTCAAGATCTCAGAGAATATGACCCGTTTACCTGAGCCCGAGGAAAGATGGACGAGTGGAAAAGAGCCTTCCTATCTCCCTCCCGCATCCCCGCCCAGGGCTCCTTGCAGTCTTCCATGTATGCGTGGCCCTAAAACGGGCTACCCTGCTCAAGATCAGATTCAGATCTCTGAGCACCGATAGCGTCCTTAGTCCAGTTCTTGGAAGCCTGAGGCCAGGGCCTTAAAGGCCCTAGGCCCTCAGGAACGCAGAGAGCGCGCCCCTCCTCCCCGCTAGGTCTCTGCCCACTGCGTCTCGGTCCCCGCGCTGGGTGCTCCACCTCCCGCAGTCACCTGAGATCCACCGCGCTGAGTGATCCTGCCAGGCCGTGGGGCTGTACAGTCCGAGCCTGCGTGCCCCGGAATGCAGGCCTGCCTACTACTCGCCAAACGACTCCCTGCTGGGGCGCTCACTGCTCCCCTCCTTCTGTCACCTGCTCTTACCGGGGTTACGCGTTGGAGAACAGCACCCAAGACACAGCCCCGCCTACTACTCATCAGACCCCGCCCCAACCCCATCCCACAACACTGCCCCCTCCCTCCTCATTCTCCTTGTCACCAACGTTAGGTCGCGCTGCGCCATACCCTTGGTTCTTAGGGGGTGAGCCTTACAGGCCAATGTAGGCCTGGGGTGCGACCCGCCCACTGTTTGTCAGACCACGCCCCACTCCATTTTCTCTGTCACCCGCTTTTGGTCCGGCTCCCCCACGACGCTAGGTCTTGGAACTGCGTCTTTCTGCCAGTGCTGGCTTTGGATGTGGCCCCGCCCACTGCCCTCTAGTCCCCGCCCACCACGCCTCCAGGCCCCGCCCACCACTTCTCCAGGCCCCGCCTCAACCCGCGCCTTCCCGGGACTCGCCCCCACCACAGTGTAGGAAAATTACCTGGGGGAGGGCAGGAAGGCTCCGATACCCCCAACTCCACTGGGCTCGGCGCCCACCCCCTCTGCTCCCTAGTAGTCCGACCCCAGATGTCCTCCTGCAGCCATCCTCCGGGCACCCTTGGAGCCCACCCATCCTGTCGCTGTCCCTGCCCCTCTCGGTCCCCGGCTCCTCCCGGAAGCCGCATCTTGGGCTGCGGGGGGTGCAGGACTCCCTGCCCCTTGCCGAGGGGCCAGAGGCGGGGCGCACGGGGCCTTTAAGAGGCGCGGCGGCGCGGGCCCGGCTGACGCGGGCAGCTCCAGGACTCGCCACCCGCAGCGCTCAGGCTGGTCTCTCTCGACAGCGCCGCAGCGATGGATGGAGATGGTGATCCAGGTATCCGCTGCTGGTCCCCGCTAGACACAGACCCGGGAGACAGGGCGGACCGGCGCTGCAGACCGCGTTCAAACTTTCGCGCCAGGGAAAACCCTCGAGACAGTCTAGGGAGCAGGTTTCTGCCTGGTGTCGTGATGTGGAGGGAGGAGGACTACTGAGTCTCCAAAATGGCATCGGAGGACTCTGGCATTCCAGGCTCCAGACTTTCCTGGGGTTTGAGAGCCGGGTTCTTGCAAGCTTTTGCTTCCATGAACTTATTCGGGTTTGCTAGCGCTGCCCACCCTGCCTCTTGAGCCTCCGGAGTCCCCGCGGGGTCCTTGGGTTTATAAACTCCACGTTGCATCCGTCCTAGCTTCCTGAGGGACTCTCTTCTCTGGAAGGGCCGTCTTGTATCGGAGTAGCGGGTTTGATCCATGAGGACCAGGCTAGCGGTGAGGAAGGCTGCTTTTGGCAGAAGCTCTGGGTCCTCAGGATTGCCCAGTCATCTTTTCTGGCACCAAAGACCCCACCCCTTCTGCCCTCCAGCTCCCTGCCGGGCCTGTAGGGGGTTGCTTGCTGAGTCAGACTGGGGAGCAGACCTGCCTGCCATGACCCTTATCCCATCCTCACTGACCACGCTCGGAGAAGTCACTGTTTAGGGGAGGTGAGGGAACAGATGAACTCTAAGGTGGTCAGGCTTCCCTCCGTCCCCGACCCCTCCCCCCTTCTCCCAAGCCCCACTCTCAGTCAGTGCCCCCCCCCCCCAGCTTCAACATCATCCACAGGGCCCCAGAGTAGGCTCCTGTTTGCTCCCTGGTCCCAGGAAGTCCCTGGCCCGATCAGTGAGTGACTCAGCTTGGGGTCAGCATCCAGGGCTAGATAACTTTCCGACAGCAACAATGTGGCGAGTTGTGTGCGAGGGAGCAGGTGGGGGGGGGCTGTAATGCGATCTGGGGCCTCAATGCCAGGCCTAGGGGCCAGGAGAGAGGGCTGGGTGAGGTACACCTTTCCGGGGAGCATCGGGTATCTGCTGGGGCCAGGGCAGGGCTGGGGTGATGGTGGAGAGGTGAGGACATTGGGCCCAGCTCGCTAGAGCTGTAGGAAGCAGGACGAACAATTTTTTCTCTTTCTGCTTGGTGATGTCCGGTGGTGGAATCCGGAAGAAACGCCAGGACTCGGGGAGTAAGCCCGGACATATGAAAATGTGACCAAAACATGTTAGAAATGCAGGGAAATGCTGGGCGGTGGTGGCACACGCCTGTAACCCCAGCACTTGGGAGGCAGAGGCAGGCGGATTTCTGAGTTCGAGGCCAGCCTGGTCTACAGAGTGAGTTCCAGGACAGCCAGGGCTACACAGAGAAACCCTGTCTCGGGGGAAAAAAAAAGAAAGAAAGAAAGAAGAAACAAGAAAGAAAGGCAGAGAAAGAAAGTATGCTCTCTGTCTATCTCTGTTTCTGTTGCTGTCTCTGTTTCTGTGTACATGATTCACCATGGCTGATGGAGGATTCATTGTGTGCTCTAAAGAAAGAAGGGAGATCTAATTCGGCTTTGTAGGCGATGATGTTGGATGCATCTCCTTAGGCGAGGTTTAGGGAAGAGGCCGCCTGTCTCTCCCCGGTTCCAGGCCTGCTCCCTCACTTCCTTGGCTTCTGGGGTCAGTCCAGTCTCCAGAAGCTCTGAAAGACGTGGCCTCCATTTCCCAGGGTGGCTGGGTCCCCTCCCCGCTGGCCTCTCTCCTTCAGAGATACGGAACATTCAGTGTCTGTTTACTCGAGGCTTCTTTGGTGGCCCAGAGGAGGCGGCTGAGATCCAAGAGATACACAGCTGCCCACACCACCCTGGGTATTCAGTGGACTGAGCTCAAGCACCCAGCCTGGAGACAGTGCTTTCCCCTGGTGCCTAGTCCCCACTGTGGGGTCAGGAGTTCCCACTAGGTTAGCAGAGTGGCTGCCCCCATTACCTTGCTCCTCTGTGGGAAGGGGATGAATTTCAGAATAAATCTGGTGGTCTGACACAACGATGACCCCATTTCACAGATGGGAAAAGAGGGGAGAAAGACTCTTCTTTGTCTGCTTTCCTTCCCCACTTTATACAGCATAGGCTGACTGGGGATAGCTGGATTTCTAGCTCAGATCCTCCCCCTTGAGTCCCCAACCCTAATACTGCCGATGGGACCTACACCAAATCACTTCATATTCACGGTTGAGCATCCACAGTATCAAAACCAAGGCCAGATTACCAATTCAACCAGTTCTTGTGGTGGCTGGCAAAGCTGGCTCCTGTGTTGGACTGAATGGCTCCTAACTACTTAAAAGTTGTGTGATTTCCAGGCAGTGGTGGTGCACGCCTTTAATCCCAGCACTTGGGAGGCAGAGGCAGGTGGATTTCTGGGTTCAAGGCCAGCCTGGTCTACAGAGTGAGTTTCCAGTACAGCCAGAGAAGCCGTGTCTTGAAAAAAAAAAGTTGTGTGATCCTGGACCTTGCCACCTTTCTGTCCCTCCATGAAGCAGACTCGGGCCCAGGCTGGACGAGCTGGTTTGAAGATTTAGAGAGTAATCCAATGCTCAGAGCCGTACCTTGCTCTCAATAGATAAAATACAGCAGCTCCTGACTCTACACAGGGACCTAAGTGGTGACTCCCAGGCTGCCACATCCTTGAGGTCAGTCCACTGTACACAAAGGTTGTTATCAAACAACCAGGGCCAGTACAGAAGCTGAGAAGCCCCCGAATGCCTGTGACCTCGCGCTGTGAGAGGGTGAGCTAAAGGCATGGCCAGGAAGGCTCCCCGGAGGCGGAGGTGGCGGCGGCGGCTAGGGACCCAGTGGTCTGGGAGGGTGCTCAGGAGAACTGACCCATCAGTAATCAGAAATCCCAGATCCCTGTGAGTGTCGACCAGCGCTGCAGGGGGCGCAGCAATTGAAGCAGGTCTTCTGGCTTAGGGGCAGTATCTGTGGACTTCCATTCTGGGCACAGTTTAGGGCTACAGAACGTGTGTGTGTGTGTGTGTGTGTGTGTGTGTGTGTGTGTGTGTGTGTGTGAGAGAGAGAGAGAGAGAGAGAGAGAGAGAGAGAGAGAGAGAGAGAGAGAGAGAGGTGGGGGGGGAGAGAGGGAGAGAGAGAGAGAGAGAGAGTCTACCTTTTCTGGAACTCAGTGTGGCATGCTGGCCTCACACTCACAGAGATGTACAAGTCTCTGCCTCGCAAGTGCTGGACTCATGGGCGAGTGCCAGCAAGTCCCAGTTAAAAACCTCTGTCCCATCCGGCCCGGGCCGTGGTGGCGCACACCTGTAATCCCAGCACTTGGGAGGCAGAGGCAGGCGGATTTCTGAGTTCGAGGCCAGTCTGGTCTACAGAGTGAGTTTCAGGACAGTCAGGGCTACACAGAGAAACCTCTGCTCTCTCCCCCCAACCCCCACCCCCCGCGCGCTGTGGTTTGCTCAAAGTGCGACGTGGGAGTGGCACAGCTCGGGAGTCACGGCTTTTCCTTACTCTCGGGTCCGCAGAAAGTGTGAGCCACCCCGAAGAGGCGAGCCCAGAGGAGCAGCCGGAGGAGGCGGGCGCCGAGGCGAGTCCCGAGGAGGAGCAGCCCCGGGAGGAGGAGGAGGAAGAGGCGGAGGCCGTGGAGTACCTGGCGGAGTTGCCCGAGCCGCTGCTGCTGCGCGTGCTGGCCGAGCTGCCAGGCTCGGAGCTGGTGCAGGCCTGCCGCCTGGTGTGCCTGCGCTGGAAGGAGCTGGTGGACGGCGCCCCACTGTGGCTGCTCAAGTGTCAGCAGGAGGGGCTGGTGCCCGAGGGCTGCACCGATGACGAGCGGGACCACTGGCAACAGTTCTACTTTCTGAGCAAGAGGAGGCGCAACCTGCTGCGTAACCCGTGTGGGGAAGGTGAGGGCGGCATAGTTGGACGCCCGCTGTCCCTTCTAGAAAATGGCCCTCCGCGCCAGCCCGCTTCAAGGTTAAACGAGATGCAGCACTTGGTGCCACGTCTAGCCCAGGACACCCCTCTGCTCCCTGGGGAGTCTCTTCCCAGCGCATCCACTATCAGTGAACCGGGGTGGGGGGCTGGGGGCGGAACAGGTCCTCGAGCAAGGGGGCTGTGTGACCAGGGTGGGGCTGTCGTCTCCCTACAGAGGACTTGGAGGGCTGGAGCGACGTGGAGCACGGTGGGGACGGCTGGAGGGTGGAGGACCTGCCCGGAGACAGTGGGGTGGAATTCACCCAAGATGACAGCGTTAAGAAGTACTTCGCCTCCTCCTTCGAGTAAGGAGAAGGGGCAAAGGGGGGGGGGGAGGCAAAGTGAGGCCGCAGGATCCTGATGCCTGTCCCCCCCCCCCCAGGTGGTGTCGCAAAGCGCAGGTCATTGATCTGCAGGCCGAGGGCTACTGGGAGGAGCTGCTGGACACCACCCAGCCCGCCATCGTGGTGAAGGACTGGTGAGCTGCCGGGGAGGCTTCGGGACTGGAGGGAAAGGGGAAATGGCGGTGGTGGCGCGGTTGGCCGTTTGCTACACTTTCAGCGTTGTGGCCTCGTGGGACACGGGTCTGCCAGCGTTGGCAACGGGTGGAAAGCTATTCCTGCCTTGAGTTTAAAATGTTAATCGAGGCCGGGCAGTGGTGGCGCACGCCTGTAATCCCAGCACTCTGGGAGGCAGAGGCAGGCGGAGTTCCAGTTCGAGGCCAGCCTGGTCTACAGAGTGAGTTCCAGGACAGCCAGGGCTACACAGAGAAACCCTGTCCACTGCCCCACCCCCGCCCCAAATTTAAAATGTTAGAGAATGGGTGTGCATTTTCTCGTGCTTAAGGCAACTAATAAGTTAAGGCTTGCTTACCTCTTACATGTACACACACAGACACACACACACACACATTTGTGTACCCCCTAGGATGGCTTTGGTTCCAAGGTTGGGTTGGGTCTGGCTCATTTTGAGTTTGGCCCTGGGGCGGGCGGGGGGGTCCAGTCTCCTCTGTGGCCGCGGCTTCTTTATCTGTGAAGTGGGGACACTGGGGGACACCGGCCCGGCAGGGATGCTGGGCTGGGCAGAAGAGATCTCTGGCAGAGTGAGGCTCTCAGCAGGTGAGGCCTGCGCCCCGCGCTCCCCTGCAGGTACTCGGGTCGCACGGATGCCGGCAGCCTGTATGAGCTCACCGTGAGGCTGCTGTCGGAGCACGAAGATGTGCTGGCGGAGTTCACTACCGGACAGCTGGCTGTGCCGGAGGATGGCAGCTGGATGGAGGTGACCCGGCTGGGCCGAGGGTGCAGGGCGGGGACGTCCGGGGTGGAGCTTGTGGAAACTCAGTCTGCGGCGCTTGGGAGCCGAGCGGGTGGTCCCCGGTTTGTAAAACCTGTGCAAGTAGAGCCCACAATTAGAGCTGGGGTCGGGGTACTGCGCCCGAGTGGGACGGCAGGGACAGCCTTAGACCCCTGAGGCTGACGCGATATCCTTTCACCCCCAGATCTCCCACACCTTCACCGACTACGGGCCAGGCGTCCGCTTCGTCCGCTTCGAGCACGGAGGGCAGGACTCGGTCTACTGGAAGGGCTGGTTCGGGGCCCGGGTGACCAACAGTAGCGTGTGTGTGGAACCCTGAGCGACCCCCCCTATCCCCCAACATCCGCCCTCAGGGGCAGAATCCTGGGGTAGAAAGGCCTTAATTTAGCTGGTAGCATCCTCACCTGCCTCGTCCACGCCTTGTACCTGTCCCCCCTTCCTCTGGTCTGGTCCCCGAGAGGAGAGAAGGATTTGTTGCTTTACTGTGGGGGAGGCGGGTGGCTTCCATTCGCATCTCCACGGGCAGTTGCTTCTAGAATGTACGACCCGAGGGGAGGGGGTTGGGACTGCTGCTGGATCCCGCGCACCTAGCATTGTGCCTGACTCAATAAATATTTGTCCAAAGAAAGCAACAATGGAAGCGCAGATGAACGGACAGCTCCCCCTCCCCATCGCGCTCTTCTCCCCAGGGCCCCTGGCCCGGCCTGGAAAAGTACTTGGTGGCCGTCCAGCTGCTCGGGTGTCCAGGGGCTCTGGGGTTGGTGTGGGGCCAGCCGGGCCCGGGCAGGCCGGCGGACAAAGGCTGGGATTGTGAGTCTGAGGAGGGGCTGGCTGAGCCTGGTGCCTGAGGACATCCAAGCTGCCCAGAATCCACAACAGGGCTTGGTAGAGGAGTGCGGGGCGCCTGCCCAGCGGGCCCTCGTGGCCCAGTAGTTAGGCTGTGTCTTGCTGCGTTGTCCCTACCCCTCTCTGGGGCAGTTTGGCCGAGACCCCGCCAGGTCTGGATATTCATTCTCTTGGACTTAGAGATGAAGGCTTTGGGGTGGCACGCGCGTGCGAGCACACACACACACACACACACACACACACACACACACAGAGCACTGGGAGGAAAAATCTTGGCTACTCCTTTTTATTCATCCCTATTTCATACTAATCTTCCTGGCCAGGCTAGGATTGGGTTTTATCTACAAGCTGGCTTCTGGCGCCATAATTGAGGTAGGCAGTGGGGAGGATGTGTTAGGCTGTAGGTTTAGGCTACTAGATTTCTGGCGTCTCAGCTCCTTCCCAGAATGCTCCATGGCTGACTGGGGGTGAGGAGAGGTCTTGTCACTGTCGTCCTAATATAGTCACTGTGACCCCCACCCCACCCTTTTAACTTTTATTCTGAGGTTTGGTGCCACCTGCTGGTGAGGTGGGACAGCCGCCCGAGCTGAGGCTTGCTCGCCTTACTGTCTAGACCCTCCTAATTGCCGCTAAGTCTCTCTGTCTTGGGTCTTCTGGGGCTACATGTACACGTGTGTGTGTGTGTGTGTATGTGTCTGTGCATGTGTATGTGTGAGTGCGTGTGCGTGTGTACATGTGTGTATGTGTGTGTATGTGTGTATGTATGTGTGCATGAGCGTGTTGTGTGTGTGTGCATATGTGTGTGTGTGCATGTGTGTGTGTGAGTGCGTGCGCGTGTGTACGTGTGTGTATGTGTGTGTATGAGTGTGTGTGCATGAGCATGTTGTGTGTGAGAGAGTGTGTGTGTGTGTGTGTGCACGCACGCACACATGAATGTGCTCTCTGGTACCCATAAAAGAAAAGCATCAGATTGCTCGCATTTGGAATCATAGGTGTCTGCGAGCCTGACATGACTGCCAGGATCTGAATGTGATTCCTCTGAAAGGACAGCAAATGCTCCTAACCTCCACGCCATCTCTCCAGTCCCACTCCAAACTCTCCAGTTCCCCCGTTTACCCCAGCCCTTTCTAAGGGGACCCTGATTCTGTGGGGGAGGCAAGATGCACACCCACCTTAGTCGCTAATCATAAGGGAAGCAACTGGTCACCTTGGGCGTAATGGACAGAAGGGTGAACTCTTGAGCTCCTGGGTTGAAATGAATATTAGGGAAGGTGGAGCTTTAGGGCAAGGGACTGGGGTGTGTGTGGAGCCTACCTGGCCCAGAAGAGGGAGCCCAAGGCACTGAGGGTGGCCCTTCTGCCTCCAGGTTAAAAAAAAAAGGCTTCTCAAGAGTCAGGAACCCACCAACAAGACCTGAGGAGTTGGCTGAAGGGTGGGGTGACAGTTAATCACTAGTTCGGGGAGACCAGCTGGCTGGTGAGATGTGGGGGTCAGGAGGTGTTGCTGGAAGAGGTGCAGTGTGATTTCTGGGGTACAGGGTACACTCAATTATGAAGTGACTGTCACCAACCTTCCCTAACATGAAACAGAATAAGGTGGCACGTGGCACCCGGAATCAACATAGAAATATAGCCCCCGCTGGGGAATTGTGATCCAAGTCCACTCTTAACCCTCAGCTGGGCTGAGCCCACCCTGGAGGGAGCCTCTGTGGGGGAGCTGAGGTTAGAGTTCCTCAAGGAAAATTCCACGTGTCGGCCAGCAGGTGGCACCCAAGGGCGCTCTCTCTCTCTCTCTCTCTCTCTCTCTCTCTCTGGGTAACAGTTGAATATGAGTTCCTACTATGTGTCAGGTGGAAATCACAGTCAGCCTCTGCTGGCACTCACACTGTAGAGGGAGAAACACCCACTACAAACAATCAAATGAAGCCAGCAGTGGCCAGCACAAGGTGACACTCTCCCTACACAGCAGGGGCCCTTTAAGAGCTGTGCATGTGTCAAAGACTCACAATAGCCGGAGGTTGTTCAATTACTAACTTACTATCTTGTTTTGTTTGTTTGTTTTTGTTTCGTTTTGTTTTTCTGTGACAGGATCTCTCTGTGTAGCTTTGACTGTCCCAGAACTCATCCTGTAGAACAGGCTAACCTCAAATTCCCAGAGATCCACCTACCTCTGCCTCCCAAGTAGTGCCCAGTGACAATTAGTTTCTTTTAATATTTGGGCATGGTGGTATATATCTTTAAACTGAACATTCTAGAGGCAGAGGCAGGTGGATCTCTATGAGTTTAAGACCAATGTGGTCTCTACACTGTGAGTTCTAGGCCAGCCAGAGTTACACAATGAGACCTTGTCAAAACAAAATAAAACAAAACAAAACAAAATAAAACAGAAAACCACAACCCCTTCCTCCAGAAAACCCCAAATCAAAAACAGTAGCAAAAAAGATAAGGATTATTTTAAATATCAATTTTTATTTCCTGTATGTGTATGTGTCTCTCTGTATGTGAGTCACATGCGTACGGATGCCCGAGGAAAGCACCTGATCGCTTGGAGTGGAAGTTACCCACACCATACCTCCTGGTGTGGGTTCTGGAAACTGAACTTGTGTCTTCTGGAAGAACGGCAAGTGCTCTTAAGTGCTGAGCCATCTCTCCAGTCCCTGTTATTTCTATAACAACAACAACAACAACAACAACAATAAATTAATGAGACAAAGCCCAGACAAGGCAGGCAATTTCCCCGAGGTCACACAGTCCTACACAGAAGTAGGATTCTACCCAGCTACTCAGGGACCTGGTCTCCACAGCAGTGCCAACAAAGGAGGGTGACAGGGTTGATCTTTGGAGATGATGATGAGGACCCAGCCACGCAGAGGTCTAGGAGAACACCACCACAGGAGCAGCAAATGCAAAGGCCCTGGGATGGGAATGAACTTACCTACTCATCAGGAAAGCAGGCAGCATGCCTGGAGCAGTGGGCACGCAGTGGGCACACAGTTCGGTGTGAGCTTAGAGGTGCAGGTGCTAACCCAGAGAGTCTCCCCAGGTCACGGTGTGTGCTGTGCTACATGGTGTGAGTACTCCAGGGAAAAGGGGTGACGTGTGCTTCCAGTAGAAACAGGAAGTTGCTGAGAACAGGGGATTAGACAGCAGCAGTTTACAGTCTTGCCTGTGAAACCGGACGGTAGCAGTGACGACGGTGTTGTCACCACAGTGTCTGCAGCGGCGACAGGCACAGCTGAGGACTCCTGCACTGGTTTTCTTTTTTTTGGGGGGGGGGGCGGGTTGGGTTTTGGGTTTTTTGGATTTGTTTTTTTTTTTTTTTTGAGACAGGATTTCTCTGTGTAGCCCTGGCTGTCCTGGAATTCACTCTGTAGACCAGGCTGGCCTTGAACTCAGAAATCTGCCTGCCTCTGCCTCCCAAGTGCTGGGATTACAGGTGTGCGCCACCACCACCCAGCTGCTCGTTTTCATTGTTAAGAGCTCCCCTTCAGGCTGGGTGGTGGTGCCCACCTTGAATCCCAGCACTTGGTAGGCACAAGCAGGCAGATCGCTATGAGTTCCATGCCAGCCTGGTCTACAAAGCAAGCTCAGGACAGCTAGGGTTCTGTTACCCAGAGAAACCCTGCCTCGAACCCCTCCCCAAAAGATTCACCCCACCCACTCACCAGCCTGATACAACTGATGTATCACATGTATCAGTTACTGTTCTGTTGCTGTAACAAAAGACCTGACAAAAGCCACTTAAGGAGAGGAAGGGCTTGTTTAGGTTTACAATTGGAGGATACAGTTTTCCAAGAAGTGGAGCGATCCAGCATGGAGGCCAGAGGCAGGAGTGTGTGTGAGGTGGCTGTAGAACTGCATCCGCATCCTCAGTCAGGACGTCTTGTTTGTCTTCTCCCCATCAGGACTCCCAGGCCATGGGATGGCGCTGCCCGCAATCAGGGTGGATCTATCCACCTCACTTAACCCAGTCAAGAAACTGTCTCATGGACAAGCCTGGAGACTTGTCTCCTACGGAGCTACTGTAGGAACTGCTAAGTGGACAGCATCAAGTTGTCCTAGGTGGGAGAGGCTGGTCGCTCATGAGGATAGGGGAAGTGGCTTCCAGCTCATGGATCTAAGTCACCGTGGATCAGGATCAGAGAGAACCGAACCCCGATCTTCTGGAAGGACGGTCATTGCTCTTCTCCACAGATCCATCTTCCCAGATTCTCTTTCTTTTCTAATTTGTCCTGTAAATAAGAAATTTCACAAGGAAGCAGAGGGCAGTTCCCCTTATGACCACCAGATGGCAGCATCGTCAAGGCAGTCCTCAGCTTGGCGACGTCGGATTTGAATCCAAAGCGCAATCAGGCTCCTTGCTGAGGGCTCAGTCGCCATCTTCAGGGGCTTTGAAGAGGTTCAGCTTTGGGGTCCTGCCACGCAACTTGTCTTTTGTTGTTTTGAGACAGACTCTCAAGTATGCCAGGCTGGCCTGAAGCTGATATTGAATGTCTGCTCCTCCGGCCTCTGCTATCTGGTCCTGGGACTGCAGGTGTGCTCCACCATACTTGATTTAGGCTCAGGCCTGAGTCTTACAGGACCTAAAGGGACTTGGTGGTGGTCCTTAGGAGCTCCCGTGCTCCTGCACCCCAGCAGAGCCCTGGGTCTTCATCAAGCCCCCCTCGACTGAAGAAAGCCTAGGATACCCAGACAGATCCTATCTAATCCCCTAGTGAGTAATGAGTCCACTGCTCCCCCATTCCCCCAAATTAAACCTAATCTTGTGTTGACTCTGCTGAGCAGGGAGAATAATGCAGAAGATTAAGTCGAGATGGTATTCATTCTCCTCCAACAAAAGCCAATTAATTGCTGGTAGGATTATCTCCCTGAGTTAAAGCTGCTGTCAGCTCGGCAGACAACCAGGGGGCCTCAGCTTAGGTCTGTGCTGACACAGCAGGAGAGATTCAGGGAGATACGAGGAAGAACTGCCTGGATGAGGAAGGGGGTGTGAGGATGGTGGAACTAGCCATGGGGTGATGTGGTCAGAGGGGAGCTCTGTGGTGTTCCCTGCATTTGTGTCCCGAGGCCAAGTCACATGATCACATCCATCCCATGCCGTCTTTGGGCCATGAGTGAATGTGGGGTCAACCCCCTCCTCTCCCCTCACTTCCCCTCTTTTTTTCTTCCAGGAGTCAGGAGATCCAAGTGTCTAGGGACAGGAGCACACCTTTAGCTCAGGCCTGCAATCCTAGCTACTGGGAAGGCTGAGACAGCAGATGGCAAGTTCAAGGCCAGCCTGGGCTACCGAGTGAGCTCATCGCTAGCCTGGGCTACTGAATGAGGGCAAACTCAGTCTCAGAAAGAAGAAATGAAAAGAGGGCTGGGAATATAGGTCAGCGATAGGGCACTTATCCAATGTGTGGGGGGCGCTGGGTCTCACCCCCAGCACAGAGAGAAGGAGAGGGGTTTGCAAACAGACACGTCAGGGCCTCCCCTGGATCTGTCGCTTCTCTTTATAGCTCTTTATAGAAATAAAGGTGCAGCTGGGCGGTGGTGGTGCACGCCTGTAGCCCCAGCACTCTGGGAGGCAGAGGCAGGCGGATTTCTGAGTTTGAGGCCAGCCTGGTCCACAGAATGAGTTCTAAGACAGCCAGGGCTACACAGAGAAACCCTCTCTCGAAAAAACCAAATCAAAAATAAATAAATAAAGGTGTAATCTGGACCCCGTGGGTCCTGCCCTGATATTGCTTAGGCTAACCTATCTGAGAGATATACTACACACTGTGGGCTGCAGGAGGAGAACGTGTGTGTCTGTGTGTGTGTGTCTGTGTGTGTGTGTGTGGGGGGGGTGCCCACACTCACGGGTCTCCCACACTTCCTGTCTGAGTCGCTGTCCACTTCCCCACAGTCTTCCCGGGGGCTAACCTCTGTCGCCCTGATGCACAGCTGGGGTTCAAGGAGGCTCCTCTCCACCCCCAACCCCTGCACTGTACCCTGCAGAGGCACAGGGGTTCAGGCCCCTCCCGAGGCACACGGCCTTCCCACAGGGTTGTGACACACACCTCTTGTGTGTGGACGAAGCCCTGTTTTCGACAGATAGAGGCTGGGCACACACAGCCCTTCTCTCTGGCCCTCAGATCCGTGCTCTGTGGGATGTGTGACTCCCCTCACAGGTCTGTGGTCCACCTCCTCCCGCTCTGTGGGAAGCCCGCTACCCCATCAGGAGAGCACAGCTTCATTGACTTTGATCCATGAGTCATCGATAGTTTCCCTGCACACAACAAAAATGTCCCCCAACGTGCAGCTCAACAAACCAGGATGGGTCACCGCTGTGTGCCCGGTGTGCTAAGCAACCTCCATTTCTGGTCATATTTAATCCACTCAGGAGCGTCTGTACTGGGTCATTGAGTCTGGAGGCTCAGAGAGGGGCAGCCGGGCGCTGTGCAGCACAGCACACGGTAGGGGTGCTGGACTCAGTGGCCGTCAACCCCACAGAGCAGAGCAGGGGGATCATGCAGAGACCAAGTGGTTTCCTGCACCCCACAGACTACACTTAGGCCTGACCTGGGGGCTACACCTGCTCATAGGTGGACTCACTCAGCACCCAAGCACTTATTAAGCCCCTTCTGTATGCCAGACACCTTGTTGTGCTCCCAGGAGATAGCAATGGCCGGAAGGGGCCTCACCCCTGGAAGCTCAGACTGTGGGAGAGACAGAGGGCTTTTTTTTGTTTTCTTTTTGTTGTTTTAGGGGAGTTACCCACTCTGTGACTCATCTCCTCTGTCATAGGTGTGGGACAGTGAATGAGCTGTGAGGGAACAGCCTCTTTAGGTCGGATGGTCAGTCAGGGAGGGCTTCCTGGAGGAGAAGGCGAGTGGACCCTTACCCTGTGGACGGCAGGGACAAAGAGCGTCCCTGTTAGGAAACGTGGGCCCTCTGGCCCTTCCTGGCCACAGGGTCTTCCTGACCAATCGATCGTGTTCTACGGTGGGACAAGGAGGTTTGTGGGTTGTCCTCTGTCCTTAGGTGGTGATCGAGTGTGGGAGGAGATGGCTTTGGGCAGTGGGCTGTGTGTGTGTGAGGAGGAAAAACTTGTCCGGAGACCCTCAAAGCTTCTTAAAGACACATACCCCAGGGAAGAAAGAGGAAAGAAAAAAAAGCAAAAGAAAAAAATGGAAAACAAGAAAGAGAGAATCGGGCGGGGGGGGGGGATGATTTTCTCGGCTGGCGTCCAGGGGGAGTGAAATCCTCTTTCTCGTCACCGGAGAATGGAATAATCCAATCTGTGAGGCAGAAGCCCCCTCCTATTTATTGCAGAGCCTTTGACCTAACATATCGGGGCTGCGTTTGAAATCAGACCATCCCGGGGAGGGAGCGCCGGAGGGAGGGAGGGAGGGAGGGAGCGCCAGCCCCCGGACCAATTACTCTGCTCGCCGACACCAGAAAAATGAATTATTCCCCGAAAGCAGCCTCCTCGGCTGATGAATTCTGCACTGCAGAGCTGCGGAGTTCTCCCAAATTGAATCGAAGCTCTGAGAGATGCTTAACACCAGGTGGAGTGTGTATTGGTGGAGACGGGGGTCCGACAGCCTCAGGGGCTTCTGCCGCCGCCAGGGGTCCAGGGAGGGAGCGCGGGAGAGCCCACTTCTCCTGCTGCAGAGGTCCCCCGTGCCCAGCTGGGGCGGACTGCTTTGTTCCCAGCCTGGAGGCTCAGAGAGGCCAGGCTGTCTGTCTGAGGCCACACAGTGAGCAGGTAACCATGGCAACCTGGTACCTTTCAGTCCCTGTCCTCTGGGCCTTGCTAGAAACGCCCCCTCATCCCTCTCCCTCCCCGGGAAGCTCAGATTGAACACGTTGGCGCTAAGCAAGAGGCTTCCCACTCGGAATCACTGAATCTATAAGCTGTGTGACCCGGGGCACCAGGCTCCATCTCTCTGGGCCTCGGCTTCCTGACCCTTGCTCCCAGTGATGCTAAATAAAATCCTGGATTGCCACCCTGGCAGCTAAAAATGACAGAAACATTTGTCACTCCAAGTGGCCAAGTAAAGCAAACTTGGCATATCAGTCAGAGTCCCCTACAGGCGCAGAACTGATACGATCGCATCTACAGTGAAAGGGCACGGATTACGAGGCTTTATAAGCTGTGCTCCAGCTAGTCCAACACCGCTGCCTCTTGACTGAAAGTCGGAGAATCCGGGAGTTGTTCGGTTCATGAACCTGGGTGGCTCAGCACTCCCAAAATCTGGTGCTGGCTTTCTGGAGGACTCTCGGAGACCTGCTGATCAGTCTGTGTCGAAGCCCTGAAGATGTTGACTCTGACACAGGTGAAGGAGTGCCTCTGCCACAGGATAGATGGACTTGCCAGCAAGAGTGAGGGCTAGCAGGCAAAAAGCAAAGAACCATGTTTTTTAAGGTGGGCAGCCACCAGAAGGCACGGCCCAGATTTAGGATGGGTTCTTTCTGCTTCAAATAATCTGACTAAGAAAATCCCTCACAGGAGTGCCCAGAGGCTTGGGTTCTGGTTGTTCCAGAGGTAATCAGGTTGACAGAATTGAACTCAGTTGGTCAGATCTGTGGGGCGAGTATACTGCTCCCTCATCTTCTTCTACCTTCTGTGTACAGGGGAAAACTGGGCTTCAACAGAGCAGACAGGGCTACACACACGGTCATCTAGCTAGTTAGTATAAAACCACGCTTCCGTCTGAGTTTCTCTAATCTGATGGGGAGGCATGGCCTCTGCACCCAGCGGACACTGAGGCCCCGAGGCTGCTCCCATCCCTCTGAGGGCTTGGATCTTGGATCCCCTAGCACTCCTGGGTACACATGCACGGAGGTAGAGGGAAGGGATCACGGTGTGCTGGTTCACAGGCAGCCACGTGAGTCCCCGTGGGAGCTAGAACATGGGATTGTTGTGTCCCCATTTCCAGCTTCTAGAAAGAGACCTAGGATCTGCTACTGGTCTCCCCACCCACCCCCCTTAGGCACTTAAAGAACAGACCAGAACTGATAGCTAAATTAAACCTGCTGAGAGTGCCTGTTTAATTGAAAATGCCATCTGTAATTTAAATGTCAGAATCAGGGAAGCTTAGTGCAGCCGCCTTGAAGACGGGGTCTCATTTCACAGTTTCATAACAGACCAAGAGAAACAGCAAATGGACCGTGGCCTGCGGCATCGTGGAGCGATTAATAACTTCTCTGGTCCTGCTGAGCTCCGGTTTCCGTGGCAGCCCAGCACAGGAGGCTCTGCATGGGGGACGGGAGCCTTGGGCTCGGGGCTCAGCCCCTGCCTCATCTTCACCCAGCGTCAGAGCAGCCTTGCCAGACTGAGGGTCTTTTCTTCAGAGGGTCTCTAATGCCTTCCAGGGCCGGGCAGTGGGGGCACACGCCTGTAATTCCAGCACTCTGGAAGGCAGAGGCAGGTGGATTTCTGAGTTCGAGGCCAGCCTGGTCTACAGAGTGAGTTCCAGGACAGCCAGAGCTATACAGAGAAACCCTGTCTCGTGGGAAAAAAAAAAACAACAAAAACCAAACCAAACCAAACCAAACCAAACCAAACCAACCAAACAAAAACCCAAATCTAATGCCTTCCAGGGATAAAAGCCCTGCCTTCTAACCTCCTTCTAGGAGTGTCACATGCCCAAAATTCCTATGACCAAAGACAACCACAGAATTTCAGCCATTTGGGGTGGGGGGTGTCCTTTTTATTTTCTCTCCATATTCTCTGCTTGTTAGAGGAAATCTCAAGGACAGACCGGCTTAGGCAGAAGACAGGCTGTAGGTAGGCATGTTGCCTCCTGCCAACTTTGCAGGAAATTTGGATGTGGGACTTCCTCGTCCCAAGTTCAGGGTTCTCTTCCCTGCAAAGATATCTACACACACTAGTTCTTAGAAACCCGGTTCTTCCATGAGGTTTCCAGGCAACCGGAAAGCCCACTAGCCGCTCTCATCCCGCCCCTTCTCCTGCCTCTGCATCTGGAAGCCTGGCCAAGAGCGATTCTGTGGTGACTTCTGGGGTATGGGAAGACATGATGCTGTCCTGGAGGTCAGCGGACTCAAGAGGCACCTTGCTGCAGATGGCCTGTCATCTGGAGCCGGGGAGGGGACTTGAGGGTAGGGTCATTTTGACAGTGGGAGGGAACAAAAAAGAAAAAAAAAAAACAAAGAAACAAACAAAACCTAAAGCTGTGCTTGACTCTAGGTGCTGGAAATCGCTGTGAGCCGGTGAGTTCTGAGTCACAGGGCTTCTGAGGGAGAGGAAACATGGATGGGGGCATCTTTGAAGAGGTGAGAGGCAGAGTGAGGCAGAGAGAACTGAGAAGTCTGTCTCTGCCCTCCCCACCTCCTCCTTTTCCACTTCTCCTTCTTCTAAAACAGGGTCTCACACAGCTCACTCTGGCCTCAAACTCTCCAAATTGCCAAGAGTTTTCTAAAGCGACTGACCCTCCGGCCTCCACCTCCCCAGTGCTGGGATTCAGGCGTGCACCGGCATACCTGGATTGTCAAGGGTCTAACCCAGGATTTAACGCACGCTGGGCTGCTATATTAACTACATCCTTAATTCTTCCTTCCTTAATTCTTTGTTCACTCAGTAGGTAATTATTGAAGGGCTATTATATGTTGACCAATAGGAAAGGGACTAAGTAATAAGGTTGGGAGAAGCCGGGGATGGTGGCACACGCCTTTGATCCCAGCACTCTGGGAGGCAGAGGCAGGCGGATTTCTGAGTTCAAGGCCAGCCTGGTCTACAGAGTGAGTTCTAGGACAGCCAGGGCTACATAGAGAAACCCTGTTTTGAAAAAACAAAAAACAAAGAAGGTTGGGAGATACCAATATTATCAGGTGTGGGGTGGACGTCTATCCCCCAGTGCAGAAGGGCAATGTAACACCAAATGTGTTACATGTAATACCAAAATCTGGGATTTGGGGTCCGAAGGTGCGGAGGGCAGGCTCTGGAAAGAATGGGGTCTGGAGGGCTTTAAGGTGCCAGGTTTGATTTATGTCTCTCTGTGCTTCTCCTGCAAGCTGATGCTGTCTCAGGAAGATGACCGGCAGCCGTGGAGAGCAGACATTCCCACTCGGGGAGCATGGCATGATTATAGGCATGTCCTATAATCACCACCACGTCCTGTTTTATGTGGGGCTGAAGATGGAACACAGAACCTGAGGAGTGGGAGGTGGTGATGGGTAGAAAGCGCCTCCTCACACTTTCCCTGCCCCCACTCGTGCCCGTGGGACCCCCACCTAGTGGCCATCACCAGCAGCTCTGACTGGCTGCCTCAGGGAACAATCTCTGGTCCTGATTAACTTTCTGTCACCTCAGAACTGAGCGTCCCAGGGAAGGATGCTGAGGACTGAGAAGGGAGGGTGAGGGAGGCCAGGCATTTATTTCCTGGGCCTTTGCCACCATGAATCATGGAAGTCCCAGACACTTCCCTGCGTCCCAGGGGGCGGCTTGCCAGGTGAAATGTTCCATGGTTGAGTCATGATTCAGGCTGTGCCCTGGAGATGCTGGGGGAGCTGATGGTGGATGGGGAGGGGGGAGGGGTGGAGTGTGGGAGGGGAGCGGCCACCCTCTGCTTACAGGGTGCTGTGATTCCCCACCTGTCAGGGAGCACTAACTCTGTCCCAGCATCTCCTGCTGTACCTTGGGGCTGGGGCTGGGTACAGTGAGGAGCCAGTCCAGCCTGGTCTCTGTCCTTACCTACTTTTCCCTATAGGTGGCGCTGTTCTGAGCCCTGCCTGAGGGCAGATAGACACTTAGATCTCTCTCTTGCCCTTACCCATCTATCCCTTCCCTTCTCTGTCTGCCTCTGCCCAGATATTCGGGGCCTGGGGATGTAGCTCTGTTTGGGGGAATGTCTGCTTAACACTCTCAAGGTCCTGGGTTCAACCCCTAGAATCCTCTAAAACTGGGAATGGTGGTGCACACCTGTCATCCCAGCTCTTGATGGGTGGAGGCAGGAGAATTAAAAGTTCAGCTATCAGCTACAGAGTGAATTCAAGGACAGCTTGGGCCACATGAGAGCCTGCCTCAAAAACAGGGTGCTGGGAAGATTGCTCAGTGGACAAGAGTACTTGCTTCAAAAGCACAATGTCTTGAGTTCGAATCCCCAGCACACGCTGAAAAGGCCAGGCGTGGGGCTGGAGAGATGGCTCAGAGGTTAAGAGCACTGACTGCTTTTCCAGAGGTCCTGAGTTCAATTCCCAACACCCACATGGGGGCTCACAACCATTCGTAATGGGATCTGATGCCCTCTGCTGGTCTGTTTGAAGATGGCTACAGTGTACTCATATACATAAAAAAGTTAATAAATAAAAATAAAACAAAATGCCGGGCGTGGTTTTTTGTAAGCCCAGCACTGTGGGGGGCAGGGGGAGGAGGGTGCCTGGGGCTTGCTGGCTGCAAGCCTAGTTCCAGGTTCAGTGGGAGACCCCGTGTCAAGGGAATGGGACAGAAAGTGACAGAGCGAGATACCCAGTGTATCCTGCTTTACACATGTGTGTGTATGCCCAGGCACACATACCTGCATGGCCTTGTGCACATATACCATACGTGTGTGTACACAAAATGTGAATGGACAAACAATGGAATATTTAAATCCTAAATTACAAGTTCTCTCCATAGACCCTCCCATTCCAGGACCCTTCTCTGCCAGATCCTTCCTCTGCCAGGACCCTCCCTTCCAGGATCCTCCCTTCAAGGCCCTCCCTTTCAGGACCCTCCCTTCCAGACCCTCCCTTCCAGGACCCTCCCTTCCAGGACCCTCCCTTTTGGGACCCTCCCTTCCAGGACCCTCCCCTTCCAGGACCCTCCTCTGCCAGGACCTTCCTCTGCCAGGACCCTTCCCTTCCAGGACCCTCCCTTCCAGGACCCTTCCCTTCCAGGACCCTCCTCTGCCAGGACCCTCCCTTCCAGGACCTTCCCTTCCAGGACCCTCCCTTCCAGGACCTTCCCTTCCAGGACCCTCCTCTGCCAGGACCTTCCCTTCCAGGACCTTCCCTTCCAGGACCCTCCTCTGCCAGGACCTTCCCTTCCAGGACCCTCCCTTCCAGGACCTTCCCTTCCAGGACCCTCCTCTGCCAGGACCTTCCCTTCCAGGACCCTCCCTTCCAGGACCTTCCCTTCCAGGACCTTCCCTTCCAGGACCCTCCTCTGCCAGGACCTTCCCTTCCAGGACCTTCCCTCCCAGGACCCTCCTCTGCCAGGACCCTCCCTTCCAGGACCTTCCCTTCCAGGATCCTCCTCTGCCAGGACCTTCCCTTTCAGGACCTTCCCTTCCAGGACCCTCCTCTGCCAGGACCTTCCCTTCCAGGACCCTCCTCTGCCAGGACCTTCCCTTCCAGGACCCTCCTCTGCCAGGACCTTCCCTTCCAGGACCTTCCCTTCCAGGATCCTCCTCTGCCAGGACCTTCCCTTCCAGGACCCTCCTCTGCCAGGACCCTCCTCTGCCAGGACCTTCCCTTCCAGGACCCTTCCTTCCAGGACCTTCCTCTGCCAGGTCTCTCCCTTCCAGGAGCCTCATCTCCTGGGCAGACGCAGGAAACCCTTGCCTTCAGAGCACTGCCTTTGGGGACTTCTTTGTCACCCTCCCCATCTGTTACTTTCACTACCCAGATGAGGAGCTGCGTCGGGGCCCCTCCTCCATCACCACTCTCTTCTCAAGTCTGTCTCACTGAAGCCAGATTGGTGGCTTGAAATTGACCTTGAAATTAACACCGTGGCAAAGGGCAGATGCCGGGAATCAGGGCATTTCCACCTTAGGGCGCCAGTCAGGATTCGCCCGTAGGCTTCTGTGCCCGATGCCTGGACCAGGACTCACCCAGAGAGGCAGTCAAGAATGGCGTCTCCTTGGAGTATTCAGTAATGCCCCATTTGCGGGTGAGGGGCTGCTCCCAGGGAGGACTGGGGCTTCTGTCTCTGCAGGGCCGCCTTCAGCCCCACCCGTGTTTGAAGATCGGAATGCGGCTCCCCGCCTCCCTTCCCGCCCACGCCTAGGTTAACGACGGAGATAAGACCTTGGGCTAATTGAGGTCTTGCTCAAGGTTAACTGGTACTTTCATTGGTGTGAATGATAGCTGCTCCTGGGTCTGAGAGGGAGGCAGGGATGTGATGATGCAGAACCCAGAGGGAGCTGGGCCGCCTAGATACACTCTAGGGCGGCCATTTCCCTTTCTCCCATCATCCCAAGAGCAGCCTGGGCATCCTGTCTGTGGCAGGCTTCTCTTCCCACCCCCAAAATGCCCTCATTAGTTTATTTTCTACTGATTTACTTCTATTTGTGTGTGTGTGTGTGTGTGTGTGTGTGTGTGTACACAAGAGAATGTTTTTCTGTCACTGAACTGGGATTAACCAAGAAGGTTGGGCTGTCTGGCCAGCAAGCCCCAGAAACCCACTTGTCTTTCCCTCTAGAGATGGGATTGCAAATGAGAACTGCAAGGTTCATATTTTTAAAATGAAGGCTTAATTACTTTCTTTAGTGTGTCTGGGCGTTTGTCCTACCTGTGTGTCTGTGCACCACGTGTGCACCTGACAGCCGGCAGGGGGCGTTGCCTCTCCTGGAAGTGGAGTTACAGCTTGCTGCGCTAGCCCGTGGGCGCTGGGTGTCGAACCTGGTTCCTTTGGAAGAGCATCCAGTGCTCTTGATTGCTGAGACACCCCTCCAGCCAGATTTGTAAGGCGGTGTCAGGGGGTCAAACTCAGATCTTCACGTTCTTGCAAAGAGCAGTTTACTGACTTAAGCCTTCCCCTTTGCCTGGATGTTTACTTCCAGGCGTCTGCTCTGCAAGAAGCGAGGGCGGAGGCTCTGCAGGCTGCTTCTCTGCCCAGCTGCCCGCTTTCCACCCCTTACCTCTCAGTTCTTCAGCGGCGCCTCCTCGTCCTGACATCCACTCAGCCGTGCGTGTCTATTTACTTGCTTTTGACCAGGTCTCCCTCTGTGGTCCAGTCTGCCTTCAAACTTGTGATTCTCCCGCCGTGGCCTCCCTCCTTCTGGGATTATAGGTGTGTCCCACTCCGTCACCTGGCTTTGGATGTGGTGTGAGTGTGTCCCGGAAAATCTCAGATGGCCGGAAGCTTGGTCCCAACATGTTGGTTCAGATGTGTAGGCATATCTTTCACTCGTGGGATTGAATGGGACAGCGAGGTCGTGGGTTTTTTTTTTTTTTTATCACCTCTTAGCTCAGCTCACTCATAACTCAAGACTGGATTAGGTCTCACGAGAAGAAAGTGTTGTTGTTGTTATTTTAAATAATAGCTAGCTGTGATGGTTTACGTCTCTAATCCCAGAACTTGGGAAGCTGAGGCAGGAGGATTTTTTTTAAAAGATGTATTTATTATATTATGTGAGTATACTGTAGCTGTCTTTAAACACACCAGAAGAGGGTGTCAGATCTCTTTACGGATGGTTGTGAGCCACCATGTGGTTGCTGGGATTTGAACTCAGGACCGTTGGAACAGCAGTCAGCGCTTTTAACCCCTGAGCCATCTCTCTAGCCCCAGGAGGATTTTTTAAAAAAGATTTATTTATTTATTTTGTGTATATTAGTAGCCGTATAGATGGTGGTGAGCCACCATGTGGTTGCTGGGATTTGAACTCAGGACCTCAGGAAGAGCAGTCAGTGCTCTTAACCCCTGAGCCATCTCTCCAGCTCCCATGGGAGGGTTTTTTTTTTCTTTTTAATGGCCTGGCCCTCAGTTTCTTTCTGCCTCACATGGTCTATGATGTCACCGGAGCACTGCACACGCCACGGCTTGGTCTTAGTTCTCCAGAACTGTGAGTCAGACAAGCCTCCCTTTCTTCACCAAGCACCTAGTACCAAGTATTTTTTTCATTGTAATAGGAAGAGAAAAAGACCATCTGTGATCTTGGGAAGCGCCTGCTGCCCCCCTCAGCTCAGCAACGCACAATTGAAGGAGGCCCAGGTGAGCCAACATCAGTTCCTCAGACTCTGAGTCAAACGGTTGGCTTAGTTGGTTGGTTAATTTTTCCAGACAGGGTTTGTGTAGCCTTGGCTGTCCTGAAACTCGTTACATCGACCAGGCTGGCCTTGAACTCAGAGCTCTGCCTGCCTCTCTGTCCCCCAAGTGCTGAGATTAAAGACGGGCTCCGCCATGGATTGGCCAGAATTCTGATTTTTGTACCCTCTTTCAATGGCCTTTAGCTTTGGGACCACGGGGAGGGAGCAGACAGGAGAGCCTGAACCGGACCTGACAGACGCAATAGACTCCATTTTCCTTGACCCCTGACCTGACACTCCCTGATAATTCATTCAAAGACAATGTTCCTATTCTGCTGTGAAGGAAAAAAAAAAAAAAAGGTCACATTTGTTCTAATAAAAAAAAATCGTGGCTTTTTTTGGAGAAAATTTCGGAGAGCTCAAACAGCGTTGGAACCAAGCCCCAGCCGGGCTCCTTCCTTTTCCAGAGTAAACCCCTCACGTCGGAGCCCAAGACCCGCCCCCTCCGGTAATTATAAGTAACATTAAAACTGCCTCCCGGAGCAAGTTATTACTTCCAAGAATAATAGTCTGTTACTACAAGAAACTAATTAACAGCATGCAATGAGGGAGAAAAATTCAATTAATTAGTGGTTTAATAAGCGCTCCCAATGACTCAGGCCCAGCTTGGGGGCCTTAGGGTGGGAGAGAGGCTGGGTTGGGGATGGGGGTGCGTGTGGGGCTCAGCACCCTGTGGGGACAGGGCGGCTCCTGAGGCCCAGGAGAATCTAGGAGGAGAGCTCCCCTGTCGGTTCAGCCCTGGTTTTGCTGAGTCCCTGCGGGGCTGAGGCGTTCATTGCCCCCCCCCCACCCCCGTTACATCGCAGGGTTCTCTTAGGGTAGGATCGTCCCCGGATGGTGGCTTGGTAGCTTTGAGGGGTAGGAGAGATTTTCTTTTCCGCGCGCATCCCGTCTGCTTGAGCGCATGCGTAGAGCTCAGAAGGTAAACTAACTGGCAAGCCTCTGCCCTCTCCTTCCATCCTGTGGGTCTTGGGGATCGAACTCACTGTGGTCAGGCTTGGTTGCAACTGTCAGTATCTGCTGGGTCATTTCACTGGCCACTCCCCCTCTTTGTATAACGACTGGGATTGAGTGTGGAGCTCACCGATTGGCTAGACTGGAATGCTGGCCCCGGGATCTTCCTTTTCCCACCTCCCAGTGCCGGGTTTCAGGCTGTGCCGCAGCTCTGGGTTCTGGGGATTGAACTCGGGTACAGCGAGCAGTTTCTCTCTGAGCCTTCTCCCTCATCTCTGAATTATTTAAAAATACAAGTCCTCATATCTCTTCCCCTAGACTGAAATCAGTTCCTACTAACCTAACATCCTGTTCGGTCCACTCGAGTCTATGCATCGACTTCTTCCCCATGTTGACAGCTCTCTCTACCTCTCCACCTTCTTTTTTTCCTTTAAAAAAGATTTTATATGCTGGGCAGTGGTGGCGCACACCTTTAATCCCAGCACTTGGGAGGCAGAGGCAGGTGGATTTCTGAGTTCGAGGCCAGCCTGGTCTACAGAGTGAGTTCCAGGACAGCCAGGGCTACACGGAGAAACCCTGTATAGAAACACTGCCCCCCACCCAAGAGCTAGGCTTGAAGCTGAGTTCTTTATAAATGTCTCCTCTGGTTATAAGCCCTCTTCCCCTCTCCCGCCACCATGTGGCTGGGTCTCTGGGTCTCTGGACTTTTCCTTTGTGAACGTTCTGTAATGACAGTCACCTATGAAATAGCCTCTGTCCTCCCCTCCATGCCAGTTGTGACTCCACCTGACGTAGAGGTGAAGAAGAGGCCGGTATCCACTAGGCGCTTAATAAGTACACGGTAGCTAAACAGAGGGGTACGGGTGCTGCTCCCAGGGTGGCAAGAGGAGTGTGTGCTCCTGAATGCAGTTGCCTATAGAGGTCAGGCTGCTCAAAAGTGGGACATGAGCCATGCCACACCTAGGAAGACAAAGACCATCTCATGGGTGCCCAGACAGTAGGTGGCAGAGTGTGTGTCATGAAATCCCCAGGCTGAAGAGGCAGGCTGGGTTAAATTGTGGTGTAATGGGGGGCCACCCCTGGTTCTGGAGCACCATTACGCCATCCTAGCCTGTCCCCTGAGAGTGCTCAGTGTCACAGCTTACCCTTGATGAAGTCCTCTCAGCTGGCTGCAGTTGACCTGGGGCGGCAGCTAAACTTGGTGCCTGCTGGGACTGGGTTACCCTGACCTGTCCTCTCCAGCCCCTGCATGTCGCATGTCGCCATCAAAGCAGCTGCCGTGGGCCTGCCGTTTCCAGAGGGAGGCCAACGGGCGCTTAGTGAATGTATGGTTTTAATTTATGACAATTCTAATCCCATTATGGGTTCCCTTTTGTCTGTAGCCTGCACAGCGGCGTTTAATTACGGCCAACCTAGAATTCCCACACACAGGGGATCCCGCCTGCCAGCACCCACCCTCCCCAGCCTGAGGGAGTTTGGTGGCCCCACATAGCAGAGTCCACAGAGGAGGGGGGCTCCCTGGCCATGTGGTGCTGGCATTAGAGCAGTATCCTCCACAGGATGCGCGGTGTTGCCTGCTGGGTAATAATGAGATCTGCAGTGTGTGCTGGACCAGGCACCCGTGTGCAGCCTGTATAGCTGCTGGGACAGAGGTGGGGTACCCTGGGATGGCAGGGGCGTGGGCATCTCAGAGACCTGCTGAAAGGCAGAGAGATGTACCTTAGTAGGCGGTACTTCCTGGGCATGCACAAAACCCTGGGCTCCATCCTGGTACTGCATTAAACCACACAGAAACAGGAAGACGTGAAGTTCAAGACCATCCTCAGGAAGAGCGAGGCTCCAGCTAGCCTGGATTTTATGAGATCCTGCCTTAAAAGAAAAAAATGAAAGAGGACAACTCTACTGGGGTGGCCTGTGCCCCCATCTGCCCACCCGAGAAAAGGATGCCTCCCAAGATGGCCGAGGAGGCAAACTCCAGTCGGGCTCAAACACATGGTGACTATGTAACACTGTGGTGTTGATGGAGGCCACTGGAGAGTGGATTGTAAAGCACTGCAGTGGAGAGGTCAGGGGTCACAGGTCAGGGGTCAGGGGTCACCGGTCAGGAGCTGATCCCTGGCTGCCAGGAAGTTCCTGTGTGACTCCAGGTCATAGCTCCTTTCTCTAATCTTAGGGGCATGTCTTAAGGTTTTACTGCTGTGAACAGACACCATGACCAAGTCAACTCTTATAAGGACACCATTTAATTGGGGCTGGCTTACAGGTTCAGAGGTTTAGTCCAGTATCATCAAGGCAGGGCATGGCAGCATCCAGGCAGGTGTGGTGCAGGAAAAGCTGAGAGTTCTACATCTTTATCTGATGATGAAGGCTGCTAGCAGAATACTGACTTCCAAGCAGCTAGGATGAAGATCTTTTGTTTTGTTTTGTTTTGTTTTGTTTTGTTGGTTTTTTGGATTTGTTTTTTTCAAGACAGGGTTTCTCTGTGTAGCCCTGGCTGTCCTGGAACTCACTGTGTAGACCAGGCTGGCCTCGAACTCAGAAATCCGCCTGCTTCTGCCTCCCAGAGTGCTGGGATTACAGGCATGTGCCACCACCGCCCAGTTTAGGATGAAGATCTTAAAGCCCACGCCCACAGTGACACAACTACTCCAACAGGACCACGCCCACTCCAACAGGACCACACATGCAAACAGTGCCACTCCCTGGGCTGAGCATATACAAACCATCACAAGACTAAGCCTAAAAACCTAGGCTTCAGGCAGCCAATCAGAAATTACCACACACCTGACCTCAAGCAAGGACAATAGTCAGCAGTTTCTGGCCAGCTCCGAGCCCCAGTAATGGAAAGTCCTTAGAGATGGAGTAGACAAAGCCCACCTCAGGGTTCCTCAGCAACAGTTTCCAGCCACCACGCCCCGGTAATGGTTCTGGAATGCCTAAAGATAGAGCAAGACAAAGCTTGCCTATCCCAGAAGGCCTTTAATGTGCTTTAAAAATCGGGCCTTTGAGCGCATCTTGGTAAAGGGAGACCCAGCATGCTGGACCTGTGCAGGATGCACAACGCACTCCTTGTATTTACAGACTAATGAGCCCGGGGTCTCACTCTTCAGCAAATCATGGACCCTCACACTTCCTCACCTATAAAGCAGGGAAGGTGACAGCGCTTCCTGGCCTCCTCCTGAGGACAAGGGGCGGCTTCGGATCATACAGGAGGGCACTCACTCAGCTCACCGCTGTCACTGACGGTGGCATCTGACCTGGACACGGGGCTAAGGCTGTGGAGCCTCTGGCGGGTCATGCTCTCGGTGTGTGACTTCCTCGTGCCTCAGTTTCCCAACTTCTGAAAGGAGAACTGTGTGGTGCCCAGCACATGAAGGGCTGTAACAAGCCACAACGGCTGTGGCATCGTTTCTTGGAGGGTTGACTGGCTTGGATACGTCAATGTCCAAGGTCTGAGGGCGGGGCTGGAGTGGGCATGGGCCCTCCTGGTGCCCATGGGACTGGAGTGAGAGACGGAAGACCCTGGGAGGCAGGCAGCAGACCCTGGGCAGAAGACGTGAAGGCCCAGGATCCATCTCTAGTGAAACCGCAGGCCTCTTTGATTGTGTCCTTGTAGGAGACAGGTACTGGCCTTTGGGTCTCTCTGGCTGAGGTCTGTGGCAAGGCCTGGCTGGGACTTCTGCTAATCCAAGCTTTGGCTCCGAATCTATGAAGCACAATGATAAGTCTATGCTGCTGCTGTGCTGGAGGTGTACAAATGACAGTGAGGTGACAGTGACTCCAGCAGAGCCAGCACATCTCAGGCAAAAATATAACTTGAAAGATTTATATTAATCTGGGCTTGACATTAGCACATCTCAGGCAAAAATATAACTTGAAAGATTTATATTAATCTGGGCTTGACATGAGACTCTATATGTCACATGTCCAGGGGAAGGATGAAGTGACCAGAAGGGAGTGTACTATGGGGCAGGTGTCATCAGGATCAATGCTCTCTCCTCCCCTTCCTCCTCCCTCCTCCCTTTTCTACTCCTCCCCTTCCTCCTCCTTTTTCTTCTCCCTTTTCTCTTCCCCTCCCTCCTCCCCTCTGTCCTCCTCCTCCTCCCATCCCTCCTTCCCTCCTCCCTTCTCTCCTCCTTCCCTCTCTCCTCCCCTCCCTCCTCCTCCCTCTCTCTTCCCCTCCCTCCCCCCTCTGTCCTCCCCCTCTTCTCCCCTCCCTCCTCCCCCTCCTCCCTTCTCTCATCCTTCCCTCCCTCCTCCCCTCCTCCCTTCTCTCATCCTCCCCTCTTTCCTCTCCTCCCTCCTCCTGCCTCTCTTTTCCCCTCCCTCCTCCCCTTCCTCCTCCCCCTCCTCTGTGATCTGTGGGGTTCTCTGTTTGCTGGCTTGCTTGACACACAGTCACACACACAGCCGCACACACCCACAGTGACATGGGAAGGAGTTTCTTTCCCTTTTATCTGTACTTTTTGCCTCCTGGTCCCTGGTGCTGCACACAGTCCCCCCTTTTCTGTGATGTTCGCCATTCTAATTAAGTGGAAAAGTTTTTTTTTATTCTGTACAATTCTCCAGTTATGAATAATGATATTGGCTCATAAATGAAAATCACTTTTCTATTTAAATTCTCTGTGTAATTTTTTTTCTGATTTGAAAAAAAAAGGAATTAGGAACCCAGAGCTCTTGGGTCATTTGCAAGTTATTCATTTTAAGCAGGGCCCTTAGCTAGCTCATTAACGGTGAGTGTGGGGCCCAAGTTAAACGCGAGGATGTTAATTACCTTGCAGGCTTCCATGGGAATAGAGGGCCAGCTCCTGGATTGGTAGAAGTTTGGTAGGGAAACATGATTCTGTTCTAGAATCCATGAGGAAGGGAGCCTGGCTCAAAGAGATCTTAGGAGGGCATATGGGGGAGGGTCCCAAGATTTAACCCCGAGGCCATTTTCCCAGAACCTGAGGACTCTGGGATGAGGTGAGTGGGTGGGTCATGAGTCTGAGTGAGGGGCCACAAGGAAATGGTCAGTGTGTGTAATGAGGAATGTGCTGATGGTCAGTGTGTGTAATGAGAAATGTGGTAATGGTCAGGGTGCATGAGGAGGAATGTGCTAATGGTCAGTGTGTGTAATGAGGAATGTGCTAATGGTCAGGGTGCATGAGGAGGAATGTGCTAATGGTCAGGGTGCATGAGGAGGAATGTGCTAATGGCCAGGGTGCATATGGAGGAATGTGCTAATGGTCGGGGTGCATAAGGAAGAATGTGCTAATGGTCAGGGTGCATGAGGAGGAATGTGCTAATGGTCAGGGTACACAAGGAGGAATGTGCTAATGGTCAGGGCGCATAAGGAGGAATGTGCTAATGGTCAGTGTGTGTAATGAGGAATGTGCTAATCATCAGGGTGTGTAAGGCGGAATGTGCTAATGGTCAGGGTGCATAAGGAGGAATGTGCTAATGGTCAGTGTGTGTAATGAGGAATGTGCTAATCATCAGGGTGTGTAAGGCGGAATGTGCTAATGGTCAGGGTACACAAGGAGGAATGTGCTAATGGTCAGTGTGTGTAATGAGGAATGTGCTAATCATCAGGGTGTGTAAGGCGGAATGTGCTAATGGTCAGGGTGCATAAGGAGGAATGTGCTAATGTTCAGGGTGCATGAGGAGGAATGTACTAATGGTCAGGGTGCATAAAGAGGAATGTGCTAATGGTCAGGGTGCATAAGGAAGAATGTGCTAATGGTCAGGGTGCATGAGGAGGACTATGCTAATGGTCAGGGTGCATGAGGAGGAATGTGCTAATGGTCAGGGCGCATAAGGAGAAATGTGCTAATGGTCAGGGTGCATGAGGAGGAATGTGCTAATGTTCAGGGTGCATGAGGAGGAATGTGCTAATGTTCAGGGTGCATGAGGAGGAATGTGCTAATGGTCAGGGTGCATAAGGAAGAATGTGCTAATGGTCAGGGTGCATGAGGAGGAATATGCTAATGGTCAGGGTACACAAGGAGGAATGTGCTAATGGTCAGGGTGCATGAGGAGGAATGTGCTAATGGTCAGGGTACACAAGGAGGAATGTGCTAATGGTCAGAGTGCATGAGGAGGAATGTGCTAATGGTCACGGTGCATGAGGAGGAATGTGCTAATGGTCAGGGTACACAAGGAGGAATGTGCTAATGGTCAGGGTACACAAGGAGGAATGTGCTAATCGTCTGAGAACTGTGTCTAAATTCTCAGACTTGGTCATTTCATGTCTATAACCTGTGGCTATATCTAGGCATTGGTCTTGGTGGGTTATTTAAAGGGGGCGGGGCTACTAGAGAGGTGGGTCAACCGTTAAGAGCACTTGCTGCTCTTGCTGAAGACCTGGGTTCAGTTCCCAGCACCCGTGTGGTGGCTCGCAATCATCCTTAATTCCAGTTCCGGGGAATTTGGTGCCTTCTCTCTCCCACACATGTGGTGCACAGTTACACATACATGCAGGCAAAATCCCCATCCATATAAAATTAAGAATAATTTTTTAAAAAGAGGGCTGGAGAGATGAGTCAGATGTCAGGAGTATTTAGTGCTTTTGTGGAGGATCTAGGTGTGATTTCCAGCACCCACATGGTGGCTGGCCAACTGTTTATAACTCTAGTGGTGATGATCTGACTCTCTCCCAGCTTCTAGTGGGCACCGGGCATTCATGTGGTATATGCACACACATGCCCACACACATATACATAAAATAAAAATAAAAATGATTTTTTATTTCATATATACAAGTGCTCTGTCTTCAGACACACCAAAGGAGGGCATCAGATCCCATTATAGATGTTGTGAGCCACCACGTGGTTGCTGGGAATTGAACTCAGGACCTCTGAAAGAGCAGACAGGCTTTTAACCACTGAGCCATCTCTTCAGTCCCCAATAGATAACTTTTTTTTAAAGATTTATTTATTATTATATGTAACTTTAGACACATCAGAAGAGGGCGTCAGATCTCATTATGGATGGTTGTGAGCCACCATGTGATTACTGGGAATTGAACTCAGGACCTCTGGAAGAGTAGTCAGTGCTCTTAACTGTGGAGCCATCTCTTCAGCCTCCAATAAATAACTCTTAAAAGAAAAAGACACAAAGTTGAGAGTGGGGGGGGTGGGAGAAAAGGGGGGGCTAGGAGTTAGGAAGAGGCGTGGGTGTGAATGTGATCAGAATACATTGTGTTCTGTATAAAATTCTCAAAGATTAGCAGGGCAGTGGTGGCGCCCGTCTTTAATCCCAGCACTTGGGAGGCAGAGGCAGGCGGATTTCTGAGTCTGAGGTCAGCCTGGTCTACAGAGTGAGTTCCAGGATAGCCAGGGCTACACAGAGAAACCCTGTCTCGAAAAACCAAACAACAACAACAACAACAAAAAATTCTCAAAGACTGATGAACATATTAAATGAAGCGGAAGGGGGGGGGGTAGACAGACAGTCATGTTGACCTTTAGTTTCTACACATACGCACCTCATACGTGTGTATACCCACGTAGTCATGGACACACAAGAAAGCCAGACACAAGGCAGGCCTCTTGGCTTTGGCCTCTGGTGGCAGACGACAGCTGGGTGGAGGAGGCTTGGCTGGGCGGTGGCAGACATTGTGGGGAATCCAGCGTTTCTGACCTCCTTCTCCATCCTCCATCTCCACCGTAGCGACGCACTGGCTGTTCGATTATTTATTTACTGCTTTTATTTTCATCGACTTATTTTTTAAAAACTGAAATTTAGTTTAAAGGGGAACTTTATATTTCAGCGGTAAAAGGGAAACTGGCACCCCAGTCATAAATCCAAAGAAACATAAAAATGAATACATGACTATTAAAATAAATAACGTCCGTTCCTGCGTCCTCTGAAAGCAACTCCCACACAGCACAAGCTGCCTCCACTGTGCTGTGGAGATCCCGGGATGAAGTAGAGAAAGCACTGTTCGCCCTTGTGCTCTGGCAGCGTGCGGGGGACAGGTGACCCGCCCAGGGCCCCGCCCAGGGACCTGACTCTCTGTGGCAGGCGGCCCACTGTGTAGCTGAAGCCCAGAAGCTGCAGGGGCAAAGGCAGACCTGGGGAATTTCCTGGCATTTTGGACTTCAGGGAGTACCATGCAAATGATATGCAAATCACACATATGTAAATTCCACCCTAGCCGGTCTAAGGTGCTCTGGGGATGCGAGGCTCAGCTGTGTGGCCAGAGCTCCTACCTAACTTCTTCTCCTGGGGCCAAGGATTTGCAGCACGGAGCCAGAGGGCTGGGCAGGGAGCACTGGTTTGGGGGTCTGGAAGGAAACCGTAAGCTCTGCTGCTACTCAACCAGGTGACCTTGGATGGCCCCTGGGTCCTCCCTGGATCTCAGCGGGGTTTTTTCTACAGGTAAAAAGGTGGAGAAAGCAAAGCAAAGTCTAGAGATTTGGGGATAGTCAAGATTGCGGGCCATGGCGCTGGCTCCAAGGTGTAGGTTAACATTCCCCAGAAACTTGGATGAGATGAACATCCAGTTGTACGGACAGTAGAGAAGGAGCCCGCTGTCGTGGGGGTGGGCCTCTTCTGTCTAGTTAGTAGAAGCTGTGAGTACGGCCTGCTGCCATCTGAGGGACTGAGACCGGCTTGTCATTTGACCTGTAGGTATTTGACATCTGGGTAGCATCATCTGGGCAGATACGGGCATCCTCCCACCTAAGCAATTAACTTTAAATCGGGCAGTGGTGGCACACGCCTGTAATCCCAGCACTTGGGAGGCAGAGGCAGGCGGATCTCTGAGTTCAAGACCAGCCTGGTCTATAGAGTGAGTTCCAGGACAGCCAGGACTACACAGAGAAACCCTGAAGTTCCCCACTGCATTCGGAAGTCAGAGGACCACTTGAGGAAGTTTGTTCTTGCCTTCTATCATGTGGGTTCTGGGGACCAAACTTAGGGGCTACCCCAGTATTCACTCTGTAAGATGGGGGTCTAGGTGCTGGGTTTGGAGATTAGGGAAGGAGGCAGAAGCAGCAGGCTCCAGGGCGGGGTGGCAGAACTGACCCAGGGTCCCATCTTTCAGGCCCAGCTCTTTATCCTTTTTAAAATGCAAATCCCAGGAGAGCTGACAAGTTCCAGCTTCTCCTTTTTCTGAGGCGCAGAGGATTTGAGGCCCTGCGAGCTGACATGGGAGACTTAGACTCGCTCCGTCAGCTCTGCCTTCATCCCCTGTGATGTGTAGCTGCTGTCGGAGGCAAGCCTCGGCTTAGGTCCCAGCCCTTGTCCACGGTAGGCTGCCTCTGCCCTGAGGATACTATCACCCCCTCCTCATTCCCTCAGAGCTGTCTCCTCCTCCAGGAAGTCTTCCCCAAATGTCCAGCCCCTGTCCAAGGAGGTGACCCGTCATGTGCATTGTGTGTGTGCGTGTGTATGTGTGTGTGTGTGTGTGCGCGCGCGCGCGCGCGCACGCACCATTTCCAGGTCCACTCTTCTGTAACTGCCCCATTTCCGGTCCCACTCCTCTGCGTTGGTCTGGTGTGACTAACACAGGAGGAAGGACTTCCGCGCTGCTTCGCTCTGACTTCTGGTCCACCCAGGCCGTGCCCTGCTCCCGCCTGTGGTGAATGATGCAGGAATGGATTGAGAATCCTGGTTCCCATTCACTTTGCAGCCAGGCCTCAGTGAGGGCATCTGGGCAATGGAGGCAGAGCTCAGGGAACAGAAGGCAGGCGCTTGCCTGCTAAAGTCCCTGCAGTTCCGGACCGTGACCATGTGGATGGGGATATCTCTTCCTGGGACTGAGTCCCGTGGGCAGTGAAGGTCTTTTTGCCAAGAGGCTGAGGCCTTGGGTTCTAGTCTCCTCAGGAGCCTGGGAGTAGAACAAGGTTGAGGAATGGAGGGGTGTGTGTGTGTGTCTGTGCATATGTCTGTGTGTGGTATGTGTGTGTCTCTATGTGTGTCTGTGTCGTTGTATGTATGTGTGTGTGTCTGTGTGTGGTATGTATGTCTGTGTGTGTGTGTGTGGTTTATGTGGTGTGTGTGTCTATGTGTGGTGTATATATGTCTGTGTGTGGTGTATGTGTTTGTGGTATGTATGTGTCTCTGTGTGTGGTCTGGGTGGTGTATGTGTCTGTATGTATGACTTGTGTGTGTGTGGTATGTGTGGTGTGTGTGTGTGTGTCTGTGTGTGTGGTGTGTCCATGTGTCCGTGTGTGTCCTTGTGTGTGTGTGTGTGTGGTGTGTTTCTGTGTGTGTATGGTTTGTGTGTGTATGTCTATATGTGGTGTGTGTGTGTCTATGTGTATGTGTGTGGTATGTGTGTGATGTGTGTATCTCTGTGTGTGTGGTCTGTATCTGTGTGTGTGTGTGCATGTGGTATGTGTGTGGTATATGTGTGTCTATGTGGTATGTGTGTGGTGTGTGTTTCTGTGTATGTGGTGTGTATCTGTATGTGTAACTAGATCCTGTTATACATAATCAAGGGCAATTGGATGAACAGATACAATAGGGGCTCCACTTTTCTCTTCCCCAGGGTATGTCCCCACCTCTCTGGCCCCCCCCACCCTGAACCTGCTTCATCAGGTAGCAGGTGTTGCCAGCAAGGAGCTCCGAGCCTGGTGGAAGAAGGTGGTGGGATGGGGTCCCCGAGTCACTGGACGGGAACACTCCTGAAGGGGCTGGAACTACAGGGTGCGTTTCCACCCCTTCGATCCACACGCCAAGCTATGCCTGCACCATGGGGTGCTGCCCCTCAGAGGCTGTAATGGTGGGGTTTGTCCTTGACAGAGCTGCCGGGTGCCCAGCTGTGCTATCTGCCCTGCCCAGACCCGCAGCTATCCAGCAGCCAGTGTGGTGAGGTGGGGGACGGGCGTGGCCCCCTTCCTCCAGGTTTTCTCTCTTTGTTCCCTCGTGAGGGGAGGGGACTCACGCTGCAGGGTATTAACTAGAAAATACACCCCACACTATGCGAGCGAGGTCAGCTGCCTGGTGACGTAACATTTTTTACTGCTTTGCTCTTCGTGGATAAGAGGAGGTCTTTGCCACAGTGATCGTGTTGTGGGGACCGCCAGTGGTTCCCGCTGGCCTCGGCGGGTCCCAAGGTGGTCCCTGCTGGCCTCAGCCCTGACCCAGTGTGGTTCTTAAAAGCCCCTCTGCGTTGGAGATCAGATCTTCAGATTTGCCTAGAGCCGGAGAACAGGATGGGGAAACTGAGGCTCAGATAGCCCCTCTCCCATCCCTTCACCTCACTCCAGGTGTCTGAGCCCCTTTAGGATCCCACAGAAATCTCCGAGCCTTTAAAATATGTATCGGCCCGCCAAATGGGGAAAGAAAACTGGGAAATCGAAATTAATAAATGTTAAATGTCTGCACAGAATAACACGAGGTCAGATGCATTAATTACCACATTTGGTATTCATAAATGTGTCATTACTTGAGAAAGCAATTTGTCAGCTACGTTTCAGAGTAGGCCAGAGAGAATGGATGGAAGACACAGCCAATTATCAATGGTACCACGGCCCGCCAGTCCAACAAGTCTGACAGCCAAATTAGAAAAATCCCTTTAAAAAAAAAAAAAGAAAAGAAAAATCCCTTTAAAAATTGTTGGCCAAAAAAAAAAAAAAGTTGTATTTAATGAGAGTTGCTGGTGTACTTTGCTCTGGTCCAGGGAGGGAAGATTGTAAAATATTTGCTGGGGGCTGTCAAGATGGCACAGTGGCTGAAGGCGCTTGCTACCAAGCCTGACTACTTGAGTTTGATCCCCAGGACTGGTAAGGTGGCAGGAGACGGCTGAGCAGGAATTGGGCTCAGGAGCTGGAGGCCCTGACTGCTGGGCAGACTGAGGAGCAGCTGCTGTGTGGGCTGAGGGAGGACTCTCAGGGCCCTGCTGGCCCTGCTGTTAATCCTTAGCACCCACCTCTGGGACAGCTACCTCAGCTGAGCTGTTTCTCACCTCCCCTTGCTTCTGTCCTCTGCAAGGGGACCGAGGCGGGGACCGAGGACTCGAGGCCCCATTGTCACAGAAGGCCAGGATTAAGCCGTTAGTGCCCATGGCCCAGTTCCCACTCCAGGGAAGCGAGGAGGGCCCAGGCCATACAGGTTGGCAGAGACTCTCCTCCCCACTTCCTCAGCAGGGCTCCCGTGACCATCTCTCTCCCTGAATCCCAGGGCTGTGTCCCGAGTTAACAATTGTTGGGTGCGGATCAGAGCCAGTTAGGTCAGATAACTGATGTTCAGGGCTAAGTGGGTCTTGTCCTTCCCAAGCAGTCAGGCGAGGACAGCGGCGTGGTTCAGACCCGGCTGTGTCCTGGGTGACACTTCAGACCGCTCCTGTAGAAAAGAAAGGGCGATGTTCTCCTGAGATACCAGGATGCGGGGGTTCTGCTCCCATGCCCCTCATCACCCCTCTGCAAGGATAGCCAGCTAGCTGAGGTGCTTGCCACGGACAGCCCCCCCCCCTCCAGGCTGACCTTCCTCTCCTTCAGAACCCGCTGTGCCCCTCAGCTGACATGTGTACTGCCTCGTATAGGAATACCAAGGCAGCGAAATGGTAGAGACATACACTTCATCAACAGATGGTCACGAGGGAGAGATGATGTTTGTAGTGACCCGGAAAGTCCTGAGGTGCTGGAAGAGAAGACTGAGAGACAAACGGTGGGACAGCACTGGCTTTTCAAGGAGCTGGAGCAGTGGATCTTGACATTCCGAACACTGCGACCCTTCAATATATATAGTTCCTCACACTGCGGAGACCTCCAACCATAAAATTATTTTTGTTGCTACTTCATAACTGTCATTTTGCTACTGTTAGGAACTGCCATGCAGAGCTCTGCGTTTTCTGATGGTCTTAGGCAACCCCTGGAAAAAGGTCATCTGACACCCCCCAAAGGGGTTGAGACCCACAGGTTGAGAACCACTGAGCTGGAGGGGGTAGGGGGATCAACAGATTTGGGAAGGAAGGCCCCGAGGTAGAAGCAATGGGGCTGTTGTGAGGTGAAGATGCATGCACGGGGAGGAATGTGGGGATAAAGGGTTGTAGGAAGAGCAGAGGGCAGCTTCTAGGATTTGCAGTAAGGCTGTGGTGGCTGGGGAGTAGAGGGGGTGTGGGGGAGGGGCAGGCAGACTGGGGCTGACCTTTTGGAGATCAAGCTGGTGGGACTTGTTGATTGGATGCAGGAGAGCCGGACACAGAGGGATAGAGATGAGCGCATATGTGGCCTGCCTCACTGGGATAGGAGCCTGAGGGAGGTGTAGAGGCACAGGGGATCCATGTTTGGCATTTCCCATGGCAGTGGCGTTGTCACCGGTGTGGAGAAAGGTCGGGTCTCTCAGGAGAATCGTGGAGTGAAAGGTGTGCTCACCAGGCACTGGAGAGTCTTACCCTGGCGTGTCTGCTCTAGCTGGCCATGGGCTCCCAGGGGCACAGAGCTGCCTCTAATGATTGCGTCTCCAGGGCTTCGGGGCTCAACTCAGGTATCCAAGCCTGCAACCGCTCCGCTTACTTAAAGGCTTGACTGACAAAATAAGTAGTTTGGAAGCAAACAGTTTACTGTGCAGAATGTTCTCTGTCTGCCTAGCTCTGCTGAGGGCGAGACGGGGACTGCAGAGGGTGGGGCGGGTGGAGCAGAAGTAACAGACTGTATCATGAGAAACAGTGAGAGGCTGGGGCCATGGCTTAGCTGGCAGGACGCTTGCCCAGCTCCCATGTGCAAAGCCCAGTCTGATCCTAGGTACTGAATAAACAGCCTTCCATCCCAGCCCTGGAGAGATTACAGCAGGGGTGGGGGTGGTCGGAGGGGCTCAAAGTCACTAGCAAACACTTAAGTCTCAGGATCCAGGATCCTGTCTCAGGAGCAAAGTGAAACAGAGACAATATAGCCTGTAGAGATGTCAGAGGCAGGAGGATCTCTGTGGGATTAAGGACAGCTTTGGCTATACAGTGAGTTCCAGGCCAACCAGGGCTATACAGTGAAACCTCGTCTAAATATATCTATATCTTTATCAGTATCTATATCTATATCATATCATATCTATCTATCACCTATCTACGTATGTATCTATGTATCTATCACCTATCTATGAATCTATGTATCTATGTATGTATCACCTATCTACTATCTATGTATATATGTGTCTATGTATCTATGTATGTATCTGTCTATGTATGTATGTATCTATCTATGTATTTATGTTTCTATGTATCTACCTACCTACCTACCTATCTACCTATTGGTGGAGGGGTATCTGGGATGTTCCTTAGAGGTCAGGGGCCTCTTAAATAGAGGGCATCTGAATACAGAGCTGGGTGGTTGAGGTACAGCGGTGTGGTTATTTGGAGGAAGTATATAGAAGCAAATGAGTCTCCTGTGCCTGAGGCTGGTGGAACATCAGGAGAGACCTGTGGTTCTGTGTCTTCCTGACTCTGTACTGCTTACCTTCCCTTGATTAAATGGCCAGATACACTCAGGGGATGGAGAGTTTGCTGGCAATTTCCCCCCTTTCCCATAATTTTTATGTTTTAGAAGAAATCACTGAGTAGAGGGGTCAAGAGGCTGGCTCATCGAGCGAAAGAGACAGGTGAATTCTGTGTCTCTCTCGCTGTGCCACTTTCCTGGGGCTAGCTGCGGATCTCACTTTGCCACCGTGGGGGAGGGCGTGTGAGCGGGCTCGGTGACACAAAGTGATGGACTGGTAACAGCATGTAACAGTGTAATGCCTTAATGGGGCTGTTAGCTGCAATCACACAAAAGTCATCCTGCCCCGTCGCTGTCTCAGCTGCCTCAGAAAGCCTTCCTCCTGGTTCTGTTATGTAAGCCTCAAGGGGGTGGGGTCTCATGGAGATAGACAGGTGTGTGGTCAAACCCTCAGACTGGCTCCTCCCCCTTCCCCAGCATCCTGGTGCAATGGAGGCCGGAGAAACAGTTGGTGTCTTGGTGAGGGGCTGTGAGGCTCCAGGCTCATTCTCCAGCTCAGCTCTGTCCCAGCTCAGTGGGCCGAGGCTGAATCAATGGGTTAGGCTGCAAAGAACACAGTAGGAGAGAGTGTGTGGCCTCTGGGGGAGCGCGAGGGGTCACGGGCTGCCCCTCTTCCAGAGGAGGGATGAGCCAATTTAGTGTTAACTGCGACTCTTTAAAAAACGCTGCTATGTAATTCCGTGGATAGAGTGCTTGCCCAGCACGCGTGGAGCCCTAGGTTCCTGCCCCAGCGAGCACTGTAACACCTGTGATCCTAGCACTTGGGCCACGGAGGCAGGAGGATCCAAAGTTCAACGTTATCCTCCAGGCACATAATTAGTTTGAAGAAAACTTGGGCTACTTGAGACTCTGTCCCAAATTACAAAGGAGGAAAAGGAAGAGAAGAAGATGAGGAGGAAAAGGAAGAGAAGGGGGAAGAGAAAGAGGAGGAGGAAGGAGAGGTGGGAGAGGAGGGAAAGGGGGAGAAGGGGAGGAAGAGAAGGAAGAGGAGGAGGGAAAGGAGGGGAAGGGGAGGAGGAGGGAAAGGAGAGGAGGGAAGGAATAGGAAGGAGAGGAAGGAAAGGGGAGGAGGAAGAGGAGGAGAAAAAGGACTTACGATATGGCTAAAAGGTTAAGGTGCCTTCGGCTAAGTCTATTGACCTGAGTTTGATCCTCAGAAACCCACTCAATGGAGGGAACCAACTGCACATGTATCATGACACATGTGTGCTGAAGAACACACACACACACACCAAGTAAATAACTGTAAATTAAAAAAAAATCCACTCAACTTATTCAAACGATTTACTTAATTTGCATGTGTGTGTGATGTGTGCGTTTTACTTGTGTGCAGGACCTGAGAAGGTCAGAGGTGTCAGAGCCCCCTGGAGCTTGAGTTACTGATGGCTGTGGCTGCTGGGAGTGAAACCCAGCTCCTCTGCAAGAGCAGCAGGTGCTCTTAGCCCACCTCTTCAGCCTCCAAACCCTTAAAAATAAAAGGGAAAGGGAAAGACCCTCGCAGACCACGCCCTCACTCCTGGGCGCTGTGTGCTTAGTCTACAGGGTCTCTTCCTGGGCTTCCTCTCAGTGCCTCGGGACTCACAGGACCTGGGCCTGAATGAGGATGCCTCTCTTGATCTGGTTGTTGACTTGGGCGGGTCACGTTCCTGAGGCTGAGCAAATCTTGTCGCTGTTAAATTTGGGGGAGCAGAGATTCCCATGGAAGATCTAGGTTCGAATTTAACCCTGCGATCCCCGATCCACCAAAGATGGCTCATGAAATTTGTGGCAAGGCTGTAGCCACGTGGCGTGGTCATACTGCCCTGAGCGTGGGGCATGAGTTGCTGGCACCGGCAGCAAGAGCTTTGGGAAGTGGAGGTGAATGTGGAGAAGGATGCCAATGGTAAAAGAGCATGTGTCACGTAAGGGGGGGGACAACATGGGGAGGGCAGGTTGGGGCCCTACAGGTTAAGGCTTTAGAAAGCTGAAGAGTATGGATATTCTACAGAGCACCCCTCCCCCGCTTACTCCAACACACAGGTCCTAGGGCCGCCTGGACTCTGAAGTGACAGATGTCACTCCTGGACAGCTGGCTCCCTCCGAGTGAGAAGTGAGCTCTGCCTGACTTTCAGGAGAGAGATTCATTTCCTGGATCGGGATGCTGACCCAGGCTACAGCGTGGGGAACGCAGGGGGTGCAGAGATCTGGGGGAAGCTGTGAACAGAGGTACCACTGGCCTTCCTGGCTGGGAAGCCTCTTCTATCTGTTCCCCGGAGTTCTGTCCATCCCTTCCCCTATCTCATCGATCTCCTATGCATAGGAGTTGGCGATGGGATCGGAATCGGGAAGCTGGGATAGACAGAGTGGGAAAACAGAGAGGAGGAAGACGGCAGACAGATGTTGCGTTTCAGGGCCCGGGCCAGCAGCCAGCTCTAGGCAGGCCGCAGAATGGGCAGACGGAAGACACCCAACAAATTCTCTATTAATTCGAAAACAAATAGAAGAAGGTTGAACATCTTTCCTTTTATTAATGACAAGGCTAGAAATGAACATGAAAGAAACAGTTGCCATGTATCAGACACTGACTACCCCAGGCATCAGAAAAGTTCTGCAGCCTCCCTCCCTCCCCTCCTCCCTCCCTTTATCCCTCCCTCTCTCCATCCCTTCCTCTTTTCCTCCTCCTGTTTCCCTTCCCTTTTTTTCTCTTTCTCCCTTCTTTCCCCCTCCTCTCCCATCTCCTTTCTCTCCCTCCCAGCAGGGGCTCACATATCCCAGGCTAGCCTCCAATCCTCCATGTAGCTGAGGATGACCTTGAAATCCCCAATCTAGTTGACCCATACTTCCTGAGTTCTGAGGCCACCGTGCGCCCCCCCCCACACGCCCAGTTTCTGAGGTGCTGGGGATTAGGGGCAAATTTAGGGTTCTTGTTATGCCTGTCAAGCATGGTACCAACTGAGCTGTGTACCTAGATGTCACTCCAAAGTGTTACTGAAAAGGCGCGCGTGTGTGTGTGTGTGTGTGTGTGTGTGTGTGTGTGTTGCTCCAGGGGCTGAGCATGACACCTCCTTCAGGTAATTCAGGCTGGAGGGGGATGTGGGAGGGACCCAGGCCACTTCTCAGTTCTCTGAAACTGACCCACTGGGTTACTTGATTTTTTTAAATTTAATTTAATTATTTAATAATTTAATTTAATTTAATTAATTTTATGTGTATGAGTGTTTTGCCATGACTACACCTCATACATACAGCTGCAGAGACCAGAAGAGGGTATCAGATCCCCTTGGAACTGCAGTTACAAATAGTTGTGAGCCACTACCTGTATGCTGGGAACTGAACCTGTGTCTTCTGGAAGAGCAGTTAGTGCTCCTAACCTCCGAGTCATCTCTCTGGTCTGGGTGTGTCTATTTTTCTTGATGTCCCAGGAGAGATGGGCACCTATTTTTCCTCATAGTCACGTGTCCATGTCTTTGTGGCAGATCTGATCTGTATTTGTTGAATGAACATATAAGCCACAGGGCCAGTTTCTCTGGGACCTCGAAGAGGCTTCCCGGACCTGGGAGGGGTGGCTCTCACAGGAGACCTAAAGTTCGAATTTCACTCACGATGTCCTAGGAACAGGGGCCTTAAGAACCCTCGTTTTCTGAGGTTCTACCTTCTGGATGCTTCTTTTGAAAATCAATTATACCCCGATGAATAACGTATCACTCTAGATCATAACAGGGAGCTGCCATAAGTACTCATAGTCCTGTGGGTTGAGGGCTCTACTGGGTGACTGCCTCCTGGGGTCTCCCAGGCAGTTGTGCAGATGGAACAGGGGAACACGTGCTTCGTGGCCCCAAAGACACCGATGAGCAGGGATAAGTATTACACTCTTAAATTGTCCTTTATTTAGAGAACCACTGATCTGAAAAACCAGCAGGTTAACACCTGTATTAGTCAGGGTTCTCTAGAGAAACGGAACTTATAGAGTGAATCTTTCTCTCTATACGGAAAGAGGATTTATTAGATCGGTTTACAGGCTGTGGTCCAGCTATCCAACAATGGCTGAAGCTCTAAGAATCCAGAAGTTGCTCCGTCCAGGAGGCTGGATCTCTCAGCTGGTCTTCAGTATAAGCTAGAATCCCTGAAGAAGTGGGCTGTAAAGGAATGGACTTGCTATGGAGATTAGGACAAGCAGCAAATGTTAATTAGGCAAATGGCAAATATTTTTATATAGGCTTCCAGCAGAAGGTGCGTCCCAGACTGTGAAGGTGTGTCTCCTCACCTCAAAGATCCAGATTAGAAGTGGGCCTTTCTACTTCAAATTGAACAAAAGTCTCTCACAGGTCTGCCCTTTCACTTCCAGGTTTCAGTTAATTCCAGGTGTAGTCATGGTGGCAACCAAGAAGTAGTCACAGAACCCTTCCATCTCATCTGCAGCCAGCAGCGTCATAAGGAATGGGGGTGGAGGCACAGACAGGGCTATTTGTGATTCGAGGGCTCAGTCTTTCCCCACTCTATGGTGGTCAGCCATAATTTTGATCCCTGCCTTTTTCTATACTATCCCTGTACTCTTCCCTCTGTGGGTGCATGGGCTCAGGCACTTGATGAAATTCTGAGTCAAGAGTTTCTGCTGGTGGCAACCTCATACGCCATCAACGGCATCTGGCCTGGGCGGGGCTAATTCCCAACTAACAAACCTTTAAGAGTGTGTCTGTGCTAAGAGATAGTGTGAAGGTTAGCTTCACTACCACCTTGACCCAACCTAAAATCTCTTGGTTAGGGAGTCTCAGTGAAGGATTGGCCTGTGGGGAATTGTCTTCCCAGCCCACTGTGGGCGGCACCACTCCCTGTGCAGGGATCCTGAATGAGTGCAGAAATGGAGCTGCATTCACATATCTTTCTTCTCTTGACCGTCACTGTGATCTGACTAGCGCCCCGTCTTTCCCACAGTGATGGGTGTAACCTGCAACTGTAAGCTAGAGCCAACCCCCCCCCCCTCCCCTAAGTTGCTTTTGTCAGGGCTTTTTTTTTTTTATCGCAACTACAAAAACAAAAATAGGAAAACAAGTAATAGTGTGCACATCCTGATTCCTCTGTGTGAGATCAGAATACAGACTATGAGAATGCCCTTACCCATCCCTGCTATCTCCTATCAGTTACAGCAGTTGGTGGCTGGGGCTGGGGCCATCGGAAATCTCACCAGGAGGCTTAGAAAAGCTGTTCTATGCTTGTGTCAGATGAGGCACTGGGGACAGGAGAATGGCTTAATACATGGCTAGGCACACGTCTGGACAGCAGGGAGAGAATCAGACCTTTTACACAGACTCAGGCTCCCCCGGAGCAGTGTCTCACATGCCTACGCAGAAAAGACAAGGCTTCTGCATCCTAGCCCTGGAAGGTGTGCACACCCCCAGCACCTTCTCTCCGTCAAACCAGAGAAGAGGCTAATGGGAGCACGTGACTCTCAGAAGTCAGAAGGGGAGTGTGGTACAGTGGTGAGGGGCCCTGTGATGCGGCAGGAAGACCTGCATCCCAGTCCTGGTTCTGAGGGTCGCCTTTGTGGGTCTCAGCTTCCTAGGGTGCACAGCGAGAGGACCAGAGCCTGCCTCCCAATGCCTGGGCCTCCGTGTGACTTTGGTTCAGAGCCCAAGCCCCGTGAAGCTCCTAGGCAAGACGGAGAACAGCTGGGGCTCTAATCTCCCGGCTTTGGGAAAGAAACGTCACCCTCCCCAGCCATCTCTGGGCACATTATTCACGGGTTCATTACTGTTTAATTTAATCACCAAATGCCATCCAAATGCCGTTTATTCTGCCTTCTCACTGGAGACCTACCTATTTATTTCACATTCCAAATGGGTTGCTTATGATCCTGTCGTCCGGGCTTTATTTCCTAATTCATTTGGTGAGTTCTGACAAGCTGAAAATGATGCGGCAGGGAACCACCTCCCAGCCCTCTACACAAGGGCTTTTTCCTTAATGGGCCTCCCCTGTGCCTCTCTTTGTCAGGGAGGGCCAGACCCACACACTCCCCACCTTCCTGATGGATATGAGGAGAGAGGAGAATGCAGAGTTCTGCTCTCTCTTGCTTCCAGGAGGCCGAGCCTCAGCGGCTTTTAGCAGCAGCATCCACCTTTGAAAAGAAAGCAGTTCCATTTTACTGGTGACACAGCCTGCAATTGCAGCTACCTGGGAGGCCAGGGCAGGAGGATTAAAAGTTCAAAGTCAGTCTGGACTACAAAGTGAGTTCGAGACCAGTCCAGGCAACTTAGTGAGACTTAGTATCAAAATAACAGCCCGGGGGCTGGGGAGGTGGTCCAGTGCTCACCTCGCAAGCTTGAGGACCCGCGGTTGATCTGCGGAACCCATAGCAAAAATACTAGGCACGGTGGCATAGGTTTGTAATTCCAGCACTGGACAGGCAGTGACAGGGGATTCCTGGGGCTCCTGGATCACCCGGTACAGTGAAATTGTTGGACTCCAGGCCAACAAGAGAGTCTGCCTCAAAAGAAGTAGACGGTATTCCTGAGGATGATACCCTATGTGGTCTTCTGGCATCCGTATGCATACACACATCTGCACATGTGTGCATGTGTGCAAATGTACGATACCCCCTACCTCTACACACACACACAAGAAAAAAAAAGAAACGAGAGCTGGGAATGTAGCTCGGTGGTACAATCTTGCATGGATGACTCCCCGAGTTCAATGCCCCATTCCGGCAAGAACGTTCCGGCAAGTTTCTAACCGTAGGCCACCTTTTGTGGTTATATCCGTTTTGCTGGTTAGTTTATGTCAACTTGACCCAAGAGATCAGTTGAGCAAATGCTCCTGTAAGACTGGCTTACAGGCAAGCCTGGAGGACATTTCCTTAACTAGTGATTGATGTGGGAAGGCCCAGCCCCTTGTGGGTGGGGCCACCCTTGAGCTGGTGGCCCCGGGTTCTAAAAGAAACAGTCTGAGCTAGCCTAGAGGAGCAAGCCAGTGAGCAGCATCCCTCCACAACCTCTGCATCCCGCTCCTGCCCTGCTTGAGTTCCTGTCCTGACTTCTGGCGATGATGTCTGACTATGTCGTGGAAGTGTAAGCCAAATACACCTTTAATGTGCGTTTGGGCACTGCGCTTCATCATAGCAATAACCCTAAGATATCAGTGCATCACCTTGTCAGGTAAGTAAGGAGGCTTAGGGAAGGCTATGCAGAGAGCGCCGCCCAGGTCGAGCTCCAGTTCTCTCTGTCAGTCATTGGCTGAGGTCTTCTTTTCCTGGACTGTGGTTTCCCAGTTCCACACCTGGAAGTATTCACTTCTGAAACGGACCGGTGATAGGTCTGCGGTTAGAGGATAGTGACGTGACAAAGGATGAGTTCTGCCGGGCACTTCTGCAGTGCTCCCTAATAGCTCTGACATCATCTTACTCAGGACACATCAGCCCAGCGGGATCCCTGCCACGGGCCAGGAGTGGAAAGGTCAGAGGTCTGGAGAGATCAGATTCAGCGAGGGGGTTGCCATACTTCGAGGGCTGCAGGGTCCCAGTGGGCGGTCCTGACCCGCCCGCCATGCCCGCTTCAGGTCTGCTTGGGAGGCTGCCAGGTCCAAGTTCAACTCCGCAGTCCTCCCAAGCTGTGGCTGTCCAACCTGGCTGCTGAGTCAGCACTCTTGGAGGGCTATCGATCTGAGAGACCCGTGACACCTCTGCTTGAACCCGACGCCCACGTGGAGCCGTAGGCGGTGCCGCAGCGCTGGAAGCTTCCAGTCAGCCACCCCATCCCTTTCTATTCACAGATCTCCGGGGGAGGCCCCCCCACCTTAGGATTCTGACCCTGTTAAGACCTTGGGGACCAAGGGCGCAGTGGACCAGAACGTCCACTTCCTGTTTGTCCTCTTTTTATTCTCAGGCTTCCTGCCTTCTTGGAAGAATGTATTTGTCTTGCTGATTAGTGATGGGCGCTGGCCCAGCGCACGAAGCTTGGAAAAAGACCTAGAACCCCTCCCCCCGCCCCCATCCCCGCCTCGCAGAGTCAGTAATGACTGGAGTCTTTATCCTGTCTCTGTTCCCCAGGACACACACGTGTTTGCTCTCACGTTCCTGTAGTTAGCTTCTGTCTGCTCCCACTCCCTACCCCGGGCTCTTTGCTCCCCTCTATCGCCTCCCTTAGACCCCACTCGCACCGTAGGACCTTAGGTTCCCACCCCAAAATACACCTCTCAGCTCTGCATCCTCATCCGGCTCTGTTTTCCGACTTTTGTTTTCAATTTGCTGATGATTTTTTGAAAAACAACCTCCCCCCCCCCCCCCGCTTCCTCTGGTGGTCCCCTTTCAGGAGCAGACGGCGTAAACACCCCAAATCAGCCCCTGCTTCTTCCTGGATCTCCAGGGCAGCGGGGCTCAGCAGGGCAATATGAGTCTTGAGTGAGGTTTAAAGTGTTCCAGCCGCCATGTTTAAAGAGAAATGGGTGCTTTGACTTCCCAGGTCTGTGATATCCCCCAGACCGCCCACATGATTGGCACTTAATCCGTCAAAACCTGTGAGTGGGTGATTGTGCTCTGTTTGGTTTGTATAGACTCAGCCCAGTGAGTGGCACTATTAGAAGGTATGGCCCTGTTGGACTGGGCGTGGCCTTGTCGGAGTGGGTGTGGCCTTGGAGTGGGCATGGCCTTGCTGGAGTAGGTGTGTCACTGTGGACGTGAGCTATAAGACCCTCATCCTAGCTATCTGGAAGCCAGTATTCTGCTAGCAGCCTTCAGATGAGGATGTAGAACTCTCAGCTCCTCCTGCACCATGCCTGCCTGGATGCTGCCATGTTCTTGCCTTGATGATAATGGACTGAACCTCTGAACCTGTAAGCCAGCTCCAATTAAATGTCATCCTTGTAAGACTTGCCTTGGTCATGGTGTCTGTTCACAGCAGTGAAACCCTAAGACATGCTCGTTGCTTTTGACTGCACCAAGACTTGGGAATCAATATGTGTTTTGTATGAAATTATACCACTCCTGGATCCAGGCTCCATGCCACTTCAGAAGCTCAGAGGTCACCCGTGGCTGTGACCGTGGAACCAGCCAGCCAGCGTCTCTGGACTCACCAATGAAGAGGGTATGCACTCCTACTAAACCTTGAATATCTTCTGTGTCACTGTCACAATCATATTTCAGCGTCAGAAAAATCCACATACAGTGATCTGGGTTTTTACATTTTTCTTTAATATTTTAAAAAGAGTGGAACCGGAGAGATGGCTCGGCAGTTATAAGCACTCGCTGCTCCTGCAGAGACCCCAGTTCTCATTCCCAGCACCCATAGCAGGCAGTTCACAGCCTTATTTAGCCCTAGATCCAGGGATTCATACTCTGTTCTGCCCTGCAGGGACAGCTGCATGCATATAGCACACATACAGACAAGCAGGCACTCACGCATGCACATCAGTAAGATACATCAACAAGATAAAAATATCACACAGGTTTGTGGGTGTGCGCACATGTGGAGGTCAGAGGATAACTTGTAGGAGTCGCTCTTCTCCTGGCACCGTTGTGGTTCCAGGGACTAACTCAGATTGTCAGGCCCCTGAATCGAGAGCAGCTGTTTGCTGTGCGAGTCTCAGTCAGGGTTTCTATTCCTGCACAAACATCAAGACCAAGAAGCAAGCTGGGGAGGAAAGGATTTATTCAGCTTACATTTCTGCATTGCTGTTCATCACCAAAGGAAGTCAGGACTGGAACTCAAGCAGGTCAGGAAGCAGGAGCTGATGCAGAGGCCATGGAGGGATGTTCCTTACTGGCTTGCTTCCCCTGGCTTGCTCAGCCTGCTCTCTTATAGAACCCAGGACCACCAGCCCAGGGATGGCACCACCCACAAGGGGCCCTCCCCACTTGATCACTAATTGAGAAAATGCCCCACAGCTGGGTCTTATGGAGGCATTTCCCCAACTGAAGCTCCTTTCTCTGTGATAACTCCAGCCCGTGTCAAGTTGACACAAAACCAGCTGGTACAGTGCATCTCAGTGTAGGCTGCTTGCTTGGGCTGCAGGAGGCTCTGGCTTTGACTCCCAGTGCTTGTGGGAAAGAAAGAAAGAAAGAAAGAAAGAAAGAAAGAAAGAAAGAAAGAAAGAAAGAAAGAAAGAAAGAAAGAAAGAAAGAAAGAAAGAAAGAAAGAAAGAAAGAAAGAAAGAAAGAAAAAGAAAGGAAGGAAGGAAGGAAGGAAGGAAGGAAAGCAGATGAAAAAAGAAAAGAAATAAAAATTAAAGAACAAAGGCAGCTCCCACCATCCACAGCAGCCCAGTCCCAAAGCTAGGGCAGCAGAGGCAGGAGGATTGTTGAGTTTAAAGCCAGCCTGGGCCTACTAGGCGGAGGCAGGCAGGGGTGGGAGGTGTTACTGTGGTGGAGGTCAGAGGACAACTTGCAGGATTCTCTCCTTCCATGATGTGGGTCCCAGGGATTGAACTTAGCTCAGCAGGCTTGGAGGCAAATGCTGTCACCTCCTGAGTCACCTCACAGGCACTAATGTAGACTTTTAACAGACAAACATCAACCCAGGACAAAAGGGAGCTGTAAGTAAGTCTGCAGACGCCTCCCTCCTTACCTCCCTAATTTGCAGATCTTTTCTCAGACGATGAACCGCTCCCCCCTGCAGCATTCACAGCTCTCTGGGTCTCACAGACAGGATAAACCCATTATTCATTTAACCAAATGCTTACAGTTGAGAACTTTGTTTGTTTGTTTGTTTCTTTCTTTCTTTCTTTTGGATGTATTTAGGTTGGTTCCATTTTTCCTCTGTAGAAGCAAATTTACAAAGAACGTTTGAGAAGCAAAATCTCAGGACACATGACTGAAAATAAGGTGTTCAAAGCAGTGTGACTATTGTGAAGAGTGTGGCCACATGTGACGTGTGATCCCAGGAGGAATGTTACAAAGTTCCATCCATCATGTGGGGACCACCATTAAACCCTTCGCTCCTCATGGGAGACTTCCCGTCATGTTTCTCCTCTTTTATCACGTTTATTTATTTGTTTGTTTGTTTGTGTGTATGTTTGTTTGTTTGTGTGTGTGTGTGTGTGTGTGTGTGTTTATCTCCACATGCCACAGTGCATGTGGCGGTCACAGGACGGCTTTTGGGACTTGCTTCTCTCTTTCCCCTGGTGACAGGCACATTTACCTGCTGAGACATCTCACCGACTTTTAAAAAATATTTTTAGTGTGTGTGTGTGTGTGTGTGTGTGTGTGTGTGCCCAGAGAGGCCAGAAAAAGTGTGTCAGATTCCCTGGCGTTACGGATGGTTGTGAGATGCAGGGAACTGAACTCTAGTCTTCTGAAAGAGCAGCAAACACTCTGAGTACTGAGCCAACTCTCTAGCCTCCTCTTTTCTTTCTTTCTTTAAATATTTTTCTTCTTATTTTTATATGTGTATATCTGTGTAGGTGCATGTGCCTGAGGCTAAGGGTCGATGGAACGGGTAGTTTTCCCCGGAGCTGGAAAAGCAGGCAGTTGTAAGCGGCCTGATGCAGGCGCCGGTAATCGAACCACTGAACCACTTCTCCCCCTCCCCCTCCCTTCTTTTCCCCTCCTTCTCCCCTCCCCTCCCCCTCCCCTCTTTTCCCTTTCTCTTCCTCCCCTCCCCCTTTCCTCTTCTCCCCCTCCCCTCCCCTCCTCTCCCCTCCCCCTGTCCTCCTCTTTCCCTCCTCTCCCCTCCTCTTCCCCTCTCCCTCCACTCCTCTCCTCTCCCCCCTTCAGTTCCCCTCCCCCTCTTCCTCTCCCCTCTCTCCCTCTCCCCCTTCCCTTCCCTCCCCTCCCCCCTCTCTCAATAGGGTTTCATATAGCCTGGGCTGGGATTGAACTCACAATATAACCAAGATTAACCCCGAACTTCTGACCCTCCTGCTCCCACCTCCTTCGAGGTGCCAGGAACGGAACCTTAGGGCCTCCTGCTCACTAGGTAGGCACCGTACTGTTTGAGCTGCATCCCAGCCCTGCTGCTCTGGCTTTGCCTGTAGGTTATCTTCCTTGTCATGGTCCTGTTGGAAATCCTGATGCAGCCCTCACCACCCCTGCCCCATGGGGCCCCCAACATCCAGGCCTTTTCTCCCCCAAATGTCCTTTCACAGATTTTCAGGGGAGACCAGTCTCTAAAACTTCCCCCAGGATGTGGCTGTTTCAGAGGCCCCCTGGCACCATGTCTGTCCCCTCTTGGGTGCTCAGTAAACATGTGGTTTATGAAAAAAAAAATCCAAACAACTAAAAAAGAGTACCAGGTGGTTGAAAAAGATTGAGAACCATCAGGGCTGGAGAGATGGCTCAGCACACTTTATTTAGTATGTGTGTGACCTCAGCAGGGTCTATTCTCTGCTTCCACCGTGTGGGGCCTGGGGATTGGAATTCATGTTGTCAGGTTTGGCAGCAAGTGACGCTACCCACTGGGCCATCCCACCAATCCTAAAGGGCTCTTTGTTCTGGGGGACCTTCAGGACAATTTGTGACCCCAGATGAGGAGCCAGGAGGCCCGTGCTCCTCCATTGCTTCCCAGGGAATGTCTCTGAGAGAGTGTGCCCTCCATTTCAGGCGCACTGGTCAAGTGACCAGCTCAGGGTGGCCTCCAAGGGTATGGGACACCGATCCCACCCAGGCAGGCTGGCTACAGCCTGGTCTGCTTCCCTCACGTGGTCTTTCTTCCAGTTACAGCACCGTGGGGAGACAGGGATGGGAGAGGGCCGGAGCTCATTTACCTCCAGTGCTGCGAGGTCCCCTCAATCATAGACTCCTGCAATTTTCCGAGCTGTCGTCTCCACACTTGGTGGGAGTTTGCCTGCCGAGCCCAGCAGAGAGGAAATGAGCCCGAGGGACCCTGAGACCAGCGACTGCCTCAGCTTGCTTCTGATTAAAGCGAACCTGGGTGTGAGCTGTGTTACGGCCTTGGTCCTCATTACCGTGGCTGCAAAGCCCCCGCTCGAGACTGTGTTGAATGGTGTTGAAGAAAGTCCTCCGCTGTCCACCAGGGCCGGAACCTTCATCAAGCCCAGGCTGGCTTTCCCTCTCTAACTCTGCTCCCCGTGATAGAATTATGGTCGTAACTGTAGCAATAGTGGTAATAGCTGTTATCATTGGCTGAGTGCCTGATGCATATTTGAAATGGTGTCTGTGTTACGTTGTAGATATTGCATGATGTAGGCATATGGTTTTATATACTATGAATGTAATTATAGAAAGAAGGAGTAGGTAAAGACTAAGGTATTGAATATCTACAATACCTGTGTTCTTTAGAGATAAGCAAGAGTCTCAGAGAGTTTGAAAGACTTGGCTGGGGTCACCCAGCCAGGAGGGGTGGAGCTCCAGCTACTTGATGTCAGGGTCCCTTAACCCTTGAGCACCTGCCTGACGATCTCCCACTCCTCTCTTAATTGGGGGTGGAGCGGTGCTTCTGTGCTTTTCTGGATCAATATAATGTCAGTCATAGCTGATGACACCACCTGCCCTGCCAATGCCTCCTGTCTCAGCCTTCCTCATTAAAAAGAAACCAATTACACGTGTGTGTTCACATGCCTACCACGGCAGCACATATGTGGGGCTCAGAGGACAAGTGTGGGAGTCCTCTCCCATCGGGAATCAAGCTCAGTCCCCAGCCTTCCCAGTGACACCTTTAGCCCCCGAGACCTCTCTCAGGCCTCTTCTTCATTCTTTCTAGGTTGCTCCCGTTCTCAGCCGTGTATCCAGCACCCGATGGCAACCCTGTGCCCTGTTTTTGCTGCGTCTCCAGACACCAGTTTTCCCCTGTGATGGACTTTGTGATCCTGCCAGCGCCGCATGACAACCTTGTTAAGAATGTGATTCTTTGTACTGGCAGAATGTAGTGGCACATGCCTTTAATCCCAGTACTCAGCAGGCAGAGGCAGGCAGATCTCTGAGTCTGAGGCTAGCCTTGTCTACATACTGAGTTCCAGAACAGCCAGGTCTACATAGAGAAACCCTGTCTCAAGACATACAGGCCGGGTGGTGGTGGCACACACCTGTGATCCCAGCACTTGGGAGGCAGAGGCAGGTGAATTTCTGAGTTTGAGGCCAGCCTGGTCTACAGAGTGAGTTCCAGGACAGACAGGGTTAGACAGAGAAACCCTGTCTTGAAAAAAACCAGATCCAAAACAATCAAACAACCCCCAAAACAACAAACAAACAAACAAAAGCAAAAAAAAAGACAAACATACAAACAAATGAGATTCTCAGAGCTGACACGTAAGACATAACCATCTGTGGCTCTTAGAGAGCTGGGACTGATTAAGGGCTCTACTAGGCTTTTGGGAACTGTTTTGATAGGATGGGAGTGGGGTGTGTCTCAGCTGTAGAGTTAAGACCCTAGTCTCAGCTGTTAGAGGAGACATGTGAACACGTGCTAAAGCAGCAACTGACTGTGAAGCCTGAAGACCAGCAGCCACCCGGCGGCCATGTTTGCGAGGCAGAATGGAGGAAGAGACCCTGGCCACAGCTCTGCAGTCAGACGTCGCAGCAGCGGGCCTCCCAAGCAGCTTTTAGCTGTACCTGGCCCACAGAGATTTGCTGTGAAGGGCTCACAATCTAGAATTGATTTGCAGAGTGCCTGTGGAACACGGAACAGTTCCTTCTATGTGAGCTGGGGTCATTTTCCAAGTCACACAGATGAACTTGACAAAGTGTTGGGAATGGAGAACAGACTTAATTGCTGTATCCCACACTACCGATCGATGTATTTTAATTGGGAGCCATGTCCGTAAGTCAGTCCTCAGGAGCTCCTATGAACTGAGGGGCTAGGGCAAATCTGATCCCTCAAGGGATCAGTAAACTCTAATTTGGGGTGACTGGGGTCAGAGTGAGGCCACATTTCTGCCTTGGCAGTAGCTATGGAGTTGGGGTGGAGGCACCTTCCGACTCCCAAGCCACCCGATCTTTTCAAGCTTGTAATTTCCCGAGCCCAGGCTAGCCCATTAGCCTGCACACAGGGCTCCTCCTGGGAACCATCTGCTCTTGGGAACAAGTATTTCTTTGCTGGGGTCTTGGGTCAGCAGCTCCAGTACGGGGTCTCTATGGGGAACACCTGGAGAGCCCCGTGCAGTCGTTCTTCCCCCGTGTGACTACAGAGGTTTCTAGTAGCCTGTGTCTCGGAGGGCGGGGGAGTCCCTGCACAGACCCAGGTGGCACATTGTGCAGACTCTATTTCCTGGGGCCCTAGTGCTTGGTGGCTTTGTACCCTCAGAGTGTCCCTGCAGAGATTACAGCCACGCTGCCACTCTGAACGGTGCCTCCTGTGGCTCCCTTGTCCCTTGCCTGTCTCTGCTGTGGCTGCAGGCCTGTTACTTCTTCCTGGACGCCTCTAGAATAAGAGCTTCCAGCAGGAAACCAGCACCTTCCATTTTCTTCTTCCCACACAGCGGTCGAATCCAGGAAATCGGTCATGGGAGGTTCCCTGACAACCCTCCCCAGGCTCAGTGTCCTTCCTCACACCAGGGTCCAGGCAGCCGATAACAATCGGGGAAAGTATCTGACTGCTCCCCATAATGAGTTCAGAGACGGGCTGGTCACACGCTAATCACACGCTAAGCGCATGCGTGGTTCCTGAGCCCCCCCGCCCCCGCCTGGGTCCCAATGCCTAAGGGTTAGTTTTCTCCTTGTCACCTCACATGGGCTCTCTCCTCCTGGTGGCCAAGAGGATGGAAGGACTTGGATGAGGCAGCCCAGGGTCAGGAGAGCAACTTTGTCATGCACATGATCTGAGAGTGACAGTGTCAGGACCCTCCCCACGTGGCCCAACTCCAGGTTCTTAGGACTACAGGTCTTCAAAAGGCCAGTGACTCCCCAGATCTTAAGGGTCTCCTCTGACTTCTCATAAACCCGCCTTCTCTTAGGCTGAGGGCATAGACCAGCCTCCCAGGTTGCTGTGTGTGTGTTCCTATGGAGAGGAGTTTCTCTAACCCGCACGCACGCCCACCTGTCTGTCACCTCCACCGTCCCCAGCTCCACTGTTCTTGAGACCTGAGCACTTAGCTCTCAGCTCTAGAGCCTTGCCAGCCCAGCATTGCGAGCCCTGCAATACGCACGACTGCTCTACTATATGCATGAATGCTCCACTATATGTATGAGTGCTCCACTATGCATGTGTGCTCCACTATATGCATGAGTGCTCCACTGTATGCATGTGTGCTCCACTATATGCATGGGTGCTCCACTATATGCATGAGTGCTCCACTATATGCTTGAGTGCTCCACTATATGCATGAGTGCTCCACTATATGCATGAGTGCTCCACTATATGCATGGGTGCTCCACTATATGCATGAGTGCTCCACTATATGCATGAGTGCTCCACTATATGCATGAGTGCTCCACTATATGCATGAGTGCTCCACTATATGCATGGGTGCTCCACTATATGCATGAGTGCTCCACTATATACATGAGTGCTCCACTATATGCACAGGTGCTCTACACAACTTCGCTTTCAAGCCACCTGCACACCAGGCTTGAGTAACCTCCGGAAAGTGGATTCTCGCTTGAGGCCTACAGAGAATTGTTGAAAGGAGGAAGAGAGCTATGAGGTGGGTGGGAAACACAAAGCGATTCAGAGAGGTATAGTAACTCACCCAGAGCCACACAGTGCAGAGACGACCGGCGCATGGCCAGAGCAGAGGCAGCCTGTAGGGACTCTCTGGCTTCAGAGGCTGCTCAGCCGGGATGAGGTCAAGTTTGATGAACTGGGTGGAAGCCGTAGGCTCCTGCTCACACTAGACCCCTTGTGAGTCTGGTTCCGTTTGCAGCAAGTTGGCGGCTGAGCTCCGGCTGAGCCGAGGGCTCATTTCTCCAGACACAGAATGTTCCAGGTCCCTTGTGCCCGTGACTAAATCCTGGCACCAAATGTTCTTCCCTTCTGGCTGATTCTGCCTGGCAGGCCTCAGGCAAGAAGAAAGAGAACATTCTAGATCCTCCCACTGGGCAGGAGGCATTGTCCCTGCTCGCAGTGGGTCAGGGAGTCAGCACACTGCACTCACCCAGTAGAAAGCTTTCTGTGCTAGGGGAATGTGAGTTAGTGAGAACCCCCTTCAGTCCACACTGCTGCACCCCAGACTAGAACCTCCCCCTCCTCTTGCCCCCAACCCTCACCTCATCTCTGTAGCTCGTACTTCCCTTGCCTGACTCCCAGAGCTCCCCTGCCACTGTCCTTCTAGGGCCAGCCCTGTCCTCGCTTCTTCAACTGTCTGACTATTTTTTTTTTTTTTTAAACCAGACTGTGAATGAATGGTGACTCTGGGTTTTGTGTTGACAGCTGTTTCCTCAAGACCGGGCTCAAGGTCCTCCGAGCAAATCCCACATCCCTTCCCTGAGATGGTCTGCTGCCGCTTGATAGACAGCTGTCCTAATTCGTGTAAGGACCCAGGAGCACAGCGTCCACAGCGATCCTTAGCTTTGTGGGTGCACAGCTGGCACAGCTGTCCGCGGCAGTCTGGGGGCGCCGCACATTTGACAATGGACTGTAATTGTAAATAGAATGCAGTTCAAACGCTCAGCCAGACAAACCAAATCATTTAAATAACAAACTGGGTTTTTGCTTAGGACTGAGGAGTCCAAGCTTTGGTAAAAAAACGGGAAGCAACTAGGTCAGTGATAAATAGACTCTCGTGAAGAGGCTGTTTAGACCTTAAAGTGGGTCAGGGCTCAACCCTGTGCAAATTAGCTACTGTTTACTTAGTGGCTTTTTTTTTTCCTGGCGCTCGCGTGTGTGCGCGCGTGTTTGTTTGTGTGTGTGTGTGTGTGTGTGTCTGCACCATTTTTAAAAATAGCTTTCCAGGGCTCGTGGGATAGCTCAGGGGGTAAAAACACTTGCTATGTGGTCTGGAGACCCAGGTTCAATTCCTGCACTTACTTGATGGAGAGAAAGAACTGACCTGTGAGTTGTCCACTGGCTTCCAGTTGTGGTGTTTAAGTACCTTCACATGCATGTGCACACACTCACGTACACAAACATACACATGCACTTGTGCACACACACATACAAGTGAACATACACTAATGTAATTTAATTTTTTTTTTAAAAAGGGTTTTAGGCCTAGAGAGCTGGCTCAGTGGTTAAGGGCACCGGCTGTTCTTGCCGAGGGCCCGGGTTCGGGTCCCAGAGCCCACACGATGGCTCAGGATGATATGTAACTCCAGTTCTAGGAGACTGGATATCCTCTCCCAAACTCCCTGGGCACCAGACATGCACGTGGCACACAGATGGACATGCAGGCCAAACATCAATACACATTATAATGGAACGTTTTCTGGGGACCAGGGAGATGGCTCAGCGGTAGGAGCTGCTCCTCCAGAGGGCCTGAGTTTGGTTCCCGGCACCCATGTCTGGCCGCTTACTACCATCTGCAACTCCTATTCAAGGGGGTTAATGCCCCCTTGCCCTCCAAGGGCACCTGCACACACACACACACACACACACACACAATCTGTCTGTCTGTCTGTCTGTCTCTCTCTCTCTCTCACACACACACACTCACACACACACAACCACACACACATATACACACACAATCACACACAATCTCTCTCTTTCACATACACACAGAATCTCACACACATACTCACACACACAATCTCACATACACACTCACACACAATCACACACACACATACACACACAATCACACACACAATCTCAGTCTCTCTCTCTCACACACACAATCTCAATCTCACACACACACAATCACATACACACAATCTCTCTCTCTCTCTCTCTCTCTCTCTCTCTCTCTCTCTCACACACACACACACACATACACACAGTGGTCATGACGTGTGTCCATCACCTGAAAGCCTAGACCCGTGGCTTCTATCCACAGTTTGTAGAGAACACTTGCTGACACCTCAGCGTGAACGGCAGAGAGGACTCTCACAGGGTTATGGCTCCAATGCCTGGGAACAGAGCACACAGCACTGCCCACACCTGCTGCTCCCTCTCATCCCCCTCCTCCTCATCCCTCCTCCTCACCCCACTCCCTCTCACCCCTCCTCCCCTGCTTCCTCTCCTCCCCTCTCCATTGCTCCCTCTCCCCTCCTCCCCTGCTCCCTCTCATGCCCTCTCCCCTACTCCCTCTCATCCCCTGCCCTCCTCCTCTCCCCTCCTCCTCCCCCACTCTTTCACCCTCTCACCCTCTCTCCCCTGTTCCCTCTCCCCTCCTCCCCTGCTTCCTCTCACCCTCTCTTCCCTCTCCTTCTCATCCCCTGCCCTCCTCTCCCCTCCTCCTCCCCCACTCTCTCTCCCCCTCTCTCCCCTGCTTCTTCTCTTCCCCTCTCCCCTGCTCCCTCTCCCCCTCCCCTGCTCCCTCTCCTCTCCCCTGCTCCCTCTCCCCTCCCCTGCTCCCTCTCCCCTCCCCTGCTCCCTCTCCCCTCCCCTGCTCCTTCTCCTCTCCCCTCCCCTGCTCCTTCTCCTCTCCCCTCCCCTGCTCCCTCTGCCCTCCCTCCCCCGCTGACCACCACTACTCAGCTCTTCTCTATAGAGAAGCATAAACCAGCTGTGTTCCAACAACACTCTCCATAAGCCCAAGGCGAGGGCTGGACTGCCTTCCCAGGGGCTCAGGCTAGCTCACGGCTGCTGCACTGAGGTGGGCACAGCAGGCATTGGTGCTTGGGTTTGGATCCCACTTCCCACACTCCACAGCCGGCCCTGGGCGAAGCTCGTGGCTGTCTAACGCCTCAGTTTCTCCATCTGCAGGGCAGCGATGCGGTCAGTCCAGACCGCTCAGGATTGAGTCAAGCACTGCGCCCACCATGGAGAATGGAAGCAGCAGAGCGCACGGAGCCCCTGGGTGCAGCCACGCCAGCGGTTACGGCTTAATTCAGAAGTGAGGCATGATGGGAGCCTAGCGACGGAACGCACGCGATAACGTGCTACAACCAGAGCTATTATTCTAAGTGATTTCTGGAATGTTCTGTGTACCATTTTCTTGGACTGCAGTAGCCAACACTCCACGAGCAACTGCCTGGGACTTGATGGTGAAAGCTGTCAGTCTTACCCAGCAGAGGGAGGGATCCGGTCTGTTCTCATCCCTTTGGCCAGTTTCCAGTGTCTTAGTCAAACATGGGCCATGCTTCTGTGGGTGCCCTGAGCCTCGGTCCCTCTACGGATGGGCGTGGGACACAGTCCTGGGGTGGAGAGACTGAGGCCAGTAGTGGATCTCCTCTGCAGATGTCATCAGTGGGTCAGGTGTCATCAGCTTTGAGAGGAAGACCCTGCAGGGGACAGTCCCAACCGCCCCTGGCCCCTGTGGCCTCCCGGTCACCCCTTCCCCTGTTCCCTCCCACACCTCTCGCCTCTGCGTGTGGCTGTGCGGGGTGCCAGGGCGAGGCAGGATCTATCTGTGGCTGCAGAGGCAAAGCTGGCAGCCAGAGCAGCCTCCTGCGTGCCACTTAGCTTGGGAGAAGGCATGACAGATGAGCCGCCATCCCTGAGAGCCAGTTCTGAGCAGCAGCTTACATTTCTGCCTAAAAGAGTTTTATACAACCAGGCACTCACTCAGCAGGGCCGCTGTGTGTTTACTGAAGGTTTTTAAACGCTGCACGGCTCCCACAGCCTGCAAAGCCACAATTAGCCGGGAGCCTAATTTATGAGCCTGAGCTGTGGTTGAGGGAGAGCTGGCGCTGTCCTGGCCTGTGAGGAGTGGCTAGAAGCTGCTGGGAGCTGTGGCAGGGCTCCTGCAGCCATGGGGCCTGGCTCTGGGTGCAGAGGGTATCCCCTAGCACAGGGATGCTTCCCCAGCAAATCTTGAGTCAGTTCTCAGTATCCTTCCTAATTTGTAATGGAAGAAACTGTGACTCAGAGATATCAAGTTACTTGGACGGGGATCACACAGCCTAAAGACTTGGGCGGTCCACTGTTAGGGCCTCTGGCAGTCCTGTCCAGGTTTACCAGACATAGCAGTGCAAGCACCGGGCAGCAGCAACTCATGCTCTCCGCACCGTGGCTTCCCTATCTCTGTAAGATGAGGATGAGGAGAGAAACTGGGCTCTTAGACAAAGCGATGGTAAGAAGGCCTTGGCCACAACCTGCTGGCCTTAGAACTGGAAGGGACTGACTTCCAGCTCTGGCGGCCAGAGGTTGGAAGTGTCCTTTGGTTACTTGGGGGCTTCAGGGCAGGGTTGTGATGGAGGGAGATCGTGTGGAGTGGGGGACTTTGGTTTTGGTGGCATCTGACCATCCCTGGTCCTCTGTGACTGTCTCCCAGTTCTGCCTGTCTCCACCCGTGTCTCCCTGAACTTCTGATCCTCTTCTGTCTCCTGTAAGGACACATGTCACTTGGCAGGGTTGATACAGGACACTCTCATCTCAAGACACTTGATTATGGGCTGGAGAGCTGGCTCAGGTAGCAATGTGTTTGGCACACGCATGAGACTTGAATTTCATCCCTAGAATCCATGTTTAATACAATTTGGGTTTCATGGTGGGTGCTCTCAATTCCAATGCTGGAGAGCTAGAGACGGGGGGGGGGGCGTGTGGGTGGGGTTGGGGGGTGGGGGGGCACATCCTGGGCTCATTAGCCATCATGACAGTGTTCCGTAAACTCCATGTTCAGCGAGAGCACCTGCCTTAGGAACTGAGGAGATTGACGGAGGAAGACACGTGATGCTGACCTCCAGTCTTCACAGGCTCTGTTCTGGGTGTCCGTGTCTGGGTGTTGGGTGCTAAAGACTTGTAGATACCTGGAAACCTGCAGGCACCTATACTGGACTCCTCTCTGTGAGAACCCGTGAGGACATCAGATTGTGCCACATGAGCTGATGGATGGGCAACTTGGCTCTCAGGAAGTGCTAGATCCCCAAATGCTGTTGGAAGGGTGAGTGTGGAAATGTACCCCGGTTTCTGCTGTGGATTCCCCTAGGAGGCTCGGAGGTGGTTCCCCAACTCAGGTCAAGACAAAATGGCCATGAGCCCTCAGGACCTTAGTGAGAAAGTCTCCTGCCTTCCTGGGCCTGTCTTTGCTTGTGGGTAGCAGGATGGGATGAACACAGATGGTCACAGATGTCAAGTCTTTGGTTCTTAAAATAAGCCCTGTTTAGCTATTAAACTCACAGGATTTGGACAACGAGTTGGAAAGAGAGGGACACAGAGTCTCTCCTGTCTCTTCCACCCAGCGACAACCGTCTTTGGTGAGGGCTAGGGAATCTCACTTCATAGCCTGTGTTTAGTTTTTTTTGAGATAGGGCTTCATGTACCTCAGGTTGGCCTAGAGCTCACTAAGTGGCCGAGGGTGACTTTGAACTCCCGTTTTCCCATTTCTATCTTCCCATGCTGGGATCATGGTCATTCACCATGGCATTGCTATCTTTTCCTCCACACAGGGCTCATGATCTTGCTTTCATTCCGAATCCTGCTTCCCCGCTTGAGGAAAAGTCTTCACAAGTGCTATTTTTAATGGCCACATAATATGTCACAGGGTGAACGTGGGGCTGTTTTCTTAGACTAGTGGCTCTCATCTTGTGGGTCATGACCCATTTGAGTGCCAAATGACCCTTGCACCAGGGTCACCTAAGACCACCAGAAAACAGATATTTACATTGTGATTCATAACAGGATCAAAATTACAACTATGAAGTAGTGACAAAATAATTTTATCTTTTGGGGTCACCACAACCCGAGGACGTGTATTAAAGGGTCGCAGCGTTAGGAAGGGTGAGGACCGCTGCCTTATTTAGTACTGTTGGACATCATGGTCTTTTCCAGGATGGGGGCAGAGATCAGCACAGGAGTGAGGAGCGGATGGGTGCTAGAAGTGCCAGCCGCAGAGCTGGCACAGTGTGTCTGAAGATCTGCCTGAGCTGTGGTCATCAGCCGCTTGCACAGCTGTACGCCCAGCGGGAGCTAAGGTCCCCGCTGTCAGCCCTCCTTCCCAGCAGGCAGGCGACTTTATCTTCATTTCTGATGGCTCTGCAGTGGTCCAGCCCTGACACTTCCTCTTTCTGTCTCTCGATCTGGGAGCTTCTCTGTCAAGTAGCTAATGAACTGTAAACAGACACTCCAGTGTTCTGGGGGACCCTCGGAGGAGCTCTGGGAGGGAGGAGCTGGGCGCTGCTCTTGACTGGACCAACGCAGTGCACAACAAAGCTGTCTGCAAAGCCTCTGGGGAGGCAGAGAACGGGATCCCCTGAGTGCGAGGTCTCTGTCAGAGCAGCAGCCAGGACATTGCAGGAGAGTGGGAATGCTGGTGCGGGGAGGGGACCTTCCCGAGTCTCAGATTCCTTAGGCCAGTGCTCTGGATCCCTGCAGGATCCCTGTCTTGTCGTTTTCTGCTCCCTTCTCAATCACATGTCTCACACCAGAAGGCAGCTGACCTACCCAGGGGATGCTGTGGATTCCTGGGTCTCCGGTCTATACAGCAAAGCTTCTGGGTTTGGGTGGATCCCTACTCGATCAATTGTCAGACTATGCTGGGAAGCACTGACCCAGGCTGGGGCCCCCACAAAGCTTAGCTCAGAAGCCCCCCTCTCTGGGCAGAACCAGCTCCTCTGACCCAGGTGCTCTGAGAAGGGGTGATTCTTCCCAGGACAGAGCTTCCTGCAGAGTACTCAGCGCACCCCATGCTTACGAAATGGGCCTTTCATCTTCACCTCCACATTAAGGATGTGAGTGCGGAGGCCTGTTGGTGGGGCACAGGGACAGTGGTACCACACTGGCTCAGGAGGCGAGACCCAGGATGCCTGTTTCTCTCTGACCTACCTCCAGAGGGAGAGCAAGAACCAGTGAGGGTCAGGCTTGCTTCTCCACTCTACTGTGTGACTCTTCTCTCATAGAGTCGCTCACTCAACAGCTGTGCTGCTTCAGAGCAGCCCCTGAGGAAACCCCAGTCCTCTCAGCATTCAGTCTTCACCACCCACCCGAGACCCCTGACAACCACGGATCTGTTTTGTCTCCCTGGCTTTCCTCATTATGGACATTTCATATAAATGGAACCACGCAGCCTGTGGTGCCAGTGTCCAGCTTCAGCCTGCTCACCTGTGTTTGCCAGGTATCAATGACATAGTCCTTTTTCCTGTTGAATAATATTCCACTGTATGGCTAGTCTGCATCTTGTTTGTCCACTTGATGGCTTTTTGTATATGTGTGCATATATGTTTGCCTGTGTGTATGTGTGCGTGCATGTGTGCTCATGCATGTTTACATGTATGCATGTATATATATATGTGTGTTTATGCATGTGTGCATGCATGTGAATGTGTTTAAGCATGCATGTATGTGCCTGTATGTTCATGCATATGTGCACGTGTGCACATGTATGTTTAAACATGTGCTTATGCATGTGCACGTATGCTTAAGCATATGTGTGCATGTATGTACATGCATTTGTGCATGCATGTGTGTAAGTGCATGCATGCATGTGTATGTATGTTTATGCATGTGTACATGCATGTGTGTATGTGCATGTGTGTGTGTGTATGTGTGTATGCATGACTGTAGTACAGAGGCTTGGGACTCATGAATGTGAGATAAGTACTCTGTCACCTAGCCATATTCCAGACTGACACTGGGCTTTAAGCACTTAGGGAATTCTAGCACTAGTGCTGTTATGACTATTTATGTGCAGAGTATTTTTTGTCTTCCTCCCCTCCTCCCCTTCTCTTCTTCCTCCTCCCTCTCCTGTTCTTCATTGTCTTCTTCTCAGGTTAGGGATGAAACCCAGTTTGCCCTTTCAATTTTATTTATGTAATTAGTTTTAATTTTTTGAGACAAGGTTGCATACCTCAGGCTGGCCCTGAACTCACTGTGTAGTCAAGGATGGACAGCCTCGAGGTTCTGGCCTCCTTCCCACCAAGGATGGACAGCCTCGAGGTTCTGGCCTCCTTCCCACCAAGGATGGACAGCCTCGAGGTTCTGGCCTCCTTCCCACCTTCTCCTAAGAGGGGGATCCCAGGTGTGTCCCACTTCAGTGCCTAGGTCGCGTGGCACTGTTGCTGGAAGCCAGGGCTTCAAGGCCTCTCCCCATTGAGCCACGCCTCCAAGCTCTCCTCTTTTGTTTCTGTAAGATCTGACCGCATCACACGGTCATCCTCCTGCCCAGAGTCCGTAGTGCCGAAGAGATTGTTTTTTCACTTGGTCCAGGTGTGTTGTTTCTGTACAACTTCTATAAACACATTTCAGTGAGATAAGATGCAGGACAAATGCTCCACCTTCCCTGCAGCTATAGGAAGCCGATTCTAATCGGCTTCAGAAAAATCCTCAGCTGCAGATGCACCTCCCAAGATGAGTTCCTGAGGCAGACCCTTCACTCTTAACAAAATTCAATAATCCTGGTAGATTGTTTGACTGCATAATTTATTGCCTTTTAAGTGACTGTCCTTTCTCTTCGTGAGTTGTCCTGAAAGCCATGGGCATGATGAAAGCTGTCCCGGCCTCAGGGGATTCTGCAGGGCAGGGGACTTAGAGGTGATATCACAAGCCACACATTACCAAGATTCTTCACTTGGGTAATCTTGAGATCGTCTTAGCCAGCCAGATGGACGCTGTGCTGTTTCTCCTTTTCAGGCAGGACAGGGAGACACGGCAGAGATGACAGAATGCCAGAGGCTACACAGCTGGCAGCTGGTGGAGCGCAGTAGGGCTGACCCAGGGGCCTCCGGCTAACCGAGGGTAGGGCAGCGTAGGGCAGGGCAGCGCTGCTGGGAGGAAGAAGGCTGTTTGTTTTGTAGACTGGAGAGTGGGAAGCCAGAGCCTGCTGGGGAATCCAGCGCATGGGGAGGGGGAGGGGGAGTCCCAGCAGCAGGATCTCTGCAGCCAAGAAGGAAGAGAGGAGCTCAGGAGAGAGGAGGGAACTGAGGCCAGGTGGCTGGGGCTCGGGTGGGCACAGGAGACAGGGCATGGGGACTGGTGCAGGAGGTGCTTCAAGAAGAAATGATGTTGATCTGTGGGGTCAGCGGGGTCTCAAGGCTGAGGTCAGTGGTGTGGTTCAGCTCAGGGGACTGAGGTGGACTTGGGTAGGGTGCAGAGCGTGCTTGGAGAAAGCATGCTTTAAGAGCGTACGACACTCAGTGAATGACGAAGGAGCGTTCACAGAAGACTTTCAGCGCTGTAACCTTCTGCCAAGCCAACCAGATAGCAAGGCTGGTGCCCGAAGTGCAGCCTGTGCTGCTGTATCACACCTCCCTGGGTGAAAGTTGATGATCTGCCCATGGAGGGATGAACCAACGGTTAGGGTCCTGGATGGAAGAATAGCTCCAGCCTGGGACTTCTGGGCTTGTCTGCAGAACTTTGTAAGGCAAACTGATATTTTTGTTTTGTTTTGTTTTGTTTTGTTTTTTTTGAGACAGGGTTTCTCTGTATAGTCCTGACTGTCCTGGAACTCACTCTGTAGACAAGGTTGGCCTCGAACTCAGAAATCCGCCAGCCTCTGCCTCCCAGAGTGCTGGGATTAAATGCATGTGTCACCACCGCCCAGCAGGCAAACTGTTTTTTAAAGATGTGGCTCAGTGGGTAGAGTCCTTGCCTAGCGTGTAGGAGACCCTCGATTTGGTTTCCCAGCCTTGCAAACATGGTGGGTAGCACAAGGCTGATTACAGAGTTGGAAGCAGGGGAGTCAGAAACTTAAGGCTCCATTGTGAGTTTTGAGGCCAGCCTGGGATACAGGAGACTACTCCATCAAAAGAGGGGAGGCTTAGAGGGGGTGATGGTGTGAGAGAAGGGAGAAGAAAGAGAAAAAGGGAGGGAGAGTGAGGGAGGGACAGAGGGAGGGAGAGTGAATGAATGAATGGATGAACGAATGAATGAATATGCCTCCCCTTAGTACTGGGTTCCATTTAGAAAACGCTGTTGTCTCACCTCCTTATACCTCGGAGGCGACATGACTCACTGGGCTAAAGGTTTGAAGACTGTTTCTAGGAGGATGGGGAACAAATCCCCGCCTGTTGCTGTCCTAGAAAGTTACTCGGAACTGAAGACGGCGTGCCCATCTTCCTAGGGCACCGATACCCTCAGCCATTTTAATCCAGCTCAGCATAAGGTTAGCTGTCCATCTGCTCTGTAGAGGACCTGCCACACGTCAAGAAAAGCACACGAGGCCGAGGGGGTGGGGCTCCATCTTGAGCTTACACACTGCTGGAGAACTTGGTGGGGTGATCGTTGAAGGGTACCCTTCTGTCCCCCTAAGGAGTAGTTTCTTTTTCGTGTCTGTTGGTCACGCTACCCATTCCTCTGACAATGGTGCTGTGATTAGGGATGGGCATGTGGTTCAGGGGGGCCCTTAGGCTGGGAGAGCAATGTTCTTGGAAAGTGAGGCCTGTGACGCTCTGGAATGACCATGGCTGGATGATGCACAGCATATATGTGGGCCTGAAAGATGGACAGACAGATGTCTGCACACTGCCTGACCCTCCAGGGAGTATTTTGCCTGGAAAAGTCACAGTGATATTTCTTTTCTTCCCTTCCTTCCTTCCTTCCTTCCTTCCTTCCTTCCTTCCTTCCTTCCTTCCTTCCTTCCTTCTTCCTTCCTTTCTTTTTCTGAGACAAGGTCTCTCTATAGCTCTGGCTATCCTTGAACCACGTCTGCTGCACAATAATTCTTAACAGTTGAGAAGGATTTGTGTCATCAAGCCATCCCTGAAGAGAGGAAGCACATCACCATCCAGGGGAGAAATGACAAAGGGATGGTTTAGGGGAGGCCTCATTCCCGGGGTATAATCACCCCATGTCTTCCTCTTTCTGATGTGATTTTATGTCCCAGTTGGGGCTGGGGAGGTGGCTCAGCTGGTAAAGTGCTTGCCTTGCAAACAGAAGAACTTGAGCTTGATCCTTCGAAACTATGTTTTTTGTTTTGTGTTTTTTCTTTTTTAAATCTGGATACTTAAAAATCCCAGTAGTGTGAAGGCAGAAACACGAGAGTCCCTGGGAGTCTGGCTAGCTAGCCTAATCCCAGGGTAGTAAGAGACCCTGTCTTAAAGAAAAAAATGTTTGGGGGAGAGATGAATGACTCCTAAGTAATGATACCACTGGTTGTCCCTGACCTTACATTCCACATTCTCATTTGTTCTCTTGCTCCCTCTCTCTCTCCCTCTCCCGCCCTCCCTCCCCCCCTCTCTCTCTCACACACACACATACACACATACATACGTACGTACATACATACATACATACATAAAAAATTTAAATGAGACAGTTAGTACAACCCAATTACAGTACAAGGCACATAACAAACTCTCAGGGACCTGACCCTGGGTGACCTGGGCTCTTCTGGTCACCAAGATTCATGCCATCAGTTCAGAGACGGAGACTGCAGTACCCCGGCACCAACTCTGCCTCCTCTAGCACAGCTCAGGGAAGGACTGAACCAGAAAGATGGTCTGTGGTAGATTTATGTGTTTGGGCAAATGCTAATTTCCATAGCAAACATCATCCTTCCAACCCAGGAGCCTGGCAGGGAACACAATCTGAGTGCGCACTCTCAGGAAAAGCCTGTGGTGTCTTCCTCCTCTTCCCTGCGCTAATGAGCCAAGACAACAATTACAGAGGAGGGGCCTGTGTGAGGAGCTGACAATGGCCTTGAAAGAAACAGCTATGCCTGGGGCAGGGACAGCTTCCCAGCCCTGTCACACCTGCTGGTGATGGCCAGGATGTTGCAGGCTAGCCTGGACCTGAGAAGGATTGGGAGAGGCTGGGAGGAGGGGAAAGAGGACATCTGGAGAGTGAGCCAGGGAGACGGCAGGGCTCTCCACTTCAGTGTGTCTGGGCAAGCTATAATGGACCCTCATTCAGCACCCTGTAGCTGAAACAGCAGAAATCTTGTGAACATTCTCATGTGGCCTCGAGGACTCATTGTCCCCGCCTGTGAAACAGTGTTCTAGAACCCGTGTTAGTTATTTTTCTTGTCTCTGCAGCCTTGTCTCTGACAAGGAAGGATGGAGGTTGTTATTTTGGTTCTCAGTTAAAGGTACAGTCCATTCTGATGGGAAGATGTAGCCATGGGAGCGGCTGGCAGGAGCGGCAGGTAGAATGTGAGACAGCTTGCTCATATCTTGGCAGACCAGGAAACAGAGGCAGGGCACAAAGTGGGACCTGGCTGATAACCGCAAGGCCCAGCCCAGAGATACGCTTCTACATTAAACATAGGCATTTTACATCCAATCTGTGATAGTGATTGATACAGCCTATACTTGAGAGTTTTAGGACCCCAAAAGACACATGGGTGTGAAAGCCAGTTATAGGCAGAAAGAATGTAGGGTCAGGAGTCATTTATGGACTTACAGATGCTGCAGCCAGAGTGTCACAAGGTCCAAACGAGTCTCTTGTTTTACAGTTGGCACAGGCTTGCCAACTGTGGTTTTCTAGTCCTGTGTCTGCAAAGTGGTACCCATGGTTTATTTTGTATGTGTTTATGTGTGTGTGTATGTATACAACGGTGTGTACATGTAGAGGGTAGTGTTTTTCACATTTAAAAAAAGATTTAAAAAAATGTTTTTTGCTTTTACCTTGTCTGTATATGTGTGTACACGTGCAAGTGTGTGTGTGAGTGTGAGGTTGGTGTGAATGGAAGCCACATGTGTGGGGCAGCTACAAAGGCTGAAAGAGGGAGTCAGATTCTCTGTAGCTGGAGTTTCAGATGGCTGCAAGCCACCTGATTGAACGTTGGGGACTGAATTCAGATCCTTTGCAAGAACAGCGAGCGCTCAAACCCCGAGCCGTCTCCCCAACCTCTTCACCTCGTTCTATTAGGCAGAGTTTCTCACTGGCCTGTGGCTCGCCAGGCTAGGTTGGCCAGCCAGCAGGTGGCAGGGGTCTGCTTGCTTGCTTGTCCATGCTGGGATTGCACACACACATTAAGCTTTTCCATGGGGGCCTACAGATTGGAGTCAGGCTCCTGTACTGGCGCAGCAAACACCTTACAGACTGAGTGTCTCCCACTCACCCACGTTGTAAATACATGCCGTCGCTTCTGTTCATTTATAACTGGTAGGTAGCATAAGGTCTCCCAATTGTGCCCTTCCCCAAGCCTTGAGCAGGCTAAATAGGCTTAAGTGTTTTCCACAGTTGGTCTTCTGCGGACCTAGGTGGAGTCTTCCACCTTGTGGGTACCTGCAGTTTCCTGCTGAGCTTGCTTCGCAACATAATCCAGATGAAACAAAGGATGGGTCTGTGGGCTCTCCCTAAATAAATATGGTGCTACAGATTCAGCCCCTCGGGTTCAGTTCTCCATGGCTGCTGGACAGCTACACCCAGCGCCCAGAGCTCACCCAGCGCCCAGAGCTCACCCAGCGCCCAGAGCTCACCCAGCGCCCAGAGCTCACACTCCCCACTGGCTTTGGTGAGACACTCTCCTCAGAGAAAGAATCCCAAGGAGACACGCAAAGGCTCTGCTGGCCCTTCCTTTCCCTGTGGCCTGCAAGCCTGCCACATCCCAGCCCGTGTGCCGAGCCTGGCTTCTTCCACGCCCTCTCTTCATCCTGCCGACTCCCAGTAACCACCTTCCCTTACTCCGCTTACGCGCATTACTCCGTGTTACTCCGGTTACTGCGTGGCCACCTCGGTCCCTTCTTGATGCCTGTACCCTTCTCTCTGGACGCGTTTCTCTCTGGCCAGGTTTCCACACGTCTGGCTCTTCTCAGTGATTAGATCTTGTCTCAGGCATCACCTGATCACAGTTGTCTCTGGCTATCCAAACAGTGACTCCCACCCAAGACACTTACGTTTTTAGTTTCCACACACTGAAACGATTCCAACTTCTGCCTACATTCATGTTTCCACTCTCCCTGGAAGGCAAGCTTCTTGAGAGCAGGAGAGCTCATTGGTCAGCGGGTGTACTCCAGTGCCAGGCACACAGTAGGTTTTCAATAAGGGTTCAACGTGTTGAGCCTGGAGGGATTCTTCAGTGGTTAAGAGTCCTGGCTGCTCTTCCAGGGGACTCAGAGTCAATTCCCAGCACCCACACACAGCAGCTAATAACCACCTGTAACTCCAGTTTCAGGGGTTCTAGCATCCTCTTCTGTCCTCTGTGGGCACTAAACACATGAGGTACACATGCACACACACAGGCAAAAGACACATACACATAAAATAAAAATAAATATTTAAAAATTGGTTAAGGGATCAGTGTGTGCATTGATAGTTTGTGTGTGCATGTGTGTGTACACCTGTATGTGTTCATGTGCATTGTGTTTGTGCAAGCATGTATACCTGCAGTGTGTGTGTGTACTCATGTGTGCACCTGTATGTGTTCATGTGCATTGTGCTTGTACAAGCATGTATACCTGCACTGTGTGTATATGCATGTGTGTACCTGTATGTGTTCATGTGCGTTGTGTTTGTGCAAGCACATATACCTGCACTGTGTGTGTATGTGTGTGCATGCATCTGTGCACTTGTATGTGTTCATGTGCATTGTGTATGTGCAAGCATGTATACTTGCACTGTGTGTGTATGTGTGTGCATGCATCTGTGCACCTGAATGGGTTCATGTGCATTGTGTATGTGCAAGCATGTATACCTGCACTGTGTGTGTATGTGTGTGCATGCATCTATGCACCTGTATGTGTTCATGTGCATTGTGCTTGTGCAAGCATGTATACCTGCACTGTGTGTTTATGCATGTTGTACCTGTATGTGTTCATGTGCGTTGTGTTTGTGCAAGCACGTATACCTGCACTGTGTGTGTATGTGTGTGCATGCATCTATGCACCTGTATGTGTTCATGTGCATTGTGCTTGTGCAAGCATGTATACCTGCACTGTGTGTATGTGTGTGCATGCATCTGTGCACTTGTATGTGTTCCTGTGCATTGTGTTTGTGCAAACATGTATACCCGCAGTGTGTGTGTGTGTGTTTGTGCATGTGCACCATCAGAATCCAGAAGAGGGTGTTGGATTCCCTGGAACTGGAGTTTCAGGAGTTTCTGAGGATGTGTGTGCTGGAAACTGAACTCAGGTTCTCAGCAAGATTATTACATATGTGCTCTTAACCACAGAGCCATCTCTTCAGCCCACTGTCAAATTTTAAAGTTAAGTTCTAAAACAGCCTCTCCTTTCATTCTCCAGGCAAGTATTCTTGCGTGTAGGTCTTGGGAAGTAAGGTGAGCCCTAGGGTCCTGTTCTTTTTACATGTACTATGGAAGTCCCGGCAACCAGGAACATAATTTACCAGAGCATTTCCTGACAGGCAGGAGCCTCGGGAGAGACCTGGATTGGAGGAAGAAGATGGCAGTGGGAAGTACATTTGGGAGTTTTCCAAGACGATCTTCTCACTACATATACATTTTCAACATTGTCAGAGTTTAATTTGTTATAAAAAGTTGGAAACAGCAGCGCCCTCGTGTAAATAGCAAACAGAGGGAAGATTGCTCTCTGCGATTTTGACCTGGCAGGTTTCCACAGCCAGTTAATGAGTGGGGTCGCTGTCCACGGTACTGAACAATCGTGCCTACGGGCGTCCCAAGACGACCTCTGTCCGACGTGCTGAAACGCCCCCATTCCATTTCCTACTGTGCCTGCCCCTTGCCCTGGTCACCGTGGTTTCCTTCCTTTGATCTTCAGTCCTGGTATGTTGTGTGTCACTGCTCATTTTTTTGTCACTGTATAACACTTGTGTGCCATCATCAGACAGTGGGGTTGTCTCTAGTTTGAGTCATTTGGAAGAGAATTAATGTTTTTGTGCATTTTTTGGATGGGAAAAACACAAATGTGCCAGATACGTATTTAGGACTGGGATGGTTGGGCCATGGCACAGACGTTTGCTTTCAAATCGGTCACATTGATTTACAGTCATTAAAAAATTAATCGCTGGGCAGTGGTGGCGCACACCTTTAATCACAGCACTTGGGAGGCAGAGGCAGGCAGATTTCTGAGTTTCAGGCCAGCCTGGTCTACAGAATGAGGTCTAGGACAGCCAGGGCTACACAGAGAAACCCTGTCTCAAAAAAAAAAAAAAAAAAAACCAAAAAAAATATTAATCCCTCCTCCCTGGCTTTGCCTTTGTTTGCATCTCCTGACCAGGGGAAATGATGTTCTGAAGTCTCCGTCTGGATAATTGTGGTCTGAGAGTTTTCTGGGGCACTTTACTGATCAATATCGATTACATAATCTCTCTGATAACCTCTGCCTGGAACGGAGACATTCTCCATGAACCTTCTTTCTTCTCTATCACTGACGTGACCCGGTCTGTAATGGAATCTGAATGAGATGACATTCACCTCAGAGTGAATTCCCTTCTTCTCGTCTTTGACATCCTGGGCTAGAACTTGGCTGAGAGAAGAATCCAGCCAATAGGGGCTTGGTCTCCATCCCCACAGCCACCTGAGCATTCAAAGAACAACTTAAAATCTGCAGGGAGAGTCACTCTCCAAATACAAGGTGAGGACAAAGGCAGAGAGAACAGCAAACATTTTTACTTCTGTTTTCAGTTCTCTCCGAGTCTTATGAGATCCATGGGTGATATATTGACTGCTGTTGCATTGTGTTTAGGAAAGTGTGTGTGTGTGTGTGTGTGTGTGTGCATTCACACAGCCATTTGTGTGCACACAAGGACACTGAGCATCTCATTCTATCAGTTTCCATCTTCCTCCCTTGAGATAAACTCTGTCACTGAACCTGGATTTTGGCACTCAGCCACCAAGCCCGGCTTTCCTCCTGTCTCCACTCCCGACTCCACCAGCACTTGGGTGACACGTGTGCATGAGGCCACGCCCAGCTTCTGCGTCTGGTCCTCACGCTTGCAAGTGCTGTTACTAAGCCATCAGCCAGCCTCTGAGTTTAGGTAAGTCTAAGGCACAAGCTGTATCTGTGCAATAACTGCAAGGACACATGTGGAACATTTCACACTCAACACTGATCCATCCATGAAGACCTCTCCCCCTTTATCCTGATGACTATATATTCTGACTCTGGAGTCACGAGGTTTTCAACTCTGTAGTTACTTTCCTGTGAGTGTATGTCTCTGTGTATATGTATGTGTGTGTGTGTGTCTGTGAGAGTTCATAGGTCTATGTATGTGCTATGTCTATTTCAGGGTCCTCAACCTTGGTTGCATCTCCCACAGAGGTTGCATATCAGATACTTATATCACTATGTGTAACAGTATCAAAATTATAGCTATGAAGTGGCAATGAGATAATTTTATGGTTGGAGGTCACTGCAACACGAAGAACTATATCAAAGGGTCACAACACTAGGAAGGTTGAGAAGTACTTATCTATGTGTTGTGTCCATAGGTGTGTCTGTCTGTATACACGCGTGCCTGTCCATATATGTGTATGTGTTTGTCTGTGTGTTTGTCTGCGTGTCTCTGCACTTCCTGTTGCTGTCTCCACTTCTGTGTCTCCCAGTCTCTGTGTGTCTTATGTCTGTCTCCCTTTCTCTACTCATTCCTTTTTCTCACTGGGTTTCTGGCCTCCCTAACCCCTTCCTTTCCTCTGGCCTCCTTTCTCCCTCTCTGCTGCTTCTCCTCCCACTCCCCTGCCCTCACTTACTCTTTGGAGAAAAGATCTCTGAATCCAAAAATATCTACAAGGCTAGTGCATAGCGAAGCTCCCGTGTTCTCTTGAGATGGTGCAGAAGATGCTCACGGACCCTTCGGCAGCTGCAGCAGAGACGGTCAATGTTTTGTGCTGTGTGGTGTTGACCCAGGGCTGGGTCAGCAGTATTCTTTGCATTCTGCCTTTCTTAGGTGACACCCATGAAGCTCTGGATGGGCTGAGGTGAGAGTTAAATGACTTGAGGTATAGCACAGCTCCCGGTGAGGCAGAGAGGGAGTCATGGTAGGATGCAGGCCATGTCTGAATGTGGATTCTATACATTCTATACATTGGAGGGTCCCGTGGATTCTCTACCCATCTTGGAATGCTCTGAATCTGGGTTTGGAAACACTCTGTCTCAAGGGTATTTAACTTTCCTATCAGCCATCCAGGTTACCTGCAGGTCATACAGGAAACGTTCTCAAATCTGCTGCAACTGCAGGAGTCTCTGTGGCCTGGCTGGCCCCACCGGCCAAGGATGGTGGCTGTCAGCACTTTCCCTCTCTGCGAGGATCAATAGGGCCCTTGGATGTGACCTCGAGTTCAATTATGGCTTCAATTATGGAATAAAGAGGCTGTTATCACACACCTACCTCTTATTAGAAACACCACACTGGGGGCTGGAGGAGACTGGTCCTGAGGGAAATCATTAGCCCACTAATTTGAAATCAATTTAAAGTGCATTTGCTTAATGATATGAGCATTGTGAATTATCTATAAATTGTTAATTTAGTTGAATGTCGCACCAGATTTTCATTTCATAAATTGGGTTTTGGGGGTTGGCCCATGTGAGCATGGGTGTCACCGCTCCCCTGGCTCTGCTCTGACACGAAGCTTGGTCATCTTTCTTGTGCTTTTGAACTTGTGACCTGCAGCTACTGGAGAGCCTTCGAGTGTTTGAAATAATTAGGGCAGGAAAGCGATTCTGGCAAGCGAGCGCTTGCAAGCCTGCCACACGCCTCTGCCTCCGGACTAGTGACAGCTCGGCCGGCCGGGGGGGGGGGGGTAGAGCAGGGCCGACCCGCCTCTCAGCCACCTCTGCCTGCTTCAGAGTGGCAGGCGTGGTGCTCTACGCACTAGGGGTCACTGCCTCTGTCTGGACCGGGAGGCAGGAACATTGCCTGCGAGGCAGATTCCTGCAACGAAAGAGCTCAGACTGGCTGATGGCCTGCGGGTTTTCCACAGCAGCCATCATAGGAATGAGGCTGTTGCTGTCAGAGGAGGCTTTCTTCCTGTGGACTGGGCACCTGCGGATAGAAGGTAGCATCAGGTGGGCCCCTGTGGGCAGGCAGGGACCTCGATGCCAAGCCGGCTGGAATTCATTAGTCTCTGAATTTCTGCTCCACAACAGCACTGTTCTGGAAATTACAGTTAGAGTTTGCATAAAGATTTTTGCTTAAAAGAAAAATACTGACTCCAACAAATCACTGCGCCGTGGCCTCTGGGCCACACGCCCTACTGAGACCTGGCGGCAGCGACACTGTGCGGGGTGCATCCTTGCCCTGTTCAACAGATGAAGCCCTGGGAGGGGTTGATTGTGAACCACAGGGTGCCTTCATCTCTCCTACAGAATCTGAGTCTGTGATCTATGGCGGCAGCGGAGGACTTTTCAGTAGCTTTGGTAGGATGGGTAGAGAGCATCCCTTCACTGGCGTCTGACCTGACAGACCACACTTCCTGCCCCATCCCTCACTTCCTGGACTTGGCACCAGACTTGGGTCAGATGCAAGCATTCTTTCTGCAGCAGAAAGAATCCTGGTGCTTTGGTTGCCTAGCTGCCCTACCAATGCACCCAAAGTGGACATGTAAGAATCTTCCAGACAGGAAAGCAAGATGGCAGCATTCCATGGGCTGGTGAAGCCTGTGGACCCCATCCTCGATTCTCCCCAGGTTCAAGTAATTTGTAGTCTATAGGTGTTCTTTGACATGAAGATACACAGCTCTGGTCCTCAATTTTACTTGTAATTGTGTCTCTGTATGGCCATATTTATCTATGTGTGTCTATACTCAGATTTCCTCATCAAACAGCTCCCTCTCTGTGTGTGAGGGTGCGGTGCATGTGTGCATGCATTGGGATGTGTGCCACAGTGCCTTTGCAGTCAGAGGACAGCCTCTGACCTTGGGCCTCTCATTCTGTCTTGCTCCGTTTGTTCTTCACTGTGGATGCTGGGATAGCTGCCCCATGAGTGCCTGTAGGTTTTTCTGTCCCTATCCTGTCTTCTGATAGAGCATTAGGCTCGAAGACTCCCAACAACACGGGGTCTGGGAATCTGAACTCGGGTTCTTACACTTGCAGTATCACTGAGCCACCGCGCCCAGCCCCAGATGCCAGTTGAGAGGGCATCAGCTGTATTCTTCTTCTGCCATAACAACATCGCACAGGACGGAGCTTCAACCACAGACAACAAGACAGGGTGCTGGCAGGGCCGGTCCTGCCGAGGCCCCTCTGCTCGGTTTGCAGATGGCACCTTCACGCCGTGTCCTCCGTGGTCAGCCCTGCACACTTTGTCTGCTCTCGACATCTGCACACGAATGTCTTCTTACTTACAAGGACAGCAGCCAGACTGGGTCAGGACCCATGTGTCAGCCTTGCTCCATTTTACCCCCTCACTGAAGGCCCCATCTCCAAGGAAGTCACACATGAGGATCCAGGATTAAGGCCTAAGTGTGTGAATTTTGGGCTGTGCTGGGGCACCGTTCTGGCCACAGCACCAGTTATACTTGATTAGAAGCAGAGTCCACTCTAATGACCTCACTTTCTTTTGGTTCAATCTAAGAAGCCTGCTTCCAAACAAGGCCACATACTAATAAACCAGAGGTCAGGGTTTCAAAATATCATTTTTTGGGGGTGGGGGGTGTTCAGGTCATAAAAGGCAGTTGTGTGTGCATTCCAATACTCTCTGGGGACCTGGCATTGTGGACAAGCCCGAGCTACTGGATACTGGATGACCCATGGCCTTGTGACCTATCTTTCAGTCCAAAACTAGCCAAGCCTCCAACCCCCCCCCAAATACAGTGACCCATCTAACCTGAAGCTTAATACAGATCTATGAAAGAGCCCCCCACTAGGGTAATGAAACCACCTAGAGGGGCCCAGAAGAGCCTAGCTTACTGGGGGGTGGGGGGACTAGAATCATGAGATGAACATGACTTTTGTAAAGATTATTTGTTTGGATAGCCCTGGGCTTGTGTTTTGATGCTAATTCCACTCCTGGGAGGGGCCGCAGATGAGATGTTAATCATGTATACAGGTGCCTTGTTGGGGGAAGCCACTTTATCCAGCGCCGTTGCGAGATGGCGCTGGCAGGAAAATTTTAGTCCTGGTAAACAACTCTGGCGCATGCGCAGTACGACCACACAGTGACTCAGTACTGGTATGCTAATGAGGTGCACCTTATTTCTCCTATCACAATGCAACACGCCCGTAAGCGAGGGCTGCTGGGATATATAGGGGATATATAAGGGCAGCAAAAGACAGTTGGTGGCCCCATGTTGGAGAAGAAAAGCAAGGTTCTGAATAAAGTGCTGCAGAGAAGAACCTGGTCATGTCGCATGTTTCCTCGCTGGTCGAGTTAGGCCCCGACAGTTGGTGGCCCATACGGGGAATGGTTCAGAACTCTCAGCGTCAGGAGCGGTACTGGTAAGTTCCCTGGGTAAGTAGGGACGATAAAGTTCGCCGGAGGGGCGATGATAAAGTTCACCGGCCCGGTGACAAGCTAGAGCGTATGGAACACTATCTGTTGCTCGCAATACTGGCACCCACTGTGGCAGTTGCAGCACTGATATTGCTCCTGCTCTGTGTGTGTCACGAGACCCCAGAAGAATGCACGTATAAAAGAGCGGCGCGAGACACCTGTGCTAACGCGTGTGTAGGTAAACACAGACACAGGATGGGAAATTCTACCAGCCACCCGATATTTGTGGCGCTAAAAGAGTTGTTAAACACCAGGAGGATTAAGCTTAGCCCAAAGAGTCTGCAGTGTTTCATAGAATCCTGCGAAGCGGCGGCCCCATGGTTCGCTGTTTCTGGTAACCTATCTGTTGCCTCATGGGATAAACTTGGTAAAGATCTTGACAGGGCGTGGGAGAAAAAGAACCTTAAACCAGACATGCGGCCCATTTGGAGGCTGGTTGGAGCATGTCTAGAGGACAAAAACTGTGAGGAGGCAAAGAAACTAGGGAATAAGGCCTTGCAGGAACATCAGGAAAGCCAGTCAGAAAGAGAAAGTGAAACAAACAGATCTAAAAGAAAAGGGAAGCACAAGGGGAGGGAAACCTCCCCATTTTGCTTATATCCCTCCCTGGAAATTTTTAGCTCTGATGATAGGTCAGAACAAGACAGCCTAGACTAAGAAGAAGAACAAGAATTGGAGGAGGAGGCTTTCAAGTACAATAGGCACAGTCGCCAGCAAGCTAATTTAGTTACAAAAACAAAAAAAAGGCGGCAACAAACCGATACAGTCTGCCCCTCCTCCATATAGAGAGGAAAAGCCTTCTGTTAAACGTTCATTCTGTCCTGATACATGGAGGACCGCATGCAGAGAATTAAATCTAGCCCTCCCGGTCATGGAGCGCGAGGATGGGACACTCTATCACCAGGCTCTTGAGTTTAAACAAATTAAAGACATGGCTGAATAGGTACGTACCTACAGTATCACCGCAGCCTACACAGTTACCCAATTGGAGAGCCTGTCGCGTACCGCTCTCACGCCTACAGATTGGCAGCAGCTGGCAAAGGCTTGTGTAAATCCAGGGCAATACTTAGACTTCAGGTCTCTCCAGGCAGAATTCACTACAGAACAGGAGGTTGTGGAGCTTTCCATTGTAATTAAAGTGTTTAGCAATTGTCATTTTTCTTTTAACTTGATTTCTGATTCCTCCTATGTGGTCAATGCCGTACGCCTTTTAGAGACCGCTGGGACCCCTGCCTCTTCCAGCACGGTGTACCGTCTTTTCCAAAAACTTCAACAGCTTACTTGGGACCGCTCAGAGCCCTTTCATATTCTCCATATTAGGGCGCACTGCAATTTGCCGGGTCCCATTGCCTCAGGGAATGATGTGGTTGATCGATGCACACGCATGGAGCTTGCCTTCATGGCATCATCTTTGGACCAAGCATCTAAGTTTCATTCACAATTCCATGTGCCCACTTGGGTCTTACAACAAAAAGTTAACCTTTCCTGAAACGATGCACGACAGATTGTTCTCTCTTGTCCTCATTGTGTTATATTCCACCCCACGCCTGGCATTGGACTGAACCCTCGAGGACTACGCCCTTTACAGTTATAGCAAATGGATGTGACACATTATGCAGAATTTGGGAAACTCAGATTTGTCCATGTGTCGTGGACACTTGCTCTGGTGTCATTCAGGCCACTCCACTCAGTGCAGAAAAGACTACTAGGGTTATTACCCACTGCCTAGAAGCCTGGGCAGCTTGGGGTAAACCAGCCACGTTAAAGACTGATAACGGACCTGCCTATACTGCTAGTTCCTTTACCTCATTTTGCAGCCAAATGCAAGTTGCTTTGTCTCATGGCCTACCGTATAATCCACAGGGCCAAGGGATCGTTGAACATGCACATCACACCCTAAAAGAGTGTCTTGAAAAACAAAAGGGGGGAATAGGCTATGGTCGCACCCCTAAGGACCGCATAGCATTTGCCCTCTTCACCCTAAATTTTTTAAATCTGGACTCACAAAATCGGTCCGCAGCTGAGCAACATTCGCTTCAGTGCCCTCAATCAACCGAAATGGTAAAATGGAAAGATATATTGTCCAATCAATGGTTTGGCCCAGATCCCGTCATAACAAGATCTAGGGGAGCTGTTTGTGTTTTCCCGCAGGACCTGAACGATCCCATTTGGGTGCCGGAGCGACTGACGCAGAAAGTGAAACTCCAAGATAGCGGAGAGGATGCTGAGACTTCAGTACTCATGGATGTTGATCCTGATACTTCGTCTCCCCCTAGGGATGACAGAGAAGCTCACACTTTGGGCCATAGCAAAAACCTGGCCCATACCACTCCCTGTCCAAAGCCTTTTCCTGGGTCAAGGAGTGGGCAGGGATGTTAGCCATGGCCGCCCTTATGTTCTTAGCAGCCTTTATTTGTTTATGGTGCTTCTGTCACGTCAGACGAGAACAAATTGCACATAAAGCCATGGTCTACCAAGCACTCATAGCCATGGACTCTAATGAGGATGTTTCTATTTGGCTTGCCTCCCTAAAAAATTGATAGCCTTCGCCCCAGAGTATGCCTCAAACCAACTAACTTCCAACCACACCCCAAGACGGGCAACTTCTCAACGCTTGGACCAACCTAAGACATGGGGCCTGGTGGGTGATAGGGTAACCCTTTGACGGGTAAGGCCAAGTAGGGACTGAGATGACCTAAGACAGGGGTCGTTGGTTACCACCTTCCTGGCAACCCGATTAGCCCCAGCAAGGGACGGCATCAATAAAATAAAACAGGGGGAGATGTGGGAAGCCACTTTATCCAGCGCCATTGCGAGATGGCGCTGGCAGGAAAATTTTAGTCCAAATTTTAAACAACTCTGGCGCATGAGCGGTAAGACCACACAGTGACTCAGTACTGGTATGCTAATGAGGTGCACCTTAGTTCTCCTATCACAATGCGACACGCCCCTAAGCGAGGGCTGCTGGGATATATAAGGGCAGCAAAAGACAGTTGGTGGCCCCGGGTTGGAGAAGAAAAGCAAGGTCCTGAATAAAGCGCTGCAGAGAAGAACCTGGTCATGTCGCGTCTTTCCTTGCTGGTCGAGTTAGGCGCCGACACCTTGTGAATCTTTTCCCCACCTTAACTTTTCAAATAAAGGCTAGAGCTAGTGACTAGGCAGGAGGAAGGAGGAGGAGCTGAGAGTCTGGGGGAGGAGAAAAGGATCACGGGGGAAGGGGGAGGAGATACAGAGCATCGCCAGGAAGGAGAGGAGCTACAGAGGATTGGTGGAGAGGCTGGAGGGAAGTTCGTGGTCTGGAGAAACAGCAAGTTAATATAGATGAGATAGTATAGGTGGGGATAGAGTAGCGTAGTGGGAGATCTGCCCAATCTAGGTTATAGCTTGTATTGTTACTGTTTGAGTTGAGATTTCTTTTACCGGGTAATTGGGTTGGAACCACATAGCAACAATCATTTTTATTGTTTTTAAGTGATGTGTGTGTGTGTGTGTGTGTGTGAGAGAGAGAGAGAGAGAGAGAGAGAGAGAGAGAGAGAGAACAAACTTTTGTGTATGTGCATGTGTGTGCAGTGCCCTCAGAGGCCAGAAGGTGCCGGGTCCCCAGGAACTGAAGTCGTTGATGGTCTTGAATTGCTCAACATGGGTGCTGGGAGTCAAACTTGTGTCCTTTGGTAAGAGCAGCAAGTGATTTTAACTGCGGAACCATCTCTTTAGCCCAGAGTAGTTGTTTTCAGCCAGTAGACTTTGAAGTGGTTTGTTAGGCACTGAGACAGAACAGATACACGCGTCTCAGAGACAAAGGGACATGTTCAAGGTTAGAGCACAGAAGCCAGGAGCTGAAGGGCTGTGCCGCCAGGATCCTGCAGTGTTGAAACATTCTAGAGCCCTCCAGGAGTCAAAGCAAGAAGCTGGGAGTGGTGGTTCAAGCCCGTAATGCCAGCATGCAGGAGGCGGAGGGAGAATCAGAAGTTCAAGGCTGGCCTTAGATACATCGGCAGTATCTTTGAAGCTCACCTGGTGATAAAGAGCTTCTACTTAAAAAGGGGGGGTAGAGGGTGATGGGAGGGACACCATGATACCTTCTACCCCCAAACCTTGCCCTGTCCCTGTGGTGGTTTGAATGGGCCCATAGCCTCAGATATTTGGATGCTTAGTTCCCGGCTGGTAGGCTATTTAGGAAGGATTAGGAGGCATGGCCTTGTTGAAGGAGGTGTGTCACTGGAGTAGGTTTTGAGGTTTCAAAAGTCAGTGCCAGACTTAGTCTGGAACTTAGTTTTCTTTGCTTCCTGCTCGAGGGTCCGATGGAAGTTGTCAGCCACTGCTCCAAGAACACATTATGCAGGAGCTTGGATATCCTTCCTTCGCCTGCACGCAGCACCCCCTCATCCAGTGGGGGTGACAGCCAAGTGGCAGGCCATTACGAACATCGAGAGGGAAAGGCAAGGTGCTATGTGGTGAGTAGCCCACACTTGGGGTCCCCACAAGGGCTTCTGAGGGGACACCAACTCCTTCAGGGCAATAAGGCAGGCACTACATGGTGCAGTATGTTCAAGATGAGGACAGCTAACTGTGCAAAGACGGGTCAGTCGTAGCACCACACGTGTCAGGGGCGAAGTTTGGTTACAGAGACCTGAGAGCCAAAGTAGAGGGTGTGGCTTCAGCTGATGATGGAGGCACGATCCCTGAGAGCCTGTGGAGCTCCGAGGAACCCTCGGCTTAGCTCTAGAGGCTCCAGGTAGTTTCTTCAGTCAGTTAATGCTGCCATACTGCTGCATAACAAACATCCCCGGACACAGGGTCTCCCAATACTAATTGTTTACCGTCATCAGGGAGTCTGATCTATGCTTGATCATAGCTGCAGGCCAGACATGGGGCCAGGCTGGCCCCACAGGTTCCTCAGCTTCCTGGAGCCAGTAAGGTTGGGGACTAACTATGTCCTTTAACTCAGAAAGACAGAGCACCAGCAACATTTTGAGGCTTCACTGTTTCCTGCTTACCGTATGCCACTGAATATCATGGGTCCCACAGGCAGGCTTAGGACAAGAAAGCGTGTTCCACCCCAGTAAGAGGAGCAGCTTGGGGGAGGGAAGCCCCTGCTCACTAAAGAGCTTTGGAATGCACATCCATCCACCGAGGGTTGGGAGAGACCTGTCTGATAAGAGAGACGGCAGGGAGGGTGGCATGACAGGTGTTACCGTGGCCACTGCTTGGGCAAACATCATCTTATTGAAACACAAAGGCCACACTCAGTGGGTATTATTCTATTTAACGGCTGAGTGAGCAGGTAAAGACAGAATGTGTGACTTGCTTGGACACAAGGCCCGCAGAGGCAGAACGAGGGTGACATTGTGAGAACATGCGGGGGCCATGAGCCCAGCTGGCCTGCTACCCAGGGCTGCCCGACCTGAGCATCTCTTTGCCCACTCGTCTACACCCAGGCCGCCATCTTTGACCATTCCAGCCTCTCTAGCTCCATCCCTGACCTTGCTTGGAGAAGATGGCAGGATACTGGGCATTGCTGCTTGCAGCTCCTGGGAGGGGGTCAGATATAATAAATGCCGGCTCATGTTTGTTAAGGCCTTTCAGAGGGACTCCTTTTCTCCTTCTTCCTGTGACTGGAGTGAGTTTCCCAAGAAGCCACCCCTCTCTTTACAAGAAAATCATCTCCTGTGATCGATCCCTGCAGTCGGAACACCTGAGTGCACAGAGATTTATGGTTAGCGCTTTCTCCCACGGCTGCCTGCCTCCGAGTCACATCCCATCCCGGCACACTCAGGTAACCACTGTCACGGTTTCTTTTGGTATTGCTCTCCAGGATTTTTAAATGTACGTGCAAACAAAAATGAGCACAGGCTCGCCTCCACTTGGGTAGCTTTCAAATACATAAGCGTCATAACTTTACAACCTTCTCTCTCTCTCTCTCTCTCTCTCTCTCTCTCTCTCTCTCTCTCTCTCTCTCTCTCTCTCTCTCTCTCTCTCTCTGTTTGATCTTCGTTGGCAATTTTTCCATCCCCCCACCGAGGAAGCGTCCTTGTTCATTTTCAGCCACGGAGCACAGACCTGTGTAGCTCACCTCCCCTGTTCCGGTGCTGATGGCTGCGTGGGTCTCTGGTTCTTGGGTAAACCAGACCAGTCTTCAATGCGCACATTCTGCACTCTGCTAGGGTTAAGTTTACCCTTCAATTTGCAGGACAAGGGGTGCTGAATCTGAAGGGAGGTGTGGCTGTAATTCTGCTACTGACCAACTGTCCTGCACAGCTGAGCAGATCACACACTCCAACAGGTGATACCTGAGAACCTGCTTTCCCCTTAGCCTCACCACCAAACCTTTCAATCTACCAACCAGATAGAGAGTGACCTCTGGAAGAGTATGCTACTGAAACCCCTGCTCTAGGACAAAGCGCAGCATCCTTAAGCAGATGTGGAGGTGGGTGGAGTTCTGTCCATCTCATAGCTGTGGTCAGCTAGGGAGGCTAGAAACACGCCTCTGGCTGCAGTTTCTTTAATAGAACACGACAAAGACACTTTCTTGAGGTACACTGGGGATTTTCAATGGGGCAGAGGCGGCCCTTAAGAGCAGAGTAGGTACCCCTTAAAAGCAGCTGCCATGGACATCTGGTCTCAGTGGAGAATCGGGCCATGGAGTCTTTGGTTGGTGAAGGGGTTTCGTTTACTCAGACCCCACTCATGCCGTTGACTCCTCCTCCACACAGAGGACTGTCACCTTGGCATGCAGCCGCCTGCCCATCCTGGGGGTCCCCGGGCTGGTTGCTGAGCACAAGTGAACAGAGATCTCATTAAGCTCAGCGAGGCTCATTAAGACTGCAGCCCACATCGGTGTCAAAGGAAGGTCAGGCTTCTATTCACGGGAGTCGGTGCCTTTGGGATCCGGTGGTGCCAACAGTCACGAGCAAGATGGAGGGGATCAAAAGGGCAGACAGCTGTGTGGCCCAAGTTCCCTAGGGCACAGAAACTGTCACCACCTCCTTTCTCCAGGCCTGTCCCTGCCCTGGGAAGGCCCAGGTGGGAACTCAATCTATCAGCAACCACACGGGGCCTCCAGGAAGGCAGGTGGGCGGTCAGGGAAGTGGGGCTGAGAAGATACAAATTGGGCGTTAAGAATGCCATCCTTGTATGAGACAGGAAGCAAGGCCTGAGGCCAGTGTGCAGATTCACTTGCCCTCTCCGATAGCCAGACTCATCATCTGTCAACTGGGGGCGTACAGGAGTCCCCCACGGGTCACAGAGTTGCTCAGAAGCTAGTGAGCCTGAGTCCGTCTCCTCCATCCTCAGTCCTCCTACTTCCTCACAGCTCTCTATAAAGGCAGAGCTCTGCCCTTAAAGGTAAACGGGCCAGGCAGAGATCGCCCGGAGTCGACAAGCATCCTGTGGACAGCATGCAAATGACCCAGCTCCGCAGTACACTGAGTTATTGGGAAGATCTCAGCCCAAGAACTTGCAGACACCCATCCTTCTGAGGTACGCTGTCAATCCGCCAGGCCCCTCCCCAACTCTCTTATCCTCTCCATACTCCATGCTGTGGTCAGTTTCATGGACTCTGTTTACGTGGTGGCTACACGAGGGGATCCTGAGGCCCTGGGTCAGAGCCAGCGTGCTTCCTGAGGCCTTTTCTCAGTGACAAGCCTCCCGGGGCTCCAGTATTACCAAGTGAAGAGTGTGTTAGGCAGGTCCAAGAACTTGCTTCAGGAGTTCCAGAATAGGCCCCTTGGTCTGTCTACAGCCTCCAAACCCGCTAGTAACACTGTATGCCTTTGTGAAGGGTCATCCTGGTGTCTGTGAATGGAGCCAGGCTCAGGGGCCAGGAAAAACCACCGCTCAGGGTTTGACTCCCTTGTATGATTCTACACCTGATGATTAGAAAAAAAGAACTGATTCCTCCCTAGCATGGTGACACACGCCTTTAGTCCCAGCACAGAAACAGATGGACCTCTGAGTTTGAGGCCAGCCTGCTCTACAGAGTAGGTTCCAGGACAGCCAAGGCTACACAGAGAAGCCCTGTCTCAAACTGAGCTGACTCCTGTGTGTGTGGTGACCCTGCCTCCCAGGTATGCTGCAGTCCTAATGCCTAGTCCCCATGGACAGGAGCTTACTGGGGGGGGCGGGGTCTCTACAGTCAATCAGGTTAAGATGAAGTCATTAGGGTGGGGACAACTTCAGCATGACAGATGTCCCTCTTAGAGGAATGTGGACATGAAAAGACAGACACACGGAGACCAGCAGATGTCCAGCAGCCTGCGGGCCTGGATCAGATCCCCCGTTTGGATTCCCAGAGGGGACAGCCCTGCTGTCAGAGCTGAGGGTCTTCTGCTGCAGACATCTGTGGTGCCATCACGGCGCCTCAGGAAATGAATACCAACTCCAAGGAGAGCGTCTGTTGTGTTACACGCCAGCCAGGACCCGCCTGATCGCTTCATTTCTTCACTGCGGATGGTGGGTCCAAAGGTTTGATATATATCCTCAACAAACACTGGGCACCACGCCACAGCAGGCATAACTAGACAAGGACACAGTGGTTGTCTTGAACCCGGTTGTCCCTTTCACATCTGCTATTGACCAGTGTGAGCTGATGTGTAGACTGCCCCAGGATTCCTTCCACACCCCCAGGGAACTATCCTGTCCAGCATTTTAGGACCCAAAAGGCGCAACGTCTACACCCAGGAAGAAGCCTGCTGGCTGTCACAATGCCAAGCTTTCAAAAAATGCCTAGCAGTGGCTCCGGATGGACGCCACAAAGGCTCAGACGTCTCCTGGGCCCCACCCACTTCCCCCTGGGAGGCCCTGGCCCCACACCGAGCCCACGTGCTCCCGTCTCTGTGCTGGACACCCTCTACCCAGGTCCGGTGCCACCCTCTGTGTCAGGCTGCGTGTGAACACTCCATTATTTCAATTTTAAGAACGTGATGGAGCCAGCGGGGCTGAAAATGCTTGTGTTAATAGCGGCGGTCTGCAGTTTCATCTCACTTTAATAGGGACCATCTGCCGCGCGGGCGGGCGCAGGCGCAGCCAGCTCTTCCCCATGTGTGCGGCACCCCGCCACACACCAGTCCTCCACTGTCAGGCAGGTGGGGGTGATGAGGTTTGGATCTGTGGGGATAGTTTAGCCACAACTCCAGGGAGGGATTTTGAGGTGGCCCGGACGCTGGGGCTGGGGCTAGGTCATGCATGATCCCAAGAAGTGCCTCTGTCTCTGCTGGCCTGGGCCACAGCAGGGTCACCAAGCACTGGCTGCATAGAGCTGGGGTTTGTGTGGGGTGGGCCCCTGTCCTGGATCTGCTGTGCTCTTCCTGTCAAGGCCCAGGGAGGCCTGTGCTTTGAGACAACTCTGGCTCTGCCCTGATCCAGCACAGGGCAGTCCCTGCCTCCTGGTGCCTCAGTTTCCACATCTGTAGAGTGCTTGGTCCTGAAATGCCCACCCAAGCAGGTCACGAACACGGAAGCAGTGTGAGAAGAGACCCTGGTAGGAAGCCACCTGATCGGTGGTGACCAGGTACGGGAGGAGGGCTAGCATCTTCCAGGGCCAGGCAGACTTCAGTGAGGGGGCCCAGATAGTATGGGGGTATCTGACTTTACTTCCAGTCTGCGCTGGGCTGAAGGTGGTATGGCCACACAGCTCTGGATCCTGGTTCCACGAAGCCTGTGAGGGGAGCTAGTTGGAACTAGGCCAGAAAACTGAGAGCCCCTGGGTCTCAAATCCCCTCATCCCCTGCTACAGGGCAAGGCGCGTGAGTCTGGACGCAAACACAGGGCTATAGCGTGGCCCCGCTGGGCAGGGGGATCTTGTAGCCACTGCGCAGGAGCACAAGACAGGCACCCAGCCCTAGGGCTCCCGCCAGCACCACGGCGCCCAGGGCCTTGAGGAAGGAAGTCCTGGTCCGGGTGAAGGAACCGGGGGCCATGATGCCCAGCAGGGCGGTGCTGACGGTGAGAGTGTAGAGGATGGACACGCCCGTGTTGAGCGCCACGATCTTCCCGAACTTGGCGAACGGGGCGATGATGCAGAAGAACAGGGGGACGGTGGCGATGACGGTGGTGAGCGCGCTGGACACGATGGCCACGCCCACGTGCCGGACGGCCTCCAATGTCCTCCACTGGCGCTGAGAGCTGGCATCCTGAGACAGGAGAGAGAGAGAGAGAGAGAGAGAGAGAGAGAGAGAGAGAGAGAGAGAGAGAGAGAGAGAGAGAGAGAAAGAGCTGGGGCTGAGCACCATGCCATCTGTGGGGCATGCCAGTGTACACTGCTACCCCAGGCTGGCTCTGCCTGAGAGGCTCCCATCCCACGCTGAAAGGCTGTAGGACAGGAGGGTAGGCATAGTGGGTCCTCAAAAATGGTGCTCTGACTGGAGTCACTCTATCCTAACCAAAAAGTGCTTAAAAATGTAGATGAGTTAATTTTAGTTGGTCTTAATTTTTTTTTAAAATAAGTCTTCACCTCAAACCAGGAAGAAGAAATAAAACCCGAGATGGTGGACGTTCGCTTTAGTTGTTACCTTGACACAACCCAGAATCACCTGGGAGAGGGGTTGGTCCACATTGGGTTGGGTTGTGGGGCACACAGCCTACCATGTGTGGCGCCGTTCCCTAGGCAGGGGGTGGTGAATTGTGTAGCAGTGGATTAAATTAGTCAAACTAGAGAAGCAAGCAAGCGAGTGAGCGGGCAAGACAGCATGCGTTCAATTTCTCTCTGCTCCAGACTGAAGTATGTGGCTGGGTGTCTGACATTTTTGCCCCATCTGTCCATAATGACGGGCTACAAAGTGAAGCTAAGAGTCAAACAAACCCCTCTTCATCTGAACTGCTTCTTCTCAGGGTTACTTTATCATGGCAATAGGTATTTAACTAGAACAGCTCCGTCCCCAATCCCCTCCTTAGCTCCACAGCGAGCGCTGGCTGTGGTCTCCTGATTGGAAAGACAGCCCCATGCACCTAGGGCTGAGGATGGAGACACTGCAGTCTTGGGGACAGCTTGTAGGACATGGCTTGCCTGGGTGGTCACTACGGCGGTGTCCATCTGTCCGTCCAGGCCCTCCCATTGTCCCGAGGTGGGAGCTGAGTCAGGGGTCAGGCATGCACAGGGCTGCTTACCTCAGCCTGCTGTGGGGGGAGGTTCTCCCCAGCCAGCAGGTAGCCTTCTACCAGATGGACACAGTAATCCACAGAGGAGCCGACCAGGATGGACAGGGAGATGGCCTCCACGGCGCCCATCTCCCAGCCACTCCAGTACATGATGGTGACCACGAGGCAGACGATGCCTGTAGGAGGGACGGCAGGGGTAGAGCCTAGACCTTTCCCCGCCCATGTGGTCCTAGGGGGGCCCCCAGGGAATGGAGACATCTGGAGTCAAGAGGGATGCTGGTGCTTAGTGACAGAGAGAAGGGGAGGGAGGAGGGAGAAAGGAGGAGGGAGGATAGAAAAGGGAGAAGGGAGGAGGGAAAAGGGAGGAGGGAAGAAGGAAGGGGAGGAGGGAGGAAGGAGGAGAGGAGGGAGGAGGGAAGAGGGAGGAGGGAAGAAGGAAGAGGAGGAGGGAGGAAGGAGGAGAGGAGGGAGGAGGGAAGAGGGAGGAGGGAAAAAGGAAGAGGGAGGACGGAGGAAGGAGGAGGGAGGACAGCAAAGGGAGGAAGGAGGAGGGAAGAGGCAGGCACAGCAACATGCCACTCACCTACATGATACCACAGACAGATACCTGGCTCCATTCAGGGAACACAGACAGGTAGTTTCTGTGTGTCACTGTCACACAAGGTCAAGCTGAGGGTCTTTTTTGTAGGGGTAAGGATTGCAATGAAGCCTTTGCTAAGACTGGGTGGCCAGAGGCTCAGAGAAAGCTGTTGCTTTGAGGACTGAAAGACCCCTGCCAGCCTGGCCTTGATGCTCCACCAACCACATGCCCACACCCGGTCCGCTGTCTCCTGCCGTGTGCCCTGGCTGTGTGCCCTGCTGTGTGACCGTCACCCTGGGCACCTACCTAGGATACTCAGGAGCACAGGCAGCAGAAGGAGGACGTGGGTGGTGAACACGGCCACCGCGGCCACACAGATGAGCAGGGAAAGGACCAGGCCATATAGGGCACTCTGTACCCCTGCAAGGTAGGAGAGAAGGATGGGGGGGTACTTCAGGGTGAGGAGACTGCAGCCCTCCTTTCCCCCAATGCAGAGGTTACCCACATTGTACAAACGGGCAGTCATGGCCGCTTAGCCACCCTGCTGCAGCGTGGACTGTAGACAGGTGAATTTTATTTGGAGTTTGAGGAGTTAAACATGCCACCAGAGAGCGGTGGCCTAGGAAGGGTGATGACATACATTTTAAAAGTTATCGTATGTGTGCATGCATGTGCGCATGCACCAGAGCACATGTGTAGAGGTCAGAGGACTTTGTGCAGTTCTTCTTTTCTTCCACCGTGGGATTCAGGGATTGACTCAGACCACCAGGATTAAACTACAAGGGATTTAACCCACAGAGCCATCTCACCGGCCTGAGTGTTACTCTCCAAGTGGCCAAATTCAAGATCACACACAGACAGATGCAGCTGGCAAGAGAGGGCCCACACTCTGGCCTCTCGTCAGGGGCCGCCGCGTAGTTCCTCACTGGGCACAGAGAGACCACGCTGCACTCTCGATGTGGGTAGCTGCCCTTGTGTGGCTGCCCGCCGCCCAGCCTGGGGAAGGGGTGGGCTCACACCCACCTATGATCTCCATGAAGATCTGCTTCCAGTGCTCACAGGTCTGGAAGCCTCGGCGAAGGGCTGAGCCCTCGGGGAAGGCCTGCAGCTGCTGCCGGAGGAAGCTCTCCCAACGCAAGTAGTCTGAGTAGGTCTGGAAGGAGGACTTGCCTTTGTACGTGGTCTGCAGGGGACACAGGCTGGTGAGACTAGTGGGTCTGCTTGGCATCTGCTGAGGACAGCCACTCTGTGGCCACCAGTGAGGTGCCCTGTGAGGAGGCGGGTGCTGACCACCCCATCCGCTGCCACAAGCTCTCTCAACACAACATTCTCTTAGAATATGCCGTGCTCCATGTGCCGCTCTCTGCCTATTCAGGAAGTCCCGAGAAGCTTCCTTTTGTTCAAGATGGGCCTTCTCTGAGCTCTCAAGCACCAACGACCCAGACTTCCTCACAGCTCTCCGACATCTACTCACTGCCTCTGGGCTGACGATGCAAACATACAGGGCCTTGGGCAGCCTGCTAGGCCACACTGCACAGCCCTAAAAGGGATCGAGGACTTTCTTTTCTGTTTCCTCACTGACTGAGTTCGGTTATTCCTATGAAATAGTTTCAGCACGTGACAATGCACAGATGTGTGTGTGTGTGTGTGTGTGTGTGTGTGTGTGTGTGCACTGAGGGTCAGCTTGACAGGGTATGCCATGCTGGATGGTTGAGATGATCAATAACGTTTCTAATTTCAAGTTGACTATGGCACCAGTCTGAATAAAGGAAGGCGGTTCCACCACACACTACAGTGTGGATAGACCTTGAAAGACTTGATGCCCATGGAAAGGACAGCTCTGTTTGATTCCATTTGTGTGATATATTCAGTGTATTCAAGCACATGCACACAGTAGCACGGGGTTGCCATGGGCTGGGAGGAAGGGCAGGAACTTGGTGATTGACGTTTGGTCTCAACAGTGACAATGTGCTTTTCTTTCTATTTTTTTGAGACAGGGTCTGACTACAAGACTCTGACTGGTTAGGAATTCCCTATCTAGATCAGGCTGGTCTTGAACTCACAGAAATCTACTTGCCCCTGTTTCCCAAGTGCTGGGATTAAAGGTGAGTGCCACCATGCCCAGTTGGCAATGATTTTTTAAAATGTCACAAAAAAATGGCTAAAATGTGGGGTGGCCAATCTCTGTTGCCAACTTGACAAGATTTAGAATCGACAAAGATTTGTTGAGATATGTCTCTGGATATGGTGGGGTATTTTCAGGGAGTTAAAGTAATTGAGAGGAACAGACCCATTTTGGATGTGAGCAGCCCTATCCCATGGGTAGGGGTTCTAGATTGAACACAATGTTAAAAAGAAAGTGTTACTTGAATGTGAAAATTCTTTCTCTGCTTCCTGGCCCACCCTGGCAGGAAGTACCCTGTTCTACTACACTGTCTTGGGGGTGGTGGACTAAACTCTGCCTCTCTACCTCCAGTCAATCATTTAGGTTACAGTAATAAAATAACCGATACAGAAAAGCGGTACCAGGAGTGGGGTTGTCACTGTAACTAAGTCTGGGCACACAGCTCTGAGGTCCCTAAAGGTTGTAGGGAGGAATTCAGGAGAGCTTGGAGAAAAACTCTAGAATGCTCTAAGTGGAGCTTACTGGGACATTTTGGTGGGATCTTGGAAGACCAGAATGCAGACAGGAATGTGGATGGTAAAGACTGTGTGCTTGATGTTTCAGATGGGAGCATGGAACTAGAGAATTAGACTCATTGAGAATAGACTAATCTATTGGGAATTAGGCTAGAATCCATTCATGTCATATTCTGGCAAAATAACAGCAAAACATTGTATACATTTAAAGGTGACAGATTAATTAATTTGAGGAAATTTCAAGACAGCATAACACTGAAGCTGTGGGGTGGTTAACGCTACCCACATTTAGCCGGATTTACAGTAAAAATGAGGATCAACCAAACAAAAAGACATAACAGAAGGATTTGAAAAGGGTGCAGTGCATTTACAAAGGAAGATAGTTGAAAGACGTAGACTAGCACTATTAAGGAATATCCAAGCACTCTGGGCGTGGACAGTAGGAATTAATACTCCACTCACTGTTGATTCCAGTGCATGAAAACGATCACTCACTTGAAAAACTTTTCCTTGACAAACACAGGGTCACCAAGGGAAGTGTTTTCCTCAGTTCACTACCTGGGCCCCAGAGGCTACTGAAGCCGTAGTCCTAGGGCTGGTGTTGACCTTGGTGTCATCAATATGGTGCTGCTGTACATGAATACAGGATGCAAAGAGGTCATGGAGTTTGTAATTGTCTTTTTGGTTTTACAGGGGCTCACAGCTAAGAGCTTCCCTTGAGTCTCTGTGGAGACTCTTAAGTCAAGACTTTTGAAAAATGTCAGAACTGTTACGAATCCATTTTTCACTGTGAGACGGACATGAGCCTTTGGGGATGCCAGGGGTAAAAGATTATGACTTAAACTGATATATTTAGGTGTTAAGTTGACAAGGGGTTGACTTGTAACACATTATCTTTATTGTTAATGGCATTGTATTTAGAGGCACCCAGGAGATAGCAAGGAAAACTTGCAGGTTTCTGGACAGTATTGCGTGAGGGAAAGGACTCATCCCACAGACTGGGGTCGGGTCGCAGGCGGGAACAACAAGAGAGGAGAAGGCTGGTGGCGTTCTCATCACTTCACGTTGTTTCCTGGTCTACGGAGAGCTGGTCTCCCCTCTCTGCTACTTCCTCCTCTCCACGATGGACTGAACCCTCTGAAACCATGAGCCAGAATAAATCTTTTCTCTCATAAGTTGTTTCCTCCCTCCTTTCCACTCCCCCCCCCTAATTTTGGTATCAGCAACGAAAAGCCAGTTAATATAGACACTAAGTTTTATAGAGTGTTTTACCAAAAATAAAAAAAAAGGCAACTTTGACCCAGACTGGGATTGTCGCCACTGGGTTAGGGGGTATCTAGTCCACCTGACCTGGATCAGAGGTGTCATGGTCTATACTACAAGTAACACTGACCATGGGTGACTGTGTGGTGGGGGTGGGCTGAGAACAGACACTCCCCTAAGCTTGTCACCTGGTCTCTATTTCTGCCACTTCCAGCAAAGTGTGTTATCTCCATAACAGCCAGACTGGGCAGGTGAAGGCTTTAACGAAAACTTAAAAAAAAAGATTCATTTTATGTACATGGATGTTTTATCTACATACCTATCTGTACGCCAGAAGAGGTCATCTGATCTCCTGAGACTGCAGTTATAGATGATTGTGGGTGCTGGGAACTGAACTCAGGACCTCTGAAAAAGCAAGCTAGTGCTCTTCACTGCTGAGCCATCTCTCCGGCAGTTTTTATTTGTTGTTTTTGATTTTTAACATGGGGTTTCTCTGCATACCTCTGGCTGTCTGGGAACTCACTCTGTGGTCTAGGTTGGTCTTGAACCCAGAGATCCACCTGCTTCTACCTCCTGAGTGCTGAGCACCACCCCTGCCCGGCTAGGGATTTTAAATCCTGCTTCGTAGGTGGAGAATAAGAGGCCAGGGGGTACTGGGGATCTGATCCAGGACATCAGTCAATCACATCAAGATCAGGTAAAGGCTGGGCCCCTGGGTTCCACACAGAGACAGCGGGACATCTTGTCAAGTCTGGGAGGCTAAAGTGCCAGGTGTCAGGGAGGCCAGGTCGGGGGCCATGCCTGTGTGTATAAGTACGTGCACGCTTGTGTACACATGTTCCTGCACCTCCTTGGCAGAGCCAGGGAACATGAAGATGACAGTGGAGAGTCTGCTGGCCTCCTTTACCCTCCTTTATCCCTCTAGGTGTCAGAAAGGGCAGACACGTGCAGTTGGACTGGGTGGTGCCTGACACTAACAACTGCTAGCTGTGACCTCGGGCCAAAGCCTGGCTATCTTTCTCTGGTCTGAGCTGAGGGGAAGGAGTGGATGGGGACAGGGCCCCCACCCCACCCCGGCTCACCGACTCAAAGGCCATGGAGATCCACTGCACACGGCCCTCTTTGACGCCCACCGCCCCGTGGGACAGCTGCCCTGGCAGCAGGTTGGGCTCAGGCAGCTCCTTGCACTCGGGGTGCAACATCTGCAGGAAGGAAGAAATGCTGTACCCTGTGGGGAGAAGCAAGAGGAGGTGCGGCAGGAAAGGCGGTCAGTCCCACACATTACACCTGGGCGCACACCCTCACCTGCCTCTCAAGCTTCCGATGTGTTTGCAGACACTGGGCAGTGTCACTGAGAGGCCTATGACCCACCCTTGCCACTGAGGTGGAAAGTGGCATTTTGGATTACTGCAGTCAAGTAGCCTTTGGACCAGCCACTTGCCCCCCATTCCGGAAGAGCCCCCCCCCAGGCATACCTATCTATACATTTCACTAGCACCCCTCCCCCATCCCCCCACCCCGATTCTCTTGCAAGCCTGTGCACATCTGGAAAACATTTGTACAGGGCTGTGAGTGCCGGACGGACCCACTCGACTACCGACATCCAAACTCTAGGCACATATTATCCTGCACTGTCAAGTGGACCACGCGCTCACCAGGTCCCCAGCCAGGACTGCACATACCTGACGGTAAGCACTGGGCCCCACCTGGCTTCACCAGCTCCGAGTTGCCCGCGATGGCCTTGCAGAGGCGACACAGGTGCCCGATCTCTTTGAAGAGGTCAAAGCTGCTGTCGTAGATGACGCTGCCCTTTCCCAAGGAGACACACAGGCCCGGGCACTCAGTGAGTTGCGGACTCAGTCCCAGGTTTCCCTTCCCCCATGGTGGGCAGACAGACTCTGCAGCCGCTCCCTTGTCCCGTGTCACACCCTCACGTGGATACCCATGACTCCCTTTGGCACTTCTGCTCTGGTAATTGCCTACCCTACAGTTCCCTGCACCCGCCTCCATTTTTCCTCTCAACTGGACTTAATGCTTGTCTCCCTTGCTTTTGGCCTGCTCTGTCTTGGCTGCCTGCCTGCCTTCTCCTCAGGCTCCCATCCCTGCTCTGAATGTGGACAGTGTCCCTCTGACTGGAAAGACAAACAAACCTCCTCTTCTCCCCTCTGTTCATTGACGGGCTGTACCTTCCATGCCTGTGGCCAACCCGAATGTGACCTCTAGTGACCCTGGAAGTACACCTGTCAGGCCCTTCATGGGTCAGTGATGTCAACATACAGAGTCCACACCAGAGGAGGCCGGGCCTGACACAGGATTCCTCTCATCTGTTCTTGGCCCTGAAGGCAAGGCAGCAGGTGTGGGTCCCTAAATGTACCCATATTCCCGGGTCATTCTCAATCAGTTCTCCCCCTCCAGGGGAATGACGCTCCCTCAGAAGCCCCTGTGGGCTGGAGGAGCTGTGTAGGAGTCGGGTGTGTGTGAGGGACCAGACTGCCGGGCCACACACAGGTGCCTGTCCTCAAGTGTCTGCTGCAGCCACGACCTTTCTACACCTGCCTAAAGTGGCCATACCGGGTCCCCGATGACGTGGTTGTCCATCTGCTGGGTGCGGTTGATGCCAAGGATGCCAAACACAACGAAGACCATGGCTCCTGTGTCCACCAGTGGCCGCACCGCAGGCTTCCCACAGCCTGTGTTCACACAAGGGTTGAAGCCAAAGGTGGCAGAGATGCGGGCCTTGGGCACTGCAGGAGGGGAGTCAGAGCCGACACTGAGGGTAGGCCAGACTTGTGAGGCTCCCCTCGACCCCCTCCCCCGCACCGGGGATGTGCCCCAAGTACCTTTGTCACTAGGCACGTAGAAGAAGCCTTTGGTGGGCCCATCGGGGCTGGAGCTGAGCAAGCAACCAGGTGGCGCCACACACAGGCGCCCGTGGAAGGGGGGCTTGTGAGACTGAGCAAAGTACAGCTTCCTGTGGAGGCAGGGAGGCCAGGCTGAGTCGGGAAGGCACTGGGTGCCCAGGGCTGGGGGCTGGGGGCTTGTTTTAGTTCTGGCGCTGCCAAGACCAACCTGACCCTGACCAAGACTCTTCCCTTTGGCTCTCCGTCTCTCGCCCTGGCACAAGAGGGGAAAAGCCCAAGTGTCCACTTTTAAAACTGTCCCCCGGAGTTCAGGAAGGACCTAGGGTAAGCCTTAGTGTGCCCCACACCCAGCCTATTGACCTACTGACCTACTGACCTACTGGCCTATTGACCTACTGACCCACAGAACCCGAGGAGTCAAGATACGTTGAGTTTGCCACTGGCTTCTAGTTCTTCTCAACTGCTCAGCCAGGGAACTGGCAAGTCCCAGGCCATGTCTGTACATATTGAGCTAGCCTGGCCCTGGGCTTGGGAGCAGACAGTCTACCCTGAGACAGGGAAGGACCCAGCTAGAGCCACCTCACCGCCCGCTGCCTCCTCTCTTCACCCCTCTACTCCAAGTAGAATCAACCTGTTAGGGTCGGAGAGCTGAATGCCCTAAATGTGGTTTCTTATCAGACCATGGTCTCCAGGTAGCACACGCAGTACAAGCCTGGCATTGGGATGCCCTCCTGAGATGGGAGCTGAGCTGTTCCTGTTCCTGAGGTTGGCTCCTGGTCTGCCAGGAAGCTGCTGCCACCTGGTATGGTAGCTGCCACCTGGTATGGTAGCTGCCACCTGGTAGCTGCCTGTCTCCCAGGGAGGTGCTCATTACCCTGTCCTGCCCGTAGCATGCAGACACACAGCCGCACTGAATGTTTGTGAAATTAATGGCTGGATACTTGGGTCAAGGCAGCCTTACTTGATAAATAAGGCTATATTCACAACACGAGGGTATAAAGCCTGGGACAAGACTGCCTTGGGGACTTGGGACCCCGTGAGGTGGGGAATGGAGCTCTCCTTTTTAAAATATTTATTTATTTTGTTTCTATGAGTACACTGTCACTATCTTCAGACAGCACCAGACGAGGGAGTCAGATCCCATTACAGATGGTTGGGAACCACCATGTGGTTGCTGGGAATTGAACTCAGGACCTCTAGAAGAGCAGTTAGTGCTCTTAACCACTGAGCCATCTCTCCAGCCCAAGAATGGTGCTCACATTCAGCAAGAACTAGTCACTTGCTGCATGCCAGGAGGTAGTGATGGAGAATAAAGCAGACACTACAACGGATACGACCTACACCACGCCCAGCCATCTAGAAAAGGGTCACGGGAAGCTGGCTGCTTATTAAGAGTGGGTGAGAACCTTGGACAGGAAGTGTGGGCACACATTCATCCCACCAGTGGAGACCTCCTGAGAGCCTGTCAGGTGACAAACACATGAATTGCCTCCTGACCGACCCCTCAGAGGGCCCTGAGGGACACAATCCAGGGTTGGAGAGGTCACATGCCAGACCCACGTGACTGCAGGTGGCAACTCGGGGCAGAAACAGCAGCAGGTGCTGCATAGAGAATCTGAATGGGGTGATGGGGGATGGGACAGGGGCTCTGTACAGGGACAGCTTCACCACCACCCCCCTGCCCCCGGAAGTGGCTTTAGGCTAGAAACTTGAATCCCGAGGCGTAAGGCTCCAGGACATGAGGAGACTGTCCTGGGGACAGAGGGTAGCTGCCAAGACCATGAGGTAGATCCAGACAGCCTCAGTGACCCTGCAGAGCTGACAGGAGAAGTAGTAAACTGGAACAGGGATTGTGGGCCAGTCATCTTTGCCAGTGTCCCCACCCCTAGAGCGAGAGAAGCGAGGCCAAGTCACGGTAGCCTGGGCGCCATGCCTGCACAGCTCTTACCGAGTGTGCTGTTGCTCCTTGGTGGCCACGTAAAAGCTGAAGTCAGACTTCCAGCCCCTCCGGGCGTCACAGGCCAAGGCCGTCACCATCCACTTGCGGGAGGGGCTCGCCGTCTGGAGCAGCCCTACTGTAGACATACAAGCGGTCAGCTTCTTGGTGAAGTCACCAAAAGGCGCTCTATACACCTAAGCAGTGGGTTGACAGAGACAAGACACGTGACTCGGGGAGGCTGCTTGGGCCCTCCCGGCCTCAAGGTCTGTCCCCTCCCTCCCTGACCTATCTCCCGCCCTGTCCTGGTCCCCAGAGCTCAGAAGCTTGGATTTGAACTCCAAAGTGGGCAACTTCTCCTCTCTCCCTTCACCCCCTTTCTCTCTGAACCTCATTTCTTTTCCGATGGGTTAGCCTTAACTGTTGACTTGACCCAACCAAAAATTGTCTGAGAAGAGGGTTTAAATGAAGGACTGTCTACATTGGGTTGGCTTGTGGGCATGCCCGTGGAAGATGTCTCAAGTTAACTGACGCGGGAAGACGCAGCCCACTGTGGGCGGTGCCATTCCCTATTCAGGGGCTCCTGAACTGTCTAAGGATGAGAAATAGAGCCAAGCACAAGCAAACAAACATGGATGCATTTATTTCCCTGTTTTTTACGGTGGGTGTGATGGGACTCCATGTTTGAAGTCCTTTCCTTGATTTCCCCACAGTGATGGACTGTGACCTAGAATTAATTATAAGCTGAAGTAAACCTCTTTCTCCCCTAAGTTGCTTTTCATTGGGGGTATTATTCTTTTTTTTTTTTTATCACAGCAAGAGAAAAACTAGGATACTAGGTGTCTTCTTGGGACAGGCTCTGTGCCTGGATCTAAGGACCGAGCCTGGGCAGGATGGGCAAGGCCTTGCCCCAGCTGGCAGTGGGGATGGTGTCGGATTCCGGTTGTGCCGGGTTCAGTCAGACAGGACCATCGGGTGAGAGAAAGGCACCCTGAGAAGTGAGGCCAGGTAGGGCTGTTGAGGGAGGGGTTGTATTTGTGGCAGGGAGGACAGGTAGGTTCCTCTGGGCCAGTCATCTGGCCAGTGGGAAGGGTTAAGGAACAGGAATGATCCTGTTGAGGGGACACTGAATCTGGGTGTGCCCACGGGAGACTGTCTTCTGGGCAATCTCTTTGTTATGGGACCAACAATGGGCTGTCATGGTGGCACAGTTACTGCACTCCATTGTCAGGTGGTACAGAGCTCTCAACCTGTACAACCAACAATGTCTTTTATATCCCCATTTCACAGATCAGGAAACCGAGGCTCAGAGAGACTGAATCACCTGCCCGACAACATCTGGTTACACAAGGCAGCGCTTGGACTGAAGCCCAGCTCTGTCTGCAGAGCCTGCCACACGTCTGACTGCTGCGGCAGACCCTCACGCACCCGGAACAGCTCCATCCTCAAGGGCCCTGCTCCCCGCCTACACGGCCAGCATGGCCCCCATGGTCCCTCCTCAGCACCTAACTTCATGACAGCCTGGGCTCACCTGGAAGGATGGCACCTCTCCGTCTCCAGGGGACACGGCTTGCCAGGGCGCCGGTAGGCTGGCATTGAGGGAAAGCCGGTAGACAGCAGGGTGGCCGTTGCTCTTGACTTTGGAGATGTACACGGTGCTCATGGACTCTGCAGATATGCAAGGGATGACAGAGGAGAGGACGGTGACCAAGGCAGCCTCAGGATGTGACAGAAGCCCACCTTACTTAGCTCTGTCGGCCGAGGAGCTGAGCCCTGGTCTTAGGCTCATCCTCGGGTGTCGGTGCCACCCCTCTGTACTGGAAAGGATCCGTAGGGAGGAAGGTGGGAGGTGACTGTCCCGGGTGGGACGGTGGCTGTGATGGTGGCGGGTGACGACGACAGGGTGGGGTAGTTAGAGTCAGATGGTGGGAGGTGGTAGCAGTCACAGACGGAGTCACCCATGATGGTGAAGATACCAGCAGTGGAGTAGGGGGTAGTGTTGCCATCAATGAGACAGTGTGAGAAGTGAGGCTAGGTCTGATAATGACACGGTGACAATACCGTGGGTGACAGGGACAGATGTAAACGTTCACTGGGGTTACCTCCCCTTGTATACTTGTCTCAGTAACCTTTCTACTGGAGAGACCCCAGGAGAGGTGAGCCAAGGTTCAAGACACCCCCATACTGGCTCTCAAAATGGCGACCATGGCAAGCTCATCATGGAGGCTACAGTAGATAGAAACCTAGAGTTCTAGTCAGGGTAGGGGGCTGAGGTGACGTGAGGGTCCTGAGGTATACATATGCTGTCCCTCAGCTGACCCCAGGACACAGGTTCTTGTTCCCTTGGGAGTACAGGCTTTAGATGTGACCCGCTCTCCACGCAGAGTCAGACATGAGAGCACCAGGGTACACTGACGCACCCCACCCCACTCACCCTGTGCCATGGTCTCTGGCCGGCTGGCCCAGGAAACCCCGGAGCCTCGCTTCTTCTTCTCCAGGGATGTCCTGACATTGTTCTGCAAGCTGTGAGGCTTCTCCTGGAACAGACCTGTCCCCCCACCCCGTCCCCACCGCCTCACTGAGTCAGGGCCGTGGGATCCTCTCTGGCCACGCCTGCTAGGCGAGGAGGAGGGGCCAGAGGCTGGAGGGAGTGGACAGCAGAGATTTGAAAGGAGACTCAGCAAAACCAAAGAACACTGGGGGCTGGAGAGATGGCTCAGTGGTTAAGAGCACTGACTGCTCTTCTGAAGGTCCTGAGTTCAAATCCCAACAATCCCATGCTGGCTCACCACCATCCATAATGCCCTCTTTTGGTGTGTCTGGAGACAGCTACAGTGTACTTATATATAATGAATAAATAAATCTTTAATAAAAACAAAACCAACCCATCAAATGTTTACTATGTCTCCATCTGGAGGGGTCATGCAGGGATGTCTCCATGTGCCCACTGGCTTTCCCAATTTTATTGGGTGAGGGTAAGGTTGGGCAATGGCCTGCCTTATCGTAGCACTACAGGTGAAGTTTTTGTCTAACTGAGAGGAACATCACACTTTAAAATAGCAGTCTTTGGGCTGGCAAGATGGCTCAGCAGTTAAGAGCACCAACTGCTCTTCCAAAGGTCCTGAGTTCAAATCCTGGCAACCCCATGGTGCCTCCCAACCATCCGTAATGAGATCTGACTCTCTCTTCTGGTGTGTCTGAAGATGGCTACAGTGTACTTACATATAATAAATAAGTAAATAAGTAAATAAATAAATAAATCTTTAAAAATGAAATAAAATAGCAGTCTTCATAGGCACCCCGAAGCAGGGGCTATCAGAGGAATAAGCTGTGGTTTTGAGAACCAGGGACCACAGGGACCGGGAAGTGAGGGCATCCAGGAGATGCCGCCTTCTTTGCCACCATGCCACAGGTCCCCACAGAACGGGGTTCAGACCTGCAGAGGGCTGCTGAGACGTCTGTCCTGCTGGGGAGGTGGAGGTGGCAGGGGACAGGCAGGGGGTCCCCAGGAGTGTGTGTGTTGTGAACGGGGGAGCCCCAGTGGAGATCTGGGGGCTGAGCTGCGGCTGTCTGTGAGAGGCGAGGCTCTGGGTTCCTGTCAGAGCCCCAGCCCAGCCGGTTATCACGCATTCAGCTCCTGCCCTGACCCGGGAAGGCTGGGTTAATGGGAACGACGCCCTGGTTACGGGAGGCAATGGGGGCTGGTCTCTGGAGCTGCAGGCCTCCAGCTCAGTTAAGCCTCGGCTAGTCCCTTCTACCCACGGGAGCAGAGTGGCCTGACCCTTGTCCACCCCTGCTCGCCCGGCTCTCCCTGCCCTAAGGGCTCAGACCAGACACCCTGAAAGCCACTCCCTGCCTCCTGCTTCCCTCAACCCCTGCCTGTCAGCATCGACAGGTCGTAAATCACTCCCTAAACTGACTCCTTAGCTGACTCTTGCAGAGATACGCCCACAGCCATCTGGTCCACCAACCCCAAAGCCCCCAGAGCCCCGATCCTCCCACCAATGAACTAGTCCCAGCTCCTGCCACCCTCCCCTCAGTCTTGGCTCTGCCTTTCCCTGTCACTGCCACAGCCCTCAGCCTGGCCTGACTGACCCTCCCCCTCTCCTCTGGGTCTAACCTACTCTCCCCCTCCTCAGCTGTTTTAAGTATCTGCTTAGACGCCTCCTCCAGGCAGCCTTCCGGGGTATTCATGCCCACAGAGCACCCGATCCTTCCTCCACAAAGGCTCTCATCTGCTACTCTAACAGCGTGTCCCCGACTCTGTAGTGTGGCACCCCTGAGCCCAGGATATCCCTCCAGCTCATGCTGTCTCGCAGGCCAACAGTGGGCTCAGCCGCCACGGCAGGCGGGCTCAGCCAGCGGGGATCCTCACCGGAGCAGGTGATGCAGGATATTCCCTCTGCGCTCAGGTTGTACTTGAGGTCCAGCAGCACCTGAATGTTGGTGTCTGGCCGGAAGAGCAGTGGGGCCCGGCTGGCCGGGCGGAGCCGGCTGGCGAACACCAGGGACAGGATGAGGATGGAAGCGAAAAGCCCTGCGAGGAAGTGCCCTGTGAGATGGCGTCCTGGGAAGGATCCGAGGCTGGCATCTCACCCTGGCAGAATGGTTGTCAGTGTGGAGGGCAGGGGGAGGAGGAGAAGGAGGAGGGGGAGAAGAACAAGGAGGAGGAGGGGAAGGGGAGGAGGAGGGGGAGGGAGAGTGAGGAGGAGGAGGGGGAGGGGGATGAGGAGGAGGAGGAGGAAGAGGAGGAGGAAGAGGAGGAGGCGGAGGGGGAGGATGGGGAGAAGGGGAAGGAGGAGAAGGTGGATGAGGAGAAGGATGAAGAGGAGGAGGAGGGGGAGGAGAGGGAGGAGGGGGAGGGGAATGAGGAGGAGGGGAAGAGGGAGAAAAGGGAGAGGAGGGGAAGGGGGTAGGAGGGGAGGGGGAGGAGAGAAGGGGAAGGGTAAGAGGGAGAGGAGGGGGGAGGGGGAGGACGAGAAGAAGGAGGGGAAGGAGGGGGAGGACGAGGAGGAAGAGGAGGAAGAGGAGGAAGAGGAGGAAGAGGAGGAAGGAGATAGCCCCATCAGAGGCAGGGATAGCGATTGTGTTTGTGGAGTTGCTGGGGCCTGGCTGTACATTACAAGCTGACACTCCTCCACAAGGGCTCGCTAGTGCCCTGAACTATCTGTCCGTCCCTGAAGAGCAGGTACTTCTCTTTGACCGCAGTAGCTCTGATCATGCAGAGCACTTGGCCGTCCAGCCCTGTACCAGGCCAAGACCTTTATTTATATGCGCCAAACTCCTTACAGTTGTCTTCCTAGTCCCTTGTTTGTTTTTGGTGCTAGGGAGACAGAGCCTAGGCCTGGTGTGCTGAGCTATGCCGTGGCCCCAGACACTGTCACCACCCCCATTTATAGGGCAAGAACTCAAGTGTTAGACTGGCTGGCACAGCCAAGGGCAGAGGGCAGAACCGGGGTTCAAACTCAGCCAGCTAGCCTACGCCAGGGCCAAGCATGCGTACACTGCGCTCTTGTCTGGCACACAGCAGCTTGTAAGCGGTGGTTGAGGAGGCCCAGGGGCAGCCCACCTAGGAAGAGGAGGAGGCAGAGACGAGGTGTGCTCAGCCCTCTGAGAGCTACTGAGCTTGTCGCCTGTGCGGTGTGGAGTGTGGGTGTGGGTGTGGGTGTGGGTGTGTCTGCCTTCAGGAAGGAATTGGGGGCACACTCACCTACGATCACCCAGCGACTCTTGACAGCTGCCCACAAGACCCAGCGGTGCAACAGCTCTTGCAGCTGGGCGAGGAGCTGGCCCCTGCTGTTCCCACTGGCGGCGGGCTGCAGACCCTCGCAGTGCACAGAGACCAGTGATACATCTCCCAGCTCTAGAGACACTGCCAGGCAGAGTGGCAGACAGTCAGTGTCTGAGCCACAGCCTGCCCCGGCCCACACCTGCCCTGGCAAAGCCCAGTGCTAGGGGAGGGTCTCCACCCCGCCTTCTGGCCTGGGTCCCTTGGGGCCTGCTTATCTCTGAAGCTCCCTCTGCGGGCCGTCCCCACTCCGGCCAGCCAGCTCTCACCTGGTTCATCCTCGACATTCAGTAAGGGTATGTCATCATCCAGGTAGGGTAGGGGTCCCCGAGCAGGGCCATCCCCAGCCCGCTCTGGAGCTGTAAACAGGTCCCCGGGAAAATGCAAGGAGCTCTTGTGGCCGCACTTCTGGTGGCAGCTGTGGAGGACATGGCGCGAGGCTGGGAGTCAGGGCACCCAGAGAGGATGGTGGGCAAGGGGAATGGTTCGTGCCCAGGCAGCAAACGGCTGCTCCGGATGGACTTGCAGGGGAGGCGCCACTGACTGACTACGAGAGCTGAGAGCGAGCGGAGAGCCAGGGCTGAGTTTCTTCTGCAGCTATCCACCCTCAGCTGCTACTCTTCCTCTCGGGACACGCGGGGTCGCAGGAGGTGAGAAAGCTACCCCACGATTCCCTAGGTTAGGGTCCTGCCTAAGATGTACATTACGGAAATGGTGGTTTTAAAGACGTAAGCATGCCCACCTCCTGTTCATACGCCGTTACACTGCCGCTGCTGCTGGTTTAGAGAGAGAGGGCGGCACGTCGTGGCCACGTAGGATGTGAAGGGTGAAGGCTGCTCACCTGCTCTGGCAGGAGCTCTCCAGGGGTGCCATGTAGAGGCTCCAGAGGCCCAGGGCGGCAGGCATGGTGAACAGCACAGCCAGCCAGCAGCAGGTCACAATCAGGGACATGAACAAGCCGAAGTCGTGCACAGCGGGGATCTGTAGCCAGGAGGCAGCGAGGACAGAGCACGGTGAGGCGTGGGAGTCTCTATGCCCCGAGACAACCAGAAAGCGGGGTCTCTCCACACTGAAGTAGGAACCGTTTACAGCACAATAGCACTGGGCCTGGATGCCAGAAGCTGTGCAGGGCCCAGCAGCTGAGGAAGCACTTGCTCCACCTGAGGGCAGAGGCTACCTGCAGTCACCTGGGGGCGGCCAGAGTAACCAGCGGGGAGCGGCCATTACTGAAGACATATCACACAAAACCAGGAGGCAGGCTGATGGAGAGGAAGGACAGCACCCAACAGGGGAAGAAGGGAGTCCCAGAAATCTCACAGGGACCTGCCCAGGGCTGTGGCGATTGGAGGAACCCCTCCCCAAACAGCAGGCCGACCTGAAGTTTGTCAAATCCCTTCACCATCTGCTCATCCCAGACCCAGAATAACCCACTGAGAAACTGAGGCCCAGAGAGGTTTACATGAGTTATGTGGACAGGTTACAAAGCCTCTCAAAGATGTGGTTACCTTACTGAGGAATACAGAAGTGGGAGTGGGAGAGAGGGGGAGGGATGGGGAGAGAGGAAAGAGAAGCGGAGGGAGGGAGAGAGGAAGCAGACGGCTCGGATGTACAAGAGATCAAAATGGGTCATGAAGAGCTCAGGCCAGGAGTGAGGAGACTGTTGGCTTCACCATTTACCAGCTGTGCGACCACGATAGAGTCCCTTTACCTTTCTGGGCCCCAGTTTCTGTGCTAGGAAGACAGAGATGGTGACACTTTTATCTTGGGCTGTGTTGACCAGATGGTAAAGAGGTCAGAAATGGTGGTGCACTGGACTGCTGTAGCCGCCCCACATGTTGGTTAGTCACAGAAACGACCTGCAGAGTCACCGCTAGGGCCCTGAGATGAAGGTGCTGTGGTCCGGAGCCACCCACGTGTGGGCGGATGGGGAGTCAGGACAAGGACCTCGGGCAGGCTTCGCACCTGGGAGAAGACATTGGCCGCATAGGCGGCGGCAGTGGTCAGTGAGGTGAAGAAGGTGGCCTTGCCTGCCGTCTGGATCGTGTGGATCATCCGCAGTTGGGGGTCTTCCAGGTGGGTGGCCTGGCGGTACGTGTTGATGAATACAAAGACATCGTCCACACCTGCAGGAAGAGCAGGCCAGCGGGCAGCTCAGCTCAGGTCCCACTTCTGTGTGCCTCAGGTCAGGTGCCAGGTGGCTCACCTCTGGCCATCTGACTGGCTCCACCCTGATGTCAAGCCCCACCCACCAGGCTCTTGGTTGCACCCAGCATCTCTAAGCTCCACCCACTAAGTCTTCAAGCCCCACCCACCAGTCTTCAAGCCACACCCACTAGTCTTCAAGCCACATCCACCAGATATCATGGCCTCACCCAGCCTCTCCAAGCCCCACCCACTGTGCCCAAGCATCACCCAGCATGCACCTTGGCTCCACTCACTGTTCGAGACCCACCCATAAAGTCTCAAGTCCCACCTACCAGCCTCTGTGGCCACCGCTGACGGAGTTCAAGCCCCATCCATCAAGCTTCCTGGCCCCACCCACCACTCTTCCAAAGATTAGTTTCTTATCTCCCCACCGCTCTCATCATCACCCAGAATGCTTTCTTGGGGTGGGGGAGAGGGACAGAGTTCTCAAGTGGGAGTCCCCTGCTGTGGCTGGCAAACAACTCACCGATGCCTACAATCACAAAGGCGGCCACTCCATTGAGGATGCCCAAGTACTGGATGCCAAAGACCACGTGGTAGAGAAAGAGTGCCACCAGGCAGCTGAGACCGATGCTGGCAATCCCAAAGAAGGACAGGAACACTGGGCAGGACAGGAAGCAGAAGGGACCATGGGGAGGGCCATCGCAGAACACAGAACACCCCCACTTCAATGACCCTGACCTCAGCCCCTCATGCTGAGCTCCCCGCATCGCCCTGTCTGCTCCTGGGCATGCGCGGGGACAATTTGCAGAATTTGAAGCCTTTTGTTCCCAGAGAAGGGACTGGACAGGAGGCCTGTGTGGCAGGTCAAATCATCCGTGGAAGTTCTTCCAAATCCCACTAACCTCGAATACACAGAGAGACTCGTGAGTGTTTTATATTGTGCATCGCCTGGGGGGAACCAGAGGTTCCATGGTGCAGGACCTGTGTCCCGTTGACCACTAGATTCTGGTGAGTCAGAACATCGGGCATTTATCTAGCACCCAATTAACATCTGCTGCATGGATGATTGCATGTCTTGTGCAGTTTTCTATCCCTGCTCACATGGGCAAGCGTCCTGCATACAAGCAGCAGTTAGGGGTAGTTAGTGCAGGTGAGCAGGTGATGGCCGCGGGGCTGTGAGCCGCGGGCAAAAGGGCGGCTGCTATGGTACAGTAAGCAGGCTCTTGAATGATCCACAACGGACTAAAACTATCCCAGATGCCCCGACACAAAGTTACCGCAGTGTCTGAGCACCATTTGGCCCAGCTCTAAGGAACTGGATTTTAAGGCTCTCCCGGTATCCTTGAGCCGGTCAGTGCGGAGCCGCAGGGAGGGAAGGCGCGGGCTCCCGTGAGCCTTCAGAGACGCCATACCGTGAGCCTTCGGAGATGCCATACCTGAGCAGGAGGTTAGGATATAGACAAGGGCAGCGATGCAGCTGCTGCTGATGAAGGCCAGGAGCATGTCGTTGTTGAAGGTCCGGCGTACCTCATAGTCGAAGAGGTCCGTCCCCCCATAGAGGACCTGGACTTTGCTGGGGGAGGGGGGCCATGGAGAAAGACAGGAAGGGGATTAAAGATGGCTGTGGCCTCTTGCTGCCCTTCATCGGTGGCTCTTTACCTTGGCTGCTCATCAGAATCGCCTGAGCTTCCAAAAGTCCTGATATCTAGGCAGGATGCCAGGCAAATTAAATCAGAATGTCCTGGGTGGAGCTGAATCAAGGTTTTCCCCCCTCCAGATCTCCCAGGTTGATTCCATGTGTAGCTGAGGTTGAGAACTACCATTCTACACAGATAATAATCAACGACAACCAGCCCCTCCATCATCTTCCGGTTCTCAACCGTCCACAGCAGCCTACAGTCGATCCCACGGGCCCCAGGTAACCCCGTTTCACGCTGCCCTTCAGTGTGTGCTCCTGACATGTCATTTTCCTCAGGAACCCCAGCTGGGACGATCACACAGTTTTCCTTCTGTGTGGATGTGGATGTGGTATGTGCATACATGTTCATATGTGTGTGCATGTGTGAGGGTGTGGAGGCACAATGTTGATATAGCCTCCCTTGGTTGTGCTACAACTTAACTGAGGCAGAGTTTGCAACAGAACCCAGGGTTCTCAGTCACAGCTAGTTTGGCTAACCAGCTTGCGCAGGGGCCACATGTCCACTTCATAAGTTTTATAATGACAGGTGGGCTGCCACACTGATCCAGTGTTTATGTGTGTTCTGTGGACCCGAACTCAGGTCCTCACACTCAGGCAATAAATACTCTAACCACTGGGCAATCTCCCAAACCTCACACCCTCGCACTGTGTGTGTGTGTGTGTGTGTGTGTGTGTGTCCCTGGCTGGCTAGAATGTTCTCTGTACCCCAGACTAGACTTTTGTGCTGTGCTATGCTGTGCTGTGTGTATGTGCATGTGAGTGCATGCTATGCACACACACCAGGCTAGACCTGAACTCACAGAAGTCTGTCTGCCTCTGCCTCAGATCTGCCTGGGATTAAAGGTCTCTACTCCACCCAGCCACCCCAAACTCTTTATTTTTATTTTATTGACGTGTGAGCCGTGTATGTGTGGATGCTTACAGAGGCTCGAGGGAGGCGTCAGATCCGGATCTGGAATTACAGATGCTCGTGAGCTACCTGATGTGGGTGCTGAGACTTGAACCTGAATCCTCTGGAAGAGTACTGCATGCTCCTAACCACTGAGCCATCTCTGCGGCACTCAAACTGCTTTAAAATACAAGCAAGAGTGACATTTTTGGCAGTTCTGGGGAAACGGCTTCACATCAGGACTGTCTCACTGCTGCAACCACAAGATATGAGAGAATGGGGCTGGAGAGATGGCTGAGTACTTAAGATCTCCTACATTCTTACAGAGGACCTGGTTCAACTCCCAGCACCCACACAGTGGCTCGCAAGCATACACAGCCCTGGTTACAGGGGACCCAACAAGCACTCACATGCACACCATACATGCATACAGGTAACATTCGTGACCATAAAAGAAAAACAAATAAATCTAAAAGATAAAAATCCTTTTTAAGATATGAGAGAAAACACGTGACACAGGACTCTGGACGTCAGAGCACAGAGGACGGCTATCCTCTGAAGTAGGAAATGAAGCAGGCACTGTGGGTTCCAGGGCTGGCGCCTCGAATGGCGTAGCTGGACCCAGGGCAGCCTCACGGATTGGTTAGTAGATTCTCTAGCAGCGGGAAAATTCTTCAAACTCGACAAAAGCTGTGAACCTGTTGACCCAAAGGCCAAACAACTGAAGGGACTGCAGTGCACACCACAGATGAACCGCTTGGACACTCTCACCAGGAGAGAAACTGACAGAGAGGAGAAGACACGTCACGGACCACAGAACAAAGAGAAGAACAAGGCCATTCTCAGTGCCAGAAAATAGCAGAGCCGTGTCCCCAGACACTCAGGGGACGCTCAACCCAGAATGCTGTACCCAGAAAAACACATTTCAAAAGCAAAGGCAAAAAACAAAACTCTGTCAGATGTACAAGCCCGAAATTACCTCTGGTACACAGACACTACTGAAGATGCTAAGAGGGCCCCTCTGGCGGAAGGAAGATGACAGCGTGCAGGAGGCACTGAGGAGAAAATGCACCGTAAATGGAGATGTGACAAGTAAGACACGAGTGAGCTCCAGGACAGCCAAGGCTATACAGAGAAGCCTGTCTCAAAACAAGCACACACACACACACACACACACACACACACAACCAAAACACCAAACAAACAAACCACAAACAAAAGAAAAAGACATGCAACATTTTTATTTATTTCTACAAAAGAAAACTGTCTACTTAAAAATAATACAGGTGCATGGTTGTTATAACAAACAGATTGTGGACCATAGCACTGTAGGGGAAGCTCCGAAGGATATGACAGGGTGATATGGTACCATCTTAAAGATGTGCTTAAAGATGTACTGTGATATTTAGCATACTACAAATCCTAAAGTAGCTACTACTAAGAGTTATGGCTACCGAGAAAAATAAGATGAAAATAAAAGCAATATTTTAAATTTAAATAAATTAAAATAAAATAAATATTTTAATTTTTTTTTTAAATTCCCATTCCACCTATTCAGCACCAGGTTCTAGAGGTGCTAGCCAGTGCGATCGGGCAAGAAAACGAAAAATAAAGTGTGTCTGCACTGGAAAAGAAGGTGCGGATATGTCTTTATCAGTATAACAAATGCCTATCTGCATGGAAAGGCCAATGGGATCTAAAAAGACAGAGCAGCGGCAAGAACAAACCCTAAGTTTAACAAGGTCATGAGACAAAAAAGTAAATTATAAATTTAAATTAATAGCTGGGGAATAGATTTCAAAAGTATACTATTATAGGAGCATGAGAATAGAAAATGCTTAGGGAGAAAATGAAATCATGCTCATGGGACCACAGGTGCAATGTTTTAAGATGTCTGTCACATTCAAGATCCCAGGAGACCGACTTTCCTATCTTGTGGTACTCTACACTGAGCCACAGCCTCGGTTACTTTTTAATTTTTAAAAACAAATTGAGGTGTCAAAAATGACCACATTTGTGGACAGAAAGTTTTGTCCAAGGTGCAAAGGCACAGAGAAAGAAGAGCCCTTCCAACAAGTGACACTGAGGATATTGTAAAAATAATACGCCTCAGGCCATACCTTTTCCATGCTCCAAAGCAAACTCAAAATGGATAGCGTAGTAGGAAATGGAAAAACTCAACCAAAAGTGGGCATAACTGGGCAGCAGCTAACACAGAAACTCATACTTGGCCACAGCACAGAGAATAAATATTTGTAGAGTGCCAGCCACAAACAGGGCACACCACCAAGGCTCAGGAAAGATGGGGATCAGGGGGTGGGAAGACTTCAAAAAAAGACTCATTTTTATTTTATGTGTGTGAGTGTTTTGCCTGTATGTATGTATGTATGTATGTATGTATGTTCATATGTATGTTTGTTGGTATATATGTATATTCATATGTACGTATGTTTGTGTGTATGTATATATGCATGTTCATATGTACACATGTTTGTACATATATATGCATGCTCATATGTATGTTTATATGTGTGTGTATGTATGTATGTTCATACGTATGTATGTTTGTATTTATGTATGAGCACCATGAGTATGCAGTGCCCATGGCAACCAGAGAGGGTGTCAGAACTGCTGGAATTGGAGTTATAGATGGTTGTGAGCAGCCATGTGGGTCCTCTGCATGAGCAACAAGTCCTCTTAACCACTGAGCCATGTGTCCCTTGAGGTGAGAAAACTATAAGACAAGAGGTCGAGGAGGATCAGAAGCAATAGTATCTTCTGGACAGGAAAGGGACTCTGCACTCACGGGCTCCCAGCAGCTGTGTCTGCCTGCACAGAGCTACACAAGATCAGGCAGGTCAGCCTTTCAGCTTGGAAGTGGGAAGGGCTCATGAATCCCCCTCCCTGGCTAAGATCTGCACATTGACTGATAGCTTCTGGGAGAGGAGAGTTGGTTCTCTTCCATGGTGTGGTTTACTGTACTCAGAAGATGATCCCACACCCATGAATGTATGAGCAGCACAAACTGACCTCAGTAGGTTATGAAATGAAAGACATTTGGTGCTGGCGTTGGTGAAGGAGGTGGAGGTGGAGGTGGAGGAGGATCTGGAGGAGTTATGGGAGGAGCAGGAGAATGTGATCAAATACATTGTATCCATGTATGAAATTCCCAAAGGATATAAATGTTATTCTAAAGTGGATACAAGATCTGAATCAATATTTCACCAAAGACACGGGATGGATGGCAAATACACTCGTGAGCCTCTTGTTCATTCAGTTTCCATCACCGTGAGGTGGGCCGTTTCCCCCTACCCTGAGTTTCCAGCACAATGCTCTGCCAAACCCCAGGCCCAAACCAAAGGACCAGAAGAAGCCAAGGACTGAAAACATGATCTGAGTAAGTCCTTTCTCCTTTAGAAACATGAGAGCAGATGCCTCAGTCATTCCTCATTAGAAAAATGCAAACCAGAGACAGCAGGACCGCTACTAATCACCTATTAGAATAGCCCCCTTCATCATTCATTCATTTATTCATTCATTTGTTCATCCATCCATCCATTCATTCATTCTTCCTTCCTAAATTAAGAACAGTTTAAAAACAGCACTACCTATATGTGCCGGTTAATTTTTGTCAACGTGACACACTACAGTCATCTGGCAGAGGGCACTTCTGTCAGAATGACCTATAGGCACGTCGTTGGGTGTTTTCTCGGTTGTTAGTGTGGAGGGACGGTGTGGGCGCTGCCACCCCTGGGAAGTTCCGGGAGGTTTGGAAAGGGTGGATGAGTAAGAACAAGAAAGCAGGCCAGAGAGCCGTGTTCCTGCATGGCCACGGCTTCCGGTCCCACCTCCAGGTCCTGGGCCTCCTTCCATGATGGACTGTCACTGTCCCCAAGTTGGTTAGGGCTAGTGTTTATCCCAGTGACAGAGAAGCAAGCTAGAACATCCCGCCAAGTTTATGAGGGGATGTAGGAGACGTGGAATTCTCACTCTCACTGGGAACACAAAATGGTACAAGCAAATGGAAAAACTCACCACAGCTGCCTGGTCATTTTACTATGATGAGGCTTTTTAATCTAAGGCCAAAGTGTTTGTTCACAGCAAGAGTTACACACAAACACTTGGCTGGAGCTTTGTCAGTAAAGGTTGAACCTGGAAGCGTTGCAGACACTCAGCAATGAGTGAACAGATGGACAAAGCACGGCGTGAACACGACCCAGTGCTCAACCGTAAACTGTGGGTACACGGTGTATGTGGAATGTTAACTGTGGTAAAGCACGGGCACAATTCGAATGAGCTAGAAGGATCGACCGAGCTCCATCAAAGGGGAGCACGCTGTAAGATACCTTGGATACGAAGCTCTTAAAAAGGATGGTAGAAAGCAGAAAGTGGGTCTGGAGAGATGGCTCAGGGCTTAAGAGTGCAGCCTGCTCTAGCTGAGGACCTGGGTTCGATTCCCAGGTCCCGCCTGGGAGCTGACAGCTGTCTACAACTTCAGTACCAGGGGGTCTGATGCTCTCCTCTGGCCTCTCGGAGCACTGCATGCATGTGGTGCCCTTAAACACACACAAGCGAATGTTCACAGGCATAGAATTAAAGCAAAACAAGAACTGGAAAGTGACTGCTAGGATTGGGGGTGGGAAGCCGGATGCAGTCTGAGCTGGTTATCAGTTGTCATAAGGAAACATCCCGGGACCATTTGATGATCTTGACAGTGGACGTGTCAGGACTAATCAGCTTTAAAACGTGAAGTATATACAGTTGGCTGTGTGCCAATCACACCTCACCAAATGTTTTATTTTCTCAACCCCATACATAATAACCAAGAAGAAAAGATCTCTGACAGTCTTACTTTGATGAATTAGATAATTTTTTCCTTTGAGTTAACAAGCTGAATGTTGAACCAGTCATTTACTGTGCATACATTAATTCATGTAGCATGTACAGAGGAATTTTATGGAAAGGGGAGCTGGAGAGATGGCTCAGTGCTTAAAAGCACTTGCTGCTCCTGCAGAGGACCTGGGTTCAGTTCCCAGCACCCACACCGTGGCCTACTATTGTCTGTAATGCCAGTTGCAAGGGATCTGAGCCCTCCTCTGGCTACCGTGGGTACCACTCACACACGATAAACACATAACGCACAGAAATGCTTACAGGCAAAACACTCCAACACATAAAATAAACAAATTAATCTTTAAAAAATAAACAAACTAAAAGCAGAGAAAAAACAACAGTCTTCTGGAACTCACTCTATAGACCAGGCTGGCCTTGGACTCAGAAATCCGCCTGCCTCTGCCTCCCAAGTGCTGGGATTAAAGACATGCACCACCACTGCCCGGCAAATCAGTCATTTTAAGAGAGCAACAATGGACAGGCAAAATGGCTCAGCAGGTAAAGGTGCTTGTTGCCAAGATTGACAGTAGGAGTTCTGGAATCTGCACAGTGGAGAGGGAGAACAAATTCTTGCAAGTTGTCCTCTGACTTCCACACGTACACAGTGGCATGCATGTACACACACACACACACACACACACAAATGCAATCAAATTTTTAATAAGAAACATGAGCAGTAAGGAAGATTTGCAGCCGACTTCTCTACAGAAACCGATGGAAGTCGTGTGACAGTGGAGTGGCGGCTTTCAAACTGTAAACGAACACAGCTGCCAATCTGGAATGCCACAGAAGTGAGGCAGATTTGAAAAATGAAACTAAAATAAAGATTTTTTTCCCACTACAGGCAAACAAAACAGGAGTCACCAGCATCTAAACAGCACTCAGAGAATACTAAAAAGAGATCTTCAGACATGAGGAAAATCCCCAGAGGGACACGTGAAGCCGCAGAACAAAAAGCAACAGGAGAGGTAAAGACGCCCGTCGACAGACGGCAGAACCTGCGAGACAGAGTGGCTATGGGATTAATATGCGCGCACAACTAAAGTGCACACAACCAAACCAGGAGGGGACAGAGACCAGTAAATGCCACAGCAGTGTTCTCAGTCCCTGGTGTGATCAGTGGAGCCGTCAGAGTGCCGATCCGTGCAATTCTGGGTTAAGTCAAGGTGTGTTTTCCTCTCGTTACCAATCATACAGCAATGAAAAGGATTTTGTGAAGCTGAAAGTAGGCATTAAAATCAAGTCCTGGGAGGGGGTGCGCTAGGAAGCCACAGGGTAACAGAGGGGAGACTGGCTTTTTTACCCCTAGGGGCAAGGCCTTGAACTTAGTGGCTAAACATTTCAGCTGAGGTAGGTTGCTATCTGAAGTGTCCTCCATAGTCAGCTCCTATCAGCTGCCTTTTCTTGAGGTACTTATCCATCCATCCATCCGTCCACCCATCCATCCGTCCATCTGTCTGTCCATCCATCCATCTGTCTACTCATTCATGCCTTAGACCAATCTTTACTAAGTGGTGCCAGGCACCATGTCACTTATAGAAGTGAGCCAGAAACAAGCCCATCTCCAAACCAGATCTTTCTTGTGTGTGTGTGTGTGTGTGTGTGTATGTGTGTGTGTTCATATATACATGCTATAGTGTGCTTGTGGAGGTCAGAAGACAACTTGTGGAAATCAGCTTTCTCCTCCTACCTTATTGGTTCAAGGGATTTAACTCAGGTTATCAAGCTAGGTGACAGGCTCCACTGAGCCATCCTGCTGGCCTCTTAAATGGTACGTGTGTGTGTGTGTGTGTGTGTGTGTGTGTGTACGTGCATATGCATGTATGTCTACCTGCATGTGCCCATGTGTGTGCATGTGTGTTTGGAGACCAGAGATCAGACATCAACCTTGAGTGCCTTCCTGGTATTTTCTGCCTTGTTTTTTTTTTTCAGATTTATATTATTTTTTCTCTATGCGTATGTGTGTGTGTTTGTCTGTGGACATGACTGCAGTAACCACAGAGGCCAGAAAAGGGATCTCCTGCAGCTGTGAGCTTCCTGATGTCGGTGCTGGGAGCAGACAGACCTCCAGGCCCTCCGGGAAGGCAGCAAGCATCACCAAGCCCTTCACTACCAAGCCTTGCACCGGTTGCACTTTAACCCACTGAGTCTTACCCATCGAGTCTTCTCCTCAGGCCCCGCTCACACACAAACGCCCCAGGAACCGCCATGGGTTCGAGAGAGGGCTTGCAAGCCTACGGTTGGTTCCTAATACTGGGATTATGCCTGGGCTTTATGTGGGTCCTGGGGATCTGAACTCAGATCTTCATGCCTGCGTGGCAAGCGCTTTACTAACAGAGCCGTCTCCACAGGCCTGTTTCCTCTCCACTTCTTTAAAAGAAATATTTATTTTATATGTGTGAGCGCTTTGCTGTGTGATGTGCGTGTGCACTATGTGCGTGCTGTGTGCCTGCAGAAGCCAGCAGAGGGCAAAGGACCCCCTGAAACTGGAATCATGGAAGGCTGTGAGCTGCTACTTAGTGCTAAGAAGAGAAGGAGAACAGTAGGTGCTCTTAACTATCAAACTACCTTCTCTCTCGCTCTCTCCCTCTCTCTCTCTCTCTCTTTTTTTTTTTTTTTGGTTTTTTCGAGACAGGGTTTCTTTGTGTAGCTCTGGCTGTCCTGGAACTCACTCTGTAGACCAGGCTGTCCTCAAACTCAGAAATCTGCCTGCCTCTGCCTCCCAAGTGCTGGGATTAAAGGCGTGCGCCACCACCGCCCAGCTCCTGCTCTCTCTTCTTAATGACCAGAGTAATAGGAATCACAGTCCCATCTGTAGGGACACTGAGGACACAAAGCGATTCCGCCCACGGGCTCTATGTATATTAGCGGAGCGGGACTGCTTCCTTTCGGGCCAATCATACCTAATCCCTCGGGGACAAGAGTTTTGGAACTGTCTCCCTCCTTCAAATCTGCCATGTCTACTAATACACCGATCAAAAAAAGAGGCCTCTTGGATGGACCGGAGGATGTGCCTAACTCTGCCCAAACTTGGAGATGAAGGCTTCCTGGGGTTACAGTTGTGAGGAAGAAGATTCGGGCTTAAGAGACGCCCTGTCGCGTACATGCAGAGGCACGCACGGGGCGTGGCTGGACTCCCTACCTAGTGGACTGCTTGGCGAGCATGGCCACGTACGTGACCACGAAGCTCTGAAACTTGGCCCGCTGCTCCTCCCAGCGATCGTCCACGGAGTAGTAGTTGGGGAGCGGCGCTCCGAACAGGATCTCGCTGCGCAGAAGGGAGCTCTTCAGATTATCCACGGAGAGCCCCTCATCCACATACCAGTAGAACTCAGGGTGAGTCATGGCCAGTTCTAGGGAGCCTGCAGGGGACAGGAAACCCAGGGAGCTCGGTGCCCAGCTCCCACCAGTCCCCTCTACCACTGCACCTTCTGGGACAGAGGAATGGCTCCGAGAAGCCATAGCTTCCTGGCCCGAGCAGGCAGTTCCCGCTAGGTTTATGCTTTGGTTCCAGTTTGAACCGCACCTGATTCCGAGGCTCAGTCAGTAATCTCTTAACTCCATCTGCTGCAGACCCACCCCGCTTGTGCCTCCCTCCACCCAAACCCCATCCTTTATTGCCTTGTCTTGTTCTTCCTCAAAAAACTACCCAAAAGGCACCTTAAACCTCCATGCTCCTCTTCATCGTGGTATTTTATCAACTTGACACAAGTTAATGTTATCTGGGAAGAGGAACCTCAACTGAGGCGACACCAATATCAGATGGCTTGTGGGAACATTTTTTCTTAATTGCTACATGACAGAAGAGGACCCTACTGGAGTCAGTGCTATTCTTGGGCAGGGTGTTTAAGAAAAGAAACGGAGCAAACATGCCAGAAAGCGGCTCCCTTCGTGGCCTCTGCTTCAGTTCCTGCCTCTAGGTTCCTGCCCCGAGTTCCTGCCCTGACTTCCTTTGATGTGGGTGATAAAATAAACCCTTTGCTCTTCAAGTGGCTTGGTGGCAATAGAAACCTAACTAAGACAAATTTCCTTCCAGGTACGTTCAAACCAACTGCACCGCTAAGTCTCATTCCCCGCTTTCTCTCTCTGGACTCAACTTCCTAAATCCCACAATCCCAGTGGGCGCCCCCAGTCTGTCGCTTTCTCTCCTTCTTCATACCCAATCCCAGCTGCATATCCCACAGACATTTTGCCTGCTGGCCATGCCCTAGCTCTGCAAAATCCCATTCCATCAGTGTGCCTGCTCACCCCGGATATCCGCCAGGTCCTGGCCCATGCCGTCATAGTAGATCTTGCCACCCCTCTCGGTGGGGAAAAAGTAAGTCATGAGTGAACTAGGTGGGGAGCAGTAGGAATAGGAGCCGAGTGGCAGGTCCTTGAGCACCTCATGCGGCTTCCAGCAGAACTCCCGGAAACCTGGGTGGTCCATGATTTTCCGCTCGATCTCGTGGATAGTGACCAGCCGCTCGCTCGTGAAAATGTTGCGCTCCGCGTCACCGCGCGCCAGAAAGATGAGCTCGATTCGCCAATGTGCATGCGTCTGTGTGTTGGCGCTCACATAAGTGCGTGAGTAATCCCAGCGCGAGGCACCCCGACGGGCCCGACTCTGATTGGCTACCTGACCCTCAGGGGGCGGAGCCTCTCGGCGACGCCGCTCACTCGGATTGGCTGCGGATGTCTGAGTGGCAGGCGTGTCCCTGGGTGCTGAGCGAGGAGCTCGGGATGCAGGCCGAGAATGATTCCCCAGGTGCAGCTGCTGAAGCTGCTCTGAGATGAGGCGCTGCAGAGTCTCAGAGGTGAAGTCCGCCAGGTCGCGCCTGTTGCGCCCCCAAGATCCAAACTGGGACTTGAGTGCCAAGGCCAGGGCGTCGAAGCGCTGTGACGCCTCGTGGTTGCGGATCTCAAAGGCGTTGTAGGAGATGTCGATGTCCAGGGGCGGGTAGTAGAGGAACATGAAGGCGGACAGCACCATGGGGATGCTGCAGCCGAGGAACAGCACCAGCCCTGCGCAGCACGGGTTGGTGAAGGCCCAGCCCAGGGTACTCCAGAACCCCAAGGTCGGGGGCCTGGAGGGCAGTGTCCAGCGTCGCCAGCAGCCCTGTGCTCCAGAGTGCAGCCCTGGCCCGGGGACACCCCTGCAGACCTCATCCGAAGTCTCCTCTTCCTGCTGATCATCTTCTAGCCACACATCCTGCAGCAGGGGGTCATCCTCCGAGTCCATGCCCTAGGGGAAACGGATGGGTCAGCAGCTTTGAGAGGGGAGGCTTTGCCCAGCCTGAGTACCACCAGCAGACACCATTTCTACATTGGAGTTGCGTCATACGTTCACCAGGCTCCGGGGAAGCCAACAACACGTGTTCCTACCAGGAAAACCGCATTGTTCTTCCCCATTAAACACAGCAAGGTGATTTTGTCTTTCAAGACGAAAGAAAACGGAGAACTGGGGCTGGAGAAATGATTCAGCGGTTAAGAGCACTGGCTGCTCCTACAGGCGACCCAGGTTCAATTCCCAGCACCCACATGACTGCACACGACCGCCTGTAACTCTAGATCCAGGGGATCAGATCCTAGGGGATACCAGATACACATGTGTACGCGTACATACATACGAACAAAATAGTCATGTGCATTTTTTTTTAAAGAAGGGGGACCTGTAAGCCAATTGCAAGATAAAGGACATTTTTTCTGGTAGGTAAAAACCAGCAAGACTATATGTGTTTTTTCAGTCTTTACTGTGTTCCTCTGCCTCACTTTAGAACTCAAGGCTGCTCTGTAAGATGGTAAGAAGTGACTCCATAGCAACTGCTTGTGTATAATGAGCAACTGTGAAGGACCTTCAGGAGTTTGTCAGAGTAGAGGGAGAGAAAATGATCTCTGGAATCAGACAGGCCGTGGTTTGGGTCCTGGCAACCTGAACATTGGCAAGGCTCGGAGCCACCCTGAACTTCAGAGTTATCCTGATTAAATGGAGGCTGCTATTCTTGCCTCATAGGATTGCCGGGGGTGGGGGGGCGGAGGGGGGTCAGAAGTAGAAGGACTCTGCGATCCGTGTAGTATGTTAAGTATCATCTGTCAGCCAATTAGATTCCTTTGTTCCCTTTTGGAAATGTAACACCCTCAGTCATTGCCCAGGGGCTGTGCCAAGGCTAGGTGTCTGCCACAGAGCCCTCAGTCTATCCTCAGTTCTTCCCTGAATGCAGCAGCTGCAGCCGCTGTTTGTCAAGCTCACAGCACTTAATATGCGGCTCCCGCAACCGCAGCCCTCTGAGCACAGACAGGGGCTAGGCGCCTCTCAGTGAGATGTGAGGACTCCCGCGGGGCAGCCCAAAGGCCACCTTCTGTATCCCTGGGATAGCCAGCCCCTTGATGGAGGGAGACTCCTAATCCAGTTAGACACCAGGCAGAGAGGGAAGAGGCAGCTGGGCTGACAACGCGGCACCTCCGACTGGCATTGTCTGGAGCACTTCGCTTCAATTAGCTGGGCAACCCGGGAACAAGAGAGTGCTGTCAGTCAGAGAAAGTGAGGCAGAGATTGGAGGGAGGAGTAAGGCCATGAGAGTGAGGCAGGAGAGTGGGATAATGGGAAGTGGGGTGGAGGAGAGAGGCAGACGCGATAGAATGGCTGAGGAGACTCAGTCCAAGACTTGAAAGAAGAGGGGGAAAAATCAAGAGAATTGCCCCTTAATAGGGAGCAAAGAAGGAAAGATGTACCAAGTTCTCTCCCTCCCTCTTTCCCCTTTACCTTCCTGTATTTTTATTACATTCTATTCTCTCCTCTTCCCCACTCTGTGTAGGTGTGCATATCCCCACCCGTGGTTCCTCCACACTGTGTATGTGTGTGTATACCCACCCATGGTATGTCCACACTGTGTAGGTGTGCATATACCCATCCGTGGTTCCTCCACACTGTGTAGGTGTGCATATCCCCATCCGTGGTTCCTCCACACTGTGTAGGTGTGCATATCCCCACCCGTGGTACGTCCACACTGTGTAGGTGTGCATATCCCCACCCGTGGTACGTCCACACTGTGTAGGTGTGCATATCCCCACCCGTGGTACGTCCACACTGTGTAGGTGTGCATATACCCACCCGTGGTTCCCCCACACTGTGTAGGTGTGCATATCCCCACCCGTGGTACGTCCACACTGTGTAGGTGTGCATATCCCCACCCGTGGTTCCCCCACTCTGTGTAGGTGTGCATATCCCCACCCGTGGTTCCTCCACACTGTGTAGGTGTGCATATCCCCACCCGTGGTTCCCCCACTCTGTGTAGGTGTGCATATCCCCACCTGTGGTACGTCCACACTGTGTAGGTGTGCATATCCCCACCCGTGGTTCCCCCACTCTGTGTAGGTGTGCATATCCCCACCCGTGGTGAGCACGTGGCATTCAGAGGACACCTTGACAGAAGTCAGTCCCCTCCTTCCACCATGTGTGTTCCAGGGATTGAACCCAGGTCACGGGTTTGCCTTCCCCTCCTACTCCATCTTACCAACACTCTCGTTTGTATTCAGGTCAGCGTGTGTGTGAGCTGACGTGCAGCATGAGTGTGCACTGCCCACGGAGCTCAAATGGTGTTGGGTCCCCTGGACCTTGAGTTACAGGCAGTTGTGAATTCCTGATGTGGGCACTGGGAATGGAACACAGGTCCTCTGAAAGAGCAGTAAGTGCCCTCAACCACTGAGCTCCGCAGCTCTGCCCTTCTGGTTTTGGAGACTGGGCATCATGTAGCCAAGGCTTGCCTCAAACTCTCTATATAGCTGAGGATGACCTTGAAATCCTGACGGTCCTCCCTCTGCTCCCCAAGGGCTGGAATGCCAGTCCGTGAGCTACCACACCTATCTGGCTGATTCACTCAGTTTCAAGATCAGTCTTGCTGTGACTCAAAGCTATATCCAAAAGAAAACCCCACTTTTATAACCAGGGGGTGGGAAGGAATCCCATAGGTACATATTTTAAATACAACCCACCAAGAACGGCTATCACTGTTTCTCGGAGGATTGTGGGTGATTTCTTATTTTCTCTTTTATGCTTGTCTGTTTCCAAATTTTCTGCAAAGATCAGTACAGCCTTACTTTTGGAATCAGAAATAAATGCTATTTAGATCGTGTGTGTGTGTGTGTGTGTGTGTGTGTGTAGTGTTAGCATGCATATTTTACCAGCTGTCTTTACGTCTTCGAAGAGTCATGATGTACTTGGTGTTGGAGGTGGGGCGAGTGCTAATTAGTCTCCAAGAGGCAAACCAAGGGACCAGGATACAGTAGTGAGAAAGCAGTACAGTGGGCTGGAGAGAGGGGGAGGGGTGCAGGGGACACTCTCAGTCCCCTTGAGGCAGAAGGAACAGTCCTTCAAAGGAAAGGGAAGAAAACCACTGTCCACAAACCCTTAACAAAGGAACTGGGGGTGTGGCTCAGTTGTAGAGAGCTTGCCCAGCTTGCATTCCCTGCTTCCATCCGCAGTATCCACACACCACGTGTGGTGGTCCACACCTCTAACCTCCGCACTCAGGAGATGGAAAACAGGAGGAGCATCAGGAACTTAAAGTTCATTCTCAGCTCATTGCAAATTTGAGACCAGCTTGGGCTATATAAAACTGTATCTCCCCCCCCCCAAAAAAACCAAAACAAAATATATCAAAGTACAGCAGTTCCGCTGCCCACATGGGGGAAACTGAGACCTAGTGAGGAAGGTCGTGACGCCCAAGGTCATTCCAGCAGTTTGAGGCCAGGGTTCTTGCATGGAAGTTTTTTTATCTTGCCACCAGATTCTGGAGCAGTTTTTTTGTTTGTTTGTTTGTTTGTTTGTTTGTTTTTGTTTTGTTTTGTTTTGTTTTGTTTTTTTTTGGCAACCCCAGGGGACAAGCAGGTCTGGAGACGATAAGCACATTCAAAATAGAGAAGGTGGTGTTTGAAGTCTGCAGGGAAAGGACCTTTGGTGGGAGGTGGTGTTGACCCCGACCCAGGCTCCTCCTTATCCTTCACGCAGTGCCCAGGCAGAGGCCCAGGCCAAAGCTTTCTGCTTGCAGCTTTCTCCTAGCCAAGGAGGACAGACTCCTTCCTCCTTCATTCCCTCATCCCAGCCAGACTATTAAAATGTAATCAAAAAAATCACATTAGACATGCAGATTCTACTTAAAATACATATATGTATATATATAATTTAACGGCAATTAGGAGCTAATCAGCTTTTTCCCCGACTTGCTGTGTCTTGCTTCCTTCACTGTGTCAGCTCTGGTCCACAAACAGCTCAGGGCCCTTGGAATCCTCTCACGTCGGGGTTGAAAGATTTGGGCAGAAGTTCAAACTGAGATGTTTTGAGTTAAGTCGTTCCACTCTGCTGCTGCTGCTGCTGCTACTGGAGTGTGCTCTCTCTCTCTCTCTCTCTCTCTCTCTCTCTCTCTCTCTCTCCTCTCTCCTCCTCTCTCTCCTCTCCTCTCCTCTCCTCTCCTCTCCTCTCCTCTTTTCTCCTCTCTTCTCCTCTCCTCTCCCCTGCTTGTGGGTCTCCCTTTTCCACAAGTCCAGCTCATGGGAAAGAGAAAGAAGCAAAGGGAAGGGCACAGACACTCCTAGGCACCGCTGACCTGAGACCTGTCTCTGCCTTCCCCCATGCCTCACCACACGCCTGGTATCCAGCATCCCAGGGCCTTTTCCTGTGACTCGGAAACTCCATTCCAAACTAGGAGACTGGTGATGGTTTAGATGGTCAAGGGGGGGACAAAACCATATGAGTGGGGGGGGAAGCCAAAAACCTGGCTAGCTTAGCTAGAATCTCCGACACTCACTAAGATAATTATAACATCGTAATTAGTTCTGGTCCCACCGTGCTACGAGGATTTTTATCCATCTCCGTCGGCCTCATATTAACCTTGCAACAAAGGCATGTGAGAAGCCCCATTTTACAAGAGAAAAAAATCTCTGTGAATATACATATACATATATACATACACATACACATACATATACAGATACAGATACATATACAGATATACATACACACACACACACACACACACACACACACACACACACACACACACACACACACATCCAGGAGCTTTGTTTCACTAGAGAACTCTAATGCAAGAGGAACAGGAAGCAGAGAGAAAATGAGGGGGGGGGGGTTGCCTACAGTAGCAACTAGATACTAGAGCTGTCCTAGAATTTTCTCTCAAGAAACCCAGGTCCTAAGCTGGAGCTATAGCTCAGCAGGACTGTGTTTGCCTAGCAAGCATAAGGCTCTGGTTCAATCCGCAGTACCAGAAAAAGAAAACTTCAGATTCTAACTGGTGAACGCTCTGCCCCGGCCCCCAGACATGGTGTTTCTCAGAAACCTCTTCCTTCCTCCAAAAAGGCCAACTTAGATCTCTCTGCTCATCCTGGGGCAAAGCCGGCTGTGCCCGGCTGGGATGGATGCCTAGACGTCGTGCATGAGATGTGCTCCCAGGGAGCACCATCCTGTTGGCTCGAAGGGATCTGGGCTTGCAGACTGGGAGCCTAGGTGGGAGATAGGGGAGGGGGGCATGGAGGGGCAGCAGAAAGGCTGTGGTAAGCCCGCCCAAGCCCCTCCCTCATTTCTGAGAGAAGGGCAGGCAGCTGAGACAGAGCAGATGAGGGATGGCCGTCCTCCCCAGGCCGTCCTCCCCAGGCTGTCCTCCCCAGGCTGTCCTCCCCAGGTTGTCCTCCCCAGGCTGTCCTCCCCAGGCTGTCCTCCCCAGGCTGACAGGGGGAGAAAACCACACGCCGACTCATAAACTCAACAGCTCAATATATATCATTCAAACAAGCTTTGCTCTGGGCAGTATGTCAGCTAAGGGTACTGTCCGGGTGTCTCCAGAGAACCCTCATGACTGCATCTCTGCCATTCTGTGGGACAGGAGTGGTTCCCTTCCCCATCCCCCAACAAGAGGTTATTAGAGACTTAAAACCAGGGTCTGATTCCAGGGCTGAAGGGTGAGCTGAGCAGCACAGACTGTGTAGTTAGGAAGACCTGGGTTTGAGCCCCGGGTCTGCCACTAGCTGGGTGTTTGGGGCAGGAATGTTTCTCCATTGATAGGATGGTGAGCTGCACAGCTGGGCGCTAGTGTGTGCTTACTGCACACACTAAGTGCTTTTTAAAATTTATATGTATTCGTTGAGTGAGAGAGAGTGTGTGTGTGTGTGTGTGTGTGTGTGTGTGTGTGTGTGTGTGTAGATCAGAGCACACCGGCCGGAATCAATTTTTGTTACTTGGGCGCTAGGGCTCGAACTCGGGCCTTCAGGTTTGGAGGCAAGAAGAGCCTTTGGTCACTGAGCCAGCCCTCTCTCTGTCCCTGCTTTTCTCAGTTATCCCGTTTCTCATCTGCTGTCATCCTCATCACAAAGCAGCTGGCTGCCGGCAGGGGAGGGCCACTTGAGTCCCTGTTTGGCTGCCGAAGGGTCTCCACCCACTGATCCCTCCTCCTCTCCCCTTTCCTCTCCCCCACCGGTGCAGCTCAGGCCTCCTTCCAGACCCATCAATCAGCCCAGACTCTGGGGCCCCTGCGGCAGCCTCGGCATCACAGAACAAGACAATGAAAGCTTAGTGTAACCAGCAGACTGCAGAGAAATAGAAATTAGAACAGGCTCCCAGGTCCTCCCGGTGGGAGGGGCAGAAGCTTCCAGAACCCGCCCCCGTCCTCCTCCCCCTTCCCAACACACCCTGGCCACTGCCTGGACCACCGCGAGGGGCTCTAGAGCCTGAGACCCCCGGGGCGCAGCAGCCTCTGCGGTTCTCTGGGCTAATAAAAGAGAGAAGAGCCCACAATGGACGGTGAATAACCAGGGCTGTAAAAGCCGAATTGGATTCCTTCCTGGCTGATGAGCTCAGGGCTCTTCCCTCTCTAAGACCCGATTAGCAAATATGTAAAACCATTCTTGCTTCCCAGGTTCCAAGCAGCTCTTCCTGGTGCTTGCTCGGGGCGGGGGTGGGGGTGGAGGGTGGGGGTGGGGGTGGGGGGGGAGACGGTCCAGGGAGGCGGGCTCCTCAGGGGCAGGTGATGGGCAGCTCCCCCCCACCCCCCCCCACACTCCCCACCTCCCGCAACCGCAGGATGGGCCAGGGCCGCAGACCTGCTGTGTGACTTAGAACAAGTCGTCTACCGTCTCTGAGCTTGTAGGTTCCTCACCTACTAGATACTAGAGTGGGAAGAATTGCCTTAATGTAAATGGGGGCGAGGCGGGAGGTTTGGGGGGGGGGGGGTAAGCAGGGCGAAGGGAGCTGAGGGCTGGGGGAGGTCCCTCTCCCCCGCTCATCACAAGCTACCATGTAATGGGGTAGAGAAGCTGGAGGGGACAGAGAAGCTCTTAGACAAACAGGAGCCTAAAGCAGGTGCTCCGGGCTGTGGGAGCACCGAGACTGTGGCTGCTCCCGGGTGGGGAGGGGTGAGACCTGTAGGCAGCGCCCCTCCCTCAGAGACCGTAGGCTTGAAGAGCACAAAGGGGGCCAGTCCCAGATGAGAGAGGCAGGAGGATGGTAGAGGCCAATCAGGCTCCCTGCACACACACACACACACACACACACACACACACACACAGCCAGAGCGGCTTTCTGCCCATCCCAGGTCTTCCCAGCCTAGGGGACTCGGACACTGCGGCTCTGAAGCAGTTTCCAGCCTGCAGACCATTAGGTCTCGTGTTTTTCCGCCCCGAGGAGGAATGGTTTCCAATTTGCAAAGCAGAAAACTGCGTCTTTTAAAGGACTACTGGGGCTCGTTTGGACCTGAACTTTTCACCGTTAGGTTTTCCTTGAGTTTGAAATCTCTGAAAACGCTGGGCTCTAAAATCAGCCCTTCTGACCCTCGCGGGTGTGTGGTGTTCACACGCATGCGCCGTGTGCCGTCTGCTGTGCACGCCCGGTGTCTACCTGAGTCATTCTAGGGACAATCTTGGGGAAACTCTCAGCCGGGGTGGCAGGATCGCAGCCCCGGGAGAGAGGTGGGTGGAAATGACGTCCTACTTCAAACTGAGGGTGTCCCGGTGAACTCTCCTTTCAGTGCCCTTCCCAGTGGCTGGTTACTGACAGCTCCAGCATCCATGAAAGGAGTGTGGTCAGTGCTGGAGGAGAGCCTAGTACTCCACCTATCCGAGGATTGGCCAGGAGTCTGACACTGCTCTGACCCCCAGGCCACCCTGCGATGAGTCCACTGTCTATTGAGACAGGCAGGAATGTTCAGAGCTGAGCAGCTGGGGTCAAAGGATCTGGGTGGAGAGAGGAAACTCTAGAGTCCAGCCTTGACTCTACTGAGGAGATCCAAGGCCCCAGGGCTAACAACTGCTGCTTCCAGCCCCAGAGATCTGGAAAGGCCCAGCAAGGCCACCTGGTCCCTCCTCTGGTCCCTCCTCCGGCAGCCACCCTCTGAGATGTTACCAGTCTCATCCCTGTCCCTGTTTGGCCCCTGTCAAATGGGAACGCTGAATCTAATGAGCTTCAAAGACAACCCAGCTCTCTTCCAGAATCCCTAAAGGGTCAAGATGTAGGCTGTAACAGAAGACTGGAGATAGCTGGGGAGGGAGGTGTTGGTTCCCTGAGATCTTGGGGTCCCACAGCTGGGAGTCAAGGGAATCCCATAATAGGGGGTCCTTCAGACTGGGGTGGGGCAGGAGCTGGAGTGAGAGAATGAGGCTTCCAGGATCAAATCACCTCTCCTTGTCTGCAGGCCCTGTCACCTCAGGAGACCCACACAATGAGCAGGAATCTAGGCATACTTTGATGGAGGACTGAAGAGGCCCCAGCAGTCCACTTATTCTTCTGGGCAGGTCAGGGCAGAAAACAAACCCAACTGATTCTTATTCAAACGCTGCCTGCCCCTGGCTAAACTGGCAGTAGCAGGAAAGCGGCCGCTCCCCACCCTGCAACTCTGGCAGGCCCTGACATGACCCAGGGCGTGAACTTGGTCTACTAAACATCACTCCAGGAGAGGAATTTGTCAGGGTCTCTAATCTAGAGCCAAAGATCCTTCCCCGGGCCTCCCAGACTCAGGACCTCTATAACGGAAACTCTTCCAGGAGTAAGGGAAGTCCTTTGAAGATGGGGATAGGGACAAAGACTCTTTCCTTTATCAGTACCTGGGGCTTGGCCCTGCCAATCAAAGTCCTGATTATCAAAGTCCATTAACTCCATCCATCCATCCATCCATCCGTCCGTCCATCCATCCGTCTATCCATCCATCCATCCATCCATGCACACAATCACCTATCCATGTGCTCACATATGTATTCATCCACCATTTATCTACCCAATCATGCTTGCATCTACCTACCCCACTCATCTATGCATACATGCATCCATGTAGATATCCGTCCATCCATCTATCCACCCACCCACCATCCATCCATCCACCCACCCACCATCCATCCATCCATCCATCCACTCATCTGCCTGCCTATCTATCTATCTATCTATCTATCTATCTATCTATCTATCTATCTATCCATCTATCTATTTGCCCACCTACCCACCCACCCATCCATCTACCCATCCATCCACCTATCCATCTATCTGCCCATCCATCCATCCATCCATCCCCACCCATCTGTCTGTCTATCTATCTGTCTGTCTATCTATCTATCCATCCATCCATCCATCCACCCATCCATCCATCCATCCACTCATCTGCCTGCCTATCTATCTATCTATCTATCTATCTATCTATCTATCTATCCATCCATCTATCTATTTGCCCACCTACCCACCCACCCATCCATCTACCCATCCATCCACCTATCCATCTATCTGCCCATTCATCCATCCATCCATCCATCCATCCATCCATCCCCACCCATCTGTCTGTCTATCTCTCTGTCTGTCTATCTATCTATCCATCCATCCATCCATCCACCCACCCACCCATCCATCCACCCACCAACCACCCACCCATCCATCCATCCATCCACCCACCCATCCACCCACCCACCCACCCACCCATCCACCCACCCATCCACCCACCCACCCACCCATCCATCCACCCACCCACCCATCCACCCACCCACCCATCCACCCATCCACCCATCCACCCATCCATCCACCCATTCATCCATCCATCCATCCATCCATCCATCCATCCATCCATCCATCCACCCATCCACCCATCCATCCACCCATTCACCCATCCATCCATCCATCCACCCATCCACCCATTCATCCACCCACCCACCCACCCATCCATCCACCCACCCACCCACCCATCCACCCACCCACCCATCCATCCATCCATCCATCCATCCACCCACCCACCCACCCACCCATCCACCCATCCATCCATCCATCCATCCATCCACCCATCCACCCATCCACCCATCCACCCATCCATCCACCATTATCCATCCACCCACCCATCCATCCATCCACCCATCCATCCATCCATCCATCCATCCATCCATCCATCCATCCTATCCATGCATGTATACATCACCCACCCACTCATCCTTCCACGCATGCATCCATCCATCCGTGCTTCAATCCACCCACCTACTCATCCATACAGGAACCATCTATGTACCCACCCAGGCATTCGTTGCGCCTTATTTGTACTTTCTATATAAAAGGACTGTTCTTTTTGTTAAATCATCCCAGACTTGACTTTGTGAAATCCTTCTTCCAAAAGGATTCATGAAATTCTCACCCTAGACCCAGTCTCAAGTTCACTAATGCCCAAGAATGTCTCTTGATTCTCACGTCTCCCTGCTTATCATAGACTGCAGCTGTTACCTCAGATGCTCTGCTCCAAGCCTCTGTCTGGCCTGCTAGGGCAGTCAGGCTGCCTTGTAGCTAGCAGGTAGCAGTTACTGCTATAGTATTTGTCCCCAGACAGACCAGGAAAGGTTTTATCTGGTGGCTGATATTTTTACAAAGCCTGATTTCTTTCTGGGTTAATTTCTCTCAGGTTTGGGCAGCAGGCAAGAACCAAAACCAGTATCCTATTTTTGTGAACCACACAATGAAGCTTTTAAACCAAGGCTCTCATCCAGGAAGTCCAGATGCTATTATACTCAGAGGGACCCGGGACCCACCTGTGTCTGCAACGGGTGGGGATGGGGGACCATCTGGATAAAAGCCAGAGGGTGCCCTGTCAGTCAGCCAGATGCTGTCCACATCTGGATATCAGAAGAGGGATCTGTTTGGCTGCTTGGCAAGTCAGGACTGTAAATGACCAGTCCTCACTCAGAGCCAGACCTACAAACCATCGATCGCCAAGGATCCGAGAGGCGCTCTCACAAGTTGTGCTAAGCAAAGGCCATGTTGTGGACTTCATCCTCACATAGTGTCCGTCATCACCTGGTCTGAGTTCGAATCCCGCCTCTCTTGTTTCCTGCTTCCCCTCTGTCCACTTCCCATTTCCTTCCCTTACGATGGACATGGTAGGTGCCATCTGCTGCTGACTGACAGGAAAAATCTACAGAATGTCACCTGCATAGCAAACATTCAAAGTCTGCTGCCTGGGGCTGCAGAGATGGCTCAACAGTCAGGAGCATTAGTTCTTGCAGAGGACCAGCACCCACCTGGTGGCTCACAACTTCCCTAACTCCAGCTCTGACAACCTCTTCTGACCTCTGTGGACACTAGGCACACAAGTAGCACACATATACGTGCGAGCAAAACACTCATACCAAGAAAATAAATAACATTTACAAACTCAAGGCATGCTGCCTATTTTTGGAGTCATTCTTATCACTCTGCAACTGAGCCCCAGTAAGACTCATGTGAAGCCCCTCAGGATGGCACCTAGGTCAAGACAATTGGGAAACATAATTTCCCAGTGTCCCAGTTTAGCATCATCTTCCGGTCCTTAGACTCCTTTTAAGCACCTTCCCCAGAGTCAGGAAAGTGCTACCTCTCCTTCAGGGCAGGTCTGCCTGACCATTGCCTCCTGTCTTGCCTCTTCTCCTACTGACCAGGTGCCATATGTGTGCTGCATGATACCAGGACCAGATGTCATGTGGGAAGAACCAGCCCCACGGCGCCTCTTACCACAGCCACGAAGACAGGAAGCTGGGTCGCACGCTGGTTATTGCAGCACCTGTGGAAACTTATTCCCACAACTGGGGAAGACCACTTGTTTGGATTAGGTCCTCGGTCCCAGAAAATACTGGATCCCTTTTCTGTTTCTGGTGGGACACAAGAGTGCAATAACTTATGTCACTGGTCACCTTTGCTCTCAGGGCAGGAGTCAGGAGTGGGGTAGGGGACTCCATGGTACTCCACAAGTCTCCAGTCAGATCTTTTTATCTTTGAATGCCCAGTGCTTGGCACACCACGGGGCTGTACATAGGTGTTCTCAGGGGTGCAGGGGATTAAAGAAGCCTTTCCCAGGAGGTTTAAGACCCTGGTACTGTCTCCCAGGATAGCCGTACCTGGTTCCAAAAATTGCCCTCTGTAGGGGACCCGGATGGCACAGGCTAGCATTGAAATCCACACAGATCTTTCTGTTGTCCTTACCTTCTAGTTCTCAATACATTGAGACCTGAGCCTGCCACCAATGCAGCTCCATTCCTAGGTTCCCGGGTTGGCATTAAAAGGAGGGAGCGGGATGTGAGAATCTATGGCACGCGGGATGTGAGAATCTATGGCACGCGGGCCTACGTACCATGAAGTCCCCCTCTAGTGACTTCTCGGCCTGGGGTTAAGGTAAGATGCTCGTGCCCTGGTCCCCTAGTGACATCCTCCAACAGCCCGCCCTAGATGCTCCCCTGGGTCTCCTCCTTCCAGGGGTTGGCAGGGACACAGCGGCTGCTGGTGCCAGCAGTGGACAGGAGAATGGAGAGGTGTCATAGAAAGAGGCTGGGGCTGCCTGGGGCTGCACAGTGACTGCACCTTCCCTGGCTCTGGTCCCAAATCCTCCCTTTTACGACCTTGGGCGAGCGACTCAACCTCCCCAGTCTCACTTGCTTCCTTCCGTTGTGAAACAGAACTTGAATGTCTATCTTTGGGGTAGTAGTGGGCATTAGGATACAAAGGGCCTTTACCACCATGCCTGACCCATGGCTGGCACGCTGTGTGAGCCTCGGTTACTGGTTGTTGTAGGCCCGGGGTAAGAAGAGGTTCAGACTGACATCCACAGGGATGTGGGGATGGCTTGAACAGTAACAGGAGGACTTTCATCTCTGCCCTTGAAGGGGCACCGCCAGGCTCACTGCCTGTATCAGTTCGGTCCCCTAAGACCACCTGAACTGCTCCAGAACAAGCCTCTTCGAGATTCAGGTTCTGGTGCAAGAATGCTGTGTGACGCTGGGGAACTGACTTGCCTTCTCTGAAGTCACTTTCCTGCCTGCAAAGTCTGTTTGGCCCCAACGTCTTCTGAACTATGTTGTCTTTCCTAGCCCAAGATTTACAGTGGGACTCCATCTCTCAGGATACTCATTGGGTTCCCAAGGCAGGAGACAGAATCTAAGACGCAGCAGTGAGGCCTTCAGACCTAGCCTAATCATGGCTCAGAAACCCCAGGTACCCCGTGCATGATACTGGCTCAGGCCACAGAGACACATTTGTGACAATGCTAACTTAACATGCAGGCAGGACATTTATATTCTTTGTAAACTATCACATAGGTGGGTCTGTTTTTCATTTTATTTGTGTTTTTGTTTGTTTGTTTTTTGAGACAGAGTCTCATTATATACTCCAGACCAGCCTTGGATTTAGTAGCCTCCCTGATACTGAGATTATAGCATGCACTTCTACACCAAGCACAAGTGGTTTTCTTGAAAAAAAAAAATAAATAAGAAAGAAATAACTACAACAACGCAGAATCCTGGGCAAAATGGAGACTTCTGCTTCATATGAATCAAAATCTAGCACCTGTATGGTGGTGCACACCCTTAATCTCAGCACCCAGGAGCCAGAGACAGGAGGAACTGAGAATTTGAAGCCAGCCCAGTCGACAGATAGCGTTCCAGGATAGCCAAGGCTATATACAGAGAAACCCTGACTTGAAAACCAAACCAAACAAAAATTCAGTCCCAACTTGGACTCTTCAGGTTGTGAAGTCTCAGAATAGGCTCTTTGACTTCTTAGAGGCCCGTTTCCCCACAAATCCCCTGAGGATAACAACCTCCACACCGTGAGAAGATCTCAGAGCTTAAAAATATGACCGCATGTGTATGTGTTCAATGCCTGACATCCAACTACTGGCAGCTGCCATTATGGGTACTGCCACTGCCAGCCTGTCATTGTAAACAGGGGGCAGGAGACCATCAGCCTCGTGTGTCCCTTCTCAAAGAACTGGTGAGTAACCCCAGGAACATATTAACTATCATTCACCTCCTGGCATTCCAGCCAGGGCAGCTGGGGAGTGTGGTCTTGTGGTGTCCCTGTGTGGGGCATGAGCTTGCTGGGAAGATTCCGCTGGCTTCCCTGAACTGGTCCCCAGCGATGTCCCTGCCTCTGGCCTTTGTTGAGCATCTGGAGTGCATGCTGCACCGCCTGCCCGTGAAATGCGACTCGTGGAAAAACATGCATATTTGCAACTGAGCACGTGTTTCTATTCTGGGCTGCCGCCGTTCTCTTTATTTATTTTCCCCGGGATATTGGTGCTTTGGAATCCAGCTTTGGAGGGTGTTTTGACAGACTTTGGCGCCTCTCACGCTCCACGGGCAGAAACGGGCTCCAGTGGGGGGAGGGCGGGCAGTGAGAGAGAGAGAGAGAGAGAGAGAGAGAGAGAGAGAGAGGGTTTCAGATGACAAGCCCTCCCCTCCCTCGGCTAGGACAGGGACAGCGATTCTCACTGCCCACACTTGAGCATGGTGGAGAGGGAGAACTGAGGGGAACTGGTTTCAGAGAGAGGAGGAAGGATCTGGAGAAAGAGAACCAAGCGTCCAATGAAAATCCTGCAGTTGTCGGTTAGCAGTGCTGAGACTGTTACTCTCGGCGCCCGTGCCATCTTGGGGTGACTGTATTTACAACCAGCAGTGGGTTGGTGGCTTCCTTGGGGAACCCACCATATCTCTAGGAACCCCGCTTTGCAGTCCTCAAACCAAGATGCTGTGAGAAGCAGCTTAGCCAAACGGTTAAGCCTGAGGCACAGACCAAGAACAGCCTGCTTGGTTGTGTCCTGGAGTCTGGAAGCCGATTGTCGAAATAACACCGACTGATGATAGATCTTGGACAGTCCCTTCTGTGAGACCGTTGTATGTGGGGACAAGGACCATCAACCCAGCAACTCCATCTGCCTTTATGGCCAGGTGTGCCGGTTAGTCCGGAAGTCCTCGTTACAGGAAACAGGGCTTTGAGCCGTCACGGCTTAGCACTGTGGCTAGATACACAGAGAGGCACTTCAGTGCCTGCCTCCGTGGAGACTGGGCCTGAGCAGTGTGATGTAAGAAAATTACTTGGCATCTCTGGTCCTATTAAGAAAATGAACTGAGCATCCGTCACTCAGGAACGGGGTATCTTTAGCAGTAGTGAGGCGTTCTCAGGAAGCAGTGGGAGGCACCACAACCTTTGGGGTTACGACCATGATGTCAATCCCATTCAGGTCGGGACATTCACTATAGAGTGAGCATTCTTCATAATCAAATCCAAAGAGCCATCTCCCGGGCAGCCTGGCCCAAAGCTGAGCATATGATGAGAGTCTGTGCAGGGGACACTGGGCACCTGTCACCTATTAAAACCAGGGCCTAGGAATCTCCATTTCAGGCCCATTACGCCCTCCATTCCCCTTTCTCCCTTTTCTCAAGCCTTTTCAGGATTCTAAGGACAACAAGAAGAGAGTGTCAAAGGGCAAGCTGGGGTGTGGATCTGGATCCTTCAAAAGGACAGCTGTGGGGGCGTGGGGACTGTCGGGAGGGCAGTGATGACCAAGGCTTCCTGTGATCCCAGTTCTATCTCAATCTCCAGGTCCTGGGGCCTTTGAGACACTTTTCTGAGGCTCTGGCCCTGGAAAATTTCCCAGGATTGTCAGTAAAAGCTGCCGAAGCTATTGGACAGAGAGAGAGAGAGAGAGAGAGAGAGAGAGAGAGAGAGAGGCTCAGAGACAGGAACAGGTGAATGGAAAGTATAGATGAGGAAGCCAGCCAGTCGGTGCCCCAAAGGCCAGTGGTGCCAGCCTGGGTATCAGAGCACAGACTCCAGTGAAGGAAAGTCAGGAAAAGGAACGTAGGCAGCCAGGAAGGATGATGGACAGGAAAGACCAAAGGGTGTGCATTTGAAAGATAACCCCGAGAAGGAGAACAGCCAACAAAGAGCACTAGCAAAGACAGCAGACCCTGGAGGGAGAAGATATACCAGGAAGAGGCTTGAGTGGGCATGGGGGTGGAGAGTCCGAAATGGACACTGAGCTTCAAACCAAGACTGTGAGGCGCCTGCCTGCCGGGCTGGGCTGCTGCCCAGAGCTTCCCTTGAGCCTAACCGCTGCTTCTCTCCTTCTGGCAGATGCCCTGATTCGGGGAGGTCTGCAGTAGAAGGGGAGGGGGCAGATTGAGCCCATGTGTTCGTGTGTGTGTGTGTGTGTGTGTGTGTGTGTGTACACCAGTGTCTGTGACCCATAACCTGAGCTTCTGCGTGTCGTGAGTTATCAGCAGGGATCCTAGGCAGTGGTCTCTGGAGCCCGGGGTTTTCTAGCATCCTCCAGCGAGAGCGTGGAGTGGCCCACAAACCGGGGCTTGTGGGAAGATTAGGCTGGTCCACGTGGGTGTGAATCCTGGGTCTCTGTGTGCATTGTGTGCGCCTACGAGCCACGATGAGACTATATTTACCAGAAAGGAGTATGGATTTGTGCGTGGAGTGTTCGCGAGTGCTCTATACGTAGTGTGCGCGCGCGTGTGCTTCATTCGGGGCTGTTGGCTTCCGTGCGCTGTCCGCGGTGCTGACCGAGAGTGCAATCAGACTAGGACCGGCGCAGACTCGGGAAGCATCCGTGGACCAGACAGGTCGAACAGCGGAAGCCTCCCGGGAGGCGTCTCCTAGGGGAGTTGGAAAAAGTTCTCCCAGCGGCAGGGCTAGCCCTCGGGACTCGGCGTTACTCGTGCTGTTAATCTTTCCCTGACTACCCTCCACACCTACTCAGATGCCCGCCCCATCACAGATGGGGATGTTCTGGGCCGATCCAGGGACCCTCTAGCGCTGGAGCTCCAGAGGTCCTTGCAGGCAGCGGCACCTGCAGCGGGATAACCGCAGCCCAAGACTCAAAGAACGTCCCGCCAAGCGCGTGAGTGCGCTTAAGTAGGGGGCAGCTACAGAGGCCGTAGTTCACCTTTTCCTGTCCCCTCCCTTCTCTGAAGCCCGGCGAACAGCCGGATTTGGGATGGCTTCAGGCTGACGCTCAACTTTTATGGACCCAGACAGACACCCACTGAGATGAGCAGGGGTATGGAGATAGGGAGCCAGGATGATTCTGGACACTAAACACGCTCCTGCAGACCGAGGCTGCAGCCGGTCCCCAGCACGTAGATGTAAGCCTGGGGGCGCAGGGACAAGCTCTGAGATCTGAACTCTGTCTCCATCAGCCAGGGCTTTCCTGGGGCGTTGAGGCCCTTGCCCAGGATGGCCTGAGAACGAGAGAACTTCCCTCGCTTACCCCCAACTACCCCCTACCCACTTCCCCGCTCAGGCCGGGGTGCAAGTGGCGCGTTAGACCCTTCCCCTCCTCGGAGCAGCGCATCCCCAGTCCCGATGGCGTCCAGCGGCCGTCGCACTCACCTCGCTGGCCGAACCGAGCTAGGCTGTACACGGATGCCACAGGGGTTAAGGGGCTTCGGCCACCTCGCCGCGAACACTTGTCCCTTGAGAGGAATTTCAGGAGGAAAGGTCCTCAGAGCTGTAGGAGGCCAGCGGCCCCCAAGCTCTGATCGCGGGCGTGCAGACCGCGGCCAGGTCGGTGACAACTACGTCCCCAGCGCGCACGCGAAGCACTCGGCGCCGCCGCAGCCTTTTATCTGCTGCCCGCCTTTGTTTGGGTCCCGGTTCCTACCACGGGGTGCGGGGGTGTCCCGGGTAGCCTCTGGAGTCGCGCCGCCCCCTGGCCACTGGCGCCTCCAGCATCAGCGCCTGCGGGCTCTGCGTCACCATCAGGCTAGGGCTTGCGCTCCACCGCGCGCTGCTGTCTCCCAATCCCGCCGCCAGGCGCCGCCCTGGCTGCCGCTCCCCCTGCGGGAGCCGCGCGGTGGTACAGCCAGCTCCCAGTGTTGGCGAGCAGGGACTGAGTGCAGCGCAGCGACCCCTGGGGGTCAGTCTCAGTCTCTGCAAACGGACCTGGCCATGCCCCCTACTGGCCCCCGAGGTTCCTGGGCTCCCAGGTCTCTCCCAGGCGTGCGCTCCTGCTGGCTGCTCTCAGCCCCATCTGCCCAGCCTTGGCACCTCACCAGCCTGCTGGACACTCGAGGGCATCCCCGGGTGCCCTCCGGAGGTGGCTGCCAAGCCCAGGCGCCTGGCACCATCTCTTCCTCCCTTCTCTATTCACCTCTTTGGCAGCAGAGCCCAAAGCCCTGCCAGCCCCCTGGGACCAGGCACTGGTCCAGTAACAGCACAAGGTCCGCCTAACACCCCCTGCTGAAAAGATACCCAAAGAAGAAAGGGTCTAGAAACCAAGGCTATATCCCCGGCTTCATTTCTTTCAGTGCTCCAAAGGCATTGGCCTTGATGTCACCCAAGGAGAGCCAAGGGAACCCTCAAAAGGACCTGGCGCCAGCCTCCCGCTGCAGGAGGGATGCCACTACCGGCTAAGAGGCCACCCAGGTGATTATGACACGAATCAAGAATGTGAACTTTTGGAGAACCAGGAAGATAGAGAAACAAGTGAGTCACAATCTTGACCCTCAAGAAGTCCCCATTTTATACAAGAGAATGCAGGGTTGATATGAAATAAAGGTATCAAAAGCCCCACATCTAGCTCTTTGCGGTGTAGCCCATGCCCTGTCTGTATTTTTGAAAGAGGGAAACCTTTGAAACCTAGGGGTCTGGGAAATGACTTAGTAAGTGTTTGCTGCTAAGCCTGATAACCTGAGTTCGATCCCCAGGGCAAACCCACTTCTGTGAACTGTCTTCTGACTTCCACTCATGCACTGTGGAGGTATGCATGCACATCCCCTCCAAACATACATACTATAAGTAAGTAAATAAATAAAAAAGTTTTAATTAAAAGATAACTTGGGAGTTCTCTAAACCCCTCTCACTTTGGGGTTCTGCAGTAAGGTCCTGGTCAGCTTTCTCGGACACAGCCCCTGGGGACTGCATTCGCTGGCTGGCTGTCAGATGCACATTTAGGTACTTATGATCCTGGGTGACCTGGGACTCATCGTGTAGATGCAAATGACTAGAGTCAATGTTCCTGCCCTGGTGTTCTCAACCCTGTGCCACATGCTCAGAAATGGTTTTCAGGGGACCCACCACTGGCCAGCCATCAACTCTGTCAGAAGATATACAGTGAATTCATGCCACCCTGAAGACATTAGAGTCTGCTCCTGGCAGGAAGGATCCAAGAGAGAGAGAGAGAGAGAGAGAGAGAGAGAGAGGGGGGATAAATAGATAGATGATAGATCGATAGATAGATAATAGATAGATGATAGATAGATGATGATAGATAGATGATGATGGATAGATGACAGATAGATAAATAGACAGATAGATAGATAGATAGATAGATAGATAATGATTGATAGATAGATAGATGATGGGTAGATAGATGATAGATAGATAGATAGATAGATAGATAGATAGATAGATAGATAGATGATGGATAGATGATAATGGATGGACGGACGGATGGACGGACAGACAGACAGACAGACAGACAGGCAGGCAGACAGACAGACACTAGGGCCTAAAATGGAGGGTGTGTTTATTGCTGCCACAAGAGCAGAAGCCCAGCATGGTATTCTAGATAGAACAGCCCCTCAGTGCCTTGCAAATGTCCAGCTCCAGCTAACATATCCCAGGGGAAGGCAGAGAAAGAGGAGCCATGGGGGAGGGTGGGAGGATGGAGAATCAGGGAAATATTCATTTCTAAGGGAGCAATGGGAGACACACAGTGTGTTCCCAAGCCCAGCTGAGCGCAGAGGCTGCTTTTCTTGGTTCTTTTCAGTTTGTTTCAAGGAACCCCCTTTAAAGATTCCCCCAAAGTCCCAATGCTGTTCCCTGCAATCTGACATCAGAATCACGGGGCACATCGTTTGTGTTCCCAGGGTGCTGTGCCTCCCACTGACCCTTGCTTGTGGGTAGGACCTCATTCTCCCAGAAGCTGCATTTAGAAGATTCGATAAAGGTCCCGATTATACTCTCTGGTTCATTACAGTCATGTCTCCCCTCTCTCTAGACCTCCAGGTAATCTCCAGAGGGCCAGGACTAGTTTTGCCTTTGGTAAGGGACCTACTTCAAAGGAAAAGAACAGAAGCAGGGGACCTGACCATGGACTGTGTGTGTGTGTGTGTGTGTGTGTGTGTGTGTGTGTGTGTGTGTGTGTTGCAGGGTGATGTTCAGAAATTCTGAAAGGATATGATTTTCCAAGGCCATCAGCAGGGTTTTAAAATGCAAATAGAACCAGGCCTTTGAAATAGGTCTGCTGTAAAGGAGAGCCCGCGGTGGCAGTGGCACAGGCCAGTGTGGAGAGCTGTGAGAATCCTTCTCTAGGGCTGATCTCAGCTCGTTCTCCCCCTGTCTAATCCCCCTGTATGAGATCATGGTCCCATCCCAGGCACTTCCCTGGACACTTCCCCGAACCCCTTACCTCCAGAAGCTTCCCAGAGATGACTCCAGTGGCCCTGTGATGGGCCCAGCTGTGAGGTGGCAGCAAATGCAGTTCCCCATTCTCCCCTCTGACTCTGCAGTCCCCTGTCACCATCCCCTCTGCCAAAAGTGTTTCCCGGGTCTGGTGCCCGGGGACTGCTTCCCATATACTCTGTCTCCCTGGCTAACTGAAAAGTCTTCTTTTGAAAGGGATGGGAGCCATAAAAGGCCACTTTGTCCCTGGCTCTCTTCCTTTAATGCTCCTTCTGTCTGCTCTGCAGCTACGCACCAGCAGGGCCTCAGAGCTAAGCCTCCCAGCCCACCTCTAGGGCCCACTCCTTACAAGCTGCAGTGTGTCCTTGGGGAAGTCACTTCCCCTTGCTGAGGCCCCACTTCCCCTCTTACTGTAAAAGGGAGAAGGAGAAGCACCTGCCTCACGGCAGTGGCTATCAAGGTTTGCAAGGTAAGAACATCTCTATGGAAAAGCGTTGAGCACATTGCATGGCTCCGATTTGGGTAAACATCAGTGTCTTTTCAGACTCCTACTGAAAGAGAGCCAGCTCGTCCTGTTTCTTTGCTCCATCAGTGAGGAAGATTGTGCACAAATCAGGTTATCTCACCAGATGGCTGAGCAGCTGAGGGTTAAGCCTGTGGGGGAGGGTGGGGAGTGTTTATCTTTAAAAATATGGGACATTAACATGTTGTCCCAGCATGGTGGGAGGGAATAAATACCTTTGGAAGAAGTTCTTTTTTTTTTTAAATCTGCAAGCACTGTGGCTTTGGGGGAAAGCTGGGGTTTGTTTGTGTGCATGTGTGTTGCATTAACTGTGTGAACTTGGTGAGTTTACTTGCTTCACTGACACTCAGTTTACCCATCTGCAAGATGGGATTAGTGAGGGCCTCCGCCTCCTCTGCACTTGCTGCAAGCTTTATGACAGATTAGGATGTGTTTCCAGGCAACTGTTAATAGTCTCTTATGCAGAGTTTAATTTGATGCAGTCAGAAAGATAAATAATAGAATGATTGGTTGTGTTTTAGCAATTGTCAGACTAGTTGGGAAAGAGCTTGGTAAACTCACCTGAGTTTGCTTAAATTGCCCTCTTGAGGTCACACAACAAGTTAGTGGAGGAACTTGGGCTGAGTTTCAGGCCTTCTGGGGTCCAGGTTTGCACTTCCCCTGAAGTATGCTCTTTCCTCTGCACAGCCCCCCTCTTTCCTGAAGCTTCATTTGGGAGTCTGAGCTTACAGAACTCCCATGAGGAGAGAATAGATGAACTTATCATGTAGGAGAAGAAAGAAGTTTGGAGGAGAAGACAGAGCCAGCTCCAGTCTGGGTTGCTCCACACAGGGCTGGGGGGGAGGGGGGCTGGCCGCTAGGCAGCACACCCCTCCTCCCCCAGCACGCTGCAAGCAGCCAGGCCTAGCATTCCTTTCCCAGCCTCACTTGCCTCCTCCAAGGAAAGAGGCAGCCTGTGCCAGAGTGAATACAATCCAAGTTATTAATTGCCTGCAACAATTAGCCTCAGCATTGGGCCTGCAGCCGCTCAGGCTCTGAAAGAGGGAGTCAATTACAGCTCCATCAATAGTCACGCTGCCGTCATCTCCTGACAAGATGCCCCCAGCCCCTACCCGTGTTTTCTGCTCTGATTCCTAACACCTTCAGAGGACCCTGTATTGCTGATGCCTTTGAGAATGAATGTCAGTCAGGAGCAGACCCAGAGGGACGTTCGTGTAGCAGAGTCATAGCACTGAGAGAGAAGACAAGGACTGTGCCAAAGACCTAAATGAGTGCCTTCAACTGGAACAGCCACAGGAGGCGGGGCGTGGCCATTAGGGTCTCCAGGTTATGGCTGCAAGTAGATCCCTTGCTACAGTGGATTGGGAAGGGGAGGTTAGAGACATCCCCTAAAGTTCTAGGGCTTTTATCATGTACTTTTCTGTACCTGGGTTTAGGTGCATGTGAAGGCCATGCATCCACATCAAGGCTCTTCCTCTATAGCCCTTTGTCTTATTTGATGAGATATAGTCTCCCATCGTGTGTCCAGCAAGCTCCTGGGATCCTCCCGTCTCTCTCCAGTGCTGGGGTTACAAGCTTACACGGTCACTTTCATTTCAGTCCATTGGTATCTAAACTCCGACCCTCAGCCCTGCACAGCAAGCACTTTGAAAACTGAGCCACCACCGCAGACCAAGTTCTAGTTCGATCTAATCCCAATTCATTCACAGGCCTGCTTGGCAGTCTGGTAAAAGCCATTTCTCATCTCTGGGCTTCCGTTCTTACCCGCGCCCCTATGAGGGGTGATTCTGGAAGAGGTTAAGCAAAACACACATCCAGTAAGGTACACAATGAGCTGGAAATAAAGATGGTGTTTCTATTCTGTGTGTGTGTGTGTGTGTATTATATATATAACATATATAAAAGATCTGAAAGGAGAGACCATGACCCCAGAGAAGAGTGCAGTGCTGGGGATGAGACAGGCAGGCAGTTAGAAGAGTTAGGTGCTGGCCCCAGATTTTCTGGAACCCACTTCTTGGATTTAGTGTCCTTTCGTATCTGGCCTCTTGTTCCTGCTTGCCAAGTGAGAACACCAAAATAGATGCACTCAGAGGTGCCCCGACAGAATCTCCCAGGAAACCGTGGGAGGACGGATGGATGTGCAGTGGGCACGCAGCATCAGAGGAATGGGAGAGCTCTGACTTCCAAAGACAGGGGTAGTTAAATGCAGTGCGATGGCCCAGAGAACAGGAAATTAAGCACACAATTCTCTCTGCAAATGCACACGCCTGTGTTTACAAGCGCAAAGGAAACCACATACTTGTTTGTCAAGATAATAAAAGTCATCTTCTGGTTTAGAACTCCTGAGAGAGGCTATGCAGGAATCCATACACAGAGCCTACCCCTGGCCCCGAAAACCGGAGTGCAGTTTCAGAACCATGGACAGTGACCAGCATCTGCGTGCTTGGATAAAGCTTTGTAACTGTTGAGTTAAACCTTGGAAGTCCTATATGTGAGGCTTGGAGTGAGTGATGTCGTGCAGTGTTCAAAGTTCAAGTGTAAGTTTGTGCTGCCTGGCTTTCGAGTGCTCAGTGTTGCCACCCAGTCCTTGAGAGGGCAGAGGTCTTGCCCGTCACCTGCCTTCTGCTCCTTTGTGGTACTCAAGGTTCCTGGCAATCCTGCATCTGCTCCGCAGCATGAAACCCCAGTCCATTCTGCCCTTGGCCTGTCCCCAGCTTCCTGGTACAAGTTGGCCAGCATCTTAGACTCCACCCAGCTCTGCTATCCCACTGGCGCCAGGAGACAGGCCAGTTTTAACCCTGACCACCAGGACCCATCCAGAGCTCTGCAGTGACAGCAAGAAAGCACTTTCCTGGCACATCCCCAGTGAGGAATCTGTGTGGCTCTGATGGGCTGCCCCCCAGTGCCAGCTTCTATTCCTGCACATCCTGTGTGAGCAGGGTGCAGGACACTCTGTGCCCAAAACACAGTGGTAGGGCACTGAGCCAGAGCGGAGGACTGATGAACACATCTGAATTTCATTAGGTTATATGCCCTTTAGGCAGCAGGGGTGCTGTCAGCCATATCTGTTGTGATCCTAATCAATGGGTACCACGGATTTAGTGCCAGGCTCTGTGTGCATATACTTTTACCCAACCCCTGCCACCACCACCCAGGAAGTGCATCTTTTTATTAATCTATTTTCAGAGGAGTAATTAGTGGCTTTAGGTCGCCAAGAAGATAGATTAAGGAGTCCAGTGTAGGCAACTTGATTCATAGCACAGGTTCATTAGCACGTTCTTTCTACTCTACGGTAAAAACAGAGTCAGAGATGTCATGGTTCCCATGAGCACAGACATGACAGGCTCAGCAGCAGATCTGAATGGAGGTCTACCACAGTCACCTCTATCCCTCCGTGGTGAACACACGTTCGGACACTCCGTCTTCTTACTCTGATCTGTGGACTTCCGGTCTCACCCGAGGTCTTCAGCATACTGTAACATCTCTACACATCTTTAGGAAAGTCATCGCCAAGACTTTTGTTCTGAGGCAAAGTTCACATTCAACTTGAGACTGAGATTGAGTTGACTGATAAGACCTGCTTCAGGAAACTAGAGGGACCAGCCCCAGGGAGAGAGTCACATCCAGTCTTCCCAGGGACCCAGGGAGCAGGACTAAAGGCTGCAGACATCCCAGAGCACTGGCTTCCTCTGGCACAGGTCTCTACGTCATCCGGCCTCTTCAAGCAAACAGCAGGACCAAGGCCCTGCCCGGACAGGTGTTTGCTTCCTGGCACTGCTGTCCCTTTGGCCAGCTCTCTTTTGTATTCTTCCTGGCATCTCTGAGGCCTCATTTTGCATCTGGGCACGTTGGGGGACAGCTGCTCTTGTTGGCAACCCAAGCCACATCTGGCAGATGTGTCCACAGGATGCAGAGGGAATGTGTGAGTAGCCTGTGTGTGTGTGTGTGTATGTGTGCAGCCTAGCCAAAGCTGCTGGCTGTGCTTGAAGAATTGGTTTGATGATTTCCCCTCCCCCTCTTATTTTCCTTTATCTCTCTTCCCTCTCTTCCTTTTTCTCCTTCTCTTTTTTCATCCCTTCCCATGTTCCCACATTCCCTGACCTCTTCTTTTTATACTGGTCTCAGTAATCCACTACCATCTTCCTTCATCTTCCCATGACCCTAAGGGAATAATCATCTACCTTTTAGGGAGATAAATGTAATGTAGAAGGTCAATATTTGCAAGGCCTGGTGAGTTCAAGTCCAGACCACGGGCTTCTGCTCTCCCAAGAGTTGGGGGATGGTAATACCTCAGAGAACCACTTTCTCTCAGTCTCAGATGGGTTGTTGGGAGGTTGCGTTTCCTTTGAAGCTTTGAGCTGATATCATCACCCAGCCTAGACTGTGAGTCTCTGAACCTTAGTTCCCCACCCCGACTCCCAACTCCCAGTCAGCCCAGGGCAGTGAAATTTATCAGATACAAAACCAGAGAAAGAGAAATGGAGTCAGAAAGAAATACAACCAGGCTATCCCATTGAGACCCAGGCACAGAGGACTTTTCCTCCCTGGAGATCGTGTAACTGTCACTTCTAGTCATCAGGATATGTGGCCTGTGGCTCAGAGCATAGCACTTGGTACCCAGTGACCTTGATGGCCGCGTTGCTCCCTGCAGGCTGTTGTCAGTATTGCCTTGTCTCTCTGAACTCACCTTGAAGTTACCTCACAAAACAGCTGTAGACGCCAGAACTCAGGAGGCGGAGGCAGGATGACCTTTTTCCTACGCTAGCCTGGGCTACATATTGGCAGACTGTCTTTTAAAACAATAAACACACTGAGCCGTGGTGGTGCGCGCGTCATTAACCGCAGCACTTGGGAGCAGAGGCAGACGGATCTCTGGGAGTTTGACAGCAGCCTGGTTTACAGAGTGAGTTACAGGGCAGCCAGGGCTACACAGAGAGACGCTGACTCAAAAGAAGTAAGTAAATAAAATAAAAATGGAAGGACAAGCATAGAAATGGTTACTAAAGACAAGTGAGGCTACCTGTGCACCATGTGTGGTGCACAGCAGACCCTGGGCATTGTCATTGCTGCCTCACAGGTGAAGGGGACAGCGGTGTGATGGCAGCAGACCTAGGACAAAACCCCAACTGCCCAGGGACATCTCAGGACCTGTTTCACAGACAGCTGCTTGTTCTCAGTGTCCGTTTGTTTGTTTAGTTAGGTTTAGCTAACAAGGCCCTTGAAAGCCAATCGTGATACATGCATTATGACATCTCATAGAGGGTGTGTTACATCATCTCACAGAGGGTGTGTGGGCTCAGCACTCAAGCCATGGAGTCAGAAGACTTGAGTTCAAATCTCACTTCTTCCAGTTACTTGCTGTGTGACTTTGGGCCAATCACTAAACCATGTATGTTGTGCATTGATAAAGAGGGCTCATAGCGGTGCCTACTGACCAAGGCTGTGCAAGGGGTGTGGGAGGTGGAAGTGTGATTAGTAAATTTTACCTAGCATTATATTTACTTCCTTAACAATCCTAGAAGGCTTTATAGAGAAGGTAACAGAGCCAGACATGGGACCTGTAATAACAGTACTTAGGATGTACTTAGGATGTACTTAGGATGTACTTAGGATGTACTTAGGATGTACTTAGGATGTACTTAGGATGTACTTAGGATGTACTTAGGATATACTTAGGATGTACTTAGGATGTACTTAGGATATACTTAGGATGTACTTAGGATATACTTAGGATGTACTTAGGATGTACTTAGGATGTACTTAGGATATACTTAGGATGTACTTAGGATGTACTTAGGATGTACTTAGGATGTGGCCGGGCGATGGTGGCACACGCCTTTAGTCCCAGCACTTGGGAGGCAGAGGCAGGCGGATTTCTGAGTTCAAGACCAGCCTGGTCTACAGAGTGAGTTCCAGGACAGCCAGGGCTACACAGAGAAACCCTGTTTCCAAAAATAAATAAATAAAGGAAATGGAGGTGGGAAGATCAGAGTTTCAAGGACAGCCAGGACTATAGAGCAAGCTTCAGCCCAGCTTGGGCTACATCTGACCTTGTCTGAAAAAATAAACCAAACTGTCAAGCCAAAAGAGTTAATTATGAAACTGAGTCACTAGGCCAAGGTCACACGGCAGATGTGATGGTAGAGCCTCCGGAATGCAGGATCTGAAGCCAGGTTTGACTGGTTCCCAGGCCCATGCCTTCCACATGACAGCCACACACCAAGAAGCATGCCCAGGACGGAGTCTGTGGCTCCTCTGGGACAGTGCCAGCCCCTTGCTTCTGATCGCCCTGTCTTAGCTGGCAGCCCACCCTTTCCACTTCTACTGGTGGGTAGTTTAGCCCACCCCTAAACTGCACTCCCCCTTACTTAACTGCACCAGCGGCCCCCAGGTCCCCCCACCTGCCAGCCTGCTTACCGTGCAGGTCCCATGGGCTCTACAGAACCCTGAGCCCAATCCTTGTTTGCCATCTGGACCTCGTATGAGGAGCTGTGAGAGCCGGGAGAGTTCCCTTCCCCCTGTCCTTTGATGGTTGTGGGGGTGGGGAGGATTGGTGTTCCAGAGGCTCTGTTCCCGACACTCCCTGGCCCTCCAGGTCCCTCTCCTTCTCTATGACCTCCTCCTAGCCCTACAGTCTGCACTGACTTCTCCTCCGTCGCTCCAGGCCCCTGTCGTACACCCTGGTCAGGCTCCTGGGTGCCCGGGCTAGGCTCCCGTCTCACCTGGAATGCCCTTCTCCTCACTGCCAGGAGAGTCATCCATCCCTAGGCCAGCTCATCCTGTCATTGGAGAATCCACCTCCATCCTCCCGCACCTTGTCTCTCCAGAGTGCCACCCCACCCCCTCCCGGCTCCCTAACAAATTCACATGTCTATTTCTGCACTTATCCCAGCCTGGCTTGCATTCTATATGGAGGTTGTTCCCTAAGTGTGGGGACTCCTAAATTACCACAGGGGGCCACTTCCCAGGTAAGGGTTCCAGGAAGGTTTAGGGGAACCTTGAGCAGCAGATCCTGGAGCTGTGGAACCATCTGGCTCCCACAGTCAGGTTAGACACACACACACACACACACACACACGCACACGCACACGCACGCACACACGCACACACACACGTGCACACGCACACACACACATACACACACACATACACACACACACACACTGCTCTCCTCGCTCTCCTCACCCCAGAGATGAGAATCTGAGGCTGTCCTGTGTTTACATGCTGTTTGTGGAGTACTACCGGCCTGAGTTCCTACTGCCTCACCCCTAACAAGGCTCCAAAACTGTGGTGCAGGGCTGGGCTGGGGCACATCCGAGTCTGCAGTTCTCACTGGTCAGTTAGCACCACAGCAGTACTGCGTCAAGAATCCATGGATGCACTGGACAAGAAGTTACTGTCTGGCTCCTGGCTCTAAGTCTGGTCAGGAGCTCTGCGGTGGGCCGTGAGACAGGCCACTTCTGTAATGGGAGGTCCTGGAAAGGTCCAAGGGTCATTCTGTGTCCCTCTTCTCTCAAAGCTAGGAAAGTGCACCAAGCCAATTGGAACCCATAAATATGACCTATATCCTAGGGCTGGAGAGCCCTCCTAGGGCTCGGAGGTTAAAAGCACCTGGTACTGTTGCCGGAGACAATTCAAAGCTAAGTGCCTGCTGCCCACACTTGGCAGCTCACAGCCACTTGTAACCACAGCTCTGCCCAAGGGGAGGTAGGCTCTGCCCAGCCGTGGCATGTAGAATGTAGAATGCCACTTCGAGAGACCCAAGAACAGAGACCAGAAATGCAATCTTTCATGTGCATCTATGCCTTTCTTCCCACTTACAGAGGAAACTGACAACTAGATGGTCTGTTGAAGCCACTAGGCAAGTCCCCAGTTCCCCCCCTTACAACTACAACCTACAGAGTCATTGGCTCATTCTCATGCTCCCCACTAGAAGCTGGGCCAGGCTGGCTGGAAAGCAGCAGATCAATGGCAAGAGGACGCCCCAACCTCAGCAGTGCTACCTTGAGAGGGAGCACAGGTGCCTGCTCACGTCTGAAGAGGCAGAGTGCTGGGACATAGGCCATTACCACACTACCTTCTGGCACCAACTGCAGTCCAAATGCTGGGCGTTTTGAGGTCCCCTCAAAGCTTCAAGTTGGGTTGACAAGGTGACTCAGCAGATAAAGGCACTTCCTACCAAGCTCAGTGATCTGAGTTCAATTTCTAGGACCTGTATGGTGAAAGAAAGAACCAACCGTCACAAGTTGTCTGTGACCTCATGTGCAACGTGCATGCTCGAGTATGCACACAAAAACACACATGTACACACACAAGAGCACACACACAAACACACATGCACACGTGCCTGCAAACACACACGTGCATGCACACACACATGTGCATGCACACATACACACACACACACGTGCATGCACACACACACGTGCATGCACACACGCACACACACACACACATACACACATACGTGCATGCACACACACACACACACATGCAGTAAACTTAAAAATGCTTACCCTGATGTTCTCATAGCATTATTGCTCAGTGTGGCCTGAGAAACTGTGGGGAATTTATTTTTACCTTCCTCTATCTGTTTACCTTCTGTTTAAAAGAGATCTATTTTTATTTTTAATTATGTGTTTGTGTGTGTTTCTGTGTGGGTTTGTGTACATGAGTCCAGGTGCCCAGGGAAACCAGAGAAGTTGAATCTCCTTGTGATGGTTGGTATAGGCTCAGCCCAGGGAGTGGCACTATTAAAAGGTGTGGCCTTGTTGCAGTGGGTGTGGCCTTGAAGTAGTGTGGCCTTATTGGAGTGGGCATGGCCTTGTTGGAGTAGGTGTGCCACTGTGGTTGTGGGGCTTAAGACCCTCACCCTAGCTGCCTGGAAGCCAGTCTTCCACTAGCAGCCTTCAGATGAAGATGTAGAACTCTCAGCTCCTCCTGCCCCATGCCTGCCTGGATGCTGCCACCATGTTCCCACCGTGATGATAATGGACTGACCCTCTGGACCAGTAAGCCAGCCTCAAATATATGTTGTCCTTTATAAGATTTGTGTTGGTCATTGTTTTCTGTTCACAGGAGTAAAACCCTAACTAACGCACTTCTGGAACGCGAGTTACACACAGTTGTGACCCTCCTGGTGTGGGTTCTGGGAACTGAACCCAAGGATCTTCTGGAAGAGCCGTGAGTGATTGTAACCATGGAGCCATCTTGCCAGGGCCACTTCCACCCAATGTTGATAGCAAATGACTACCACCCCTTTCCCTCAGTTTCTAAATCACCTTTTCCCTTCCAGCTACTTGATTTGGATGGAGACGGCGCAACTGGGGTCAGGATAAGCCAATCAGAGTAGTCTATTACCCCAACGACCACTGCATGTGGGACACGGCCATCATGACCTGGTGGCAAATTCAGTTTAGTAATCACTCTTAATGTTGCTATCAATTTGCTTGGCAAGAGACCCTCGGTTTTCCGGGAGGACGTGAGCTTTTCCTAACCAGAGCATTGGTTCTAAGAATAAGGGCACTGCCAACCAAGGGGCTGAGAAGGTGCAGTTTGAGGTGCAGAATCAAGCTATAGCCCGAGTCTTGGTTCTCCATTTGACCTTTTCTTTGTCACTTACAACTGACAGGGTCTGATTAAATCAACCCGAAGTCCCATTTCCTGTGTGACCTTTCCCTGGGGAGAGGTGAACAAAAATCAGGCCACTCCAGATAGGGCACCAATGACAAAGCAGAGGAAGGATCCCACCCAAGCCTAGATTGGTGACCCAGCGAGTTTATTGGGTTTGCTTACAGGAGCGAGGGTGGGGGCTTGCTTATACAACTGTTGGCGATTCCAGATCAGCCTCATCTCCAAAGTGTCTCATCCCAACATGGACGATAGTCTCCCCATAGCTGCATAGATTAGGGTACCTCCATCTTGTTGAGGGTCTCCTGCAGGGAGAGTTGAGACAGTAGTGTCTGCCATGCCTGGGGCCCGTAGTCCACAATGATATCATCAACGATATCATAAAATATTGAACAACCAGAGCCAAACAAGAGTGCTTAGAATCATAAGTTTGTTGTGTCCCTGAGATAAAGGCCAGTGCGATTAAACCTGTCTGGGGGTGGGGGGCCTGGGAAGAGCTTTAGCCGAGCGAGCATGTGGAGAGCCAAACTTCCCTACCGCAGCTGTTGCTGGGGCAGATCATCATCCCCTTGCACACAGTTGGTGCTCGGGAAGTGTATGGATTGACTGACGTGTCCTATAGGCAACTTGAGCAGGAAGAATCCTAGGCGGAGTGACAGTGGGATTCAGGGGACAGTGCCGGCAGAAAGCTAGATGTCGATTATGAGCCTAAGGGCTGGCTTTCCATTCAATGAATCTAAGAACCAGAATGGAGATGAAGGCAGCATGTGGTGGTTGGCGTGCTAGGCTCCCGCCTGCAAAGGCAGCTGAAGCCCTCGGGGCTGTGCTTGGGTGGTGTGCTCCGAGGGGTCCCTGCGTTTCCTGCTCAGGGCTCACGGAGAGAGTATGTGCTGGGGATTCTGGGAATTCCATCTGGGGAGGTCTCGCAAATACTGACATTGACACAGAACTCTCTACGAGCTGTATCTTAAAAATATGCTAGCCTGGGGCTTACACGGAAATCTCTTTCTCTCCTCTGGACCTTGTTTTTCCAAGTGCATGGCCGGGACCAGCAACACCAGCAGCAACTTGTGGGCAGTTGTCAAAATGCAGGGGCTGGGAAGATGGCTCAGTTGACAAAGTGCTTGCCACTTAAGCGTAAGGATGTTCCGTCCTTGGTGCCTACGGACAAATCCTGATGGTGCTCACTTGTATTTTAAGTGCAGGAAATGAAGAGACAGGTGGATTCCAGAGGCTTGCTGGCCTGTCAGTCTGTCCTAATTGATGAGCCCTGGCCTAATTGATGAGCCCCAGACCCAGTAAGAGACTCTGTCTCAAAAAACACCTTGTTTTTTCAGCTCCTAAGAACACATCTAAGGTTGTCCTCTGGCCTCTCTGTATAACAGAGTACATGCTTTAGCACACAGCACATGCACACACACACATGCATGCACATGCACACACACACATGCCAGAACACACACAAACACATTCACACATGCGCGTGCACACATGTACAAGCACACATGCACACACACATGCATGAACACACACAAGCATGCACACACACATGCATAAATTGTAGACTTCTGACCCCATTCATGTCAGCTAATTGCGATTATATTTTAGACTAGATTCTCCTACTCTCTCTCATGCTGGTTAGAATCACCCAGGCCTATTTAGAAAACATTGTTGGCTGGATTCCCCTACCCTTAAGGTTCTGACTCAGTTGCTCTAGGTGACAACCTGGGCATTGGGACCTCTGAAAGTCTAGCAGGTGCTTCTCATATACAGCTTAAGTTGAAGATCAGAGCTTGAATTTTTGTGTATGCCTCCAAACATGGGTGGATGGGGGTAACTCAGCCTCCCTGGCTACAGCCCTGAGCCCAGGAGGGTGTGACTAGCTCCAGAAAAATGCAGCCAAGAAGTCTATGGGTGAGCATTGAGTAGCAGTTTCCAAGGTGAGAGAGTCCCATACTAGCCGTGCAGCTGCCATGTGGCTCCCTGTAATGAATTCGATAACTTGGGGCTGGGGTTCAGCATTTGTGTTTTAATAGGCCTTACAGGTAGTATTGCCATGGGCCCAGATTTAAGACTTCCTGGTGTAGTAAGAAAAGCCCTAGGTTAGTAGAGGAGGTCAGGTTCAAACATCTCACTCTGAGTGTAAGAGATTTACCATCTTTTAGAAAATTATATATATGTATATATATATATATATTTGCGTGTGTGTGTATATACATACATATACACATACATATACACATACACATACATATAAATGTTTGTGGTGTGATGTGTGATGTGGAGTGAGTGAGTGTGTGTGTGTGTGTATGTGTGTGTGTGTGTATGGTGTGTGTGATGTGTCTGCATGAATCTGTATGGTCCACATGTGTAGTAGAAGGCACTGGTATCAAATCCCCCTTAAAATTGGTGTTACAGTCCATTATGAGTCACCATGTGGGTGCTGGGAACTGAACCCCGGTCCTCTGGAAGAGCAATGAGTGCCCTTAACCACTGAGCCATCCCTCTAGACCCTGCATATCCTCTTTTAGCTTCAGTTCCACATGTATAAAATAAGAGAGGGGCAGGAACCAGCTCAGAGCTGCCTTGCTCCCTTGCTGTTCCAAGGCAGGCATGACTAATCCATCATAGCACTCTGGATTTCTCCCAGCAACTTTCTCAGAGGTGATTAGGTCAGCACTGGAGTGAATGCTTCAGGCTGCGGCTGGTCTCTGAGGTCAGGTACAGGTTTTGGAACCCATGTTCTGTCTCTGCTTCCTTCTCCTCCCTTTACCCTTAGAAAATGAAGAAGTTGTGCATCTCTGAGACAGGTCAGGTGACAGCCCCTTCCACACACCTCATACCTCCTCACTTTGGCTGAGGCTGGCCCTGCCTACTAGGACTTTCGTCATCTCCTCCTCTACAGTAATCTGCAGCCTCTAAGGCATGGTATAAAGGCCAGTTCCTCAGGGAACTGTCATGGCTCCTGCAGACCGGGACCACCCGGTGGCTCCCTGCCTGCCCCGTGCATCTATTCTGTGATCTGGGGAGCACCAGGCTCTGAGCAAAGACTAGAACTCCTGGCGAAGACAAAGAGAGAGATTTGAATGGCTGAATGAAGAGGGTGGTAATGGAAGGTGTCCTCTGGCCATGGCACCTCCCACACAGCACTTGATTGGCAGTTGGTCCAACTCCCACCTATCAATCCTCCATCTGGGACCAGTGCTGGCCCTGGCATGGACTAGAAATGCAGAGTCCGGAGGCTCCCAGGGTGCCACCTGCACAGCCTGGGTGCCCTGCACAGGGAGCTAACAGGCAGGTGAGTGACACCGTTAACTGCAGTCAGAGGATGGACCCCTGGGGGGGGGTAGTCAGGTCAAGGCCATGATTGTGCTTCACATCAGGCTGAGCTCAAGGACAGGAAAAGGCTGCTTCTCTGCTCCCCTTCACACCCCCACCCACGACACCCCGTCCAGCTGGGAGAGAGGATGGAGAAGTCCATTCCAATCACATTTACTGTGTCCCTACTGTGTTCCACTACCAGAAGGCACGGGGCCTCAAAGAGGCAGACCCTGCTCCCAAAGGAATGAAAAAGAAAGACACACCTGTGTCGAACCCAAGGACACATCCAGTCCTGTGCGAGGTAACTACACATGTAATACCATCCATGCGATTTTTGAGTGACAGGAGTATACACAGAGCACCTACTATGTGCACGTCCCCAGAGACGTGGATAGGGCACCTACTGTGTGTGTGGACCCCTGTGGGTTGCTCACTGGGCCCTAAGAGCAGAGAGTGAGGATGGAGGCATGGTGTACACTGAGGCCTGGGTCAGGGAATCAGAGAATAAGTCCAGGAAAACCCTCCGGGCCTTTCAGGAGCACGGCTGTATGCTCTGACCTTCCTCCCCTCCAGGGACCCACTTCCTCCCGTGCCAAGGCGCAGTTCCTAGGTCATGCTGTTGCCATGCCGAGCCTGGCTGGCCCTCTGCCTCCCTGTGGCAGAGTGTGCAGATAGCACCGATGCCCCCGTGAACACACTTCTCACGGAAGAGTTAGCATCCTCCGAGATTTCTCTTTCCTCACACTGTAAAGTGGGGAGGGCTGCTGCTCACTTTATAGTCCAGGAAACTGAGGTTCTAAGAGACCTGTGGATGCCCCCCTGAAGTCACACAGTCAGCCAGTTCAGAGAGCTACAGTGTGACCCCAGGCCCTAGGTGAGTGACCTAGATTAACTACAGGCCGCTGATCACCCTGTCCCTGAGACCACCTGATACTCGTTCTGCCAAGCCGTGTTCCCAAGTGGGTTCTGTTCTCCCCATTACCCCCCTAGATGTCTGCCCGGGAACCTAGCAGGCCTAGGGGCATTACCTTCGCTAGGGGTGGCACGTGAATGCATTTCTGAGGGAGAGACAGCAGTCTTGGGGGGCTGGGCTCCCCTCCCTGTGGGAGCTTGCAGGCTGCATTTACACACCAGGTTCTCCCGCCCATGAATATTAGTACTGAACAGCTTGCCTGGGAAGAAGAGCGCCTGGATTGTGGAGCCATGATTCTAAATGGCTTTTTATCTGTGTTGCCTTTCATTCCTTAGACAAAACTGCTAAAGATTTAAGTGAGTGAGTTAAATACAGAGGAGTTAAAAAGCTGTGCGCATCACTGCAGGGGGGAGCAGCCTCCTCAGACAGCTTGGGAGGAGGGGATGGGACGCAAAATGGCCGCCACTGCCACCGATTGGCTGTCTGGACTTATTCTCTGATTGCCTGGTGTCGCCTCCTCCCCACCATACACACAGGGAGACAAGAGCCCAGAGAGCTCCAGTAACTGGACCAAGGTTGCACAGCCAGTATGTAGCCGTGTCACAATTGAAGCCAGGTGCTCGGTCTCCGAGGTCGTGTCCCCTGCTAACGGCGGCTCCCATTGGATCACTCCTCCTTGTGAGCCTCGCTGAGAAGCTGTCCCCCCCCCCCGCCCCCATGATGCAGACGCCCAGACGGAAGTGATGTCTTCGTCACGTGGCTGCTGGGCCACAGAACCGGGGTTAGAACCCTGGGCTCTGACCTCTGTGGGCTGTGCTCTGGCAGAACCCCACATGGAGAGGCATGGGGCTCGACCCCACCCACCTCACATTCGGGTCCCTGCGTGCACAGCACGGACACTCTAGCAGTTCCGTGGACCCTGGTGCTTCCTCCCAAAGGCTGGGAAGGCGCTGCCTCTGCCGCTCGACCACGTGAACTCACTCTGTAGACCAGGCTGGCCTCGTATTCAAGAAATCCGCCTGCATCTGCCTCCCAAGTGCTGGGATTAAAGGCGAGCGCCCCCACCGCCCGGCACGTGGCCCTTTAAGGGATCTTTCACACTGCCTAACTGAAGTCTCCGCCCCTCCGGCTTGTCAATCATCAGATCCGTATCCCACGCTCAGTTCCACATCTGGAAAAGGGGATGGTCACCAGCACCTGCCTTATAGGCTTATTGGAGACGTACGAACACAGTAAGGGCTCAATAAAATACTGGGTCAACCACGCCCCTCAACAAGCACTGTGCGTCCACACTGCAGACAGAGGCCCCAACCTCTCCAGCTGTGAGTTCACGGCCTGGGAGGAGTAGAGGGGCCCAGAACGGAGCTACAGGGCCCTGTTGACTACAAGGCCCTGTTGCTGCTGGGGCTTGGACTTCCAGCCTCCAGAAGGAGAGAGAAGAGACTTCTCCTGTGTGAACCACTCATTCGCAGGGCTTTGCACCACTGCTGGGACAAGCGTGCCTGGGAGCAGGACTGCTGCCGGTGCTCACGGAAGGGTGACCCAGGCTAGCACCCAGTGGCATCTCATACATAGATCTGGCACCGGGGCTACCCGGATCCCTTCAACCGGTGTACCGTCTCCCGAGGAGCCCAGATTCCTTGGTCCCCGGAGCCATAGCTTTAGCAGTGTGGCTCAGGTTCATTGCTGGGAATTACAGCTGGCCTTGGGCTGGTGACAGGGCCAGCCGGGGTTGGCATGAATCATGTTTATTGAAAACAGGGAACAAAGGGAGGAAGGAGAGAAAGCCCAGGAAGGGGAGGCGGCGGGCAGAGGTGCGGTGTGCAGTGGGGGTGGAGCTGGGAGCAGTCGGAGAACAGACTCATTCATTCCCTAATGTTTGCTCCGGGACACCGCACACCAGCACGCTGGCGGGCGAGCTTTATCTGCTTGCTTCAGCTGTGGAGTTCACTGTGAGCCAGCAATTGGGTGCTTCAGAGACTTGCCCGCCCAGGAGAGGACAAGGAGGCCCCCAGAACAGCTTCCAGAACAGCTTCCGGCCCATCTTTCGGCCAGCGGAGGCCGGGCTTTCAATGCTGTCCAAGGGTGAAATTGCATTACATTCTGCCCGGTAATGAGGTGTTGCAGGTCTCGGGCCCCCAGCCAGAAGACACGGCTCTGGCAACCAACCCTGGCCCAGCCACCTTCTGGCCAGGACTGGACTGGCTAGCAGAGCCAGGGAGGAGGGAGGGTGCAAGTACTTGAGGTACAGGAAAGTGCAGAGGCAGGGGGTCAACACCCGGGTGAGGAAAGGACAGGACAGGGGTCTTTCTGAGAACCACCTCATACCCAGCACCTTGTACCCAGCACTTCATATTCATTCAAGGTACCTTATCTCCAGTACCTTGTACCCAGTACTTCACACTTGGTACCTCATGACCCAGCACCTTCTACCCAGCACTTCATACTTGGTACCTCATACCTAGCACCTTGTACCCAACACTTCATACTCAGCACTTCATGTCCAGTACCTTGTACCCAGCACTTCATACTTAGTACCTCAGATGTAGCACCTTGTACTCAAGACTTCATACTCAGTACCTGAGATGTAGCACCTTGTATGCAGCACCTCATACTCAGCACCTTATCTCTAGTGCCTGGTACCTAGTACTTCATACTTGATACCTCATGACCTAGCACCTTGTACCCAGCACTTCAGACTCAATACCTCAGATGCAGCACCTTGTACCCAACACTTCATACTCAGCACCTCATATCCAGTACCTTATACCCAGCACTTAATACTTAGTACCTCAGATGTAGCACCTTGTACCCAGCACTCATACTCAGTACCTCAGATGCAGCACCTTGTACCCAGCACTCCATAGCTAGTACCCAGAATCTTGCTCCGTCTTATTACTTCACATAGTAGGTCTCTGCTTTCCTGGGGCTGCCGCACTAAATCAGCAGGAACAGGAAATGCTCTGTAACCTTCCTTGGCTGCCAGCCCCAAGCCCAGCTGGTGACAGGGTCACAACTTTCCGAGGCTCTGGGGCCGATCTGTTCCACACATCTCTTCAGCTTCTGGAGAAGGTGACAATCCTTCCGTGTCCCTGGGTTCATCCCGTGTCACTCCAATCTGTCTCCACCTTCATACTCTGCTCTCGCTGTATGTTGCTGTTTGGGCCTACATTTCCCTCCTCTGAGAGCAGTAGATTAAGACCACACTGATGGTGACTTCATCTTGATTTCGTCTACAGAAAGCATATTCCCACAGCCAGTCCCATTCCTGGTATTAGGGATTTAGGACACTTAAGATCCAATCCACGACCAACAACCGATTAACACGGGTTCACAGGCCACTGCTGCCCATCGTGTCCTCTGTTAGGGGCTATCTCCTAACAGATGATGATCACACTGTCACACCAGAGATGAGGCAGGCATTGCCACACACCCATTTCACTGGCGAGGAAATGGAAGCTCAGAGAGTATGTCATTTATTGCTATGGAGAGACACGGTGACTACAGAAACTCTATAAAGAACATTTGATCGGGGCTGGCTTCCAGTTTCAGAGGTTCAGTTTGTTATCATCATGGCGGGAAGCATGGTGGTGTGCCGGCAGACGTGGTGCTGGAGAAGGGGCCGAGAGCTCCACATGGGTGTGGCTTGCGCATCTGAAATATGAACGCCCACCCTATGGTGACATACTTTCTCTAGCAAGGCCATACCTATTAATAGCACCACTCCCTATGGACCTATAGAGACCATTTTTCTTTCAAATCACCACAGAGAATACACACACACACACACAAGCACACAGCAGCTAGGACTGGGGGAGTGAAGGTCAGTAGTAGATGTCTTGTCCACCATGCACAAGGCCCTGGGTTCCACCCATAGTTAAATACAGGTACATATACATATATATATACATACAAAGCCATTCACAGTTCCCAGGACGCCCTGTCTGCTTTGTGCTTGCTGCTGAAGGGGTGACCTTCCCAGCATCCCGCCCCAGTCAGCAGGCTTCTACTCTGCCATCGTGGACCCTGACCCTCTGGGACCCTCCCCCTCCCCTCTGTGTGTTGCTCTGGTCATGGCGTTTTATCACAGCGACAAAACAGTAATGGACGCCCAGGTCCTTGCCGTGACTAATTCTGCCTCCCTTTCCCCGTGAAGGGCTCCTGGTCTCACCCCTCAGATCTGGTCCCGGCTGTCTGGGCCATTCTTCCAAAGCACCCTAGACAGACATGCCTGTAGGGATAGGAACCAGCTCTGACGTCTCAGCCATGCATCCTTGGGCCCCATCTCCACGTCTCTGGCCACTTTCCACACCCTCGACTGAAGAAGATCAAGTAAGGTGACCCCAGTGACAGTAGCTTAAAGGTGGAAAGCTCTGGGGAAGGGTCATCGACCTTCATAACCGGCGACACCCAATGAGAAGCTCTTCGCTCTGCAGCATGCCCCACCTCACCGCTGGCCTCTGGGCCTTCACGAGGCCTCGCCCCTCCCCTGGAGCACCTCCCCCCTGCACGCACCCCGATCCAAACCGCTGGGCTGTGTTGGTGGGGTGAATTCCATCTCTTGCTCCTGTAACACGGGAATGCATGCAGCCTCCTCGGTGGGGCTGTGGCAAGAATTAAATGAGGTAATGTGCCTGGAGCACTGAGCAGGGCGGCAGTGCCATTCGTCAGAGGACGCGGAATGGTTACTTGCCTGGGCATCCGGGAGGGCACCAGTCGCTCCCCTACCCCCACAGGCGGGGAGTGAAGGAGAGAGGACAGGCATGGGAGGAGAGGAGAGAGATGGAGCTAATTACAGAGGCCAGAGTGGAGAGCAGAGGCACCCGGGGCTCCTTGGCTCCTGGGAGTTCCTGCTACTTAGGGGTCTCTGCCTCCTGAGGGTCCCCGCCTTGGAGGACACCAGCCATTTGACCTTCGGTCTGGCCGGTTCCAGGGACCCTGTTTAGGTCGACCTTGGGACTCATCTTAGCCACACCCTTTTCTATGAGGGCAGTTTGGACTTTTGTTCTTCTCCCCATGTGAATCTTTCCTCTTTTCCACCAGCTTCTCGCACCTCCGCTCCTGCGAGGCAGGACTTTCTCTCGGTCCCTGGACTCTTTCTCTGACCTCGGGGCTCAGCACAGGCTTGATGTTTTTTTCTCCAAGAAACTGTTGAATGAGATGAGTCCTTGACCATCTCCGTGGGAGACACAGAGGGTCACCAGTCCACACAGCCTTGGCACCAGACCCTCCTTCCCTTGCCAGCTGCTCCTGCCTCTGGCTTCTGCCTCACGTGTACCAGTCTTGCTCTGTAGAGAGGAAGGAACCCAGGGGTTGGGGAGGGACCCGTGACTGCTCTGCTGTCACCTGCAGTAAGGACTGTCCCAGAATGCCTGGCACTCTGCCACTTCCTGCAGTGAGGAGACACGGATGGCCACAGAGAGAGGAAGTAAATCTCTTAGGCTTGGGGTCGCTTCCCCATCCTGGCTATGACCCTGACACACGTGTCCTCCTCTGCTGGGCAAACCACTCCATCTTCTACCCTCCCTTCCTTGCTGATATTTAAGGAAATTAAGGTTAGGTCTGGCTGCTAAATATTTGTCTAAGCAGAAGTGAAAATGGTGCCAAAGAAGGCCTTCAATTTTATGAGCAAATAAATCGTCTGAAGGAGATGAGCTGGGGAGAGGGAGCCGGGCAGGGCCTCAATTATTTAGAGCAGAAAGTGCCTCCCCAAAGTCTGGAGAGACTGCTCAAGTCCCTCCACCCACGCTGGTTTCTTTCTTTCTTTCTTTCTTTCTTTCTTTCTTTCTTTCTTTCTTTCTTTCTTTCTTTCTTTCTTTCTTTTTTTACTCAGGCCTACATAGACAGGGTTTCTGTATGGTAGCCCTGGCTGCCCTGGAGCTCTCTCTGTAGACCAGGCTGGCCTCGAACTCAGAGATCCACCTGCCTCTGCCTCCCAAGTGCTGGGGTTAAAGGAGTGCACCACCCCCACCCGACTCAAGCCCCCCTTTTGAAAGCATACTCTTGTTCTTTTGCTTTGCCCTATGGGCCCAGGCTGGGGAAGGTCGCCTACAGGATCCCCAGCAGGTGATTCCAGGTTCCCCTTCCTGAAAGGCTGCACTTTGTGATCCCCAGGGCAGCTGGGAGGAGGAGCTTGGCCTCTGTGCTCCACTGGGCCTGCCCCGCACCCTGGCAGCAGTCACCGCCCGCCCCTCGCAGCCTTTCCATGTGCATGATGGGATGTTCTTTCTGTACGACGGGACACAGCTTTTTGGAGGTGCTGTGGAGATGAAGGAGAGGCTTCCTGCCAGCGTACAGCCCGCAGTGAGGTCTCCAAAAGATGTCCACATTCTAGTCCCCGAAACCTGTGGATGTCATATTTTATGTCACTTTAGGTAAAGGAAGGTACGGGCACGGAGGGATCAAGGCTGCAAATGAAAATTAAGGATCTGGTTAACTAGCCTTCAGATGGGGGAGAGAATCTAGGTAGGTAAGGATCTTGGAGGAGGAGGAAGAGAAGGAGGAGAACGAGGAGGTGGAGGAGGAGGAGGAGGATTTAATACTGGATATGAGATAGACTTCAGTAGCCTCATTAACTTTGCACTTGGAAAAGACCATGAGCCAAAGAACACAAGTAGCCTCTACATGACCAGAAACATGCTCAGAAGAGGAATGTCCCCCAGAGCCTTCAGGAGCACAGCCCGACCTTAGCGCCAACCCAGCAAGACCCATTTGGGACTACCGACCCCAGAGCTGCTAGACAATGCTTCATTTTATTTTGGGGGACACACTTGTGTTACGCATGCGCAGATGTGTGTGTTCGGGAGTTGGCGCTCGTCTCCCACTTCACTGGGGCAGAGTCTGTCTCATTTCTTCTGCTGGACTGCACTCCGGGCTAGCTGGCAAGGAGCTCCCAGACTATTGCTCATATCCGCCCTCATCTCACTGCAGGAGCGCTGGAATTACAGATGCCTCTGTATCTGGCTCTCTCTATGGGCTCTCAGGATCTAACCGATGTCCTCAGTCTTCTACGGCTGCTGCTTTTATCTCCTGATCCATCTTCTCAGCCAAAAGTATTAGTTTTTTGAGACGAGGTCTCCTGTATCTCAGGCTGGTGTCAAGTTTGCTGTGTAGCCAGAGCTAGCCCCAAACTTCTGACCCTCCTCCTCCTAACTCACAAGTGCTGGGATTACAGTTGTGTGTCACCATACCATGTTTCACCTGTGTTGTTTTTTAAAGCCAATCTGCTTATAATAATTGGTTATAACAGCCAACAGAATCAAACCCAGTACCTAACCAACAATAAGTGTCAGCCCTGTCCCTGCAGGGCTGTGCAATGCAACCAAACCAGCTCCCCAATAAAACTAAACTCCACATCTTCTTTGTAAACAGAAGAGCATAGATTACAAACTGAAAGTTTTCTTGTTGTAATTGTCCCCTAAAAGATCATCACGGCCCATCCAGCTCCCTCCACACCCCTCCTTCCCCTTCCAATCTGTTCCCTGCTCCCAGCAGGGTCTAGGCTGGGACCGGTGGTGCCTGCGGCCCCTGGAGGAGACAGTTAATAAAAGCGGGAGGAGGAGAATCAATGTGTACTGACATCCCTATGACAGATCAGCAAGAGAGACAGATTTAATATCCTGCCGTTTCCCTTCCTCAGCCTGGGGGCCGGAATTGATTAAATAAATTAAAGCTATGCAGTTGCGATGTCTGGGTAAGGTCGTCTAGTCCTCCCGCTGTCACCACCGTCCAGCCACATGGTTCACCCCATTCCCGAGGTCCCTAGGAGCCCTCCGAGGATGGAGTTCTACGAATGTGGGCATTCTCCCTGTGTCTGGACCTCCCGGCGTGCAGAAGACTCTGGATGAGTGAGGGATATGGAGTGGATGGTAAGAAAGGGCGGGAGGGAGAATTCTGAGCACTGGTAGTTGGGACTCTGCTGAGCCCAGATGAGGGGCTGCAGCAGGGAGCTAGCAGGATAGTGGCCAGACTGGAGATTGACCCCCCCCCCCACATGCCTATCTCCCTACCCTAGCATACCAGGCGGGCAGGAGCTAATGAGCAGTCTACCTCTGTGTACCCTGTGCCTTCCAGCTCTTCCCATGAGCAGTCCAGGGAAGGCAGGCACTGAGCCTACAGGACAGAGGCTTAGAGATGAGAGTGGGTCAGGGGTCATGGCATGCTTTGCACACCTAAGACTTGGAAGGCTGAGGCAGGGTGACTGGGAGACTGAGATCGCCTAGGGAAACTGGTCAGCTACGACAACAACAACAACAGCAACAGCAGTCAAAGTATCTTCAGGCTCAGCAAAAATGATTGACCGTCTGAGGACAGCTGATGTATGAGCATCTCTCTCCAAGCAGAAAAGGGACTATCCTCCGACCTCTGGCTTCACCAGAGTCCTATCTCTCCCCCTTGCCTACATAGTCATGTTTTGAGTCTCAAACCCTTTCACAACTGCTGGACACAAGGAGTGTGCCATGATTTTCCTTCCAAAGCGCTCAGCGCTACCATCTCGGCTGACCCGAGGACAGAATCCCCATTTTACAGATAAGGAAAGTGAGGCCAGGAAAAGGCCAGCCAAGATCACAGCTGCAATGTGGAGCCAAGAACGCCTGGTGTGCCCCACACCAACGTTCATTCCATGTCACAGGAAACATCTTAGCTTCCATGGGACAGGACAGGAGTCAGGAGTCAGCAGGGCTGAGACAATGACAAATGTGGCTCAGGACGGGATTACAGAACAGGGGCACTTGTCCCCTTCAGTCGTATTTCTGCAGCTTCCTTCTGCCTCTGCTGACGGGGTCATGATGGACCAAGCCTCTAGAGTTGGACCAACCAAGGTACAAGTCTCCAGCTTTCCCCACTGCCCGCAGGCCCTCAAGCAAGCCACCGGCCTCTCACGGGTCCTCCGTGTGCCTGTGTGTAAAACATTAATGATGAGGGCATTGGTTCACATCAATCCACACAGTGCGGCCCTTCCGGGTGACATAGCTGTGAACTGCAGCGTCTCCATTGCTGTCAGTGTTCTGGGAGGGGGATCTAGGTCAAGGGCACATGTGGTCCAGACACAGCCAGCCAGCGAAGGAGAGTCAGGCACTGTCTTGTGGAGACTGCTTCCTCTCCCCCTAGCCGCTTTCTGAGGTAGCAGTCATTCATGAGACATACTTTGCTACTTTAGAGGACCTTGCAGTTCCCCCGACACCCCGCTTTCCATGACGATTTTGATGAGCAGCCTCCCAAATGCCATCCTTGACTACTGAACTTGCCAGGGCTCTGAGAGACGGCAGGAGGACGCTGGGCCTCCTGGCTCTGACATCCTGTCTCCCCTTCAGCTCGCCAAGTGCTGCTTTTGTTCATGGCCTAGGTAGGGCCAGCTGTGAGCCAAGTCTGTCATCAGGCCTCGATTTCTCTTGCGATTGAAGCGGAATGCTGGGAGGGCGAAGGCAGCCAGGCGCTTGGTGATTCTAAGCACAGCAGCTCCTCTCAGCCGTCAGCCTGTCTGCCAGTTCCCAGCGCAGCTCCTAACAGCAGCACGCAAGGCAAGGCGGGCCCTGCGCCCTAGCAATTAATTCTCACTCCAGTTTAAACTCTTCCTGCGGAGTGTTATGCAGATGTCCTGGAAAGGGGGTGAATCCAGGGACAAAGGACAAGTCAGGACTGACAGAAAAACAGAGCATGGGCTGACAGCAGTCCTGGGGGTGTGGGGACAATGACCAAGAAGGATGGGTTTTCCTGGGACCCATTTTCAGATCATGCCCCTAAGTCCAGAGTCAAATTCACCACCATTCTGCCAGCTGCCGCTGCTGCTGCCACACCATTACCCCAGCTGGATCCCAGCCGCCACTAGCTCGCCTTTGTTACATTTCCTTTATCTCCAGATACATAGTTTCCAGTGGCAACCCAGGAGGGAGCCATACTCCCAGCTTCCAGCCGGCCACGGTCTCTCGCTCTCCCGGGAGGAGCACAGGGTGCTCCAGCTCTGGTCATCACTCATTTTAAGTTCACAGACTCTGAGAAGTAGGTGCAAGTCTGCGCCTAGGTTACAGATGAGGAAGAGGAAGCGACACAGTGGGCAGCAGTGACTTTGAGGCAGAGCTGAGGATCTGCACACAGGTCTATCTAGCCCCAGAGCTGGCCCTTAATGTTGAGCTATAGACTCCTCACGTACCTCGATTCATTGCCCCTTTCTCCAAATGGGCAACCAGTCTCCCATCTGTCTCAGTCCCAACTGTCTGTCTTTCAGGGGAAATGCTGAAGTTCTGTCCTGGTCCTCTGGCCTCCTCCATCAGCCATCCCCTGCCAATCACTCCTTGCCCAGGTAGAACAGCCATCCCCCCTGACCTTGCGGGCAGAGCCAGGCTCTGTTCAGCATCCTTGCTTTATAACTGGGTCACCTAGGGCAAATGGCCTCCTTCCCGGAGCTCCTGTTACTTTGTCTGTGCAAGGGAGGACACACACCCCAGCAGCATCAGGTCTGTGGAAAGGATACCTGCTTTTACTTGGCCAACCCCAAGGAGCTGTCAGGAATCTAAAAAATGACAGTTTTCACTTGAGGTAGAATTTACTGTCAGCACAGTGTCCGCCATGGAAGGCAGGGACAGATGCGGCCTGGCAGGAGCTGCAGGGCTTAAAGCAGCCAGCTAGAAAGGGGAGGAGCCGGCAGCAGCAGCAGCAGCAGCGGCTTCCACAGATCACTTGTGATTTCTCATCAGAGCCGCTACTGAGGCTGATGCCCATTCCAGACAGAGGGCAGACCACGTGGCCCCCGAGGATGCTCAGCCCTGCCAAACTGCTGCCCGCTGGCCTTCACCCTGCTCAGCCAGGCCCTGATGACCATTAACCATGGCTGGAAAATCAATGGCTGCTGCCAGGAGGACAGACAGCATGAGCTATGGCCTCCTCTTTGCATACACGGAACTTTAAATCCCGGAGAGGCAAGACCAGAGACCCCTCAGGTCCCTCCCAGCTCACACAGCAAACCTGAGAGCTAAGAACATTGATCTTGTGCCAAACTACTGAAGTCTGGCCTTCCTGAGTGTTCTACTGCCCAACGCAGAGCAGATGTGCTACACAGCCAATGAAGATAGATAGAGGGTCTCTATAGCACAGCATTTTAAAATAATACATATTGTTGGGCAGTGGTGGCGGACGCCTTTAATTCTAGCACTTGGGAGGCAGAGGCAGGCGGATTTCTGAGTTCGAGGCCAGTCTGTTCTATAGAGTGAGTTCCAGGACATCCAGGGCTACACAGAAAAAGTCTGTCTCAAAAAAACAAACAAACAAAAAATATATATTGGAATACATGTCTGTGAGCTTTAAATCGAAATCATACAAAGGAGTACAGGCAGAATTGATGCAATTCTCTGTCAAGCATTCTGTTATATTAGAGACAGGCTAGCTGGTTCACAAGTCTATGAGGAGTCTCCTGTCTCAATTTCTCATCTCGGCACAGTGCTGAGGTTACAGAAGCATGCTACCACATTCTGGGGTTACGGGGGTGGGGGGGAGGAGGGGGGAGGGGGGAGGGTGGCGCGGGGGGGGGGGGGTCGTGTTCCTGAACGTAGGTCCTCGTGCTTGCGTGGAGAGTGCTTTAACTGACCCAATCATCGCCCAGTTCCATTTGAACCATTCGTAAGCCCACAGACTGTGGGCTGGGGACAGTCCGAGGGGACAGTCCCTTGGTGGCTCAGCAGTCAGCACTCTCCTTCTCCAGTCCCTTCTCTTCTCTCCAAGCCAGATCTGTGCTCAGCAAAACTTGTGCCTCTGGAGCAAAATTGCAACATCCACCCTAGGAGCTGCCTACCTCTAGTCCCTGTCACAAGCGGTAGGAATAGTTAGGTGACACCAAGAGCAGAGAAGACAGAAGCCGGAGACTGGGTTAGAACCGGCTTCTCCCCGACTCCACTTCCCTGTCTGGCTTGGTTTCTCCCCACTGGCCCCAGGCACATAGCTGCCCTTCCGAGATTTCGGTTCCTGCACTAGAAGGCCTGTCTGTGCAGGCTGGTCAAGCCCCGCGGCTAGCCCTTCTCGGACTCCCCACCACAAGCCTGCAGCCCACGGCTCCCATGATTGCAAGGGAGGACCTAGCTGAATTATAGCTTGTGCGGTCCTCTGGCGGATTTATCCAAGGGTATTTATCTTGGGCCTTTCTTTGCCTGAGATAAATGGAGAAAATTTACAGCCAGAAGCTCTCCAGGGCAAGCTGGGAAGGGGAGGCATTGCAGGCCTGGGAGGACATCAGGTCACTGTGCAGAGACACTGGACCAGGCTAGGGAGGGGCTGGCCTGGGGTGTGAACCACGGGGGCCTGCAGGGGGAGGACCCCAGACCATTTGCTCTGCTTCCAATAAAGTGTCCTCCGTAAGTGTGAGGTCCCTCGGGAGCAGCAGAGGACGGTCTGACAGGGACAGCGGGTATTGTTCGCTGAGCCCTCCCCCGAAGCCTGTCCACCACAACCACAGAGCAGGTAAACAGGCAGGAGTTAGTCTAGGCCTGGGTCCCAGGCTCCGTGTCTCAGCCCTGTCCCCTGAGAGAATAAATAGAAGCACCCAGAATAGAAACCAATTCCACCTGTTTCTCCTCACCTCCCACACTGTGGGTGGACATGGAAGCTTCCAGAATGTTTCCTCACAGTTCTTGTTCATCACTGCCACACAGTTGTGTTGACGGGAGGGACATTTGACCACCTGCTGGTGAACAGGGCAGAGACGTCATCAGCTGGATGAAACCTACCAACCCCGGCAGAAGGTGGGCACCGTAGGAGTGTCTGGAGTCCATCTTGGGAAGGTACAGTGTGCCTCCACTGCCTGGTACACCCCTGACCCTGCCCTCTGCCCTCTGCCCTCTGCCCTCTGCCTCACAAACCCATCCTTTTCTCCAGACAAGCATGGAAAATACAAAATGCCTATCTCCTCCTTGCCACATCCCCTAAGTGGATTACGGCTTCTCTCCCTGGAGCCTGGGCCAAAAGGTCAAAGGTCAGGGTCCGATGTGCTGATGTCTCCATCCTCCGCCTGGGTAGCACTAACGGCTAGATCCCTGATGATGGCAGGTTGGGGCAGGCAGCCTAGCAGTCCACCCTTCAGGCTTCTCTAGTGACTCATTTGCCCTGTAGCATTTAATCTTGATCTTGGGCCATCTTGGGTCTTAGTCCCAGAGGTCACCTGCCTCAGGCCTCTGCCTGTCTCCTGGCCTCACCTAACCCTGCAGCCCTGTAGGATTCGCTACTGACAATAATTAAGTCTCAAAAGGATGAAACACAAATGAGTCGGAAGCCTTCAGGGATGGTATTAGCACACTAACTCTGTTTGTGGCTTAAATATTAATGTCGGAGTGTAATTACTACCCATGTGTCGAAAGCAGTGGTGTGGAAACAGTCTCAGCCTAGCACATGGGATCCATGCATCCCGAATGCTGGTGCACAGAAGGGGGATCTCATGTTCCGGAGGGTCCTGGAGCTCTTAAAACTCTGGGCAGTTTGAAGAAGGGTCACACGCTGACAGTGGGGGCCAATCAGTCCATAAACCTGTTTGTAAATTCTAGCCTTTGGCATGTTTCCCTGTGAAGGACACAAACAAAAACAGATCTTGGCTGTAGCTCAGCGGTAGAGTGTTTACCTCATACTCATGACAACCTAGGCTCAATCCCCAGTACATATACATATACATCATATGCATATGCATACACATACATCATATACATATATCATACACATATACACCATATACATACACCATATATACCATATATACCATATATACACACATATATTATATACACATGCATATGCATACATATACATATGCATCATATATATCATATACATATGCATCATATATATCATATACATATGCATACATATACACATATACATTATATACATCATATACAAATATATGTACATTTTTAATATATATATGTATGTGTAAAATGTACAAATATATGTACATTAATATATATAAGTTGTATATATATAAATACATTTATATATATGTACATATATGTAAGAAACCCAGATCTACCCCCTTAAATGTGTATGAGTGTTTTCTAGAAAGCACACTCACGCACTACATGTGCACCTGGTACCCATGGAGGCCAGATGGTACATCCAGGGCGTTGGAGCTCCTGGAACTGACTTGTGGGTAGTGGCTGTGAGCCGCCACATGCTCCTAATAGCTGAGCCACTCTCTAGCTCTGTCTCACCTCTCTTGAACAACAAGAAAGTATGGCCATTCCAGGCCACCATCCTATGGTTGACCGCAGACAGAGAGGTGGCTGTGCCCGGAAATGCCTACCTCTGGTTCACTACTGTCCCCATTCCTCCCTGTTATCTCCATCATGATCCTTCTGGCTTTGCCCTCGTGGGTCCTGTCGGCAGTTGAGTTTGCAGTTGTTGATTTAAAACTAGGAGAGTTCAGCGACAAAACTGATTGGGAACACAGAGCTAAGAGCCAGGTCCCAGGAGCCCCAAAGGGGAAAAGTCTTTGATACCAGGGAAGGAGCCTGCCTGGGTCACTCCTTCCCTCCCTTCACCATGCCCCGTTCTGTCCCCCCACCCCCCACTATCTGGGACAGGTCCTGTGGCCCTCTGGCCCTCTTGACTTTTTTGGGAGATAGGGTCTCAACTCTAGCCCAGGCCGTCCTAGAACACACGACCTGGCACTTGCTGAAGTCCCCTCCCCCCATGGAGTCCTGCTAGCTCACACTATCACACCCTGCATGAATCTCTGCCCATCGGACATCACACCTGCTTGACTCCGGGTCTCCATTTCACTCAGGAGTTGGTGACTTCAGAGAGGACCTTCATTCAGATATAAGGTCCCACAGCTCACACCTTCAAGGGGATCCTGTGGCACCCGTAGACTGTCATGGAGCTTGGGCCTATCAGCAGAACTGCCATGATCGGGGTGGGATCATCTGTACCTACTTAGAAGAGTCCACTAGAAGTGGCCTGTGGCCTGTCCACATTCCTCACACAAGGCAAGGACAGGCAGGGTTATTAGACCCTCGCTGAAGAGTCCACCCGCTCCTCCTGGAGGGAGGGATGGTTAGATGACTTTAAAGGTTCCTTATGGGATCGAGGAGGGAGAAATAGGGGACCCAATGGCTGATAGCTAAATGGGGGGGACACCTTCTTCATTGTCTTCCTGTGGACCTCCGCCCTCACCCGTCCTATCACCTCTCTTCACCCCTTCTGCCATCTCCCCGTTGTTGGTCTGTCTCTCTCTCTTTCTCTCGTCTCACACCCTACCCCCTTCATTTCAGATTCAAAGTGTAGCAGATGGCAAACTGTAGCAGGTAGAGTGTTTTCTGAGATGGGTCCCCACCGTGTGACCCAGCCAGACCTTTAATTTTTAGATTGCAGCGATGATCCTCCTACTCCAACCCCCGAACTACCCGGGACTGCAGGCAGGAGCCACTGTGCCTGGCTAAGAATCATGTATTTTAATGGAGCAGTGTGGGGAGCACTAAAGCAGAGCCCAGGGGGCCTGGGCCAGGGCAGCGGAGGCGGCTAAGGGATCTCGGGACTCCCGAGGAGGCTGCGGGCAAGTGGAGGAGAGAGAGCAGCCTGGAGGAAGAATGTTGTAATTCATCTCACTTCATCTCTGTTCACTGTGGACAAATAGAGCAGAAACTGCAGACCAAGGAGGGAAGAAACAGGGCATGAAATTGAACCATGCCTTGTAATAGCTCCGGCAGCCGGGCGGCCAGGCCTAATAGCCCGCCAGCTCAGGCCCCACCCTGCCCTGCACTATGGAGCAAGCACTCCAACACCCAGATGATGACAAGTCACACTGCTGGCTCCTGTCCTGGCATCTTTTCTCATGTTCAGGCGCTTCCCATAGCATGAGCAGTTCTGGAGCCCAGAGGCTGGGAAGCCACGGAGGAGGAGGATGCTCAAGGCAGCCCAGAGAGGGATCTCTCCTAAGCACCAGAGAAAGGGCTCAGGAATTTAAGGGATTTGGCCAATCGATATAAGCCAGATCCAGTTGATCAAAAACACGTCTTGAGGCAGGGGCATGGAAGCCACTGGAGACTTCTAGCAGGTTAGGGCTATAGAAACCTCTCCGTGTGCAGCCTTGGTAGAATTATGTGGGAGGAGACAGGGGATCTGGGGCCTCTAAAGAATGCACAAGAGATGGCTCAGCAGGTAAGGGCACTGAGTGTTCTCCTGAAGGTCCTGAGTTCAATTCCCAGTGTCCACATGCTGGCTCACAATCGTCTGTACAGCTACAGTATACTCATATACATAAAATAAATTTAAAAAAATCTTTTTTTAAAAAAAGAATGCACAAAGAGGCATGGACTTATTTGGGCTTGCTCCCCACTGCCCAGCCTTGGATGGCTCTCTGGGGCTATGCCCATCATGAAAGGGCACAGGCATTACGGATGGGTATTAGTGAAAACACACACACACACACACACACACACACACACACTGAAGCCTCTGCATCCCCAGTGGGTCCTTCCTTGGAGACTAGATGGAGGATTGGGATGACAGGGGCTGTGACCATCCATCTTCCTCTCCTAACAGCCACTTAGGACCGCAGGCCAGGATGCTACCCACTCCGGTCCAACTCACAGTTCCCTGCAGGACAACTCCTGCCTCTCAACCTCTGCTCCTCTGCCTAATGGAACCCACTGGCTTTACAGTAAATCTTACCACCCTAGACAATAAGCATCACCATGCTCTCTCGAACGCAGACAACGTGCCAGGAACGGCACAGGACAGCCTTTGGTGCTGGAAACACCTTAACTCACTCCAGAATTTGGTGCTGGAAATACCCCAACCCAAAGATAAAGGTCTGGGGATGAGTCAGGGATGGAGACCAGGTGACCCGCTCCAGAGGGGACGCTCCAAGCAGAGCTCTGGGCTGAGTGGTGGGAGGAAGAGATGGTTTGGATTAAGGAGATGGGAAGTGGGTGGAGCGATGGTGGATAGGTTATAAAATATGCTGCTGGTTGGGGGTTAAGGTCATAAGTGAATGGTTTGGTGTATGGGGCGGATCTGGGTAAGTAGGTTAGGATGAGGAGGTTGAATAGTGACATGGGGTGGGCAAGTACAGCTCACTGGTCCCAGCCCATAGCCTATGTCTTCTGGCCTCCAAAGTTTATTGTCTCTGTTCTCAGCACGCCATCTGCCCCCATTCCCTCCCCATTATGACTCCCTCAGGTTCAGTACCGACGCCTTGCCACGGCCTCATCCGCCATGGCACATGGTAAGTTCCCCTCTGAGCCTCTCCTGAGGCTGTCTTACACCTCATCCCGCCTGGCCACTTCTGCTTTCTAAGGGAGCTGACTCCTGGGGACAGAGACTCTAACTTCATCTCTGTCTGTCTGTCTGTCTCTCTCTCCCTCTGTCTCTCTCTCTCTGTATATGTCTGTGTAGGTCTGTGTGTATGTCTGTTTGTCTGTGTGTCTGAGTCTCTGTGTGTGTCTGTGTGTGTGTGTCTGTGTGTGTGTGTCTGAATCTATGTGTGTGTCTGTGTGTGTGTGTTTGCATGTATCTGTGTGTCTGTGTGTGTCTGCATCTGTGTACGTGTGTCTGTATGTGTCTGAGTCTGTGTGTGTCTGTGTATGTGTATATGTGTGTCTCTGTGTGTGTGTGTCTATGTCTGTGCATGTCTGTGTGTATGTGCATCTGTGTGTGTGTCTGTGCGTGTCTGTGCATGTCTGTGTATGTCTGTGTGTGTGCATGTGTGTGTGTGTGTGCATCTGTGTGTGTGTCTGTGCGTGTCTGTGCATGTCTGTGTGTCTGTGTGTGTGCATCTGTGTGTGTGTCTGTGCGTGTCTGTGCATGTCTGTGTATGTCTGTGTGTGTGCATCTGTGTGTGTGTGTGTGTGTGTGTACCAGCACCTTCTCTGTGCCAGGTGTGGAAGGGAGTAGGGTGGTAAGAATCTGGTCAAAGGGAGGGAGGTGTGGTGGCTCTGTCCCAGGGGCCCTCACCTGCCCTGCCACCTTTAAGGTCAATGGCCATAACGTAGAAACGTAGGGACTGGACCCCAGCTCAGGCCCTGAGCCCAGTTTTGACCCTGAGCGGATCCTAGGCTGTAAAGGGTTGGTCGGAGGTGTGCTGGTTGGAGGTGTGCTGGTCGGAGGTGTGTTGGTTGGAGGTGTGTTGGTTGGAGGTGTGCTGGTTGGAGGTGTGCTGGTCGGAGGTGTGTTGGTTGGAGGTGTGCTGGTTGGAGGTGTGCTGGTTGGAGGTGTCCTGGTCGGAGGTGTGTTGGTTGGAGGTGTGCTGGTCGGAGGTGTGTTGGTTGGAGGTGTGCTGGTTGGAGGTGTGCTGGTTGGAGGTGTGCTGGTTGGAGGTGTGCTGATTGGAGGTGTGCTGGTCGGAGGTGTGTTGGTTGGAGGTGTGTTGGTTGGAGGTGTGCTGGTTGGAGGTGTCCTGGTCGGAGGTGTGTTGGTTGGAGGTGTGTTGGTTGGAGGTGTGCTGATTGGAGGTGTCCTGGTCGGAGGTGTGTTGGTTGGAGGTGTGCTGGTCGGAGGTGTGTTGGTTGGAGGTGTGCTGGTTGGAGGTGTGTTGGTTGGAGGTGTGCTGGTCGGAGGTGTGCTGGTTGGAGGTGTGTTGGTTGGAGGTGTGTTGGTTGGAGGTGTGTTGGTTGGAGGTGTGCTGGTCGGAGGTGTGCTGGTCGGAGGTGTGTTGGTTGGAGGTGTGTTGGTTGGAGGTGTGCTGGTTGGAGGTGTGCTGGTTGGAGAGCCAGATGCCGCCCCGCCCCCCCATCAAGGCAGCTACTTTCCTGCTAATTGGTATTTGCACGGTAAAGATGGGATCATTTGCATGTTCTGGGGGGTAATGATATTTGATGTTGTCAACTTATTACAACCTTAATCACCACTCAATTTCCTGCTTTCCAAGCTCCCAATCACGCTGCCACCAGAAATAACCACCTCTTTGACACCTTCTCAGAAGCTCCTGGGGGAGAGGGACACATTGAGATCCTCAGCTGAGGGTGCTGAATGACAATGCCCCTCCCCCCCGCCCAGTGGTGATGCTCCCCTTCCGGTAGTGCTCCCCTTCTGGTGGTGCTCCCCTTCAGTCCCCCATCCCTGCTGCTCTACTTCTCCTTTTATTCCTTCTTGTTATTCCTCTCCTCCCTCCTCCCCTCTTTTAGTTCTCTCCCTCCCCTCCTCCAGCTTGCTCTCTTTGTGTTTTTCCTCTTTCCTCCTTCTGTCTCTCCCTTCTCCCTCTCTCCCTCCTCCTGTTCAGGAACTGCTCCTGCAGTGAGCCCTCACTTTTTTAAATGTACTTATTCTCAGGGGGAAGCAGGACCAAAGAGCCTGTCTCCATGGCAAAAACAGGAAAAGGAACTCCCATAGCAGGGGCAAGCATCTAATTGGGCAATGTTTGTTTCTGGGAACATGAAGGGGGCCTTCTTCCAGACCACAGAAAAAAATCTTGAAGGAATAACAAACATGCAACAGGCACTGCCCGGCACAGTGCTGTACTCAGAGGAAAGTCAGGGGTCCCCCACCCCACCCCAGCCTGCCTGTCTCCATCTCCCGGGATGCTGGCTCTCAGGTTCAGCCATGTGGACCTCAGACCTCTACCTTCTGCCGCACCTCCACCACCCACCTTCTACCCCAGCCCCTCTCTCAGAGAATCCCGCAGTCCAGGCTGTTCCAGCTACAACAGTCACGTGACACCAGCCCGCTGCCAGCCTCGGGGCCCTTCCTACTGCCTCTTCTTTCTCTTGTCCTTTTTTTAACACAGCGAGCCATCTTCTTGTTCAGTATGTATATCCTGTCTCCAGCTATGAGACCAAGGCTGGGATTTGTCTATTTGGGTGATCCGTGGATAACAAGCCCTAGGCCTGAGGCCCGCCCGGCTAATCCCAACACTTGCTCCGGTGCAGTGGGCTCCAGCAGCTGAAGCCCTGCCCTGTCTAGCCGGAATGATCTAACCGTGCCCAGCTAGCTGTGGTGGTGCTGTCCTTGCCGGCCTGGAGTCAGACAGACTCATCGTGAAACACCTGCTCCCCAATCCCGAATGACTCTGAGTCATTACCAAGTCTCAGCCCACCTCAGTTTATTCAACCAGGAAGTGGCACCTTCCCCTTAAGTCGGGGAGGACTCAGGAACCCGTGCTCTTGCCAAGTCAACTTTGGACGTCCCCCACGTTCAGTGGGCACGGACTCAGCACCTTTCCTAAGGGATGTGGCATCACCGTGATGACACTTTGAGTGGCCCAAGGTACCACTGAGATCTCCGTTGGGAAGAGTCACCGGGTCAGTGGGCGGGGCTAAGCTACTGTGAAAGGTCAACTCTCCATCTAGGAGATGGACCTCTGGGCATGCTGGGGGGGGGGGGGATTATCAAGTTAATTCATATAGGAAAACTGACCACTGTGGGCAGCACTATTCCCTGACAGGCATCCTGGAGCACGTGCTAAGTGGTAGCAGCATCCATTGCTTTCTTCTTCTGACTGCCTTGACTTTGCTGTCACAAGGGACTAACCCTTGAACTGCAAGCTATTGTAAGCACTTCCTTCCTTAAGATGCTTTTGCTAGTCAGGGTATTTTATCACAGCAACAGGAAAAGAAATGAAGCCGGTGACAACCGAGTCACGTGACTGAGCTATGGAGACAGCTCAGCCAATTCAGGAGACCCCAGGGTACAAAGCCCTGCTGTTTCCAGGAAGTCTGTTCCTTGTGACATAGCCCTGAGTTTCCCACTGCACACACAGGATTTGCTTCCAGTTTCTGTCACTGTGTCCACACTTCAGACCGGAAGCGGTTGTGGAACACATCGGTGGAACAGACAGTGAGAGGGATCATTGTGAACATGGCATGACTGACCAGGAAAACGGAAGGGGGTCTCCCAGCCTGAACCAACCTCGAAACTCGACTTAGGTCCCCAAAACGATCAGGAAGTTGGCGTAGGATCAGGTTCCAGTAAAGGTATGCACGTTCACACAAGCCCATCCTTGGAGATTTCATGGACTAAGAGAGTTGGTGTCCACAAGCACCCACGTGAGAGAAGCCATCTCTCCAGGGTCCCATTAGCCCTTTAATGATAGGCACTCTCTTCTGACTGCAGCCAAAAGGAGGGCAGGGTTCCTCTTGGATCCCCTTGCAGAATCCTGTGGAGTCAAACTCTGTGTGTGTGTGTGTGTGTGTGTGTTCCCGCGCGAGCGTGTGCCTTACCACCTCAGGAATCCTGAGCCTCTAATCAGCATCATTGGCTAATCAATGCCTTCATTTTTCGCCTCTAAGCGGCCAGGGAAGATGGTCATTAAATACTCTTGTAGTAATTCAACAAATCACCGCCTTTTACAGCGTCTGAGGGAGGCAACTCAAGACGTGCACCCAGCCGCTCTGCTCGCTCCTTACAAATGTCTCCAGCTGCCTAACGGGTCTCCACAGTCACTGGGAGGGGCACCGGGCGGGCGTGCAGCAAGGCGGTGCGGGAAGCAGGGCAGCAGACCTCGTGTCGTGCATGCCAGGAGGGTTCCCCACCCACCCCCGGAAAGCGGAAAGCGCTTTGAAGGAGGGAGGTCTTGGGGGGAGTTGGGGGAGGACCTGCTCGGAACTGATGAATTAAACATTCGCCGGAGCTTTCTAAGCAGCTGCTACCAGAGAGGATGTTTAATTAATAAAAACACACTCCAGGGGAGGAGGGGGATCCAAGAACAAAATAACCAGTCAAGACAGGCAGATGACCCGCCCACAGGCAGATGACCCGCCCACAGGCAGATGACCCGCCCACAGGCAGATGACCCGCCCACAGGCAGATGACCCGCCCACAGGCAGATGACCCGCCCACAGGGCCTGGGAGATATGACCTATCATGCCTGACTTTCAAGAAGTGGAAGTGAGGGGGAGATGCCTTTTCTTGGCCTCAAAGTTCAGGCCTGAGCTATGGCCGTCTGCGTCATGGGAACTCTGGGCCTGTATCAGAAGGAACACTGGTCACTGTGTGATCTTGGCAAAGTCATGTCCCATTTCTGGACCTTGGGCTCCTCTCCTGTGGTTCCCAGATTGGGTTCTAGGGAGCCACGATCCTCCTTAGCAGTGTCTCAGAGAAACCTTGGGTAGGGGTATTGCAAGTTTTTTGAGGTTCTGAGTCCCAACCCCCGCTTGGGCCAGAACAACTCACTTTGCTTTCATCTGCAAATACACCGTGCTTCAAGTAAGATGTCCTTTGAAGAAAGAACACTGAGAATTTTTCTGAAAAATTGAAAACTAATGGCTTAGATGTTCTCTCCTGTCTCTTCAGGAGCCTGGGCCTCAAAGTGGACCCATCCCCATTGGCCAGTCAGCCAACGCCAAGCGCGAGGAGACAGCTGGCCTATGCCAGCTGCCAGGGCTCTGCAGAAAACCTAAGGAAGCCCTAACTTATCTCCAGGAGCTGCCAACCTGGTATGGCAGATATATAGCACACGCACCATTACTTCTCTTGTCCACAGCAGACATTACTAATCAATCATAGCCCTCTGTCCTCCAAAGATCATATTACACTCACCCTCTGTACTGGCCAGTTTTTGTGTGTCAAGTTGACACAGGCTGGAGTTATCACAGAGAAAGGAGCCTCCCTTGAGGAAATGCCTCCATGAGATCCAGCTGTGGGGCATTTTCTCAGTGATCAAGGGGGGAGGGCCCATTGTGGGTGGTGCCATCCCTGGGCTGGTAGTCTTGGGTTCTATAAGAGAGCAGGCTGAGCAAGCCAGGGGAAGCAAGCCAGTAAGTAACATCCCTCCATGGCCTCTGCATCAGCTCCTGCTTCCTGACCTGCTTGAGTTCCAGTCCTGACTTCCTTTAGTGATGAACAGCAATGCAGAAGTGTAAGCTGAACAAACCCTTTCCTCCTGAACTTGCTTCTTGGTCATGATGTTTGTGCAGGAAGAGAAACCTGACAGCTCATCCATGCCGACCTATATCCCAGCACTGGGGAGGCAGAGGCAGGTGGATGTTTGAGTTTGAGGCCAGCCTGGTCTACAGAGTGAGTTCCAGAACTGCCAGGGTGACACAGAGAAACTCTGTCTGAAAAAAAAAAAAAAGGAGAAAACAAACAACTTCCCCAGCAGCACATCCTAATGTTGTCACATATGGTCACGCTGTGGGCTGAAGCCATCCATCCCTCCCCAGACACCAACGACAGCACTGGCCATCCTCATCTCCTCCTCCCAACCTGTGCTGGCCACAGATCCCAAGAGACCAGAACTTGATGACCAGGAGTCCATCCACATACCACTGGGGATGATAAAAGAAGTGTCTGTCCATCTACATAAGACTGTTGTTTGTTTGTTTGTTTGTTTGCTTTTCAAGCTAGAAAGACACTTGTGTTTCCCAAAGGCTGAGCTTGTGGACGCGTGTCTGCTACAGTCAGCCGTCATCTGGAATGTTATCAATCCATGAATGAGAAATGGCGGCTGGCACCAGGGACCTCACGGACCAGCTGGGTAGGTGGGAGGGGCTTCTCGAACTGTCATTCACCATACATCCGTCACGGGGGAGAGCAGCTCACAGAAGCGGGCACGATGGAGCCCGTGTCATGTCGGCAGACAGGAAGGGAGAAGAAAGAGGAGACCACGGTGCGATGGCGGAGAAAGGCTCTCGGGAGCTGACGGCAACTCTTGTGCTCATCCCTACTTTAACACTTGTCCCCGAGATTTATCCCTTAATCCACAAGAAGCCCTTAGGGGTCCAGGACAAAATCCTCTAAATCCTAGAGCCCCGTGAGGGGGGCAGCCAGCCAGTTTCCTGGCCCTGCCTGGCAAGAAGTTGCACGCCTGGGGTTCTCGGCCATAGGAAAGCTTCAACGGGGTCTCCAGAGACAGTCCATGGGGGTGGGGAGGAAAGATTCCGCAGCCCCAACTTCCTGTTCCTCACACTTCCTGTTCCTCGCATTGTACTCTCAGGCATAAAGGCTGTGGCTCATGTGACAAGAAAGCCCCTGCGTTCCAGGTCCGGACATCTCCGGAGAGCTTCCAATGGACAGCTCCCTCTCACTTCCGGGTTATTATTCCACTCCACTGGGAAATTTCTCCTGACGGTAAGTGCTTGGGATGAGTGCCCCTGGTTTCGGTGGGTTAGTAGGTAGCTTGCCCTACACACCCACCTATGGGGCGCACAGAGCCTGACCTCCCTCGGGGACAAAACAGATGGGAGATGCTGGTGGGGAAGCTGTATGTGAAGTCCAGGCCCCTTGCTGCTTCCGGACAGCCAGATGGGGCCTCTGTCCCAGAGACAAGCTCTGAGAAGAGGCACGTGCCTGCGAACCCCCAGCCCAGTACCTTCAGGAGATGGCATCCTGTCTGGCTCCTGGCTTCAGTCCCAGGTGTCTCTGATAAATGGCCCTGTCTAGATCCCTCTGGGTGTTGATGCTACAGGCCTGGGAGAGGCCAGAGGACGTGCCCTCATGAACAGCCTTGGAGAACGCCATGACTGTACCCAAGTTCTCTGTCCTCCCCTCCTGCGGGATAGACAGCAGCAGGACCAGGTTGGAACCCCAGGTGGCATAGAAAGTGATAGGTGACCTGAGGGTCGGTGCATCCCTGAGAACCTTAGTCCTTACTGGATGAAGAGTCTTTTGATGTCTTGATCAAGGTCATGGCGCTGTCCCCTGAACAGGAGCAGTCCACAGTTACAATAGTCCTCTTGGCTGGGTGGACGGCACGCCAGCCCACACAGAGAGACCATCTCCACAGAAGCCTGGGTGTCTGTGGTTGGCACAGATGAGGGTCTAGGCTGGACAGTCGTGTCACCGGCATTGGGGGGAGGGGGAGGGACATCAGCTGGTGGCACAGCTACTCCTCAGGAAGGTTTGCTTTTGTGGTGCACAGAGGTGCCCATGCCTCACAGTTTGTGTTTAGGACAGGGCCCTGGCATGCTGACATACATGACTTCTGTTCTGGACCAGGATCCGCCTCCCTTGTGTTATCTGTGCGGGGCAAGTCATTCATCAACAGATCTTTGCCAAGTACCTGCAAAGTGCCGGGCACCACAGGTAAAGTGGCGAGTGGCGGACAGGACGGCCGCACTGCACACCGCATCACTTCTCATTTACCTCTTGTTGCAAGCGCAAGTTTACAAGAGGATGAGAAAGCTCTTGCATCAGCCCCAAGGGCCTCGCTCTGTTTCTTCTAGTCCAGCCCAGCCCATTCATTCATTCCTTCATTCATTCATTTAGCAAATGGTTTTCTTTTTAGTATAGAATATAGTTTATTTGGAGGCATGGAAAGGGGGTTGAGAAGGAAGTAGAGGCAGAGAAAGGAGGAAGGAGGGAAGGGGGGGAGAAGAGGCCAGCTGGGAACAGGCAGAGGGGGGAGGAGGAAGGAGAGGAAGGAGTCAGGGAGAGGTCTGCATATGTTTTTGAGTACCTACTATGTGTAGGCTCGATTTTAGACAATAGAGTCAAACCAATGAACAAAACAAAGTCCCTGTCCTGGCGGAGGTTCATTCTCCCAGGCAACGGAAACAATAAGCAAATAAAGCCATCTCTCCAACGGGCAGAGTGTTCTGGGGAAAATGAGGCAGGAGTGCTAAAGAGTGGAAAGACGACGGACAGTGGCTCTGTCATCTGACACAACCTAGAATCACCCGGGCAGAGTGAATCCTGTGAAGGATTGTCTACATTGGGTCGTCCTGCGGTGGGATTGCTCTAGGTGGGTTAAGTTAGGTGGGCAGACGCAGCCCACCGTGGGTGGCACTATTCCCTAGCCAGGGGTTCTGAACTGTGTGGAAGTGGAAAGACGAGGCTGCGTACGTGCAAGGAATTCACTCTGTCTGCGACGTGACCAGCCGCTTGGCTTTTCAGCCTTGACTTCCTTACTGGGAAATAAGCCCGCCCTTCCTAAGCTCCTCCCTCCCCTAAGCCTCTCCCTTCCTAAGTCCCTCCCTTCTCTAAGCTGCGTTTTGCTCAGGTATCCAATCACAGTGACGGACCAAATGGCAACTGGGTTTTAGGAAGGCGGCCAAGGACATCCTTGCTGAAAGAAGTCCGTGGGAGACGGCTATCTGAAGAAAAGTGAGATACGATATTGTTTAAGAACCTGCTGGGGACCATGGTGCTGGAGTGAGTGAGGGGGCTCAGAGGTGTTCCCCAAAAGGCATCCCTACATCCTAACCTTGCAGTTAGTGAGTCACCGTATTTGGGAAAGGGTCTTTGGAGATGTGATTAACTTAAGGATGCTGATGTACTTAGAGCGTTAAGGGTGATCTGGGTGGACTCCAAGACCAAAGCCAGGTGTCCTTCCTCGGGAGAGGAAGAGTTAAGATGGTCAGGAGAAGGCAGACACAGTGAGGAGACTCTCAGGGAAACACTCAGAGAGATACTGTAGCCGCCCCCAGCCGGAAGCTGCAGGAAGGACTGTACCCGGCACAGCATATGGCTCCAGGGCTCTAGGGAGATAGCTTAGTGGATAGCAGGGTTTGCTCTGCAAGCATGATTACCTAGTTCAAATACCCAGCACCACGTAAGGAGCAGCGCATTGCTACACATGTCTGTCACCAAGAACTGGGGAAGAGAGATAGGCAGAGCCTCTGAGAGCCAACCAGCGTGGCAGAGTCTGTAAACGCTGGGTTCAGTGAGAGACCTTGTCTCAGCAATTAGGCAGAGGGTGAAAAGGTATCCTTCGCACACACTCTTACACACACATACACACATACGTACACACACATGCACACACATACAGACACACACATACACAGACACACACAGAGACATGCACACATACACACACACTCACACTCACACAAACACATACACATATACACACATACACACAGACTCACACACACATACACACACTCTCACACACATACAGACACATATACACATACATATACACACTCACACACATACACACACATTCATACACACTCACACATACCCACATACACACACACACACACATACACACATGGGAGGCAGCACAAATCTGGTTCTGAATTCAGGCCTCTGCCTTCCAGAATTGGAAAGAATTGTGATTTCCACTGTCTAGGATGAGCTGCACAGCAGCCACCACAGAAAACTCCAGGTGACATGCGCGTGCACCCAGCCATCCATGTTCACTATGAGATGAGGCAGAAAGACTGTGGAACAGAGGGACAGGGGCTGGGGCGTGGGCCGAGCTGTGCCTTCAAGGCCCCCCGCCCCCCCCCGCAGCTGCGACCACCCTGAGAACAGCTAGGGGTGGGTTGGAGGTAAGAGAGGGGCAGGGCCTTCCCTCGCGCTCAGACAATGGGTGAGCAGACTGGGGCTGGCTCCCCGGCCCTCACTGCCCAGCACAGGATGTAGAGAAGGCGCTCCAGTGGGGTCAGGCCGCGTGATTGTAGGGAAGGAAGAATTCTGTTCATACGGTATTCATAAGGTAACAGCCTTGACGGTCTTCTCCTCGCTAACTGCCTTCCGTGTGAGTTTCCATTTTGTCCCCATGAGAATTACCAATGTGTCCATTCTGCAGATGAGGGAACTGAGGCTGGCTTTAAGTCACAGAGCTAGCAGTGACAGAGCTGACACTGGGAGCCATGCCATCAGGAGCCAAGCCTGAAACTCTTGTTCTGAAAGGCAGGGACAAAGGAAAGAGCTTGGCCCATGTCACCCAGACATGGAAAAAAGAGCTGGGGTCCGAAGGCAGGACCCCCATGGTTCTTGGAGCACAGGCCCACGTGTGCATGAGGCCCTGGACTCACCATTCAGAAGAAGTCAGCTTTGGGGAACCACTGGGATGCAGGCATTTGGACTCAGTAGTAACAGACCAGGCTCAGAGCAGACCCTTAGCCCAGCCCTACCCAGCTAACCAGTCACCAGGAGGCTGATCCAAATCCCAGGCCTCACCTCTGCCTCCACCAGGCCCTGGTGGCAAGCCAGTAAGGAGCCAGGGTGGTGGCGCTAGGATCATAGGGGCATTAGCGTGGAAAACAAGTTAGGACTCAAATGAACACCCGTTTGGGAGCAGGAGACATCTGGGCCTGATGACTCCTCCCAGGTCTTGCCGTCTTTGGGATTAACCTCATCAGCAAGGCCTCTGCAAAATGAGCCGCGTGCCAGCAACTCGGTTTTAATTGTTCCCGAGTCCGCAGTCCAATCATTACACCGTTCTAAATGGGATGTGATAGTGGAAGCGTGGCGTCAGTTTCGGTGACACGGGGAATGAGGGATTGCATGTTCCGAGCAGCTGCCTGGGGACCCCAACCCCCGCCGTCTCGCCGGGTATTTTGTCTCTTCTTGTAGCTGTTGCTAATAACTACATCAGGCCAGAGAGTGCAGTGGGAAGCTGACACCTTCCATAAAACAACTGCAGAGAGCAGGCCCTAGGGAGGCCAGGCTAACAGGCAGGAAAGAAATGAGACATGGCGTGGGAGCCGGCAGTGGGGCCAGCCTGCTGTGTGGAGCATGGCAGCTGGCCGTGCGATGCCGCCAGGCTGGAGAGGAACAGAAGAGCAAGGGAAGACATGGGCGGAGTGGGGAGATATGGTGGAGAGAACAGGGGCCAGCCCCACCCCTCCATCCCGCTGACACGTGCCTTGACTAAGCTTGCCTTTGACATAACTGGCCACCCAATTTATGTCAGTCAAAAGCCTGGGGCGTCACTTGGAAAAGCTTCAACTGCTTGGAGAATCTGATGGAAACTGTCCTCTCTCCAAGGGGGGGGGGGGGCGGGGAACTGCGCTGGCAAGCACTGAGAGTTCACAGCCCAGGGTGCCTCTCTCGGTCCCTAGATAAGCTTTGGTGGAGGCTAGGATGATAGCTGTGAGCATAGATATATGGGACTTCTCTTGGCATCTTTGACCCCATGACCTACATACAGATGGAGAGATCTTAGAGTGAGGTCTGGGGCTACTCAAGGGTTGGGGGAGCACAGAGTGATGTCAGTTCATTGCTAGTAGTGATACAGACAGGGGGAGCACGCTCTGCTACAGCCCCCCCTCCTGAGGGTGAGAGATCCCAAAATGGGGCTGGGTAGAATTCCGTGAAACGTACTGTGCAGGAAAAACCCATTTTCTACACAACTACACCTTACTTTAAGATGAGCACCTTCTCATAGATACTTATAATTAAACTAATAAATTCAATATTACAAGTAAATATGTAACTCCTTTCCCCAGTGGACTAGAAAAACACACATCCAAGTTCTCTTTAGGGAGATGGAAAAACTCTCTGTATCCTGGGCTTCATTCGTCAGTTTAGCCTGTGGTGTCTAGGCTCCGTCGCTTTGGGCCTGAGGTGACGGAGAGATAATGGTGGCAGCCTGCAGTAGAGGAGGTTGTTTCCCTCATGGGGGGGGGGGGGGAGAAAGGGAGGGAGGGAGGCCAGGGAGCAGGGGAGGGGGGAGAGGGGCTGAGGAGAAGGAAGCTCTTTTCAGGGTCCAGCCCCAGCCACCCATTCTCTAACTAAACCCCACCTCTTCCCTTTCCCCACATCCCAACACCATCTCAAGAGAGATTGGCTGATTGATGAGGTCAGAAGTTTTGGAGTTTTTTTGTTGTGGTTTTTGTTTTTGGCTTTTGGTTCCAGAAGGTTTAGTCCTCAGTTGGTTGGCTCTGTTGCTTTGAGGCCTGTGGCAAAACAGAACATTATGGTGAGAGAAAGCCACTCACCTAGTGGCAGCCTGGAAGCAAAAGAGAGGAAGAGACCAACACACTTTTGTCCCCTTGAAGGGCACTCCCCTGACGACCTACTTTCTTCCCAGTAGACCTGAGCTCCACAGCCTCCATTGCCTCCCAGTGGCACGGAGGCTGAAGACCGAGTCTTCACCACTTGGGCCTTTGGGGAACAATTAAAATCCGAACCATGAATCTATATTTTCCAAACTCTCTTGCAGCTATGGCTCTGGGCTCAAAACTGGTCCTGCTGATCTAGTTAGTGTTTGATGATGGACACTAAGACCTACAATCCAGGGACAACCTATAAGGCACTCTGAAAGGCCAGCCTGGCAGACTCAGCAGCTAGGAAAGCCACACCTATCTGTCAGAGGCAAACAGCACAGGTGAAAAGACATTTTTTTTTTGTTCCAGCTGAGAGGTCTTACAGTGTGGGGAAATCAGGAAATATGGAAGAGCCAGACAAGAGACAGATGACCGGAGGTAGCACAATTTAGTAACAGTCACGAACCTGTGCTGTACATAAATCTGGTCTTTGATTTGCCTTCCTTTGGCTGTGTGACCTGTAGCAAGCTATTAACCTCTCTGGGCCTCCATATTCTCTCTATTTAGGAATAACAGAACCCTATACCAGTTTTATGGGATGAAATAATGAGGGCAAAATAGAGCAAAGTCCAGCCCTGGGGACAGTGTATGCCACCCTCACAGCCATGGGGACAGCATTCGCCACCCCTACAGCCTTTCTGTGAGAAAGGTAAAAGAGGCTCTGAGGGGTGAGCCTGGGCAGCCTGGGTGTCGGAGAGGAACCATGATCCTCTGATCCCACGTTTGTCTCTCAGTGAAGTACGCAAGGGTCCCTTTTTGGGAGGAGACTTCCCAGGCATCTGAGGACGGGATACCCTGCCTCTCCCCGACCCTGCTACAAAGGGAATCCTGATTGCACCCACTTCCTGGGCTCCCAGGATCCAGCATGGAGCCAGGACAACCGTCGCTGGTTGAGCACAGAGAACATATTTCACTTCTCAGAGCCTCTGCCCAGCCGCCTTCCACAGGACAGGGGACTACTGTCTCCTCCTGAGAGGGGAAGGGGACAGCAATACTCTATCCACCAGCCCCAGCAAACCAATGCCCTCTGAGTGTCCCGTGGAATCATGGTAACCGCCAGCAGGCCACAGTCAGGTGTTCAGCAGCAGGAGGGAGGCTCCACACTTGGCCTGTCCGAATTCAGGGAGACTCATCAGGACGCTGCAGCCTACCTGGGACCTGTCCCTTTCGGAGGACCCTTCCCAAGTGGAGGGGGGGGGAATCCTTTGTGTATATGCATCAGTCAGCCATTGGCAGAAGACTGGACCCTCCAGAGAGGTGTGTGAGAGGGCCTGCAATTCTGAAGCCAAGGACAAGGCCCTGGGCGGAGGGGGGAGAGGGGAGATGGGTGTGGCTGCCCTGACTTCCCTCAGTGATGGAGAACTATAGCCTCTGAGCCGTAAATGGAAATAAACCCTTTCCTCCCCTTGGCCACAGTGTTTACCACAGCGGCAGAAAAGGGACACATAGGACAGGACAATTTATTCTAGCAGCCACAGGAAAAGATCCCTGGTGCTTCAAGATGTTCAGCACTGTCTAGAAATGGCAGGTGGGCCTGGACTGGTGCCAGAAGGCAGGGGGACCCAAGGCCTACCTTGTCCCGCAGAATTTTCCTCAAAGGTGGAAAGGTATAGACTCTATTCTGCTGGCCGGGTGTGACAGTCGAGCACTTGAAAGGGCAGCAGAGAGGGGACCATTTATTTTTTTTTCTTTGATTTTGATTTAAACTGAAATAAATATCCACACATGGCCAACGGCTCCTATGTGAGCAGGAAGTTCCAGTAGTCAGCACTGGGTAGAGCTCAGAGCTAAGAGAGAAGAGGGGGATGTTACAGGGCCCTTGTCCTCGGCTGTGCCCAGATGCCTGCCTTCCCTCCGCTCTCAACAGAGCTCTGCTAATTGTGTGGTCACCCCTTTGTGTCCTCGAACCCCCAAGCTCCCCACTCCCCCGAGGGGTGTACACTTGAGCTCTTGGCCACTTGGCCACTTTCAAGCATCAAGACACATGTCTTGGCTGTAAGGAGGCTGCGTGGGCCAGAGGGCTCTGGCGATGGTGCTGGAGCTCTGAGCTCTGCCAGTCTAGGGCATGGCCACCCTTGTCATGGGCTACAAGCATGCAGAAGCACCCGCTTGCTTTGTAGCACTGAACCCCGGGCCAGAAACACTCGAGGAAAATGCTGCACACCCGAGGAGTGTATTATTGCCAGCTGTGTGTGTGTGTGTGTGTGTGTGTGTATACGCGCGCGCGCACGTGTCTTAGTCAGGGTTTCTATTCCTGCACAAACATCATGTCCAAGAAGCAAGTTGGGGAGGAAAGGGTTTATTCAGCTTACACTTCCACACTGCTGTTCATCACCAAAGGAGGTCAGGACTGGAACTCAAGCAGGTCAGGAAGCAGGAGCTGATGCAGAGGCCATGGAGGGATGTTCCTTACTGGCTTGCTTCCCCTGGCTTACTCAACTTGCTTTCTTACAGAACCCAGGACTACCAGCCCAGGGATGGCACCACCCACAATGGGCCCTCCCCCCTTGATCACTAATTGAGAAAATGCCCACAGCTGGATCTCGTGGAGGCTTTTCCTTAAGGGAGGCTCCTTTTTCTGTGATAACTCCAGCCTGTGTCAAGTTGACACACAAAACCAGCCAGTACAGTATGTACGTATGTATGTATGTATGTATGTATGTATGTATGTATATGTGTGTATGTGTGTATATGTGTATATGTGTGTATGTGTATATGTGTGTATGTGTGTATGTGTGTATATGTGTGTATGTGTGTATGTGTGTATATGTGTGTATGTGTATGTATGTAGGTATGTGTGATTGTGTATGTATGCATGCATGCATGTATGTATGTATATGTTTATGTGTGTATGTATATGTGTGTGTGTTTGTGTGTATGTATGTATGTATGTGTGTATGTATGTATGTATGTGTGATAGTACACAGGTGCACTCACTCATACAAGCTGATGTGGAGGGCAGAGGTTGGCACGCTTTCCTTGACCTTTCTCAATCTAATTTCCTAGACAGGATCTCTCCTAAATCTGGAGCTTACCATTCTGGCTAGACTGGTTGGTCAGCAAGCCCTGGGAATCCACATGTCTCTATTCCACCGACACTGGGATTACAGACACATATTATACATATATATGTATGTGTATGTATGTAGGGTTACTTAGAGTTTGTCTCTGCCAAATTATCTGACCTCCTAGGAGACCGACGCTTGGGTGCTCTCGGGACGCAGCCATCGGAACATCTGAGGTTTAGGGTGTAATTTTCTTGCTGGAGTGTTGCTAGCCTTCGGTGGATTTGCAGAGGGATCTGTGACCCCTGAAAGGCGAGGAAAGAGTTGATGAGATCAGCCTGATAACCTGAGCTCAATCCCCGGAGCCTACAAGACAGAAGGAGAGAACCAATCCTCTCAGTTGTCCACACTCAGGCATGCACACACATGTGCATGCATCTAAATAGTTTAAATATAAAGAGATGCGGGTCAGACAGCATTGCTTTCTCCTGGCCTGGCCTCGGAGAGACCTACAGTTTCTGCCCCATCCTCCCATTCAACAGTACTGGACCCACAGTGCCCCCCCTTCTTTTGCTGTTCCTGCTTTGTCCCGCCCCTCTCCACACACCCCCACCTCACACCCCCCACCTCACACACATACACACACACACACACACACACACACACCACCACCACCACCAGGCTCATCAGTGGGAAGGAGAAACCACACCAGGTATACTTCAGGAGAGACAGAGGTATAAAGGGGTGTGTGTGTGTACAAACAGGCCTATCTCCAGAAGAGAGGAGTTACGAGAATTACAATTGATTTTCCACCATTAATGAAGCATGAGCCCGTGTGATTGCATCTTGAAGAGATTTATAATTATTCATCGAATCTTGGAAGATAATTAAACTTCATTAAACGCAGACATGACAAGCCTTCAAAGCAAGCTGAGACCTCTGCTCAAGGTTCAAGACAGGAGTAGGGATGGGAGCACTGTCAGGAGGGAGGTGGGGCTGGAAGAGGCTGTGGGAGCTGGGCTGGAGCTGTTTCCTCAAAGCACAGCCACTCCTGGGCCTAGCCATTTCAGTCTTTATGCTCTGTCCATCTCACACACTCACACACACACACAGATACACACACCCACAGGCACACACACACTCAACACATTCACTCATTCACACACACTCTCACATATACACACATTCACACACACTCACACATGTTCACATACACATACACATACTCACATACTCATTCACACACACTTTCACATACACACTTCCACACTCACACTCATTCACACGCACACACACACCACCACCACCACCACCACCACCAGCCTCCTTCCAGCCCTTCTTACCAAAAGGTCAGGGGACCAGGCCCGCTCAGAACCCTGGGAGGGGCTTCAAGGAAGAATGGGAATTCTTCTAGACCCGTAGACACCAGAGCAAAGGAAAAGGTGGAGGAACCCACAGGCTCCCACAGGCGTGTAGATGTGTGCATATGCATACCCTGTGAGGAAAGCCATCTGCTGAGGTGAAGCACAGGGCATGCCCACAGGGCTGTGGAGAGAGGCCTGCACCAAGAGCACATGGTTCAGGAGAAGCGACACAATGGGAAATCGTGGAACTGCTGGCAGCAGCTTCCTCTATGGAGGGGTGAGAAGGGATAGGATGGAGGCGAAATCTCCCCTCAGCCCCACAGTCCACGGCTTTCCGTGTTAAACTGTAGAACAAGCCCCGCAGAGACACAACATGCCACTTAGAAACGTTCAGCTGTGTATAGCTATGATCTGCTGTGTGGATGGCGAGCCAGACTCTGAGCTAAGTACGTTCAGCACAAAGACAACATGTTTTCTGTTGGGTGTGCACAAGTATGTTCCAACACACTCTTGTGTGTGTATATGTGTGTACTGGTCTGTGTGTTTGTAGAAACTTTACTTCTCTATAGGATCTCTCTATAGGTGCAAACGAGTTAGCCGCAGCCTGGAGATGGCTTTCTGGGCCGGCAGCCCCACCCCCACCCTGATATGCCCCGTCATTCAACCATTCTGAGCCATGGTTCCCATCCTTCGGGTCCTCTCCTGAGCACTCCCAACCTTTCCACCTTCCTGGCCCCAATGCCAGGCTTACACCTGGCCACGGGAGTGATGCCACAGCCCTTCCCGACACATACACACCTCCTTCCCCATGCCTTGCTGCTCCCTGCCAAGGTGACAGATGGAGAATACTGATGAGGTTGCCCTCCACTTGACCCCTCACAGGGCTGCCTCTGCCAGGGAGGAGTCTTGCTCAGAACAGGCTGTGAGGGAGGCAGCTCCTGTAAAGCAAAGCTCTGGGTCACTGCTGGGCCAGGTGGTGATGGGGAGGTAAAGAATGAGTGGGGTAGGGAGGGACACTTGGGACACCATCCCGTACCAAAAAGGCTAAGATCCCACTCCTGAACCCCATGGCCTTTAGTCCTGGTGCTATGTGACAGAGGGCAAGCCACTTAGCCTCTGTGTTCCTATTCCCTCACCGTTCTGTGAGCTGGAACAGTCCCTTGGTCATGTCTGGGCTCATGTCATGGAAGAGTCCCTGTCTGGGCTCTGGTGGGAAGGGCAGAAAGCAGAGGGAGAACATACAAGTGCCCTTGGCTGATGAGAACAGCCAAGCCACACAGAGTTCCTGGCCTGGCATCAGAGCTCAGGGAATGACACGGTTCTCTATCTGTATAAGTTTTAAATCCTTTCGGTAAGGATTAAAACTTAAAATGCCACTCACCGGTTCACTTCCTAAGGATCCTTATCTCATGGTGAGCTCTCAAAGGTAGTGGCATGTCCTTTGCCACCATATTGATGCCAAGGAAGGTTTTGTCATATGACTAAGCTTACGAAGGATAAAGTCGATGGTCGAACTACTTTAAAAAAATGTTAATGTGTGGCCATATTGTAGAGTAGTGAAGAAAATCTTTAGATGTTTGATAGAGCAAGAAGCTAAAACTAGGTCCAGAGAAAGCAATGAGCTGGCCCTTGAGGCCAGTACTCCCTAGAGACAACTGGTCAACCCACTCTACCAGTGGGTTCTTGTAGAAGCAAGGAGAGACCGGTTGAGCCTGTGCCAAAATATCCAAGTCATGCTCTGAGAAGAGCCTGTCTGGGCTCTGGTGGGAAGGGCAGAAAGCAGAGGGAGAACATACAAGTGCCCTTCATATGAACGAAAACTATGTCCTCTCCCTCATGTGGGTTTGGAGCAAGAATTCATTTTTCATGTTTGTCCTGAAAAGCTATGAGCAGCGAATTGGCCCACATGGGAAGAGGCGCCTGGCAGAAACAGATGCGACCTCTAGAGTTGCATCCTCCCAGCTGGGACCACAAAAAGGCCCCTGTAAATAAAGACAGCAGTGATGCACTGCGACCCCTCAGGAAGAAGTGCGAGGCCGTCGCTGCAGGTGCACGGCGTGTGAGGGGCCGTGGCCTAGCCCACATGTATCAGAAGAAGACAGGGCAGCCTCTCTACGGCCACTGTTCTCTATTTATTTTAAATATTTTATTTATTTATTTTATGTATATGAGGACATGGTAGCTGTACGGATGGTTGTGAGCCATCATGTGGGTGCTGGGAATTGAACTCAGGACCTCTGTTCTCTCTGGCCCTAAGATTTATTTGTTATTATCACCAGAGTACACCGTAGCTGTCTTCAGACACACCAGAAGAAGGAATCAGATCTCATTACGGATGGTTGTGAGCCACGATGTGGGTGCTGGGATTTGAACTCAGGACCTCTGGAAGAGCAGTCAGTGCTCTTAACTGCTGAGCCATCTCTCCAGCCCACCTTCCTCCATTTTTGATATTTGTTTTTACTTACAGGCATGTTCATGTTTGTGCTTGTTTATGTGTACATGTTTATGGGTGTCCTAGGAGTCTAGAAAAGGGTGTCCGGTCCCCTGGAGCTCCCGAGCCATCTCTCCACCCCAGTATATGCCATTCTGATGTGTAAAACCTTGAGGGCTACAGATGCAGTTCAGGTGGTAGCTTCTTTGCCTGGCATGGAGCACAAGTGTTAACTTTAGTTTTTCAAATTCTAAAGTGATGGTTCTTAAACACTTTAACCTCCCTTGTCACCCACCACCCACCAGAGGTAGTGGAAAAGAAAGGATATGGGGGACGTGGACCTGTTTAGAAAGGTTCTTTGGAGCAACTCCTGTCTGTGTGGTCTAGTCAGCAGGAGGGACCAGGGCCAACGGGAATGGCAGGAAAAGCTCTCAGCATAGCGAAGATTAAGATTAGCAAAGATGTGAGACCCACAAGTGTTGTACAGCTAGCTGTACCAGCAAGCCAAGCTCAGCCTCCGTCACTGTCCATCGGGTCCTATTTATACCCTCCAGACATCACGTGTCCCCCACGGGTCCTGCCTCAGCATTCACATCTGTCGCAGCTGGCATCACTCTGCCAATCAACCCATGTCCAAGTAAGCAGCAAGAAACTTTAGCACACCACCGGAAGTTTTTGGTGCACTATGGAGTCCCAACAAATGGAGCTCAACTACACAGTGCAAGGCAGATCAATACATGCATGTTGTCAGCAAAGAATCCTTCATCACGTGTCCTTTCACATGTTTACTTTAGCAGAACACCCTTTCACCTGTGTCTGCTTCAGCAAAATGTTGCTTCATGAGTCTGCCTTAGCCTTTCACCTGTATCCACTTCAGCTAAATGCTCCTTCATGTGCTGCCCCAGCAAAACACCATCCAAACAACTTTCCAAAGAACCCTTTAATTTCCACTTCACATCAGGTTCAATTCCCAGCACCAGCACCATAGAAGTGAGGTATTACATACCTGTAATCCCTGGAGGCAGGAGGATCAGAAGTTCAAGATCATCATCATAGAGAGTTTAGGGCCAGCCTGAGTTATGTAAGACCCTGTCTCAAAATATAATTTAAAAAATAAGTTATGAAGGAATTAAGTTATAAAACATGAGGCCTGTCATGATGGTACATACGTCTATAATTTCAGCACTTAGGAAGCTGAGGCAGGAAGATCATAGGTTTGAGGATAACCTGGGCTATGCAAAAAAAAAAAAAAAGCACACAGAACACAAACTTGAAGCAGGAGTCAGCAGAAACAACATACCCAGAATGCCCAGCAAACATTGGATGTCCTTATAGGACAGAAAGCATGCATGTGATAGTTTTATATGTAACATGGGCATCAAGTGTATGACAGGGTCACCAAGGTGGATTCAGGAATGAAAGCATTGTCTCTGCAAGTCTGATGACATGAGTGCAATTCCATGAGCTCACGGCAGAGGGAGAGACCTGACTCCCAAAAGTTGTCTCCTGACATCCGCATGTGCACGGTGGTCACAAGTGCACCTGTTACTCTCACACACAAACAATAATGGTAGTAATAGTAATGATAATAATAATACATTTTAAAAGAGGGGCAGCAATATAGCTCAGTGGGTAAAGGTGCTTGCTGCCAAGACTGACAACCCTAATTAGAGCCCCAGGACCCCCACGGTGGAAGAACCCATCTCATTGGTTGGAGCGGTGATTTGAAAAAGAATCAAGGGCCTTGGAATAAGCAATATTAAGACAGAAATTCAAAGTATAGTATTAACTAGTTAGGATTCGCCAGAGGGTGAGATAGAGCTGCAAAGAGAATTGGTGAACTAGAAAGGAGCTAAAACCCACACTTCTCAGAGAGAAAGAGACAGATATACAAAAGAGAGACTGGAGATAAAGCATGGAGATCTAGCAGAGGGGGTGTTAGAACGCCTGAGACAAGTTCAGAACGCTGGGGTTGAGAGTTTTCTAGAAGAGTCGAAGCCCCTCCAACTCCCAAAGAATCCAAACAGAATAAATGAAGAGATCTCTATCCAAACACCTCGGTTTAACCACAGCTTATCTCACTCAGGATGGAAAGCTTAAAAGCAACGGGGGATAAAAGGCTGCCGAGAGACTTCGAGTTGACAGATGGAGAGGTTCTCGCTACGAGACTCTGGGAGCCAGGACGGGACGCATCGCACCTTCAAAAAGCCGATGGAAGACAACTGTCATCTGAGCATTCAAAAGCTTCTGAAACGGTTTTCCAAGAATGAGAGCGGAATAGAGACATTTTCTGACAAGCAGAAACCGCCAGAGTTTGCAGCCAAGTACCTCATTCAGCCCGGTCCTGGAAAGCAGACCTCAGGAGAAACAATCGGTAAAAGCCAGAGCAGGGTAACCGAGATGGCAAAGGCAGACACACGTGACTGTGCACATAGGAGCAAACACACTGGAGATCGAAGGGGGAGGGCAGGACAGGGAGAATGAGTATTCAAGGTCCTGGAATTGTTCAGGGGGAGGGTGCAGAAATTGTAGGTAACAATTATAATCTAAAAATGCATGTCAGATTTTCTATGGTAATTATAGGAGATTAGAAATAGAATTATTATAACTTCTACATTAGTAGGGAAAAAATAGACTAATGTGGGGGGGGTGAGCTTTAGTCAACAATGAGAGGAAGAGGGAGAGAGGAAAGGAAGGAGGGAGGGAGGGAAAATCAGGAACCAGACAACAAGAGGCTCAAAGGTCAACCCAGGACATTTTAGAAATCAAGTAAAGACTAAATTCTAGATCTCGAATTCCCCTCTATCATGGAAAAACCAAAAAAGATGCTAAATCCCCCAACTATAAGGGAAATACGTTGTCTAAGATTGCTTTCTGTTGTTGAAATAAACACTATGACCCAAAGCAACTTGGGGGTAGGAAGAGTGATCACAGTGGGTTAGAGCAGGGCCAAAACCTGGAGGCAGGAACTGGGGCAGAGGCCATGGAGGAGTGCTGCCCACCAGCTTGTAGCATTACTGGTGCTCAGCTAGCTTTCTATTCAGCCTCTGCCCACCTGCCTAGGGCTAGCACCGCCCACGGTGGGCTAGTCTCTCTTCCATCAGTTAGTAATTAAGAAAACATCCACAGGCCAATCTGATTGAGACAATTCTTCAGCTGAGGTTCCCTCTTCCCTTGTGACTGCATTTGTGTCAAGTTAACAGCTGTGACAAAAAAAAAGTATACTTGGATCTATAACAAAAGCATTTTGAGAGCTGGAAAGATGGGTAAGAGTTCTTGTTATATAGGTATAAGGAACTGAGTTCAAGTCCTCATGACTCACATAAAAAGCCATGTATGTTTATTACATGTTACAGATGCAATTGTCTATAACATTAGCAATCTGGGGAACAGAGATAGGAGGGATAGCAGCTAGCCTGCATACTCCCATGTCTGTACACACACGTGAACATGGATGATAGACATGTGCACATTGGCACATATTTGTTGACCAACAGACACAGAGAAACATTTGTCAGACTTTTGTCAGAAAGACAAATACCATCTACCCTGTGGTATTGCTGTAAGTGTCCAATGGCTTACTGCACATAGGTGTCCATACCATGGGTGGCTACCACAAGGTAGATGCTAGTATCTCACCTCTTTCACAGACTTGGTACCCAAGGCAAAAGAAAGAGAAACAGCATCCCCTAGTCACACAACCCAGATGAGGCAATGCAAGGGCAGGAACCCAGGCAGCAAGCACCCTCCACTCTGCTCTGCCTCCCCACAGGTTCGTGGAAAGAGGCGTGTCCCGGAGTCATGGGCGTGTCCCGGAGTGATAGTGCTTAGAGCTCTAACTGGAGCAACGCATAAAACAGCTGTAAAAGATGGTTTGGGGTGCTTAGTAGAAATCTGAATATGGAATCAGTCTTAGATGATATTATTGCTACGTCGTGCATTTTGTGTCTTGAATTGTGATCATCCTATTATGGGTATACAGGAGGGTATCCTTAGAGGACAGATGCTGATGTCTTTACACTAGAAATACCAGGATGCTGGTATTTTTGTTTCAACAGGGAAGAGCAGTAAGGCAGATCTTGCCAAGCAGGACTCCCAGGTAAAGACACGTAGACGAACACTCTCACCATGGTTGTGCCCCATCAAGAGCAGAGCTGTCTCAGGGGCGTGTCCCCACTACTAAGTGTCTGGAACCTGGGTGGTCTCGAGGGACAGTGGCTCGCACAGCTGGACTTCGTGAGCATCCTCAGGGGTGCAAGAGGGGCACAGGGAAAGGACACAGGGGTCATGGACGCTGTGGGCCTCAAGTGTGGCATTATTCTCCTGGTGGTCAAAGCAAGCCCATGGCCAGACTGAGGGTTGAAGTGAGACAATAGAAGCAAGGTCACTGATGTCATCAAACTGTGTGATACAGTTGGACCATTTGTATGGACAGGTGCATATGCGTGTTCCTCCTGCAGAAGCCCCCCACTGGTTTTGATTTGATTCTTTTGTTTCCATTTTTAAAGATTGATTTATTTTATTATATGTGTATGAGTGTTTTGCCTGTATGTGTGTGTGCTACATGTGTGCCTGGTGGCCATGGAGGTCAGAAGAGAGAGTGTCAGATTCCCTGGAAGTGGAGTTATGGATGGTTGTGAGCCACCGCGTGGGTACGGGAACTGAGCCCAGGTTCTCTTCAGGCACAGTAAGTGCTCTTTACTATGAAAGCCATCTCACCAGCATCCTGACAACCCCTACCCCCCCCCCCCACACACACACAGGTTGTTTAAGTTTGTTTGTTTGTTTTTAGACAAGGTCTGTCATTGAACCTAGAGCTCATCAATTAGTCTAAGCTGGCCCAGAGAGCCTCCTGTCCCACTCTGTCTAACAGTACAATTGTGCACTGGTTTTTTTGGTTGTTGTTGTTCCGTTTTTGCTTTCTTTTAGCGTGAATCTGCATGCATGTGTGTGTGTGTGTGTGTGTGTGTGCATGTGCAGTGTGTATGTCTGTGTGTATGTGTATGTATGTGTGTGCACATGCATGCACAGGTGCTCCTAGAAGCCAAAAAAAGTCCAACTGTGAGCCGTCCAGTGTGGATGCTGGGATTTGAACTCCAGTCCTCATGACTGAGCCACAAGTGCTCTTAACCACTGCTGGGCCATCTCTCTCCAGATCCCGCTTTGTATTATACTTATTTATTTTGGTGAGGAGCTCACATGCATGTGGAAGTTAGAGGACAACTTTCTGGAGTGTTTTTTTTTCTTCCATTAGGTAAATCCTGGGAATCAAACTCAGGTCATCAGGATTGGTGGCAGGCACCTTTCTCTACTGAGCCATCTCCTGACCCCTAGAGCTTTTTATTAAAAATCATGGGTTCTGGGGAATCCATATTTGCATAACTCTCCCATACTTTATAGTTGCATATTGGTTTTAGGTTTTTTTTTTTAATGTTTTGAAAGCCTCCAAACTATAAAGTTAGAAACATGAAACCACAATAAGAAAAATAAGAACGCACCACATAACCGTTAGAAAGGCTGAATTCTAGACACCAGCACCACCATTACTGAGCAACAGAAGCTCCGGTCCCTGCCAAGGGACACTCTGGGACAGCACAGAGGTGCAGCCAGCCATCCTGGGAGCCAGCTTGGCAATTTCCTTCCGAGCCAAACACTCTCTGGATGCAGGCAGAGGGCATCCGGCTCCTTAGGAATCACCAGATACACTGAACATGTGTGACCACACAGGACCTACACACAGGTGTATGCAGCAAGACTTGTTCATTATTGTCAAAACTTAGGAGCAGCCAAGAAGGCATCCTACAGGTGAGTGATGGGCGCATTGTGGGGCACACGGACAATGGGATAGACCTTGTCGCTAAGAATAGCTGGGCTCTCCATGGGGGCTGGGTAGGTGGCTCCCTAGACCTGAGTTCATCCCCAACACCCACCAAAAAGCCAGCGCTGTGGTCAGCTGCTGTCATCTCAGCACTGGGGAGGCAGAGACAGGTGGAACTGGGGTGCACTGTCAGTCAGACTGGCTGAGTCACGGAGCTGTAGGTCAGGGAGAGACTACATCGAAAGGAAAAAAGTAACCAGCAATTAAGTAAGACACCTGATATCAGCCTCTGGTTTCCACAGGTGTGTCTGCACACACATGTGCATCCAAGGACACACAAACAAATACATACACACAGAGAATACATTTTATCATTTTATAAGATTTATTTTTATATGTATATATTTTATATGTGTGTATAAATTACTTATGTGTACTATGTATGTGCACCCTATGCACACAGGTGCCTGCCACTCACAGCATGCACACTCCACTGAGACCCCTGGAGTCATCTATGGTGACACATATTCCATGTGAAGGTTTTGAGGATGGAGCCGGCTCTCTGTGCGTTTGGGGGGGCGGGGGGGGGAATATGGAAAGCCTCTGTTGCTGCCTCTTAGCTTTTCTGTGTGTCTAAGACGAGCTCTTAAAAAATAAAGAAAATTAAAAGGGGCAAAAGTCAAAAAGAAGCCAATCTAATCATGTCAGGCCTTCTCCCGAGAGTGTGTCCTCGTGAGAACCTTCAGAGCAGTTTTCCCGGTGAGAACCCCAAACCAGGCTGCCTGTCACCGGCAGCGAGGGTGAGCTCGCCGTGAACTCTGACAAGGAATAGCAATATCACATGAAAGAAACCAAGCCTCCACACAGAACAGCACGAGAGAATCCCGATGATAACAATCAGGAAAGGGAAGGAAACTTCTGGACCAGGGCCAGGGCCAGAGAGAAGGCTTAGCGTGCACAGGGACTGGCCTTCACACTCCATGACCCGTGCTCAAATCCCAGAGCCACATGGAAGAAGAAAATAAAAACCGATTCCTGCAAGTTGTCCTCTGACCACCCACACACTGAAAAGAAGAGGAGGAGGAGGAGGAGGGGGAGGAGGAGGAGAAGAGGAAGAGGAAGAGGAAGAAGGAAAAAGGAAGGAAAAATCAAAAGCGTATTTATGGTTTGATATGATCACATGAAGTTCAGGGGCAGAGAGAAAATGAATCCGCGGCCTTTACCTTGGGCAGCATTTATGAGGAAGGGCTCAGGAGCTATAATGACTGCTACAATGTTCTGTGTTTAAGACAGGGTGATAGTTTTGTGGATGTGTGTGGGTGGAAAAAATCAATTGTACCCTTAAGATACGTGCTTTATAAGATATATCTCAAAACCCACAAGCACACATACACTCAACCTCTTAGAACGTGGCTGGTTTCTCCGTGTCTCTCAAACAAATCTGAATCTCTTAACATTCAATTTAATCTCGTTGCATTTAATTGAGCACGTTTCTTCTTTCCCCGTTGTGGCAGAAACAGAAAAGAGATCACCCTAGGTGTCCCTGCCCAGGGCAGATGCTTTACAAGTGGATCTATGTGGGGATCTCCCGGGACCAGGAGCTGGAGGGCACCTGACATCAGATGGGTGGCATCCTTGACTCCTGAATATTTTCCAAGTCACTTTGGAGAATTTGCCTTGCCATCCCGCAGGCCTCAGTTCCCATTCCTCCGCCCTGGCTGCGGCATCGGACCTCCCCTCACCGTTACACACTTTACAGCCATTGTCAAACATAATGATTCCTACCCTGGAGAGAAATTGGGTTCTATTTTATATTTTATTGCCTCAAAAAGGACATTTTTTTTACCTTCCCACAGTCCGCAGCCAGCAGGAACAGGACGATAAATCTCAGAAAAGGTTTCCACCAAGATAGATGGTCCAGCCAGGAGACCACAGTGTTCTGAGCAGGAAGCAAGAGAATAAACAAGCAGTCAGTCCTGCTCCGCCAACCCCCACCGGTGACCTGTCCTCAACTCCACCTGTACAACATCGAGGAACACGGATGAGGGAGGGGCTGGGGTGCCACATCATGAGAAGCCTGCTTCTCTTCCAGATTTTACACTCTCATTGGGGGCGAGGGATGCACTGGAGGGAGGGCAGCAACTGGGATGTAAATACATACATACATACATTCATGCATACATACATACATACATACATACATATTGACACCCTTATTCACCTCATTCAAAGACATAGAGTGTTTGCCTAAGCATGGCACCAGTCCTTGGGTTCGACCCCCAGTACCACGTAAACTGTGAATGGTATGCTACATGAATGTAAATGGTGTGTACATACATGTAAATGGTGTGCACATACATGTAAATGCTGTGTACATACATGTAAATGGTATGTGTCTACATGTAAATGATGTATACATGCATGTAAATGATGTATACATATATGTAAACCCAGAACTCAGAAATTGGAGGCAGGAGGTTAGTTCAAGGTCAGGCTAGCAGGAAGACTCAATGAGTAACTGAGGACCCGAGTCTGACCCCTGCAACACTCACAAATGTGTAAAGAGAGATCTGACTCTGCACAATTGTTTTCTGATCTCCACACGTGCCCCTTGGCACGCATCATGCACACGCACACACTACTATTTTTTTTAATTTCTCAAAAACAACAACAACAACAACAACAAAAAAAAAAAAGATCAAGGTTTCCTTAGCTGCAAATTGAATCTGAGTCCAGCCTGGGCTATACCAGTCCTGACCCAAAACAAAAAAAGGTGTCATTCCCCTGAGAGACTCAGAGGGTTTCTCAAATGCATGTGTGCCTCCTGCTTGATTGCACGTAGTTCCAGACGGTCCTGATTGCTCTGCTCTGTGCGTGGGAAGACACCAGCTGGCTATGAATGTCGGCCTTGCAACCAGTGAGGAGCAAGCTGGAAACAGGAGTCTTTCTAGGATCCCACTGAAGCTCCTGACCAGGACTCCCCTCCGTGCTCCAGGAGCTAGTCCAAGACCAGAGGGACCCTGGGGCAGATGGCAGCGGAGGGTCATTGCCACTGTGAAGCCAGCCTTTGTCCTGAGCCGCTCCTGGTGCTCCTCTCTCCTGGTAGTCCCACCTCTTGGTGCTCCCGCCTCCTGGTGCTCCCACCTCCTGGTGTTCCCACATCCTGGTGCTCCCACCTGAAAGAAAAACAGTTGCCAGGATCTGTTTCTTTCCATTTTCACCATAGGATTTGCACAAACAACATCCTTGGAGAACCCACGGCCTGACACACAAGATCATCCAGAGAAGTAGAGGCAAGTACCTTTACCCACTGAGCCATCTCACGAACCCCAACAAGGGAAAGACAGAAGCAGAACCAGATCTCAAGGCTTCTGATGCCAGCCCGGGGGGCGGGGCATATCTGCTTCTTATCCAGCACCTCGCCCCAACCACTACAAACACACTGTCTTCCAAACATTAGCTATCATTTCTTTCTCTTGTAAGATTATCCTTCGTGTATGCATGTTTGCCCACATGTGTGTATGCCACATGTGGGCAGTACCCAAGAAGGCCAGAAGAGGGCAGAAGAGCCCCTGGAACTGGAGTTAGAGATGGCTGTGAACTGTCATGTGGGTGCTGGGAACTGAACCTAGGTCCTCTGCAAATGCAGCAAGCACTCTTAGCCACTGACTCATTACCTCTCCTGCCCATGTATTTGTTTATTGTTTGTTATCTACTTTTTTATTTGTTGTTGCTGCTGAATTTTTGAAACAGGATCTACTATGTAGCTCAAGCTAGTTTTAAACTTATGATCCCCCTGCCTCTGCCTCCAAGGGCTGGGATTCCTGGAGTGTACCATTATGTCTGTCAACTATTATTCCCTCCTAATACAGTTGATAACATTGGGTTTCACTGGTGGCTATTTAATAACAAGACCATAGCATTGTAAAGCTCATGAAAAGAACCAGTCCCCCAACGCCATGCATTGTATGATTTCCATATATATGAAATACCCGGAATGGAAGACCGGAGAGACATTAACCATTGCCTGGGCTGGGACGCACTGTTGTGTCGAATGGGAATGGCTCCTACTGGGGGAAGAAGCCATGCCGACACCCACCCCGGCGATAGCCGCGTGACACTGATTCCAGTAAAAACGACTGGAGCATGCACTTGAGCTGGCTGGCTTTACGGTGTGTGAAGGGAATTCAATAGAGCTATCTTCACATAAAATCATTAGTCCTTCCCGGTTTGTGTGCTTGTGAGAGCTAGTGCTTGTGAGAGCTACTCACGTTGATGCTAGGATACCGACGTATGAGTGAAACTAGCCCAGCCTGAAGACCAGCCCCGGGACCTCCTTCAAGCACACTTGTCATGGTTAGCTGTAAATTGTCCCCTCAGAGGGCTCAGGGGTTAAAGGCTCTGTCCACAGCTGGTGGCACTACTGGATCTTGAGTGAGCTGACCTCATGGGGTCACAGGGGACACGCCTTTAGGAGGGACATCTTCTCTCAGGTGCCTTTCTTTCTCTCTCTCTCTTGCATATTGTTGTTCTCTCTCTCTCTCTCTCTCTCTCTCTCTCTCTCTCTCTCTCTCTCTCTCTCTCTCTCTCTCTCTCTCTCTCTCTCTCTCTCTCTCTCTCCTGCCACCACAGGGTGAGCAGAGCAGCCTACTCCACCACAGGAGTTTTGTTAATTTACATTGACATAGCCTCCTGTGAGCTGGGAGGCCTGACGCCCCAAACCTGAAATTTCATGGGGGAAAAAGGTTATAAGTTCAAGGTCTGTTTGGGTGACGAGTGAGTTTCAGGACAACTTGAGCAAGTTAGTGAGAGCCTGTCTCAGAAGAAAAAGTAATTTAAAAGAGTGACATTAAAAATAAATGGTAGCTGGGCAGTGGTGGCGCAAGCCTTTAATCCCAGCACTTGGGAGGCAGAGGCAGGCGAATTTCTCAGTTAGAGGCCAGCCTGGTCTACAGAGTGAGTTCCAGGACAGCCAGGGTTACACAGAGAAAGCCTGTCTCGAAAAACCAAAATAAATAAATACATAAATAAATAAGATGAAGAAATGCAACCAATTTGCAGGATTATACCCTGTGTTAAAAGGCAGATCAAACTTTCATGACCCATGTAATCACACCGCCCAGGGCAGGACATCCGCAGACCCATCCTCAGCCTATCTGGATAGGAATAGATCAATTCACTGAGACTCACTAGGGCTCTTAGCTATGTTCTGAGGTCTGATTCTGGGTCTCCAGCAGCCACACTGTTCCCTTTGACCCTTAATACCCTCAACATGCCCCCTAGACAGCAAGCAGGCGGGGAGATAGGAGCAAGGACATGGGGCACAGCTGTAAGGAGGTTCCTCTGGCCCCAGTGAGGCAGGACAGCAAGGTAACACAACCTTGCTGCCCAGAGTCCCTGAGCAACAGGCTGGGTCCTGCGCTCTGTCTCTGTCTCCACCATGAGAGTACACACCCAGCTGCATCCAAGGCCTTTGTGTGGGTGGCAGGCAGGGAAATAGAACTTGTGGGGGGGCTCGGGCATTGTCTGTGTGTCCTTGGAAGTTGGGAACAAAGGCTCATCACTGTAACAACCAAGTCCTTCTAGAGGAGAGAGTCTGTGAGGCTCCCTCGCCACACTGCTGCTGATTCCTCAGCCAAAGGCCTGGGGTGGAGGGGAGGATGCTGGGAGAAGAAAGGCAAATTGGGGCCCTGTGAGATGGTGCAGTGTGTAAAGGCATTTGCCCCTTTACAATCTGAGTTTGGTCCCTGGACCCGCATGGTAAAAGGAGAGAAGTAACTGCAACAAATCGTCCTCTGACTCCCACACACATGCTGCGGTGTGCATACAAATACACAATAAATAAATGAATGTTTAAAAAGAAAATTAAAGAGGAACGGCTGTCAGTTGCAGCAGAAAGGCCCACCCTGTAGTGCAGGAAGGCACTGGAAAAGTCAACACTGCACTAGGGTGGATGGTCCAGCTGGCCACAAAGAACCTTCCAGAAGCCCATGGCATGCCCCAAAGACCTGAAAGGAAGTCTCACTTCTGTACTAGAGGGATGGAGGATCAATGGTCAGGGAGAAGACGGACTGCTTCACACAAGGCATGGAGCCAGAGGAAGCAGAGAACTGAGCCGAAGGGGTTATGATTGCCAGGGAGTCAGCACGGGGCTCCGATTCCCTCCTGTGGCCAGATCGGCAAGGGGTGATGAAGGACTGGAGAGAAGACAGAGCTAGCAATCTAAGATGGCCCCAAAAGGCTTCGCGGCTTTACTCGTATGCCTCCAGAATCACATGATAAAGAAATGGTTTTCTTCTCCTGACTCCCTGAGTTGCAAAACTGGAGGTGCTGAAGCAGGAAGATGCCATGGGTACCTCAGAGTGATCAGCCCCACAGCCCTACCCACCTCTGCGGCCTCCTGGGTCCTCTTATACCCCTGTGGTTGCAGTCATAACAGTAAGTCATTCCTCCCAGCTCTGCATTCTAGCTCTCAAACACACTTCTCCACCCCCAGTGTCTTCCCCTGTACATACCCACTAATAGCTCCCATTTGCCCTATGGTCAAAAAGTCCCCTCAAGTTGGACACTTTCCATGGTTCTCTGGCTTCCCGGCATAGATGACTATCCTTCCCAGATTCCTTGGGCCTCTGATTTCGCTGATGGACTCATGACATGACCACCCGTTCACCTAAAAGTGTTCAGAAGAAGATTATTTTATTGCTTTACCTCTAGAACCTGGCAGAGCATCTAGAACATGGAGCCCTCAATAGATATTGGCTCAGTGAATAGACGGTTTGGGGTGGAAGAATAGTTTTGGTGGTTTGGGGAGATGGACAGATAGGTGGGTAAGTGGATGGGTAGGTAAATGGATAGATGAGTAAATGGATGGATGAATGGTTTAGGGTGGCTGGGTTGCTGGGTAGATGAGTGGGTGGGTGGGTAGATGGATATATGAATAGATGAGTGTGCGGATAGGTAGAACAGTAAGTAGGTAAATGGATGGGTGGGTGGGCTGTTTAGTGGATGGATGGATGGATGAACAGACAGACTGATGGATGGATGGATGGATGGATGGATGGATGGATGGATGGATGGATAGATGAACAGACAGACTGATAGATGGATGGATGGATGAATATATGGATGGATGGATGGGTGGATGGATGGATGGATGGATGGATGAAAGGATGGATGGATGGATGAACAGACAGACTGATGATGGATGGATAGATGGATGGATGGATGGATGGATGGATGGATAAACAGACAGACTGATGATGGATGGATAGATGGATGGATGGATGGGTTGTTTAGTAGATAGATGATGGATAGATGGATGGATGAACAGACAGACTGATGGATAGATGAATGGATGGATAAAAGGATGGATGAATGGATGGATGGATGGATGGATAGATGAACAGACAGACTGATGGATGGATGGATAGATGGATAGGTGGATGGATGGATGGATGAAAAGACAGACTGATGGATGGATGGATAGATGGATAGGTGGATGGATGAACAGACAGATTGATAGATGGATAGATGGATAGATGGATGAATATATGGATGGATGGATGGATGGATGGATGGATGGATGGATGGATGGATGAATAGACAGACTGATGATGGATGGATAAATGGATGGATGGATGGATGGATAGATGAACAGACAGACTAATGGATGGATGGATGGGTTGTTTAGTAGATGAATGATGGATAGATGGATGGATAGATGGATAGATGAACAGACAGACTGATGGATAGATGAATGGATGGATGGATGAACAGACTGATGGATGGATGGATGGATGGATGGATGGACAGATAGATGGATGGATGGATAAATGGATGGATGGATGGATGGATGGATGGATGGATGGATGAAAGGATGGATGGATGGATGAACAGACAGACTGATGATGGATGGATGGATGGATGAACAGACAGACTGATGATGGATGGATGGATGGATGGATTGATGGATGAACAGACAGACTGATGGATGGATGGATGGATAAAAAGACAGACAGACGGGTAGATGGATGGATGAATGGATGGATGGATACATGTACACAGTCTTGAAATCTTTAGAAGATTGTGTTTTCTTGCTATACTAATCATTTGATAAACTGCATACAAATAACCATTTCTGCAATTATCAGGACCCTGTCGCCCAGACACACTAGGGTTTCTGTCACACACAAAAGTCCAGATGTAGATACTATTGGGCTAGGCAGGGTTCTCCATCAGGCTGTTGGGACTCTAGGTCTTTGTGTTTCTGCTCCACCATCACGGCTTCTTCATTCAGTACAGCTGCTGATGCTCTGTCTGTCACAACAACATTCCAGGAAGCAGGAAAAAGGAAGGAAGAGAGTCTTCCTAGATGTCCAGTGTGTCACTTCCTTACCTTTCAGATAGAAACACCCATCTCTGGCAACACTGCTTGGTGTAAATTCCCTTGATAGCACTGGTGAATGAAGAACAGGGAACCCCTGAGTTTGTACCTCTGGTGGCATGCCCTGGTGCTGGAGAGGCCTGGCCTCGGCCATGTGGGAGCCTTCTTATGGCCTACATGGCCCAGCTAGCCAGTCATCCCTCCTCATGGTCTCTGCCGCATCATAGTTCCTTTGAGTGTCTGTTACAGCTTCACCCTTTGCCAGCCGTATGACCTTCACAGGAGGCCCTCGGTATGAGCCTCAGTTCCTGTTCCAATATGGGGGGATAGTGACCTCCCATGTCTGACATGTGGAGCAAGACATGATGCGCACAAATACATTAAAGGTCAAAGCCAAATGGGAAGCAGGTCAAGGGTTCAGTGCTTCAGCAAAACTACAGCAAAAATGACGGGACCCATTGCCATCTGGATGTGGCTATACACTGTGCTAGTGTGCACATCCATTCTGCAGTAAAAGTGGGGGGTCTCCTGGGGTCCCTGCAGCACAATGAGAGGAACTGTTGCCAAAGCTTGTTTTCTCTAAGATATCTACCAGGCAGTTGGGGCTCCTCTGCCCTAAGCTGTTCAGTGTTCGTCTGGTGGAGCCGACTCCCCAACTCCTGTCTTTGGTCCAGAATCCCCAACCTTATCACCATCAGCTGATCGAGAGAGAAGCAGACTGCAGAAGGAGGTTGCCCATTGCCATGGAAACCAAGGCCAGAGCCCAGCACCCTGCAGCTCCCGGGCACATACCAGATGTGCTACTTCTGAGTCTCAAGTTCCTATACATCCTCCTACCCAGTAGGTGTACTCTCTCTCTCTCTCTCTCTCTCTCTCTCTCTCTCTCTCTCTCTCTCACACACACACACACACACACACACACACACACACTCACACTCACATATATTGCCAGCTGGCTGACCCAGAGGACTAGCAGCTGACACCACACTGGACTGCCCTCAGAATCCAAGATTCTCCAGCTAGTAGAAGACTAGATTTCTGGGCAGAAAAGCCAGTTCATGTGGTCAAAAACAACAAAAGAAAATCTTGATCTTAAGTGTCTGAGACAAGCAAGCAAGGATAAACTTTGGCTGTCATGCTCACGAAGCAACCCACCAGGACCCCTGCATAGTCTGTGCATAAACCATGCAATAGTAGAAGCACTGGCCCTTTAAGAGACAAATGAGTCTCCGGCTCCCAACCAGGTGAGCAGTCAGTGGGTACTGTAGGATATTCATAGACCTCTTCTTATCGCCAAGATTATGAATCTGTTACAAATGGGAAGCGATGACGTCCCCGAAGGAGCAATCTGGCCTCCATCACCTTCACCACTGATCCAATGTAGGTCACCAAAAAATAGACAAACGGGACATTACACGCCCCGTTGGATAATGCTGTGAGAAGGACGTGGCATCCCCTATTTAGTATTCACAGCCGAAAGCGTTTGAAATGAACCGAATCAGGAGGAAACAATCAGGCCCACTCAGGTCGCCGGCATTCTAGAAGATGTCAGATGTGGAATCTTCAAAATGCCAATTACAAGGAAGGATGGGAAGCCTAGATCACAGCAGACCGAAGGGACAGACGGTCTAATGCAATGTGTGGGCACAGGACTCTTCAGATCAATGGGACCCTGCGTGTCAGGATGCTCACACAGGACCAGCCTCTCATCTTTGGAGCATGCTGGACACGTCCCTTCCTGCAGAGGCTGACGAGAAGGACAGGAAGGAAAGGCTGAAGCTGCCCACGACCTCCCCAGGCCCAGTTGCGAGCCCCCGCACTGGTGGGTGATTGCTGGGAATCCCAGTGACAGCAATAATGGACAAGCAGAGCTGTAAGGCTGAGCCTTGAGGGGCAAGAGTGTCTGCTGCGTGGGGCATGCGGGCAATGCTGCCAAAGGACTAATAAGCTGGGGAGAAGGGGAGCAGGCAGGAGCTGGCAAGGAAAAGCCAGGAAATGATCATGACCTGGAGCCCCTCACCAGCACTTGGATATTGGATATCCACAGCATCAGGTGCTACTACCCCCAAATCCCAATCGGCCATCACACCCAGCCACTCCCATCGGCCATCACGCCTGCCACTCCCATCAGCCATCACGCCCTCCACTCCCATCGGCCATCACGCCCTCCACTCCCATCAGCCATCACGCCCTCCACTCCCATCAGCCATCACGCCCTCCACTCCCATCAGCCATCGTGCCCCGCCACTCCCGTCATCTGATTTCCCAAAGCCATCAGGGCTTCTGATGCTGCCCCTCAAAGTTCAGTCACCTCCATATTCTCCTTACCCCATGCCAGCCAGCATACCCAGGAGAAATAAACTAGAAGAGAGATTCAAAATTTAATCAAAAAGTAGGAACAACAAACTGTGCGTGGAGATCAGGAAGCAATTGAGTTGCAGGAACACGGTGCCAGATGAAACCCCTGAGATCCTGGGAGAGCAGGAGAGGGCAGAGCCAGAGGGGAGAAAAGGGGGAGAGGCAGAGGAGAAGAGGGCTGGCTTCCCTCCCACCCCTGTCACCAGAGGGGGGGGACAGAGTATGACAGAAAAGCCCCAGACACTCTCCTAAGGAACCCAGAAGATATTTGATCTAGACTGGAGTCTGGCATTTCTTCTGAAATGTAAATGAAGACTCTCTTAGTCTGGGGACTTCAGAGGAGAGTGAGAATCAGGAAGGGTGGAGCCTCTCACACACCCTCTGTTTTATAAGGAAAGGGGACTGAGCTCGCTGGGCCGTGGTGGTGCAGGCCAGCATGCCGGAAGTAAAAGTAAGACCTCTGTGAGTTTGAGGCCAGCCTGGTCTACAAATGAGAATTCCGGGGGGGGGGGGGGGACAGGGGGGAGGGGAAAGAGAGGGAAGAGGGTTTGAAAGAGGGGGAGGAGGGAGATGGGAGGAGGGCAACAGGAGGAGGGGAGGAAGAGGAGAACAGGAAGAAGACAGCAAAGAACTTGAGTGGTCTGTCTGAAATCACACACAGTCTAAAAGTATCAACACCGAACCCCCAGACTGGGCTAACATGGGTATCAGCTGGAAAATACCATCCACAGTGGGGTCCCTTCAAGCTCTTGGTACTAAGGCAGGGTCAAGGGCACTGGAGACAGACACTCCTGAAGCTACTCTTGAACCAACAGATGGGGATGGGCAAGTGAGATGGAGGGACACGGGCAGGCACAAAGCTGGAGGCAGAGAGAGGCGTGGGATGGGGACCTCCCCTGGAGGTCTCCATGGCATGTCCCATCAGCCCCCTGAGCCCTCTGCAGGGCAGCACCTTCTCTGAGAACAATATCCTATGACTGGCTGGCGGAGGGCTGGAGAGGCGGCTCAGTGGCTTAGAACACTGCCCACTCTTCAGAGGACCTACACTGATTCCCAGAAACCACACATCGGCTCCAACTCCAGTTCTAGAGGATCTAACGCCCTTAAGCACAAGGTACACACATGATGAACAGACAAACATGCAGGCAAAACACCCGCCCACGTAAAATAAAAAATAACATATTTTTAAAAGGTGGCCTGCCAGTAAAATGGTCCGAGCGGTTTCACCCTTCGTGGGATCCTCAGACCACCAGGACTCCTGAGTTACTCCAGCACCATCCTTTGGTCACAACAGACTTGAGTTGACACCTGATTCTACTTCGGTCTGTGTAACTGGAAGCACTTGATTGACAGTTCTGAGCCTCAGTTTCCCTTTTTTTCTTTTCATCCAGTTATTTTGTCACAGCATCAAGAAACATGGGGTGTAACCCTGGGGGAAAGGCCCTGCTTCACAGAGGGGGAAGATATGGGATGTTTCCATCATGGGCTTCCATCCCAATGGCAGTTCCTTGATCGAACTAACGAACTCATGTTGTCAGGCTTGGTGGCAAGGTCCCTTACCCACCTCTTCAGCACAGACACTCGCTTTCTCTGCTTCCTGGTGATCACCATGAAGTCCACAGTTCTTGTCCACCTTCCCACCAGGATGGGATTGAAACCTCTAAACTGGGGATGGGGAGGAAGAGAAGGACAAGGAGGAGGAGGAAGAGGAGGAAGAGGAGGAGGGGAGGAAGAGGAAGAGGAGGAAGAGGAGAAGGAAGAAGAGGAGGATGGAAAGGAAGAGAAGGAGGAGGAGGAGGAGGAGGAGGAAGAAGAAGAAGAAGAAGAAGAAGAAGAAGAAGAAGAAGAAGAAGAAGAAGAAGAAGAAGAAGAAGAAGAAGAAGAAGAAGAAGAAAAGAGAAGGAAATTGCAGCCCCAGTGGGCTGAACCAGTTTCGTGTAATGGCTTCTTGTCTCAAGCTGATTTCACTGACCCCCTGACTGCCTTCCATGGTCCCTTAAGCTCAGAGCCCAGCTTCTAGCTGAGCCATGGTCATTCATCATACACCAGAGTCCCTGGTGCCTGTGCCCTCCTCAGTTCGTGGTTGCAGAATTGTTTATTTGTAGTGAAAGATGGGCAAGGGAGAGGCTGGGAATAGGTTGTACGTGGCCATGGCCCCAGCCCTTGGGATGCTGAAACAGGAGAGTTTCTAGTTTGAAACTAGTCTGGGCTAGAGAATAAGATGCTATCTCAGAAAAAAAAATAGAGGCAGTTGGAGAGATGGTTCAGTGGTTAGAAACATGTGTTGCTCTTGCAGAGGCTACCTGAGTTTGGTGCCCAGCACCCACAAAATGGCTAACTACCATCCCTAAGTCCAGTTCCTGGTGACACCCTCTCTGAATTCAGCAGGTACCAGACACTCATAGAGCATACATACATGCATGCATACATACATATACAAATACATACATACATATAAACATAATACACAAATATATACATACATACATAGACAAATACATACAAATATATACACAAATATATACGTACATACACAAATACATACATACAAGCATACATACACAAATATGTACATACAAACACATACATATATACATACATGTGTACACAAATACAAACATACAAATACACATACATATATACACAAATACATACATACATACATACATGCAGTTACAACACCCAAACACACACATACATATATACACAAATACATACATACATACATACATGCAGTTACAACACCCATACACATAAATTAAACTAAACTAAACTAAGATAAAATAAAATATAAAGTCAGGGGGCTGAGGGCTTAAGGGCACCGAGAGACACCCCCTATCGTATGTGACAGTATGTGACATCCTACTTTCTCCTCCGGTTGATTAAGCCAATGACTCTGCTAATATGGTGACTCTTTCCTGGCATCCTGGCCTTATGGTACCAAATAGATGGCCAGGTGGCAGGTATAGGTTGCAGCCTAATGAGCGATTCGCTCTGTGCCCTGGTGAAAGCATCCGTGCCCGGCAACCAGAGGAGACCTTAACACGCGTCTGAGACGTTAAGCACAATATTCTGAAACTCTCTCCATCAGGCTGAACCTGGCTCCACAGCTCCCAAGTCCCGTGTGATCGCTATTTTTCAAACACTGCATAATTTTCCACTCCAGATGGCAGGGCCTTGTTCCAGAACCCTGGGGATCTGTGGTGCCACTCTCCTCTTGGTGCTTGCCATAAATTCATAGTGTCTTTTCCCACCACAGATCCATCTGTCACCCAAATCTGCCGAGTCACGTGATCCAAGCTGTGGGGGCGGCTTGTCCTCAGTCAGGAGCTGCTGTAGAACCCTCTCCGCCTGGGGCTTCTCAAAGAGGCCAGCCCTCCATGTCACCTGTAAGTTGGTGTGTGGTATCCTGCTCACCGGAGCCCCAGAGGCCTGTCTGGTGGAGTTTCCTTCTGATGTGCATGAGGTGTGAGGTGGAGTGTCAGGAGACACGCCTCTGGGTGTGTGTGTGTGGGGGGGGGTGCTTCCGGAAGGTTAAGTGAGGCAGGAAGACCCACGCCAGACACTGGCAGCACCATCCTGTGGGCTCCTCCTGTGGGCTTGGGGTCTAAGTAAAAAGGCAAAGGAGAAAGTGCACTGCAGACACAGTGTGACCAGCCGCCGCCTCAGGCTCCTGCTTCCAGCCTTTCTCCATGGCGCATTGTATCCCCTCGAACTGTGAGCCAAAGGTAACTAACCCCTTCCTTCCCTCCTCCCTCCTTCCTTCCCTCCCTCCTTCCTTCTCTTTCTCTTCCCCTGTCTTCTTCTCTTCCTTCCTTCCCTCCCTCCTTCCTTCTCTTTCTCTTCCCCTATCTTCTTCTCTTCCTTCCTTCCCTCCCTCTTTCCTCCTCCCTCTCCCTCACCTCCCTCCCTTTCCCCCTCCCTCTCCCTTCCTTCTCCTTCTTCCCCCTCCCTCCCTCTTTCCCCTTTCTCCCTCCCTCTTCTTTCCTTCCTTCCCTCCCTCCTTCTCCCTCCCTCTCCATTCCTCTTCCCTCTCCCTCCTTCTTTACCCTCTCTCCCCCCTCCCCCTTCCCTCCCTCCTCCCTCCTCCCCATCCTCCTAGCTTTGGACAGGTATTTTGTCACAGCAACAAATACCTAACCCATCACACACTGCCAGATGCTGCAGCTGAGAGCTAGTCTCACGTTCCTCTGGGACACAGGATGGCGAAGTCAGGAAGCACATGAGACAGATCTGTGCACGTATGCATCCTAACACTGTGTCCCCCCCCCCCCCCCCGCCCCAGTTGGTTGGTCCCCTGTGAACTGCACTGCATCACTCACAACAGAGATGGAAATGCCTTCGCTAGATCAGGAGACAGATGTGCGCGCTCGCTCCTGTGTGGGCGGCCCTGGCTGAGATGCCCTGTGCACTGCAGCTGCTGTAACTGCCCATGCCCTGCGTCTCCGGACCTCCCCTCACATGTTCTAGAACACACCTCGGGGGCTTCGCAGGTGCCAAACCGGAGAAGTGTTAACTCAAGGTCTGCCATCTTGTGCTTTAATGATGATCATTTCTGCCACCCCCACCCCACCCCCACTCCATCCCTATACCCACCTTCCACTCCCATCCAACCCCATCCCTATCCCCACCCCCACTCCATCCCTATCCCCACCCCCCACTCCCATCCAACCCCATCCCTATCCCCACCCCCACTCCATCCCTATACCCACCTCCCACTCCCACCCAACCCCATCCCTATCCCCACCCCCACTCCATCCCTATACCCACCTCCCACTCCCATCCAACCCCATCCCTATCCCCACCCCCATTCCCCTCATTTCTGCCACCTCCACCCCCACTCCCACCCACCCCCATCCCACCCCCATCCCCACCCACCACTCCCCACAGGGAGGCAACACTAGTTGGTGTTGCCCGACAGACCTTTTCCTGAGGTACTTAAGTTCATTTACTCCAGAAAGGGAACCCTCAACAGACCAAAGCAATGACCATACCACAGTCCAGCTTGGTGAGCCATGGTTGTCTGGGGTTACTGACAGGACTGTCTGGCTCAGAGGCCACGGACAGAAAGCAGGGAGGACTCAGAAGCAGCAGCATCGCTAAAAAGCCTGCTCCAGCACTGGTGACAATTTGAAAACTCCTGCAGCCTGCAGGCAGCCCCAAAGCTGAGAAACCCGCTCAGATCTATCCAAGGTCTCCTCCTTCACCCAGATATCTAGTCTATGAAGGTGGGGGAGAGGGGAGGGGGGTGAGAATCTTTCCAGTTTCCCGATTTCCTCGGAGCCCCAGTAGCCTTCCCCTCCCTTCTGAAGGGAATGTTCCAATTCAGAGGAAACAACCATAAAGCAGTCTGTTTGGTGATTTGTTTTGAGCTGGGCCTGGCTGACACCATATCCCAGACTTCCACGTTTAAGCCAGGGAACAGAGTGGGTTCTTGACCTCTGTGGAGACAGGCTTGCTCAAAGCTTGGGCAATGTGGGTTTTCCCCTTCTGGTTCCCATCTGCCACTCCTCCAACTGGAAGCCACATCAACACCACCTTGGGCCCTGAACCCAACAGATAACAGTCTCTGGAGGTCTGGTTATCTGTCCTTTAATGGGGTACTGTGACCCCAGTAAGAGGTGGTAGGTCTCTTTAAAAATAAATACCTGGGTGTCAGAAACATAAACATAGTATTTCAGTAACTTTGGGGGTGGGCAGTCTCCCTTTGAAGAATACTGTCTGGCTCTGCACTCTAGCTCAGGAAAAAACCATGGCCTGGACTTGGGGGCAGTGTCTGTCTTATGTCTGATCCTCTATTGAATCCCTCTGGTTGTGTAAACTGCATAGCACACCTGTCTTAGTCAGGGTTTCTACTCCTGCACAAAACATCATGACCAAGAAGCCAGTTGGGGAGGAAAGGGTTTATTCAGCTTACACCTCCACACTGCTGTTCATCACCAAAGGAAGTCAGGACTGGAACTCAAGCAGGTCAGGAAGCAGGAGCTGATGCAGAGGCCATGGAGGGATGTTCCTTACTGACTTGCTTCCCCTGGCTTGCTCAGCTTGCTTTCTTATAGAACCCAAGACCACCAGTCCAGGGATGGCACCACCCACAATGGGCCCTCCCCCCTTGATCACTAACTAAGAAAATGCCTTACATCTGGACCTCATGGAGGCATTTCCTCAAGGGGAGGCAGGCTCCTTTCTCTGTGATAACTTCAGCCAGTGTCAAGTTGACACCCAGAACCAGCCGGTACAGTACCCTTGTTGGCCGCTCCCTATCTTGCCCCAGGAACACCAGGTAACCATTCGCAGAGCCTTCTGCAAACGCCCCATCTGCCACTGGACCTTATTCAGAACAAAAAATTTTCCCACTTTGCTCATGATTTTAAGTTCCACCAAGGGGCGGCATTATCTCAGGCTCCCTTTGGCCTGTCTCCGCCGTTGGGGAAGCCAGTTCAGCCACAGAATCTCTTACTGCCAGCCTTGGCTTCCAGAGGTCAGCTGCCTGCCACAGAGCTGAACCGCTCTGCCGCTGCCGAGCCCCTCACCAGCACAGGAGAAATGCACACACACACACACACACACACACACACCTTCCCTGCAGTCCATTAGCAGCTGGAGGTTCTGACATTTCTTGTTTACTGAGTGAGCCCTGCCTGGCTTTTTCCAAGTGTCCAAGTGTCACCTTAGCAGCGGGAGTGCGTCCTTCCTGGCATCCTCGCTAGGATGTGGAGTCCTGTATCCAGGGTAGATGCTCGTTCGTGGTGAAACTCTTCTGCTCCAACTTCACGCTGCGTTGCTTTCGACCTTAGGACCCTTGTGATCTGGCCCCAGGCACGCTCTTCAGATCTCTGCCAGTCACTACAGCCTCGTCGGAACACCATCTGTTTCGTGAACCTTTCCTGTGGAGCTGCTGGACAAGTCTCTGCTCCCCACAGGCTGGGCACCCATGAGAGATCAAAGTAGCAATTGCTCCAAAGTTCAACTTGTAGACCCTATGAGTTTATCGGGCTCACTTAAGGTCACAGACAAGGGCTACATACAGGAGCATGGCAGTTGAATCGCTGAGAAGTCTTACCCAGGCATGGATGAGCCTTCCACAGTCTATGCTAGCACCACCAAGATCTCAAGGCTATAAACCATTTGGGGAGATTTGCATATAGCTGGGAAGAATGGCCAGAACTTCAGGTGAGGATCTCCTGAGTCTCCCAATCTGTCCAATGAAGGAGCGTCAACAGACCTGACTTAAGGGTTTCTTGAGTGTTGCCACAGCCATTGTACTGGCTGGTTTTGTGTGTCAACTTGACACAAGCTGGAGTTATCACAGAGAAAGGAGCCTCCCTTGAGGAAATGCCTCCATGAGATCCAGCTGTGGGGCATTTTCTCAATTAGTGATCAAGGGCTGAGGGCCCCTTGTGGGTGGGGCCATCCCTGGGTGGGTAGTCCTGGGTTCTATAAGAAAGCAAGCTGAGCAAGCCAGGGGAAGCAAGCCAGTGACATCTCCCCATGGCCTCTGCATCAGCTCCTGCTTCCTGACCTGCTTGAGTTCCAGTCCTGACTTCCTTTGGTGATGAACTGCAACATGGAAGTGTAAGTTCAATAAACCCTTTCCTCCCCAGCTTGCTTCTTGGTCTTGATGTTTGTGCAGGAATAGGAACCCTGACTAAGACAGGTATTCTGATGAAGATGATAATGACCCTCATGCTCGTGGGACAGCATTCTCCAACATCCTCCTTTACTTCCCTTGGTTGCAAACACAACCATACATTGACCCCAGTCAAGGCAGATGTCCATCTTAAGGTAGACTCTTTCTGTTTTGCAAGCCCGAGGCCTCTGTATGGCACCAGCAAGCAAGAGTGCCACCTTTAGCCAGGAATGGGCTACGTCTGCAGAGTGGGAGGGGTGCTGAGGATGTTGGGATGGAGGCTGTCACATGTGCCCACCAAGCCGTCCTCACCCATGCACCAACTGTCAGCACCCCTCTGTCACGCACAGCTCCGACCCGTGATGAGCAGCAGGCTTGCTGGGGTCGAGAGTCCAAGCCTTCTGATTAAGCTCTGGGTCTGGTTCTCTGCCTCTTCTGTCCTGGAGTCGCCAGAGCTGAGAGTCTCTTACTGCACGCAGTCCAGGAAGCCCTGTGGGTTTTACACTTCACTTTCATGGGTGCTGAGTCCACCCCAGCCTGTCCTGATGCATCTCCCACGTCTCTGACTAAGACAAGCTGTTTCTCCTCCTCTACCACGACGAGTTCCAGGAATGGAACTCAGGTCGTCAGGCTTGGTAACAAGCGCCAAAATCTGCTTACCATCTCAGCAGCCCAATTTAGCCTTCTTCATAGCCGTTCTTCCTCCGCCTAACAGCCATCCTGTGGCCATCAGATAAAACCTTTTGGGAAGTATGAACGGGCTTCTAGCTTTCGCCGACCTGGAGGTTAACTGGTGAATTCCAACTTTGTTCTTATCTACCTACCAGATATGGTTGTTTTCATTTTAAATGTATGTTTTGTTGGTGGTGTGGTGGTGGTGAGTTTTGTGGTTTTGTTTTTAGTGGTTGGTTGGTTGGTTGGTTTGCCTGCCTGTCTATCTGTGCACCACTTGAGTGCCTAGTGCCTCAGGAGGCCAGAAGAAAACATCAACTCCCCCGAACTAGAGTTACAAGGGTTGCGCATCACCAAGCGGATGCTAGAAATGGAACCCGAGTCCTCTGAAGAGTAGTCTGTGCTAGTGCTAGTAAGCACTGAGCCATCTTGTCAGCCCCCGCCGTTGTATTTTTTTTTAAATAACTCTATATATATATATAACTGACGTCTTTTTTAGAACCTAGATTTATGGTTACTATAAAAAAAATTCACGCAACTGTTGTCACGCGGGGACGCAGTAGTCAAGGTTGCCTGACTCTGTTCCTGGCCATAACCATTCATATTTGGCTCCACAAAATTAATACCTTTGAGGTAGAAATTGTGTTTTTTGCGAGGCACTGGTAATAAGAAGAAACAGCGCTCAAAGAGTAAGTCACGTATCCAAAACCACACCGTTTTAAATGACCGAGCTGGCTTTCCCTTACCCTGGTCTCTCACACAGTGAAGGTCCAGGCCCCGGGGGGGGGGGGGGGGGGGGTTGGTGGGCATGGCGCATGTGGCCAGCAGAAACAAGAAGTCAAAGTGTGGGGTCATCCCTTTCAACCGCTCTCCATTGGGAGAATTCAGTCATGTGACCTACTGATTGCAAGGGAGGCTGGGAAATGTAGTCTAGCTATGTGTTCTACTGCAATGGTAAGAAAAGTGTCTCCCAGTTTAGGCGGCAGTGATAGACTGTGATAACCCAAAGTCATCTACTTCTTTAGTGTTTGTTCTTGGGCTGGGAGTAGAGTGATGGCCGAAAGTGCAGTGCGGTGATTAAAGATGACATTTTGGGACAATCCACACTGGCCTCGAACTCTCTACGGCCAAGGATGACTTCAAACTACTGATCCTTTTGCCTCCAACCCAAGTGCTAGGATGACAGGCATGTGGCACACGACCAGCTTTGGTGGCTGGAGAGAGTATCCTGGAGAGTTCTGAGGGATTGGCCATCAGCCCCAACCCCAAAACATGACACCCCAGAAGGAAGTCGGGTCCGGATGCCAGATACACCAGGGTACGCTCTTATCCAGCAGAGATGAGAGGCAGATCAGATAGGAGATAGGTCTCTGCAGAGAGACAGTCCCTGGCCAGTCTCTGACCGGTCCTGGAAAGGTGTCTATGAGCCCTTGTTGATAGCAGCCTGCTTCCATCCGGGACTGGGTGAGTCATGGGGGGTGGACCTTGTCGCGCCTAACTGTACGTCGTCCAGAAGAGAACAGGAACACTGAAAGCCCCTGGGGGTCTGGAGTTGGGATGAAGATGGTCCATCATAGTGGACAAAACATGATGTGGCAAGCTAGAGGCAATTCTCTAGGGTGTGTTGCTCTTTGAGTTTTGGTGTCTGTCTGTCTGTCTATCCATCCGTCTGTTCGTCCATCCATGTTTGCTTGATACACATAGCCCAGGCTAGCTTCATATTCTCTCTCTAACAAAACAGAACCTTGAACTCCGTATTCTCCTGCCTCCACCACCCAATGCTGGTGTTACAGGCATGCACTGCCACGCCTTGTGGTTCTCTTCATTTAATAACATTTCCGAGCCTTATTTCAAAATCTCACCATTGCAAAGTAATATTATTTTATAGGAACCCAGGTATAAGTTCAAGTGTCCACCCGGAAGATGGGAATTCTGGCCTCTTTCCAAGCTGAGGCACCAAGATACAGGGATAGGTAACAAGGGGGACTTCCCACTGCATGAGCCTGGCTTAGGAATTACACAACAGGATGAGTAGATGGCACCCACCATGTAGTCATGGCTTAGAAAATGTAACTATTTCCTCAAACCCCTGATCCTCAGGTCACAAACCCACGCCACATGACATCATCACCCACCCACAACACATGACATCATCACCTACCCATACCATATGACATCATAACTTACCCACAACACATGACATCATCACCTACCCACAACACATGACATGGTAACCCACACCACATGACATCATCTACCCACAACATATGACATCATCACCCACACCATATGACATTATTACCCACAACACATGATGTCATCACCTACCCATACCACATGACATCATGGAAGCTTTGGGGCTTCCATTCATCAGCAGGTTCTGCCCAGCCCATGCCTCCTACGGAGAGATAACCAAGAGCTCTGATTGGTGGAAACTTCCAATAACTGAAGCCAGAGTCTGGCTGTCAATCTGTTCTCAGATTATCTGTCCTTCTGCCATCCCAGGGGTGGGATGAAACACTTGCCCTCCCCAGTGGTGCCAGCTCAGCCCCTGATGGCAGCAGCTGAAGACAATGGGCCAAGGCAGACTGGTTACCAGCGTCCTTCAGAGCCTGCATGGTCAGGAGCCTGTTTTCTATACAGGAACTGATCCAGGATGTCTGAGGGTCGGAGCTGAGGAGGTTTGCATCTAAGGCAGTGGGTTCCCACTCTCCCCGCAGGCAATGGGATAGCAAGGGTGTTGGTTAGACCCTGACACTCGATCGGTGTGCTCCGGGCTGAGGAACTAACTCTCCTGAACTCTGCTCTCCTGTTATAAAATGGGAACAGAAATAACCCAGCTGACCCTGAAGGGTCAATGAGAGCAAATGGGATCGGCGACAGGCATGCGGGGCACACACCTGGTCCAGAGGGACGGTACCTGCCACTGATGCGCAGGGCTCTGGGGCTCAGCCAGTTCCCTCCTTCCTGCACTCTGTGATGATGGGTAAGTTTCTGTAATAAACAGAAAAGGCCAGCTCCTTCTCAAGTGAGGTACCTGGCCAAACTGCTCATCACCCGGCCCTGGCCTCCAATCACAATAGACCTCATAAGCCGCTACCTGGGGCAGGTCCCCGCCCCTCACAGGGGACTGCCACCTCAGCTGCAGGCTGCTTCCTCCTCACTCCGCCCCTCCTTCCTTCCTCCTCCTCCTCCTCCTTCTCCTCCTCCTCCTCCTCCTCCTCCTCCTCCTTCTTCTTCTTCTTCTTTTCAAGACAGAGTTTCTCTGTGTAGCCCTGGCTGTCCTGGAACTCACTCTGTAGACCAGGCTGGCCTCGAACTCAGAAATCTGCCTGCCTCTGCCTCCCAAGTGCTGGGATTAAAGGCACACCTGTCTCCTAGCCTTTCTTCTTTCCCCAGACACAGCCCACCGATGCTCCTGATCCTGCTCCCTTCTCTGGCTCCTCCTTCACCATCGGACATCCTGGACCAAGGCCGGCCCTGCTCAGCCTTAGCCTTTCTGTTCAGCCTTTAGAGACATCAGCTGTCTGCCCGGCTTTTGTTGTTGCTGCTGCTGCTCTTGTTCATTTGTTTGCTTGTTTGTTTGTTTGTTTGAGACAGGGCTTCCCTGTGCTACCCTGTAGCAAAAATTAAAAGAAACACCATCATTTCAAAGCTGCAATGAAAAAAAATAGTTCCAAAGAGGGGAGGACTGAACCAGAGACACACAGCTAGTTGGTGGTGTGACATCATCACCCAGATGTTCCCCTGCCTAGGATCTACTCCAAAGATCTGAAGTTAGAGCCAGCAAGGGTAAGGGGCACTTACTACCAGCCCTGATGACCTGAGTTTGATCCCTAGAGCCTACACAGTGGAAGAAACAACTCCCTCAGACTGTCCTCTGACCTCCACACATGCTTGTGAAAACACACACACACAATTAAAAATAAAACAAACATATATATATATATATATATATATATACATATATACATACATATGTGGAATGTGTATGTGGAATATACACACACAAATGAAGAAGAAGAAGAAGAAGAAGAAGAAGAAGAAGAAGAAGAAGAAGAAGAAGAAGAAGAAGAAGAAGAAGAAGAAGAGAGGAAGTGAGGAGTGAGGGCTGGAGACATGGCTCCGAGGCTGACCCTGGTTCAATTTCCAGCATCCACATGGCAGGTCACAAGTGTCTGTAATTCCAGTTCCAGAGGATCTGACATCTTCACATAGACACACAGGCAGGCAAAACATCAATGCATGCACAAATATGTAAACCTTAAGAAGTGAGGAGCGGCGGGAGATCTTTAGGTCAGACACTTGTACTGGATATCTTGCCACTTCCTGTGACCAAACTCCAGACAAAAGCGACTTGAAGGAGGAAGGGCTCATTTTGCCTCATAGGTGGAAGGGAGATGGTTCGTATGGAGGGAAAAGCGTGGCGGCATGTGGCAAGCTACACGCAGCACAGGCAGTGACAGAAGCCTGCGGCTGAGACTCCCTGCCTTCGCATACCTTGGCTGACAGGAAGCAGAGTGAACAGAGTGGGCCACGCTATCCTACCTCAAGGCCCTCCCTCAGGGACCTACCTGCTCCAGAGTCTCCACCTTCTAAAACTTTTGGTTTTGGTGATGGTGGTGACTGGTTTGTTTTGTTTTGTTTTGTTTGTTTGCTTACTTGCTTGCTTGCTTGTGTTTTGTGAGCTTGGAACTGCCTGTTGGGGCTTGATTTGTTTATTTGATTGATTGATTGATTGATTGATTGATTGATTGATTGAAGGATGGCTAGATGGATGGATTGATTTGAGACACAGTCTCACCATGCAGCCCTGGTTGTCCTGAAACTTGACATATAGACCAGGCTGGACTTGAACTCAGAGATCCACCTGCCTCTGCCTCCAGAATGTGGGATTAAATGTCACTAGACCTCCCTTTAAAGGTCACTTTGCTCCTAATGGTTGTACAACCTTTCAAAATAGCACTACCATCTGGGAAGCAGTGTTCAAACACAGGCACTTGTGGGTGGGGCTATTCCACACTGAAACCATGACAACACTTGAAGGAGATAGTGGGGCCTTGTTGTGGATAGCCCTGGGCTTGTATTTTGATGCTAATTCCACTCCTTGAGGGGTTGCAGATGAGGAGTTGCAGATGAGGAGTTGCCTTGTGAACCTTCTCCCCCACCTTAACTTTCCAAATAAAGGCTTGAGCCAATGATTGGGCAGGAGGAAGGGGGAGGAGCTGAGAGTTTGGGGGAGGAGAAAAGGATCGCTGGGATGGGGAGGAACTATGGAGGGTTGAAGGAAAAGGGGAGGAGCTACGGAGGATCAATGGAGAGGCTGCAGAGAGAGAAGCTGGTGGCCTGGAGAAAACGCAAGTTCTATGGGATAATATAGATGGGAATAGAGTAGTGTAGTGGGAGATCTGCCCAATCTAGGCTTATAGCTTGTGTTGTTACTGACTGAGTTGATATTTCTTTTACCGGGTAATTGGGTTGGAAAAATATAGCAACAGGGCCTTGACCTCTTCCTCGCGCCTTTGCCCCCCCAGCCGGGATGAGTGGTCTTTGCTCCTCTTTACACCGTATATACACCATGGTGCTTACCTCCTCCATGCCAGAACACCACAGAACCAATCCACCATGGCCAGACGCCTCCCAAGCTGCAAGCCATAATACTCGAACTTAGCTAACTATCCCCGGGATCCATTACAGTCATCCAAAGCTGACTGACACACGGTGTACAATAATGACCTCATTCAACCGTAATTACCCCCTCTTAAAGGCGGTCTCCAGATATAACCACATTGAACAACAGAGCTTCAACATATGGGGTCTGGGGAGCCAACCTTTCGGTGTGTAACAGATGGGTAAACATACTCCCCCCACTTGAGATCTCTGCCAAATGAGACAGCAGAAGGTGGCGGGACACACTTCTATCCCAGGGAGACAAGAGTTGGCAGTGGGCGTTCAACCTGCCTGGGCCATTAAAGGGGATCAGCATATCCTCCTGTAAAGTGATCGAGACAGTGCTTGGATTAGGTGAACTCTCACCAGATCTGGTTCCTTGTGTGGATCGACGGACACACCATCTGTGTGGTGGTGTCACAGGTCTCCATACATGTCACACTTATTAAAGGGTACATTGCATATATTGAATGTCATTGTTCCTTAGCTAAGCTGCTTTATAACTAGATAGGCGACTGAAAAGTAAACTCATTTATAGAAATCAAAGCCCCCTAGATTGAATCCCTAAACAGCAAAAGGACACGAGGGACTCAGTTGGAAAGGTGACTGTTGTGCCAGCATGAAGACATGAGTTTAGGTCCCAGCATCCACACAAAGGCTGGGTGTGGCTGCAGGTGACTGCAACCTCAGTTACATCCTGCTGGCAGAAGGATGGAGATAGAGGGACCCTGGGACTCACTGGCTACTCTAACCAATGAGCTCTAGGTTCAGCGGGAAACCCTGTCTCAAAAATGGAAAGTAAAGCTGGGAGTGGTGGTGCATGCCTTTAACTCTAGCACTTGGAAGACAGAGGCAAGTGGATCTCTGTGAATCCCAGGAAAGCCAAGGCTACATAGTAAGGCTCTGTCAAAGGAAGGAAGGAAGGAAGGAAAGAGAAAGAAGATAGATAGATAGATACATACATACATACATACATACATATGTACATACATACTTACATACATACATAGATTCATAGATACATATATACATACATAATACATACATACATACATACATACATGATACATACAAGAATAGATGGATAGATAGGTAGATTCATAGATACATACATAGATAGACAGCTAGATTCATAGATGCATAGATACATACATAGACAGATAGATAGATAGATAGATAGATAGATAGACGGATGGATGGACGGACGCGGACAGATAGATAGATAGATAGATAAAATAACTGAGGAAAACCAGTAACCTCTGGCTTTCACTTGCAGGCTTACACACATAAATACATTTACACACATGCATACATACACATACAGAGAGAGAGAGAGAGAGAGAGGTGAAGGAAGACATGGATGGGAAGCTGATGAAGTATGTATACCATGTGCATGTTTAGTTAATACTCGAGGACCAGTGCCATGTCTCAGTTTGAACAAATGTCTTCTGCTTACATGAGGCACTGCTATGAAAGGAGGTCAGGTGGCGGACGTCTACTCTAGCTTTGTTGTAACTTTACTGAGATTTTATAATTACTCCACCAAAACAAACAAAAGAAAATCAATCCCCAGTCCCCATAGCTCCCTCTGCCTATGAGAGAGGAGGGATTCCTGGAGTCTGCCCCTTTGCCTTCTGTTTCCTCCAAGGATCCCTGGGCTCCTTCTGAAGATCACATTTCAGGCCAAAGTAGTCCCAGTTGATATAATTCCAGTTAAACAGGAGATCAGGCTGAGGTGAAAACCACGAACTCCCTAGGTGTTTGCAGGCTGTGGTCTGCTTCCTGTGCCACGTGTGCTCGGTATTGCCGGATGCCGCCCACCACACACGGTTACGGGGACACGTGAGATGTGCCTGGTCCAGGTTGAGACATGCTGCGGAGGTACAAACAGGACAAACACCTGAATGTGAAACTACTGCATTGATCGTTTTTCACTCCGGTCACACACTGAAACCTTATCGTCTCCCACCCGTCAGATTAAATATATTGCTGAAATTAATTTCACCTGGTTTGGGTTTTTCCCTCCTCGTTTTTAAATGCAGCAGTTGCTAGAACATCCTTAATTGTCAGCTATGCCGCTTAGCATTTCCTGGCTACTCACAGCGCTGGCCCAGAGGGAAGGAGGCTTGTAAAAGCCCGTGGAGCCTCCTACCAAGACACTTACGAGGTAGGATGGACAGAGCTCATGCCTAAATTGGGGGCAGAAGTTCAGGAAGCCCGTGTTTCACCAAGGCCCAGATCTGTGAAGTCTGAGGCAAGTGTGGGTAACAGAAAAGGGGGGATTTACCCAAGCTGCTTCATGCCAACCTAATCTTTTTACATGCCAAGCAGGGAGGCCACCTAAACGATTGCAGAAGTCAACCAAAGAAGTCTCTGAAAAGACCCTGGGATCCCAAGTCTGCCACCAGCATCCTAGCATGGATGCTGCCCTGCTGGGGTCACCCAATAGAACCACCTCAACCTGGACCCACCCCAGAACAGCAAGCGCCAGGCACCAGGATTGTCCATCAGGGCCATGTAGCTTCTATCTGGGGGATTCTCAAATGGAAAGCCATAGTGACTCCAGAAAGACTCTCCCCAGCAGGGCTCTCATGGGATGTGTGTCTGTAATCCCGTAGACACCAGGGAAAAGAAGGAAGGTCGTGTAAATTTGAGACTTGCCTAGACTACAGTGCAAGTTTGGAGCCAGCCTGGACTACAAAGCAAGTTTGAGGCCAGATAAGACACACTAGCAAACAAGACCCCATCACAGAAAACAGGGGATGGGTAGAGGGCTCAGCAGTTAAAACATTTGGCCCATAAGAAAGAGGTCTGTAGTTCAGACCCCAGAACCCATATAAATGCCATAGGAATGTGTATGTGATGGCCCACCTGTAATTCTAGTGAAGACAGGAGATCCTTGGAGCGAGCCTGCTATCTAGCAACCCTGCCTTAAAGAACAAAGTGAAGCCGGGTAGTGGTGGCGCACACCTTTAATCTCAGCACTTGGGAGGCAGAGGCAGGCAGATTTCTGAGTTTGAAGCCAGCCTGGTCTACAAAGTGAGTTCCAGGACAGCCAGGACTATACAGAGAAACCCTGTCTTGAAAACAAAACAAAACAAAAACAAAGTGAAAGGCATCATAGAAGGCCACCTCAACTTAGGCCTTGTCACAAACTCACACAAGTGCACATGTGCCCACATATAAATGAAGGTGCACACACACACACACACAGATAGACAGGGACAGAGAGACAAGACAGAGAAGGCAGCCTAGAAAGAAAGAAAAGTATATAAAAGACAACAAAAATAAACAAATTAATAAAATAGGTTCTCCTGTCTCTCTCATCGCTCTTGCCTCTTTGCACTCTCTCCTCTCTGCCCCTCTTGGGCTCTCCTCCCCTACCCCCTCTCTCCATGTGGTCATGGCCGACCTCCACTCCTCCACTTCTCTTTCTTCTCTTCTCTTCTCTTCTCTCCTCTCCTCTCCCCCTCTCCCTCTCCCCCCCTCTCTCTGCCTCTTCTACCCCATTAACTCCCATCCTCTGCCCTGAATAAACTCTATTCTATACCAATAATAATAATAATAATAAATAAATAAATAAAAACGTTCTCCTTTCTCATTCAAAGTCTCAAGAGGAAGAGAGACTAGTCCCAGGGATATTTTTTGATTGGTCCTTGTTACGTCAGGTGCCTATGCCTGGGCCAATCACTATGGCTGTTTAGGTCACTTGTGGTGGTTTGACTATGCTTGGACCATAGGAAGTGGCACTATTAGGAGGTGTGACCCTATTGGAGGAGGTGTGGCCTTGTTGGAGGAAGTGTGTCACTGTGGAGGCGGGGCTTTGAGGTCTGACCAGTGAGATCCAGGGCCTCCTCCTGGCTTCCTAGAGAAGACAGTCTGCTTCTGATGCCTGTGGATCCAGATGTAGAACTCTGGGCTCCCCCAGCACTATGTCTGCCTGCCATGATGATAATGGACTGAACCCCTGAAACTGTAAGCCAGCCCCACTTAAATGTTTGCCTTGGTCATGGTGTCCTTGGTTACAGGATCCCCACAGGGAGAAGAGCATTACCAGGGAGAAGCAGGAAGCCAAGCCAAAGCTGTGGGCCACCCTGCACCTCCTAGGAACCTCGCTTCCTCAACACCCCCTGCAGCTTGGGCTGCACACTGTGGACCTGCACTTTGAGGGGCTTTCTGACAGGGCCAAGGGCGGAATCCCAGAGGGAGGTCCTGTGACCTTCCTAGATGCCTTTCTCTTGTCCCAATCCGACCTAAGCAAGCAGGAGGAAACTCTCCGAGCTTGGAACGTCGGCAGCCAAGCTGACCCCTGCCCCGCTGAAATGAGGTGGTTTCCCCTCAGGGTGTCCATCCTAAAGGACTGTTCAATACCAGGTTCTCGCAGTACCTGAACAGTCAGGTGACCTGCCCTCAGAAGGCCGTCTATGTATAGGAAGAAAAGAGGAGCCCAAGGAAGGATTAGGGAAGCTAAGCTGTGCCAAAAGGTTCTCCCTCCACTGCTCTAGGACTTCTATGTGGTGCCCCGAGAGCAGACACCTCCTCTGGGTCCTGCAGACTGGGACTGGAGAGGAGTTGCCCCAGGTCAGGAAGGAAGGGATCTAGTAGGCTTGTGTACTTCCTGTCTGGAGGATACTCTGGGAAGATCAGTTCACAGCAAGTTCCTCTAGAATCCACTCCAGATGCCAGCGTAGCATCATTTCAGTGGTTCCTATTATGGTCCAGTCTCTTCCTGTCTGTCCTTCCCCGCTCCTATTCTTTTGGCTGACAACACCTGCCCTTAACCCCTCTCCTGGTGTCCCCGTGAGAAAATCAGAGTTGATCAGACAGAGACACGGCTCCACGTGGCCACCCTCACTAGCTTCAAGAGGTCACCTGGATTTTCACAGACCTTGACTCAGACCAATGGGAGGTCCCCAACTTTGGAGCAGAAAAGAAGTCCTGGCCTAGCTGGTGTAGTAAAACGGAGCTGGCAGATTTTACTGAAGGTATTTTCCTATAGGATTGAGCATAGAGGTTATGAGAAAGAGAGGCGTTCATATAGACAGGCACACCTGGGTGGGGGTACGTGCTTCAAATGGGTGAGGACAGGACAGTACGACACACCCAATTGTGAGTATGGACTCCTCAGGGGAGAAGACAGATTAATTGACTTAGCATTAGCCACCTATGCCATTCTGGCGCCGCCTCTCGGGTTACATCTCAAACAGTTGTTAAGAGGCCCCGTCCTTCCACGCTCTCTTTCATAGGAGCAGAGGTTCTGGCGATGCCTTGGGTGGAGTTACTATCTGATAAAGTCAAACTGTGAGCCACTAGGATTGCACTGGGAGTCCTCGCCTGAGCCCCCAGGGAAACCCAACACAAAGCAATTTCCCTTCACTCACTAATTGCTTTTGCAAGCCTGGCTCTCCCTCCCACTGCCCCCACCCCCCCTTCTCCTTTCTCCACCTCCCAAGGACAAGGACACAGAGATATAGCCCCCGTGGGCCTAGCTTGTCTCTCTCAAAAACTCATTTCTGAAATGTAATCCCGGAGGTGACAGTTGGCCGGGACCAGCACTGCCCCCAGGAGAGCCATGGCTCCAAGCAGCTGCCGAGGACCTTGGAATTCAGTCCTGGCCTAACAGGCTCTGAGACTGTCTGTTGAGTGACCCTCACACCCACCCACACCCTCTCCTCCCTCCCCTCCCTCTCTCAACCACCTCTTTGCTAAGTTTTCTCTCCCTCCTCTCATTCCCCAAGTGCTGTAACATACTTAGTTGTCTGGTTCCCAAAATGCCAGCCTCCTGAACATCTTCCAGACACCATGGGCAAAGCCAGGGCCAGTGGGCGGAGTCCATTCAAAACTGGAGCCAGTGTGGGACCCTCACCTGCCTCTCCTCACTGTGGAAACTGCAGAGGCCTCATATCTGAGTTCTAGCTTGCAACCTGGGTCTGGCTTTAAAGTCGCTGCATTGGGCAGAGCGTAGTCCCTCAAGGCTGCCATGCAATGTCTGTTTAAGCCTGAGGTGGACGGGTGACGGGTTAACTACATAAGTGTGTTCTCCTGACCTACCTACTCATTTGTCTTCGGGTACAATTTCTCCTTGGTTCTCCCTCCATCTCTTCCACCCCTGCGCATATCAGAAAAGCAGGTCCCACTGGGTCTGTGGAAGCCTCACTTCCTCTCTCTGTCCTGATGTGTGGGCCACATGTTGGCTGACTGGAGAGGTTTCTGCACTGCATCCAAGGCATGTGGGAACCAACCGTCCCTCTTAGAGCTGGGTGCACTTACTAAAGGCACAGCGTTTCTGCCCCAGGTCCTGTCTCTCACAATAGCATTCACGGTCACAGAAAACAAGGCGGGTCACCATGTGAGGGTAGCATCATGGAGGTGGGGCTGCTTCAGAGCACGGGAGCCACTGAGGGTCCCACGCACCCTCACAGATGAGGAGCTTTGGCCCGGAGGCTCCCACTCTGACCACCTGGTAGTCTGTCCTACCCATGCCCACCTCCTGAGGTAAATAAAAGGACAGGTCTGCCTCTCTCTCTCTCTCTCTCTCTCTCTCTCTCTCTCTCTCTCTCTCTCTCTCTCTTTCCTCTTCCCCTTCCCCTTCCCCTTCCCCTCCCCCCTCTTTTCCCCTCTCCCTTCTTCCATCCCCTTTCCCTCTTCCTCCCCTTCCCTCCTCCTCCCCTCCCCCCTTCCCCTTCCCCCTCCCCTCCCTCTCTCCCCTGTTTTTATTTTGTTTTGAGAAAGGGTTTCCCTGTGCAGTCCTGGCTATCCTAGACCAGGCTGGCCTCGAACTCCCAGAGATCCTCCCGCCTCTGCCTCCTGAGTGCTGAGATTCAAGGTGTGCGCCACCACCACCCAGAGACAGACTTCTTTCAAGCTTTCTTTTAGTGTGTGTGAAGGGAGAAGGGCATGCACACCACGGAGCACATCTGGAGGTCAAGGGACAACTCTGAGGGCTCAGTCCTCTTCTTCCACCTTTACTTAGGATCCAGAGATGGAGCTCGGAGCCCCAGGCTTGTGCATCAAGCACCTCCCCCCCTCCCAGCCACATCACCTGCCCCAAGAGCAAGTATTCCAAAGCCCCAGGTCCCAACAGGAAGCATCCCTTGACAGTCACTTCCTGTGTGCTTGAAATCATCCTGGCAGTGATAGTGCCACCTTTTAATCCAGGCACTCAGGAGGCAGAAGCAGGTGGATTCCTCAGTTCGAGGCCAGCCTGGTCTACAGAGTGAGTTCCAGGACAGCCAGGGCTATACAGAGAAAACCTGTCTGGAAAAAACAAAAAAAACAAAAAAACAAAAATAAAGGAAGAGCGGGAAGGAGAGAGAGAGAGAGAAGGGGAGGGGAGGAGAGAAGGGAAAGAGAGACAGAAAGAGGGAGGGGAAGGAAAGAGAGGAGAGGAAGAGAAATGGAAAGAAAGAATGAAAGAGAGAAAGAGAAGAGAAGGGGAGGGGAGGAGAGGGAAAAGAGGAGAGAGAGAAAGAAAGAAAGAAAGAAAGAAAGAAAGAAAGAAAGAAAGAAAGAAAGAAAGAAAGAGAGAGAGAGAGAGAGAGAGAGAGGATGAAAGAGAGAGAGAGATTGTACTGGATCGTTTCATGTGTCAACTTGACACAGGCTGGAGTTATCACAGAGAAAGGAGCTTCAGTTGGGGAAGTGCCTCCATGAGATCCAGCTGTGGGGCATTTTCACAATTAGTGATCAAGTGGTGAGGGTCCCTTGTGGGTGGTGCCACCTTTGGGCTGGTGCTCTTGGGTTCTATAAGAGAACAAGCTGAGCAAGCCAGGGGAAGCAAGCCAGTAAGGAACATCCCTCCATGGCCTCTGCATCAGTTCCTGCTTCCTGACCTGCTTGAGTTCCAGTCCTGACTTCCTTTAGTGATGAACTGCAACATGGAAGTGTAAGCTCAATAAACCCTTTCCTCCCCAACTTGCTTCTTGGTCATGATGTTTGTGCAGGAATAGAAACCCTGACTGAGACAGGGAGAGAAGATCTCCAGAGCCAGGTCAGATTGCTAAGCAGCCAGCAGTGGGGGACAGGCACCCCAAATACGGAACACAAGTGAGCAACCTCACTTTCTTGTAATGGACACAAGGGTCCCACTAAACATACCTCATAGCAGCTTCTCCAGTCTCAGCCCAGACTGGAAGCCCCTCTGTCACCCAGCCCCTGGGATAAGCCTGTTAGCTCTTCAGTCCTTAGTGCCCAGCTGAGGCGTCACCTTCTCCAGGAAGCCTTCCTGGCCTCCCTCCCTCATCATCAAAGCTAAGCCTAATAGACTTAGCTAGAGCTTGCTTCAGCCAACACCTTGTTTCAGGCGACACCAGGGTCTCCACATACGTGTGCACAGACATGTATGTGCATGAGTGTGTGTATGGGAGTGCACATATGGGGTGCTTGTGCATGTGGAAGTCAACATCAGGTACCTCCCTCAACCACGCTCTGACTTATTTTTGAGAAAAGGTCTCTCACTGAGTCTGAGTTCACAGACAGCCAGACTGGCTGACAGTAATCCTGCTGTCTCTGTCTCCCCAGCACGGGGACTTCGCGCATGAACCACCATGCATGGATTTCCACATGCATGCTGGGGTGCTGGGATCAGGATGGCAGTCCTTGTGCTTTGGTGACACAGATGTCACTGACTGGGTCCTTGACCTCCCTAGCCTGCGCTGGGCTACTCCAGGGTGAGTCCGGGATGGTGAGCAGGAGCTGAGCTCTGTTCCTTTCCAGGTTCTTCGTGTGTAGTATGTGTGGTTTAGAAGTGGGAGAACTTGGTGGGTGTTTGCATATAGGGGAAGGGCTGCCAGCCAACTGAGGGGCAAACGTGAAGTTCCAGCTTTGGGAGCAGAGGGTGTGTGTGTGAGGGGGATGCGTGCGCTTGCATGTGCGTGTGAGAGCATGTGTGTGTATGTGTGTGCGTGCATGTGTGTATGTGTGTGTGTGCGCATGTGAGTGTGTGTGTGAGAGTGTGTGTGTGTGTATGTATGTGTGATTGTGTGTGTTTGTGTGAGTGTAGTGAGTGTATGAGGTGTATGTGTGAGTATAGTATGTGTGCATGTTTGTGTTTGTATGTGTGGTGTGTATGTATGCAATGTTTGTGTAGTGTGTGTGTGTGGTGTGGGGGGTGGCTTGTGTGTATGGTGTGTGTGTGTGATATATGTGTAGTATGTATGTGTATGTATGTGGTATGTGTTTATGTATTTGTGGTATGTGGTGTGTGTGTGGTGTATGTGGTGTGTGTAGTGTGTGTACTGTGTATGTGTGGTTTGTGTCTATGAGGTATGTGTGTGTGGTATGTGTGTGTGGAGCATGTATGGTGTAGTATGTGTGTCTGTGTGGGGCAGTTGGTATGTGGTGTGAGTCTGTGTGTGTCTGTATCTCTACATGTCTGTGTGTGGTGTGAGTCTGTGTGGTGTGTGTGTGTGTGTGTGTGTGGTATGGTGTGTGTGGTGTCTGTGTGTGGGTGTGTGTAGTGTGTATGGTGTGAGTCTGTGTGTATGGTGTGTACCTGCACTGCTGGGTACCAATGCTATTCAGTCCTTTCCACCACACCGCACAGGTACAAACTCCCTACCCATCTGTTTGCAATTTCCTGACAAGCCTGACGTCCTGTCCAATGGGCAAATCATGCCCCTCAGCATGTGCTCTGGCGTGGGGACCGTGCACGCCAAGCTCTGTGCTTGTCGGTAATTGAGCCTGATCATGGCGACAGACCAAATCATCTCTAAGCCTGGGTGGATGCCGTGGAAATAAGGAGGCCAGGCTTGGAGGGACCCCTGCCTCTCCCCACAAATCTTAAATGAAGATGTTAGAAGACAGCCGGTGCTTGCAGCCCGGTCATGGACGCCAGAGCCGCCACACTGCCCTCATGTGTGGGTCAGCCCAATCAGCAACAAGCAGCAGAACTGCCCAGCCACTCCGCTGTCCCCGGCATTGCCTGGACGGGAGGAATAGGAAGTTGAGACGGAAAGCCATTCGGGCGCATCTTGCCGCTCACAGCATGCACAGATCCCAGACTGGACCCCTTTCCTGACCCTCGTGTGCAGGGAGACCAGCACCCCCTTCTTGGACAGTCCCCTGTCTCACGTCACCCGTTTTAACACCTTCTCCTCTTTGACCACATGTCCTGCCTTGCTAGCTCACAAGCCCTTTGCTGCAGGGACTGTGTCCCCAATTACCTGTGTACTCAGTATCTGGCAATCAGAGCACGACGGGTAAATTGATCTATACACAGGTGAAGTGAGATACAGGCAGGAGACAGCTACTGCTGAGGAACTGCAGCGCCCGTCTGAGCCCTCCTCGTGTATTCACCCAGCATCCCGTAGCTAAGTAATTACTGCTAAGTCTGTGACAAAAAGAAGAGGAAGAAATAGACAGTCCTGGTGGCTCACTGACTCATAGCGATATTTCCAGTCTTCAGATAACCAAGGCAGAAGGTTTAAGGCCAATCTGGGTTAAATTAGACCCTGTCTCAAAAGGAAGAGCTGGGGAAATGGCTCAGAAGGTAAGAGTACTTGCAGGAGGACATGAGTTCAAGTCCCCCAGCACCCCACATAAAATTCCAGGTGTGCCTGGGTAGCCCCAACACTGAGGAGTGGAGACATGAGGGTCCCAGGAGCTTCCTGGCCACCCAGCTTAGAGGAAGTGATAAGCACAGGCCTCGGCAAGAGGCTCTGCCTCAGGTCCGTAAGGTAGGAAGCAGTGGAGACTCCTGGCGCCCAGCTCTGGCCTCCACATGTGTGCCCATGCAAACACACTAACACCTCATGTGCACACGTGAAGGGAAACAGTGAGAGGAGAGGACGGTGGAGGAAGAGGAAGAAGAGTACCCAGGGCCCTGCAGCCTCAACTCCTAACTTCTCTGGCTTGTGGTCCCCAGAGGGGACGGCAGGTACCCTCTGAGCCTTGGTTTGCTTATCCTTAGAGTGGGCATGGGGCCAGGGAGACGGTTTATCATTGAGAGCATTTGCTGCTCAACCGTGGAGACGGGCATTTGGGCCGGGCCCTCCTGTAACAACACGGGTGTCATGCATTCACCCACAACCCTCCCTTCAAGTGGGGCAGAAACGAGAGGACCCCTGGGGCCTTGCTGCTTGCCGCCAAAATAACGTGAATTTCAAGTTTTGGGAGAGACCCTGCCTCAAAGGAGGTCGCCAGCCCTCTTCCAACCTCCACACAAGCACAGGCATGCAGACTCTCACACCGACATGGACAGACACAAATGCGGGGACAGCCACACTTCACATGTTACCGTACATGTGCCGTACAGGCATCCTCTGACTGACTCCCCCACCTATGTCTAAAGGGACCTGACACTACTTAGCTTCCAAATTCAGATGACAGCAGGCTCCTGCAGGGCTAGGTGACCAGAGGCTACCTTCTGGCTCTCTGGGCCTGGGGAACCTGTGTATCCATGACTTGCTTCCCTGGAACTCCCTGCACCAGTGGTTTCCTCCAGGTTGGAGACTGTGTCTTTCAGATGCTGTTCCCAGAAGGCATCAGTTATTAAATGAAAATCTCAACGTCAAGTGTGTAGCTCCCTCCCTACAAGTATTTGTCGGGGAGGCCCCCCAAATACAACAACCACACAAGCTACTGCCAATGTTCTCGATTGACTACCATAACTGAATAGAAAGATCCTATTGCTGGAGACATCACACATTGAGGTCGCAGGACATAAAATAAATTGAACCACGGGCACTGGAGAGATGGCTCAGAGGCTTTTGGAGATGACATGGGTTCAGTTCCCAGCACCCACATCAGGTGGCTCCCAACCTCATCTCCAGAGGGATCCAACGCCCTCTTCTGGACTCTGTGGGCATGGGCACACATACTGCACACAAGCATACAGATACACCCATGCACACACAATTAAAACTATAAACCCAGAACTAACCAGGAAACTTCCTCCCTGCCGCCTAGCAGGCATGTTGGGGAAATAAATAGTTTTACCCAGCCCTGGCCTCTGAATACTACAATACCAACCTGCCAGGCACGACAGGCCCCACGGATGCAGTCATATGGCCACTAGGGTGTCACCAACTACTTCTGCCACTTGCTGAGCAGGCGTGGATCTGAGGCCCGCCTGCCCCGCAAAAAGGAATTTGCTCCTGGTGCTGTAAACCTGCTCAAAAGCCCCATGACCTAGGAGGTCACATCAGAGTCTGTCAGGTACTCCACCGGAAAAGGACTATCCAGATCACTTCCATCCCCTCCCCAAAGCACAGGGAACGTCTCTCCGGAAAACTAAGACCGTGGAGCCGGGGTATGGGGACGAGTGCTGTGGAATGCTGTCTTCTGGACGTGGCAGGGCCATTGCACTCATGAAGCCATGGCAGCTGTGGTCACCTGCCTGAGACCTGCACGGGATGAAGCCAGTCGGAATTCCAGCGCAGTGGAGGGGCTTATAAGAGCTATCTTAGCTGAGGAGCTGTCTTAGTCAGGGTTCCTATTCCTGCACAAACACCATGACCAAGAAGCAAGTTGGGGAGGAAAGGGTTTATTCAGCTTACACTTCCACATTGCTGTTCATCGCTAAAGGAAGTCAGGACTGGAACTCAAGCAGGTCAGGACACAGGAGCTGATGCAGAGGCCATGGAGGGATGTTCCTTACTGGCTTGCTTCTCCTGGCTTGCTCAGCCTGCTCTTTTATAGAACCCAAGACTACCAGCCCAGGGATGGCACCACCCACAAGGGACCTTCCCACCAATTGAGAAAATGCCCCACAGCTGGATCTCATGGAGGCATTTCCCCAACTGAAGCTCCTTTTTTTGTGATAACTCCAGCCTGTGTCACGTTGACACACAAAACCAGCCAATACAGGAGCTTTGGGTAACTGATGGCTTCTGGGAAAGGAAAATCCATTTTCTTCAGATGTGTGGCCTCTGGTAAATTATCTATGGTCTACTAGAGGCTGCTACACCCATGTGCATACGGGCAGGATAAGCTGGATTTTATTATTGTTGTTTTAACAAATTTTTATTTATTTTATGTATGTGAGTACACTGTCGCTGTCTTCAGACACACCAGAAGAGGGCATCTGATCCCATTGCAGATGGTTGTGAGCCACCATGTGGTTGCTGGGAATTGAACTCAGGACCTCTGGAAGAGCAGCCTGTGCTCTTAAGCTCTGAGCCATCTCTCCAGCCTGACTATTTTATTTTTAATAAAGGAAAGTGGGAGGAAGGTGTGTCTGGTGGGTCTGAGTGGAGCAAGATGGAGAAGGGAAGTAAATACGATAAAAACACGGTATGAACTTGTCAAGAAGCGGATTTGAACTTTAAAGACTATGCCCGTGGTTAGTTTTGTAACACAGGTTGCCCATTAGCGCAATAGCAGCATGGCCGTTACAGTGTAACCAAATAGCAGCATGGCCGTTACAGTGTAACCAGCCCCGTTTTCCTTGCATCTGAGGCCTGCCTTGAAGACTCCCATTCTCCCTCAGTCGCAGTGCTGAGATGCAGACCTGTGCCACCACCCCTCAAGGCTCCGTTTTTGTTTTCCTTTTGCCACTGGAGGTCATTCCCTCCCCCTCCCCTTTGGCCCCTCCCCCCACCTTTCCTGGAACATGGCTTCCTTGAGCTACAGGGGTCTAATGAAATGACATAGCTTCTGGAGAGTCACCAGCAATCACTAAACTCCCCCTCCCGCACCCCCCCCCAGGACAGCAGCAGCAGGTCTCTTTTGGAGGCTTCCAGGACTACCTTGGCTGGACTCCCCTTAACTCTGTGGGTCTTAGGTGCGGAAAGGAGCAGCCTTGCCTCTCTGTGGGCAGCAGGAGACACTTCCTGCCACAGAAGAGGCCCCAGTGCACAGTAGCTCTGGGAATGGCAGACTTTGGCCCTAAGGCAGCTGTGGGGTCACAGCTGAGCCCAACCCCGGCCATCCCGCACAGAAGGTGAATAGACTCTGGTGCTTTCCCGTATCCTTTGGAGGGTAGTGTCCAGGGGGTGGCAGGGACGTTCACTGTGGCCTTGACACTACAGGGTATGCTTCTTGGAAGAAGCATTTGGGACAGTGACGAAGACTAGATCGGAGTAAAGGCCAGAAAATGAGATGTTTGGGGCTGGAGAGACGGCTCAGTGGTTAAGAGCATTTGCTGCTCTTCCTGAGGAGCTGAGTTCAATTCCCACCAACCACACTGGGCAGTTCACAGCCGCCTGCAACTCCAGTTCCAGGGGTTCCGAAGTCCTCTTCTGATCCCCATGGCCACGTGCACATGTAACATACATCCACACAGACACACTCATAAGCACATAAATTAAGTGAATAAAAAATGTTTTTGTATAACTGTATGTGTCTATTGTGCATATCTTATTTTTTATTTTATTTATTTATTTAGTCATTTATTTGTTTATTTTTGGGTTTTTTTTTAATAGGGTTTCTCTGTATAGCCCTGGCTGTCCTGGAACTCACGCTGTAGACCAAGCTAGCCTCAAACTCAGAAATCTGCCTGCCTCTGCCTCCCAAGTGCTGGGATTAAAGGCATGCACCAACACTGCCCGGTGAAACAGAATTTCTTTTTTTTTTTTTTTTTTTTTTTTTGGTTTTTCGAGACAGGGTTTCTCTGTACAGCCTTGGCTGTCCTGGAACTCACTCTGTAGACCAGGCTGGCCTCGAACTCAGAAATCCGCCTGCCTCTGCCTCCCAAGTGCTGGGATTACAGGCATGCGCCACCACGCCCGGCCCCCGAAACAGAGTTTCTTTACACAGCCCTGGCTGTCCTCAGAATCACTATGTACACCAGGCTGGCCTCGAACTCATGGAGATCTGTCTCCAGGGTGCTGGGCTGAAAGGCCAGTGCCACCACACCTGGCTAAAAACTATTTTTAAAAAGAAAATAAAATGCTGTTTTTAGCTTGGTGTGATCACACTGACCTGTAGCCTACTACTATTAAGGCTGAGGCAGAAGGATCTTGAGTTCAAAGCCAGCCAGAGCTACATAGTGAGTTACAGGTCAGGCTGGATCACAGAATGAGCCTCTATCTTTAAAAACTAAGATTAAAAAGAGGGCTGGGGCTCTAGTGCCCAGTGGGGAGAGCCCTTGTCCAGTATGTAGTCTTGGGTTCAGTCTTTAGCATTGCTTCTTAAGTAGGACATGGTGGCACATGCCTGTAAGCCCGGCACCTGGGAGATGGAGGCCAGAGCATCAGAAGTTCAAAGTCATTGTGGCTACATAGTAAGTTTGAAACCAACCTGGGCTACATTTTTTAAAAGAACAAGAAAAAGATAACACAGTCTTTTATTGGAGAAGAGATGGAGACTGGAGGGGGAAAACCGTGGGGCGGGGCAAGCAGGGGTCAGGGGTCAGGGGTCCCCTGCATGCCAGACAAGATACTCCAGGAACTGGAGCCTGAATAACCTGCCAGTGGGCAGGCGTGAGGAGGAGGGAGCCCAGAGGAGGCCAGGCCAGCCCGCCCCAGAGCGCGGCCTCTTCTGCCAAAGAGGAGCAGCCAGCCCAAGGGGATGAATGGCTTCGTTAATTGGCCATTTTGTTTTTTATGTATTTTCATTAGCAAGATAAAATAACAACTAATCATATAACTGTCTCTTCTTGGAAAATAGATGCTCCTTGGGTACCTGTGCTTTCTAGGTGCTAAGTAAGTAGCTGCTGCGGGCAGGCTCTGCGGTTTCTACAGGACGACAGGGTAGGGGCTGAAGTCACGGGGTTGGACTCCTGAGCTCACCACCCAGCCAGCTTGATCCTCATCCCAGGAGCCCACGCAGGGACCTTTGCCTCAGGATTTGAACTCGGCACCAGCCTGGTAGGGAGATGGAGCTGGGACTCAAGCCAACCCATCCAGAGAGCCCCACAAAACCCCCAAAGACACTTTTGGAAGAACTATGATGTTCTTGCTTTTCCAGAGAGAGGGTCTCAAACATTTGTCTCCTTGTCCTGCAGACCCCTGTGTTCCTTTCCTCTCGATACAAGTGGCTCGGAAAGCTGGTAACTGGAGGGGAGCCGGGTCTCCATGGTGACCCATCTATCCATTCGGCTGCCCATCACAAAGAGGGGGCAGGGCCGAGGAGGTTTGGTTGGTGGGGAAGTGGGGTAAGGGAGCCCGGTTACCCAGGCAACTCCCTGAGGTCCTAGCCAAGGACTCAGGATCCCACACATGGGGACTGGATGTTGTCATGGAGATCTCCTGGCAGCTTTGCCAAGGACGAGGGCCTCCCAGGTCCCCTCTTGACCCTCAGGGTGCAGCACAGGAGAGCAAAGCTCAAGGGCCTCTCGGAATAATCTGCGGAGAAGAGTAGCAGCTTGCTGGCATAGAAAGTTCCAGAAAACAGAGTTCTCCCCTGTCTCCTCCCCCTCAACGCTGGCCCTCGCTCTTGACCTACCTGGAGAAACCTGCCAGCTCCCAGCTCCCTCCCAGTGGCCTGTGCTTCTGTCTTTCCAGCTCTTGGCCCTCTTTTCTCAGTGATGCTGAGGAGTTCAGGCAGAGAATGCCTGCCCATGGGTCGCCATGGCGACCAACCAAGCCTTTGGTCTCCTTGGAGACAAGTCCTCAAAGTTCTTATTTATTGGGAATTTCAAAGGATCTCCGCACACTTCCTTAGCCAGGCTGGGCATTTGGGAACTAGAGGTAGAACCATTGCTTAGTCTCCAGAAGGGGCTGAAGGAAGGTGAAATGTATCTCTCCAAAGGGCGCTGACCGCAGCTGAAATGTATCTCACAGGCAGCCAAGAGGCTCTGCTTGGAGCTACAGAGGAAGAGCTTTCCCCTGGCCTGCCAGATGCCAGGGGAGGTTCTCAAAAGCCACTTCGCAGTCACCATCCTCATGGTAGTTCTAACTGCAGCTTCAGGAGATCCACAGAACAACTGAGGCACAACCCGCTTCTCATAAAAAGATTCATGGAATATACGGAGCTCCAAAAGCTTAAAAAACAAAAGCAAAAGTAAAAACAATGACAACAACAACCCCATAATACAAGGAGCTTGGAGCCAAGGGAAAATAAGATAACAGCAGCCAGAAGCGATGCACGCTACTGGACATAAACTCTGAGGAGTGACTCAGATCCAACTGTGAGCTTCCTGGTAGCCATAGCAAAGATGGACCCAAGGTGTAAAGTCTCTGAGGAGAAAAGGGATGGCTTCGGAAAACATGTTGGATTTTCGAAGAATCATCTGAACTGTGTTCTTGGACTGTGAACTTGGAGTCCTCTCTGCTGGCCCTGGCACTCTGCCTGCAATTGGTTCTGTCGATCCTGACTTGTTAGCGTTCCTGTTTTCCAATAAGATGTGCTATTCAGCCCAGACTGTGTGATAATGTGTGACTTATTCCCAGTCTAGTACAGAGCACAAAGCCAACAGGATCCATCAAACAGAACAGAGAGACCTAGATGGGATCTGCCTTCCCCTAGCAACTTAGCACCATTAATAAAATCACGTCCACCAGGATATTTTTGAGTTGCATACGATAATAGCCTTGTCTCAAAATGGCTTTACCAAATAGAGGATTTATCATTCTGTAGAACAACAGAGTCTGGGGTAGAGCAGTCCCTGGCTGGTCAGTTCTGAGTCTTGCCCACGTCACACAGGATCCAGGTGCTGGTCACCTTTGAGCTAGTCAGCCAACTCCGGTGTGACTTCACTTCAGTGTGGCTGCCAGGGCTCCAGCCATCACATGCAGCATCGTGTCAATTGGGGACATCGATGAAGCCCAGCGCTCAGGAGGCAGCAGCAGACAGGTCTCTGTGAGTTCTTGGCCAGCCTGATCTGCACAGTGAGAACCTGTCGCGCTGGTGTCGAAAGCCCGGGCCTGGTCTAGGTCACCTGGTCCCTGTAGACTGCGTCCAAAGCGAGGTGAGCATGGGGACGGATTGGCCGTGTTCACACGGAATCACATGGAGTGGGAACTTCAGGGCTAAACTGGGACTTGGCCAAGGAGGAGGTGGGTGAGTGGGTGTGTCAGGGGACGTTCCTAAGAAACAAGCAGAGGGGCCTATTTCTGACCTGCCAACTAGGGAAGTGCCCCTCGAAGCCCCTGAGGAAGGAGCAGCCTGACAGAGATGGTCAAAACTGAGCTGCTAGGAAAGGTTCAAGTAGAGCTTGAGGGTCAGTGAGTCTAGAACATAAATCACATGTGAAGGAATCCCCAGGCCAGGCAAAGAGGCCTTTGTGTTCCTACACATGGTCGTTGGCTGAGAAGCTGCCCCTGGGCCGTGTTCTGGACACGTAGGCACCAGAACTCAGACAACCTAGGCAGTCCTTTTCCAGAGGGAGTGTCCGGTGCCGCCAGCTGGCCATTAGATGCTACGGACCTAGAATCAGCGCAGTAAGCACACAGATGTGATCAAGGAACTGGGAGACATCCGGCCGGCCCCCCGTGTCCACCATAGAAGTGACTTACTTCCCAGTCGGCTGGCAGCGAGTGCTTCGAGGGCAAGGATAGGTCTGCCGTGGGTTAAAGGTCACGGGCTTGGTGGGGGTCAAAGGTGATAGTGGCATGGTGGGGAGCTCTGGACAGAGCCCAGGCCCATGAGGTAGATGAGGGGGCAGGGCGGTTTCACATTAGAAGCCTGCAGACAGAGTAGGGTGGGAAGAGGGATTCAGGGAAGGAACGGGAACCTTAGGAGGTCAGGGAGGTGAGGGACACACACACATAGTTAAGGCGTGCCCACCATGCAGGTGCTGCTATGTTTCACCACTGGTAGCCTTTTGATGTCAGATGTCCCAGGGGAGGCTGTCTGGGGACTCATAGAACTCTCCAGAAGCTCCATGGGTGTCTGTCTCTCCCGCCACTGCAGGGATACCAGAATCAAACCGTGAGGGTGAACAGCTGCAGATTGGAAGAACCTGAACCACAGCTGGACCTTTGCTACAGCCTCAGCCCCAACTCCAGACCCAGACCCAGACCCAGACCCAGACCCAATCCCAGTCCCAGACCCAATCCCAGTCCCAATCCCAGTCCCAGACCCAACCCCCAGACCCAGACCCAGACCCAATCCCAGTCCCAGACCCAACCCCCAGACCCAGCCCCCAGACCCAGCCCCCAATTCCAGTCCCAGACCCAGACCCCAGACCCAGACCCAGACCCCAGACCCAGACCCAATCCCAGCCCCAGACCCAGACCCAGACCCAACCCCTAGGCCCAGACCCAGACCCAATCCCAGTCCCAGACCCAGACCCAGACCCAACCATAGGCCCAGACCCAGACCCAACTCCCAGACCCAGACCCCAGACCCAGACCCAGACCCAATCCTAGCCCCAGACCCAGACCCAGACCCAATCCTAGCCCCAGACCCAGACCCAGACCCCAGACCCAGACCCAGACCCAACCCCAGCCCCCATCCTCAGTTCCAACCCAAACCCCAGCCCCAGCCCCAGCCCCAGCCTCAGCCCCAACTCCCAGTCCCAGCCCCACCCCCCAGCCTCAGCCCCACCCCCCAGCCCCAGCACAATGCCCGCCCAAGCTGCCACTTAAGTAAGACCAGGCTGGACAAATGAAAGAAAGCCCCTCGTTTCCCAGCGTCTCCCGCTCAGAGGGAGCTGGGGTGGGGGCTTCCCTCCTCCTCAGTGACCCACCAGGAGACAGCCCCCACCCCAGCCTACCTTAGAAGGTTCCAGAAGGTCTCTGTTTCTAGGGCAGGGGTAGGATTTGGGAGGTGTATCTGTAAACCAGGAAGGAGGGCTCAGAGGGTGGGGTGCATCTCGGGAACTGTGTGTCCCTGTGAAAAACACCTCAACTGTTATATAAAAGCTGCCAATGAATTCATCGCAATCCACGCTGGGCCTCACCTCCCAAAGGCTCCTATAGACATAACCTCATGGGTGTGTTTGTCACATCAACCCATGACTGGGTGTCACTGTACTGCCTCTGTCACCCCAAGGGAAGGAGAAGAAACAAGAGAAGTGAATTCGCCTGTCTGACATCAGACGGCTCTGGTCCAGGTCCTCTGAGGTCAGATCCCAGCGACTTCCCGTGGCCCGTGGACTCCTGCACTTTGAGTTTATAAAGTGAAGACTGGGTCCCACCCACGTACTCCCCTCCAGGGTGTGAGGTGCCATCGGGGGTGTTCACAGTCTCCATGCCCTCCTTCATGGTTCAGGGTTGGGAGTGGCCTTTCCCTTCCTACCTTAAGTTGAGTATGACAAAGCAGAAGGAAAAAGGAAGGGAAATGGGAAGGAAGAGAATAGAAAAGAAAAGGGAAGGGGAAGGAGGGAACGGAATGGGAGAGAGACTCCCGTGGGGGAAGGAACCAACTAACTCCTGAGAGCTATCCTCTGCCCTCATGTGTGCACGGTGACATCCATGCATAAATACACACTCATGTGTGCATGCACACACACACACACACACACACATACACACATGCTCAATGAAAAATAAATGGAGGAGCCTGGAGAGATGGCTCAGCAGTTAAGAGCCCTGGTTGCTCCTCCAGAGGACCCAGGTTCGATCCCCAGCCCCACATGGCTGCTCCCAGGGGGTCGGAGACTCCAGTTCCAAGGGGATCTGATGCCCTCTTCTGGCTTTTGTAGGCACTGCATGCACATGGTACACATTCATAGAGGCAAAAACACTCGTGTACATGAAAATAAAATTTAAAAGTAGATTTAGTGGGCTGGAGAGATGGCTCAGCGGTTAAGAGCACTGACTGATCTTCCAAAGGTCCTGAGTTCAAATCCCAGCAACCACATGGTGGCTCACAACCATCCGTAATGAGATATGACGCCCTCTTCTGGTGTATCTGAAGACAGCTACAGCGTACTTAGATATAATAATAAATAAATCTTTGGGCCGGAGTGAGCAGAGGTCCTGAATTCAATTCCCAGAAACCACATGGTGGCTCACAACCATCTGTACAGCTACAGTGTACTCATACATAAAAATAAATAACTCCTTTAAAAAAATAGATTCAGATATTTTTAAGAAGGAGGTGGTGGCATGACCTGTGCAGCCCTCTGAGATGGATGCATGAGGGGTGAGGCTGACAGATCAGGACCTGGAAAGCCTTCAGAAGCCAATGGAGGAACTGCAGTCCTGAAGCTGGGATCCCTGCCCCCACCCTCCAGGGGCAGCACATCCCAGGGCTACCCCAGTTACCTCCCCAGTCACCGACAGGGTAGCCCAGAAGGAGAGAGGCTCTCTCCCCCTCCAGCAGAGGACTGTTTTCAGCCAGATGAATAATTCATTGTAAATGACTTTGAGATGAGTCGAGGTTCCATGTTGCCACCTGATTATGTGTACCATAAAAAAGCGATGACAGTAATTTATTTCCTTTCCCTCACAGGGCGGGCTGGGCAGGGGAGGAGAAGCCCGGCGCCTGGTGTGGGGTCATGAATCATTCCTTTGAGCAGTTTAGGTTGCAAGCTGTTGATGCCTTTACTGATCTGACATTAAGTAATTCTAGCCTTGGTCTGGAAGCAGACATGGGGTCTGACTTGTCTTCCCTGGAGGAGATCCCCGGGGGAGCGGGGACAGTGCCCACTGTGGGGGAAGGGGGCCCTGCGTGGTCTGACCTCATTAGTTCAGCCAAGACTCACCTCTCGTCTAAGATCTCCCGACTGAGCCAGCAAGCGGCAGCCCATCAGCCGTGGGGGCTGCACAGAGCCGGGCAGCAAGGCCCTGCCGCTGGGAGATGTCCTCGTCCTTCCAACTCCAGGCAGCTGAGAGGCAGGAGCTGCCCCCATAACGGCTCAGGAAGCTGGTCCTCCATAACGGCTCAGGAAGCTGGTCCTCGGGCACTGTGGCACTGGAAGCCCCATGAGACCTTCACCCCACACAACATTTGGTTTTCTTTCTGTGGTTGTGAAATTTTTTTACTTGGTGTGTTTGAGGGTTTTGCCTGCATGAAGGTGTATGCGCCTTGTGTGTGCAGATGCCCACAGGGTACAGAAGAGGGTGTCGGATCCCTCTGGAGATGGAATTACAGATGACTGCAAGCTGCCATGTGGATGCTCAGAACTGAATCTGGGTCCTCGGGAAGGACAGCCAGGGTGTGGTCTTACCCACGGAGCCACCTCTCAGACACAACACTGATTTGTTTTGTTTTGTTTGTTTTTGTTTGTTTTTGAGACAGGGTTTCTCTGTGTAGCCCTGGTTGTCCTGGAACTCACTCTGTAGACCAGGCTGGCCTCGAACCCAGAAATCTGCCTGCTTCTGCCTCCCAAGCGCTGGGATTAAAGGCGTGAGCCACCACCACCCGGTTCCAACACTGAATTTTTGAGATAAGCAAAAAGTTTAGTAAATCAATGGAGTCACTTAGGGGTGCTTTGGGAAATATTTTTTAATTAATTTTTTTTGAGATAATAAGTGTGTCTGCGATTATGTCCTCCACTCGGTGACTATCCCCCCAGTGATGACATCACACACAAAAACTGTGTTGCAATTCATGAAGGGACACTGACAGCATAATCCTCCCTTCTTGTTGGTTTTCCATGTACTGATCTGTGTGTCTACGTATGCATTTTTACCATATGTGTGGCACACGTATACACACGTATACACACACACACACACACCAGTCAATGCAGATTGAGTCCCACGTTTTTATTTTAGTGTCTTCCTTCAGTACTGAGGAGAAGATAACACACGGCTTTAGCAGATGCTCACGGGGCCCCAGGCTGGAGGGGCAGCAGGTGTTCAGTTCCCCCACTGGAAGCAATGCCTGAGGAGCAACAGGACAGACAGACCCGGACTTTCCCGGGGACCAGTTCTGCAGCCAAGGGACAGTTGACCAGCCTCACTAGGAGTCCACAAAAAACACATTCACTCTGCTTGCTTTAAAAGGTGGTGGGGTGTGGGGTGGGGGCAGGTGTGGCAGAGCACGCCAGTGTTCGAAGCACTCGGGAGGATGAGCCAGGAGGATGGAGAGGTTGAGTTTGGGCTATGTTGTGAGTACACACATAGAGACACACCCCGTGTCAATGAATGAATGAATGAATGAATGAAACAATGGTAGTCCAATAATTTGGGGGCGGCGAGATGGAGGCGAGAAGCCTGGAAGCAGAACTGGCTCTTGGAGTCGGGCTGCTGTAGTTTGCTAATGGAGAGGGGAGGCCATCGAGGCTCCGCCCTCAACCCCAGGCCTCCATGGCGCTTCCTCCACCTCTCACCCCCAAACATCACTTAGAAACTCATAAGTAAGTTTCCACAGCACAAGACCAGGGACAAGGGTGACCCCAGGCTCTCTGTCCCTTATGAAGACCCACTGTGTGTGTAAAGGCGTTACATGGAGAGACTGTTACGGCTTCTGAATCAAAGAACGTATACTCCACGCCTGAAGCTTCCAGGGGACATCCGAGCTGACTTAAACAGCCTTGCTGTTATCTCTGCTTGAGAAACCCATGGTGTTTCTCTCTGGCCATCTTCCAGTTCCCAGCACAGACAACACCGGGCCGCACAGCCAGGTATGTGGGCCCATCCCTAGCTGGCAAACACCCACGAGCAGGCATCCGCGTGGGCGGGTGCGTGCATTCCAGAACCAAGCACACATAATCCTGCGCGGGGCCTACTCCTCAGGGAGGGTGGACCGTGCACGTCAAGGCCGCCCTGTGAGTGTGGGTTCCTGTGAGTCCATTCCTCACCTGCACCGGGCGGCAGGGGAAACGTCAACGCAGCTGGCACACAGGCTCCTGGGTTATTTATGAAGCTTCCGTTATTTCACGTATAAATAATCAATGACTGCAAAGCGTGGCCAGCGCTGCCGTGGAATATTCATGAGCAACATTTGTGGGGATTTCGGCGGCTGCCCGGGCCCCAGATGCAACGGCGCGCATGCGCACTCGCGCGCACATGCACACTCTCTCGCCACAAATAAAAAAAATCGTGATAATAAAGACTTCATCTGTCAGATTCCGGCCTTGTCTCCGGGAGGAAGGCAGCTGGTAGGTTCTGGCACTCAGGGTCTGTTCCTGGTGTTGGATGGAACCCCCACACCAGGCCAGAGAGGAAGGAGGTCATGAGCCCACCCCTGACGAAGTCCCGCCCAGCACAGGAAGCGTGATCTGCTGTTACCCCAAGTTTTACCAGCCCCAACGCTCTACTGAGTTCCCTCCAGGGCTTCAGAGGCAGATCTGCCTATCCTTGAAGAGGGCGTTTGAGGGGTAAGGATACCCCAGAATCCTGAACGAGGTGGAAAACTGTTCCAACGGGCAGGAACACTGACCACTGGGCCACACTGGAGGAGGTGGCCTGAGCCAATAGGGCGAGGATCTCCAAAGCTGGCCTTTGCTTAGTTCTTTGACCCCACTCCCCAACTCTCCCACCCCTCCTAGCCCCCCTTCCAGACTTCCAATCGCCACACACACACACACACACACACACACACACACATCCCCTGGTGTTTTCTTCAACTCCCAAAGCTGGGATAAGCTATTCCTTTGTGCGTTGGACACTCCAGTTCTGTTCCGCTCTGCCTTGACCTCTCTTCCTGCCCTGTAAGGATCTTCCTGCCCCACCTCCCTCCCACACTTACACTAAGGTGTAAACTTGGACAGCGGCAGCTTCGGTGCCCTGAGGTCCCTTCTGTTCAAGTTCAAGCTGTGTAACTTCCTGGCTGTGTTATTCCCTTGGGGGTGTTATTTAGCCTCTCAGTGACTGTGTTTCCTCTTCTACAAAGTTGAAATAACAAAGAACAAAACTAAGCGGAGCAGCGGTGGCGCGTGCCTTTAATCCCAGCACTTGGGAGGCAGAGGCAGGCGGATTTCTGAGTTCGAGGCCAGCCTGGTCTGCAGAGTGAGTTCCAGGACAGCCAGGGCTATACAGAGAAACCCTGTCTCGAAAAAACAACAAAAAAAAAACAAAAACAAAAACAACAAAGAACAAAACAGACCTTGCGACAAGAATCACATGTATTAATAATTAATTAATTAATTATTAATTAATAATGAGGTGAAAGTGCGTGGCCTGACTGGAAGTGGCAGTCCCTCATGCCCCTGAGATACAGTCCCTCAGGCCCTGAAGTGGACAGTCCTTCGAACCTCAAAGTGGGCAGCCTCTTGTCCCTTTAACATAGTTTCAATGTCCCCAAAGCTTTGAAAACAAACAAGCAAAAACAGCATCCAAAAACTCATTTGGCAACAAACTCATCGTGGGACTGACCTTCAGAGCTCTTGTGTTTACTGCATCTGTCAGCCTTGTGCATTTTGCTGTAGAAACAGGAGTCTGCTGGGGGGAGTCACACATACAGAAAATATCAAGTTTCTAAAATCTGAAGAAAAAAATCAACATATGAAACTCAGTTGGCCCCAAGGTTTTCTCTAAAGAACCGAGGCCTGACTGCACCCACTGATGGAGATGCAGTTCATAGAAAGCATCTGTTCCTACAAAGTACCTAGCACTCAGCGGGAGGTGGAGGCAGGAGGATGGGGAGTTTGAGATCAGCCTGAGCAACATAATGAGACCTCAACTCAGCAGTGGCAGGAAGTTGCATACGTGACTCAGTTGACACAGCGCTTGCCTGACATGCACACGGCCCAGAGTTCAATCCCCAGCACCCCAAATCACGCCTGTGATCCCACTACCCAGGAGGTGGAGGCAGGGGGATTCCAAGCTCAAGGCCAGTCTCAGCCACAGAGTGAGTATAAAAGGCCTGCCTGAGGTGTGTGGGATCCTGGAAGAAGACAGAACAGGACAAGGAGGAGAAGGATGAGTGGGAAGAAGGAAAGAACGGATGAAAAAAGAAAAAGAAAGAAAAAGGAAAAGAAAGTAAGTTTCCGGTACCCCAGACAGAGCCAGTTTTCTTCAGCTCCATGCCTGACACACCCCAGTGGTTCCTCAGTACAGGTAGCAATTCTGACAGCATGGGCGGTAACCCTTTCAGTTACCAGTGTTCTACTGCCCCTCCCCAGAGAGCTTTGAGCAAAGGTTACCCCTTCCTGTTAGAGAGCAGAGTTGAAGACCCTCTGGGCTCTCTCTCCAGGCACCCTTAGAAGAAGAAGCCGGAGGCTATTAGGCTCCTTCCTGCTCCTGGTCAAGACTCCTGGGCCCCAAGGGCAGGTCTGCTCCTCCAAAAAGGCAGAAGGTTGATCTCCCACCTTCCCTATTCTGCCCCAACCCTTCCCACAATGGAAAGGCCTAGAAGGAAGGACCTGTGAGGTAAAGCGAATCCAGGTACCACCTCTGCTAGGTCTTTTTGTGCACAGCAGCCTGGTATGGATTAGCCGAGGCTAGTCACCTACACATAGGCGATCCACACAGAGTAGACATTGGGTGCCGCTGCCCCTTCCCCCACCCCCTCCCCACCCACCCACCCCCGTCCTGCTCCACCAATCACAACCCAGGTGCGGATGGAGCATCTAAGGTGGGGAAGCTCTACTGGACACATCCCCCCTTCTCTATCCAGAGTCAGATCCAAAGGACAGAGAGACCAGGAATCCCCGTTGGCAGCCGTGCTCCCATTGGGGAGCACTTAGCACAGGCCCCACCACAGGGCGGGGGAGGCAGGAGAAGGCTAGACAGGCAGCCTAGTCCACAAGAAAACAGGAAGCTGATTCGGTAGATGAAGAAACTGAGGCAAGGGAATAGAAGATAAAGCTGCGACCCCAGGCCTGTGTCTCTCTGTCCGCCAGTCCACCAACACACAGGCAAACATGAATGTGACTCACCCACATCCGCCAGTCCCAGGAGCCCAAGGCTCCGTGAGCGTTACAGAACAGGTATGGGGGTCTCCTGGGTTTTATCTCTGGTCATTAGCGGTCCTGTTCTGTCCCTCTCTCCTGCTCCTTACTGTCTCCCTGTCCTAATTCCTAACTCTCAGACCTCTGTTCATTTTCCTCCAGGTTCCCAGCCCCTCCCACGGGGGCGGTGCATATCTGACCTGCTGGACCTTAGAACCAAGAAGAGGAGTTGACTTCCCCTTCCAACCTACCTCATTAAACACACAATGTGATTCTCATCTGGGAGCCAGAACAAATCCACCCGAGGATTCAAACAGATAACTCTACTCATTTGCAAGATGGCGGGGCATCAGCCACACAAAGGTCAGACTCCAAGCGGCGCCTCTGAGGCTGCGCTGATCACCATTTGTAGGCCCGAGGCCCAGTCAGTCTATAAAGCAAAGAGAAAGAGAGCCACCACGGGTGCAGAGACCAGCTTGTTGCTGTCCCCACTATCCAGGAGGGGGACCCCAGGACCAATTGCTCCTGCAGCTGAGTCAACAAATGTTTCCTCCTAGGAAACCAGCCTCAAGCGGACTCTCCAGAACTCTGAGGCTGCATCTGGGCACAGCAGGAAGGAGCTCTGTGATTGATTAGGGATGTCTGCCAAGGCTGCAGTCTGGGAGACGGTGAAGTGTAGGCCCTGCGTTCACCTGTTCTGCATTTATCACGCCTCTGGTGCTCCATTTGTGATTTTTTTTTTAAGTAGGGTCTCACTATGAAGACTGAGTGGTCCTCAAACTCAGTGATCTTCTGGTCATAGGAGTGTACCACCGTATTCAGCACGGCATTTGGAGAAGGACTTCAGAAATGGTAGTTAGACTATCTTTCCCTTTGTGTGTGTGTGTCTGTGTGTCTGTGTGTCCATGTGTCTGTCCGTCTCTTTCTCCCTCTCTCACTATGTCTGTGTGTCTGTGTGTCTGTGTGTCTGTCTCTGTCTCTTTGTGTCTCTCTGTGTAGCTCTTCCTTTCTGTCTCTGTGTGTCTCTTTTTGTCTCTGTTTCTGTCTCTCTGTGTGTCTCTGTCCCTTTCTGTCTTCTGTGTGTGTGTGTGTGTGTGTGAGAGAGAGAGAGAGAGAGAGAGAGAGAGAGAGAGAGAGAGATTCTCTCTCAGATTTGGAAAGGAAGACCTTTTTCAAAGCCCCTCATGAAGCATCGGCCAGCCATGCCCCTTCCCTTTGTGCCATATGGCCGCACACCTCCAGGAAGTGCCCAGCCTGCCCAGCGCCATGGCCACATTTACAAAGTGGAAATGAACCCGCCAGGTTGGCAGGAGGACTCAGGCTTTAAACCCCTCTCCATCCATGGCAGTAAAGAATGTTTTTAATTAAAAAAAAAAAAAAAAGAATCCAAGCTGCTTGCCCTGGATTAGCGACAGATAGCAGCAAGCAAGAGGGCGCCTCCGGCAAGCTGCCTGGCAGGTCCTGGGCAGGTAGACGGGGCAGGAGGGCCAATTCATCGAGATCACCAGAACCAAATGGTCTCCCACCGCAGGTGAACTGCGCTATTAAAATGTTGCCAGAGCACCATTCCCTCAGGCAACAGATGTGACTCCAACCACTCGCTTCTGCCTCCTCAACTACTGCTCCTGACAACCTTCCCCCACCCCTCTTCCCATCCAGCCATTACTCCTCCTCCCTGCTTCACACTCACTAAGCACATTGCTGCCCCAGGGCCTTTGCACTTGCTGCTCCCGCTGCCTTGTACTACTTTCCGATGCCTCTGTAGCCCCTACTGTTACTTCCCAAGGTCTTTGTGTAATTCTTATTGGAACCGAGAAGCCTATTCCAGCAACATGTACAGAACGGACCCTCTGGGTTAGAGAAATGATCAGCGGTCAAGGGAGACGGAGGTTCAGTTCCCAACACCCACATGGTTGCTCACAACCATGCGTAACTCCAATTCCAAAGGATCCTACTCCATCTTCTAACCATGATGGGCGCCACACACACACACACACACACACACACATACACACACACATACACACACACACACATGGTTTACATAGATACATGTGAGCAAAACACTCATGGACATAAAAATAAATTTAAAATTAAACCTGCCTGTCTGTCTGTCTGTCTGTCTGTTGAGACAGAGTCTCATTGATCTCAGGCACCTTACATGACTTCCGTGGTGCTGAGCCTCCAACACAAGCTCCATGCATTCCAGGCAAATGCTCTAACTGAGCCCTATCCCTGCTCCTCCTGTCCCTGTCCCTAGGCAGCCTACAGGTCCCCCGGGGACAGGAATCGTGTCTGTTATATGAATTGCCCTGTCTGTATCCAGTGCCTAGCACAGCTGCGCGCAGGGCAGGCCTCCATCTCCGTTGGATTGGATACATGAGAGCCAGGCATTCAGTTCGGTGACAATGACACCCAGGCTGCAGCTGTAGATGGCGTACCCAGCAGTAGCGTCTGTGCTTTGGGGAGTCCTCAGCTCAAGCCCCACAGAGCCCCACGTGTCCTGTAAACTCACAGCGGCTCGGCCAAGCGGGATTGTCCCTGCATTACAGATCCAGACGAGCCGGTGAGGTGGCTCGGTCAAGATCTCTCACAGCGCTTGTCACATGTGCCCAGGTCCCTTCCGCAGCTTCTGTGCTTCCCTGGGCTTCGCGAAAAAGCCAAGGCCTTTGTGTTGTGTGGACCGTGAAGACAATCCCTCTATCTCCACCGGACAGAATACATCCAGATATTTTATTTTATTTTACTTTATTTTATTTGTGCCTGTATCCAAGTGCACCATGTGCATGTGGTACCTGAGAAGGCCAGCAGGGGGCGACAGATCCTCTAGAACAGGAGTTACAAGCAGTTGCGACCTGCCATATGGAGGCTGGCACTTGTACCTGGGGTTCTCTGCCGTGCTCCCGGTGAAGCATCGCTGCAGTCCCGACCCACCAGAGTTTAGAAGCTCCAGCCCGACTCCCATTTGCTTCACGTGCAACCGATTTCCACAGAGCTACGCAGGGCCATGGTAAGGGCCTCTGACACCACAGAGGGCTCCGCCAAACCCAGAGTGATGGAATGAATCCCTAGGCTCCGCACGCGCATTGAGAACCCGAGCACTCCTGCGCTGGGCTGGATCGGCTCTCTGCCCTTTGTCCCGTCCCAGGTCCTTGCCTTGCCACAGTGATTTATGAGTCCTGTCACTCACTCGCTCAGCAGCCTGAGAGACCGCGACTGATGGCTGGAATTGGCAGGATTGTGAGCAGCTGTCCATCAGGCAGAGAGAGGGTTTGAGGGCTGGCCAGAAACACAGGGAAGAAGGGTGCGCAGTCCAGGGCCTCCAGGAGATGGACGGGGCAACGGAGACCCTTGGTGCACTCAGTCAGAGGACCGCTGGCCCACAGCAGGACCGGGAAGACAGAGGATGAAGACACATGAATTGTAGCCACCGCCAGCAGGAGCGGGAGACATGAGGAGTTAGAGGAGTCGGAAACAGAGCCCTGAAGTGGCTGAGTCTCTTTATTCTGAAGACAAAAGAGAAATGGAGATACCAGGCAGACGCGACTGGGAAGACCTGGCTCATTATCTCCCAGGTAGCGCCCGGGACCACCCTGCCTGCCAGGCGCCAGGCACACCAGACTCTGTCCCTGCGGCCTCTGTCCGCCCACACTCCCTGGTCTCTTGTCTTAGCAGGTGAGGCTTCTTACCCCTTATCCTGTTTGTCTCCCTGCGTTTGGCTTTTTGTGGCCCTCAATGACATCTGTCTTTGTTGGACCATGAAAGGCAGTCTATGTTTTGGTTGAGCTAGGTTTGAACCCCAGCGACCCGGTGGACTTAATCCACGAGGGACGGAAGGCCATTTGCCCATGCTCCCAGACACCAGGCTGACACCAAGAGGCCCTCAACTCCTTAATTCTGTGGTCATCAGTCACGTAAGGCCACGCCCCAAGCCCCTGGTGTTCTAGCTGGACTCCACCCCCACAGTTACCTGACAACAGCCAGGTAGCCCCGCCCACTATAAAAGGGTCTGCATGACCCCCTCCTCACTCGCTTGCCCGCTCTCTCCCTTGCCTCCTGCCCCCCTGCTCCCCCTCTCTCCCCATTCTCTCTCCACGTGACCATGGCCGGCTCTCACCTCTCTATCTCTTCTTTCTCTTTTCTTTTTTATCTCTTTTCTTTCCCCCTACTTTTCTGTGATAAAGCTTTAAAATCATGGGCTGTCTCCTCTTATCTAAACCCGCCGTGTTGGAGCAATGGAACAGGCCTCCCTCTCAGTGTCTCCAGATGCTAGACCAGACCAAGGACTCACACCTCCAGCCGGGTCTCTCTCACCAGGTCCACGGCCCACGTCAGACCGGGCGCATGTCTTTCCCAGCCTCCAGCTGGGTGAAACCTCCCTTCTACCTGGCCCCTCGTTTAGCTGATGACTGACATCCAATGCACCCTACTCCCTGGCCAGAGGCTCCCCAAGCCATGCAGATGTAGGCTTTGCAGTGGGCAAGGGAGCCTCACGTTGCTCTCGGCTGTGGGAGGTTGGCACAGGGGCCAAGTTAGGGAAGACCAGGCTACTAGCTCACAGTCTTCTTTTTACTGGAATACAGTTGAGATTCCAGGCCGGGCCTTGCTGAATGCTGGGACACTCGAATAAACACACACAGACACAGACACAGACATACAGACACACAGACACACACACACACACACACACACACACACACACACACGCACGCACATATATACACATAGTGACGGGCACAGACACACATATACGCAGTGACAGATGCACACAAACAAAAGACAATCAAGAAGACATACACTCAGTGACAGACTCACAGACACAGTGACAGACAGACTCACAGTGACAGTGACAGACACAGACACACACACAGTGACAGACAGATTCACAGACACAGTGACAGTGACAGACACACACACACACACACAGTGACAGACAGACTCACAGACACAGTGATGGACAGACTCAGACACATACATGGCAAACAGAAAATCAGGTAGACACATACAGTGACAGACAGACAATCAGGCAGACACACACACATAGACACACACAGACACACAAAACAAAAAGACAATCAGGCAGACACATACACAGTGAGAGACAGGTAGACAGACACACATACACACAGACTCACAGACACACAGTGACAGAAAGACACAGATACACACACACACAGACAGCGGACAGACAAACACTGCAATCAACATGTATGCTCTGAACAGTTCAGATGGTTTCATAGCCAGACTCCAAGATTCTCTAATGGTCACCCAGAAACCAGAGACTCATCCTAACCCCGAAACCCAACCTTTCCCCACAGATCTGCCCCCTCCAGGCTCCAGAAACTAGGGGAGTGCCCCCCTCGGGAGTGTCCAGTGCCCCAGAGTTAACAGAAGCCCCCAGACATTACCCTCCCCAGATAACAACAGGAGGAGGGGCAGCTTCCTCCGCTCTCCAGCCAGGGAGGGAGAAGATTTATTCCTGGGACACCCTGTCAGCTGGAAGCCTGTTCCCTCTCTTCCTGTGCGCCAGCCCATCTGTTCCCAGGCCCCTGTGAATTCTTTGTTTCCTTCTTTCTTTGTATGTCCCTTGATTTATGAGACCGGGTCTGAACATCTCTTCTCATTTAACTTACTTTGAAACCCATTCAAGTTGTTTCAATAATAAATCAGTCTCAATAAAAAGCAAGGTTTCCACCAGCTTGCACAGGAGCTAGAAAGTGGCCTCTGTAGGAATGGCGTGGGTCAGGAGAGTGGTGCGCCCCCTAGGGACTGGAGTGCAGATGGCAGTGCCCACCCTGAAACAGACAGGGAGGGCGTCTTTCTCTAGCGCACATACAGGGGCATTCCATCTCCACCACATAAGCCAAACATGTATTCACACTAGAGCTATATCGTACATGCATCATATATATACACCACACACACAACACGCACACGCGCGCGCTCCACATGTGGACTGCATGCTTACAAACACACTATATGTTTACTGCCTGTGCAGTGTGCATATACCGCATGTACATTATATAAATATACAGTGTGTATGCCACACACGCATCGTATATACACAGTGTGTACCCAGCCACACTCGAACAGGGTTGGCATCCCTGAATGGGGTTAGCATCAGGACCCAGCTCCCCACCAGCTGCACCTGCTACAGTCACCTCAAGGCCTTTGGGGGGGTTCCTCCTTGCTGACTGGGACACCCCCAGCACACTCTACTGGGGAAGGGCAGAGTCAGGAAGATCTTTTCCTGCTCTCGCGCGGTCCCTCCTCTTCTCTCTCCTGGTTCCTGGTTCCTGGCTCTGCTCACTCAGGTGATCCTCTCCCTCTCCCCCTCCCCCTCCCCTCCCCCTCCCTCTGTTATTGTTGAGTAATCTGCATGTGCGAAGACCAGAGAGCAAGCCTGGGTGTCTTCCTCAACCATCCTCTCCCTGGTTCTTGGAGACACCATCTTTCACTGAACCTGAACTCACCAATTCAGCTGGTGCGGCGGTTTGAATGACAGACGACCCTCCACAGTCTCAGGCACTTGGAGACTTGGTCCCCGGTCCCCAGTTTGTTGTGGTTTGATGAACCTTGGGAGGTTTGGTCTTTTGGGAGGAAGTGCTAGGGGAGAGCTTCGAGGTTCTAAAAATCCACACACTGTTCTCAGTTCACGTTCTGCTCCCTGCTAGTTTTGAGTTGTGAGCCGTCAGCGTCTATCCCATCCCCCACACCTGACCGCTGCCACGGTACCTCCACCACGTTGATGATCCTCGACCCGTGGGCTGCAACCTCATTGGCAAACCTTCGTCTCAAAAAAAAAAGTGTTTACATTACGATTCATAATAGTAGCAAAATTACAGTTATGAAATAGCAGTGGAGATAATTTTATGGTTTGGAGGGGTCACCACAACATGTGGAACAGTATTAAAGGGTTGCAGGCATTAGGAAGGTTGAGGACCATGGCTTTAAAACCATAATTCCCCAAATAAACACTTCCTTCTAGAAGCTGGCTTGATCGTGGTGTTTTATTACAGCAATAGAAAAGTAACTCGTGCAGCTACAATGATGGCATAGCAAGTCCCAGAGATGCCCTCTGCCCCTGCCTCCTCAGCACCAGGTGCCCACCCCACACCCAACTTTGTCTGGAGGTGCTGAGGATCCAAAATCAGGCCCTCCTCCTTGCATGCCAGACACGGCACCTAAGGAGCCATCTCCCCAGCCCCATCTTGAAGTAGCCCTCAGTTTGTGGCTGAATTTCTTCCTGCTTCCATAGGAGGTCACAGCCTGCCCCACACCCAGCTCCTCCACTCCCACCCTCACCCAGACATTGCCACTTAGAAGGGCCTACTCGGTGTAGCCCAATCAGATACGAGGGTAATGTAGCCCTGGAAAGACAAGACAGGAGACTACTGGCCCTATACGCAGTCCTGTCTGGCTTAGTTCTGAGACTTTAGGCAAGTGGCTTGACATCTCTAGTATCCATGTCGCACACACTGCGTGAGGTCAGAAAACTAATGTTGGGCTCAGCCTGAGGGAGGAAGACTATTCAGGAAGGGGTTACTAGTTCCTCTACCTAGAAGCTTCCTGGGGAAAGAGAGGGTGGGTTCTGGAGGCAGGGATTGCAACTCAGAGACCTCAGCTGGCGGCTAGGACTGGGAGCCGACATTGATGAGGGTGCAGTGAGTGTGCTCTCCTAGCGGATCTGTGAGATGTCAGAGAGGAGGCTGGAAAGAGAAGGTGTGACTCTTCACAAGTGCCCACACCGCCCCCAACCAGCAAGCACTGTGCACAAGTCACCCTGGCAGCTGGGACACACAGCCCAGTAGGGGACCTGCTAATGATATCCTGTTAGCTCAGGACTTACTGAGTGGTCTGCAAACCTCCAACCTGGCCCCCAAGCCCTCAGAGGCTGAACCTGAGAACAAGAGGTCAGGGAGAGGGGGACACAGAGTGGGGCCCAGTCTTCATTTCAGGCACAGAATGGGTGTGTGGAACCTGGGTGACAGAGGAACTAGGACTTCCTGCCCAGGACTCGGCACCTGGACCTGGAGATGGGGGCTGAGAACAAACAGGGCTGCGCAGGATCAGAACGAGCTAAGGGAGGCAGGGGCTCGGCAAGGGTGACGTCAGGGAAGGAACCCCAGGCCTTGTGTATGGTAGGCCATCAAGTCCCAGTGTGCAGCCCAGAACCTGCCTGCCACACAGGCTGGTGGTGACAAAGCTGTCTACCTCCTCCTTCTCCTCCTCCTTTGGCAACTCCTTCAGAGCTGCTCTCTGCTGGTAACAGGAGGTGTTCTGAGAGGTGACGGGGGTGCTGTGTTCCCCTAAAAATAACAGAGATGGGTTCTTTGCTTGTCAAGAGAGAGAACTCCTGACAGTTCTGTTGGTTCCTCTAGCCCCATGTTTTCTTAACCTCTGAGTCTCAACCCCTTTGGGGCTGAGCTGGAGACCCCATCAGAAACATCATGCTTCATAACAGTAGCAGAATTACAGGTGTGAAGTAGCAGTGCGGAAGACCACCAGAAAGCAGATATTTACGCTATAATGTATAACATTAGCAAAATGACAGTTATGAAGTAGCAATGAAAATAATTTTATGGTTAGGAGTCGCCGCACCATGAGGAACTGTATTAAAGGGTTGCAGCATTAGGGCGGTTGACAGTCACTGATCTAGGCTCTCTGCCCTCTAGGGCTGGGCCAGCCTGGGTACCAAGTGGGCCCTTCCTTTCTCAACCATGGACAGCCTGCGGTCCATCTCCAGCTCCCTTCCCTTCTCCTTTTCCTTTCCTTGTGTATTCACCTTTATTTCTGCTCCTAGCATCGCCCCCTAGAGGCAGAAGCAAAGGTTCCCCCCGCCCCCGCCCCCGCCCCCGCCCCCGCCCCGTACACTGGAACCCAGACTTTGTTCCTCTTGCCTTGACTTTGGGCCATACTCAGTAAGGACGCATGCGCCAGGTTTCCGACGTGCGCGTGCAGTCCCCTCCGGCCCTCTCGGCCCTCTCCGTGTCTAGCTGGAAGTAAGCAGTCTCCAGCCCTTTGCCACCCACAAGGATTTATGGCTCAGACACCCTTGCTACCGTCTCCACCTAGCTGACAGCCCACTCAACAGGGGCAGACTGCGCCACGTGCTAGAAGGCACAGGACCAGCTAAGGCCCTATTTACAAGCCAGGTCTAATGGAAAGTGACATACCTACCCTCCAGAAAATAAGGAACAGTTCCCTGGTGCGTGCCCACCTCAGCTTGTGACAGGGCATCCTTCCGCCTCCCTGCCACCGCCCTCCCTACCTCCTGGCAGGTGCTACTGCTGTTATTAATAGGAAGCCGTTTCTGGGGCAGCCGGCTAGGCAGGTGCATTCATCTCCCCGGGAGTGGCTGTCACCCCAGGGCTCTGTGCAGCGCCTGCAGCTCAGGCTGGGAGCTTCAGTCTTACCCTGTGTCTCTTTGAGACCTCCTAAGACTGACAGAGGCCTAGGGGATCAGAGAGAACTGAGATGTCCAGCAGGGACGTTCCCAGGAGAGCCTCTCCCCAAGGCAAAGGAGCCTCTCCTTTCTTTTATTCATTCAACAAGCACATATTGAGCATCTACTGTGAGGCACACAGCATTCTCGATCCCAGCTAGGGTCAGAGCAGTGGACAGATAACATCCCTGCCCTTTCCTGTTTCCCAAATACAAAATAAGTCTATAAATGTAATTTAAGATTTTTGAATGTGCATTTCAGCTGGAGCTCAATCCAAAAGCAGCAGGATTAATACAGCCGTAGACTGGTTTTTAACGGAAGAGGAGGAGTGGGGAGGAAGAGGGGCTGGGGGTGAGTCGGGGAGGGAGGAAGAGGGGCTGGGGGTGAGTCGGGGAGGGGCTTTAAACAGAGAGTGTCGGCACGGTTTTGAGAGCCACTGTGGGTCTGTAGCAGATTGAGAAGATGCGGGTTCCCGCACGCCTCGCCTTCTGATACAGCAGCCCTAATATTTTCATCTTGCATTAGTGTAGTCCTGTACCTAATAATTCCTGGCCCCAGAGCTCTATGCTGATTTTGCTTATCACCGCCTACCCTGCTGGTAAATCATGTTCTCGGTACATGAGTGATATACCAAATCTCCAACCAGCCACCCAGGAACCAGGGGACCAAAGAGCTGAGGCACCCACAGTAATGACGCGCCAGGTATCCGACCGACGTGCGTGCAGTCCCCTCGGGCACCCCCCGACCCCACCCCATGTCCAGCCGGAAGTACCCAGTCTCCCGCCCCGTGCCTCCCACGGGGATTTATGGCTCAGACCGAGTGAGCGTGTGGGGGAGGGGTGGGGTCCAGCCAGGTAGGTGGCTGTGCTGGGACTGGCCAGGCCTGAGTCCAGAGGACGTGCTGGCCTCCCTCTGGCCCCTCCATCTTCTTGTACAGAGTTAATAAAACTGCAGCGAAGACGACCCGGAGGACATGATTTACTCGGGCTGGGGAAAAGCTTTCAATAAGGTCCCTCCATAAAGGGCCATTAAGGGAGTGGGATAACCGCAGGCTAAGGGGCAAGTGTTATGGATTCCAGAGTGGTTTAAGCAGAGGAATTAAAGAGGCATTCGGAGCCCGGTGACGTTATTAATAACCTCGCAGGGCGTGTGCAAGCCTTGTCCTCCTGGCCGGCCTCGAAAGCCTGACTCCTCCTCGGCTGCGGTGGGCACTATGGAGAAGACAGGCTCTCACAGCTGGAGGCTGGGCTCACCCCACCCACGGACGCGGGGTGGGAAGGATGTTTAGGCTGGGGTCCTCGAGCCTCTGCGAACCTTAGTGAGCACGTGGCCCGCCTCCAACTTCAAGCCTCGCCTCCAGAGGCTCGGGCCTCTGCAGCCATAGGAGTCCAAACCCTTTCTTACTCCAGAGCAGGAAGGTCCCCAAGGAAGTGAGGCTCTGGTCCCTGGTCTCTCCTTCTTTGGGACTCTGATGGTCACGAGTCTCCCCAGCTTGGTCGCAGGCCCCGCCCACTCTCATATGGCGTCACTCCGCTTCGCCCTCTTCAAGGTCTCCTTTTTCAGAACTGTAGCTCTCCTACTCAAATTAGCATTCCTTTTAAATGGCTTCTCTCCCTTCCCGGTTCCTTAAATGTGCACATTAACTGGCAAGATGGCCTGCCTTACCTCCCCCCCCAGCCCCCGCCTCGCATCCATCTCAGCACAAGCCCATTACACATAATACGGCCATCCCCTCCGCTTAGCCTCATAAACTCGAGGCAGCTGCAGAAGAGTCCCCGGGGTCCTGGGACTCGAAGCTGCAGAAGCCAGGTGCCACCTGGAGGGCCACGGGTAGACAGTGCGCGTCCCTGGGACTTGCTCTACGCGGACCTCAGAGACCAACGCTCCCTTCCCAGTTCGTCCGCTGAACGCCCGCAGTTTAACCTCGAACCAGGAACTTTCCTAGCTGGGGGAGTGGGTGGGGGGTGGGCAGCTGCCACTAGTCTCCTGTAGCCATGCTCCTGTGGGATTTGAACCCAGGTATTCCAGCCCAAAGCCTGAGCCACCGCTGGTAGCTCCCAGAGTGGTCGGAAGAGAGTGGGAGCAGGAGGCAGTCTCGAGTAGGATTTTATCATTTATAGCACTTTACATATATTTTTTTTGAGGTAGGGTCTCACTAGGTAGCCTCACTCACTTGAACTCACAGTGAAGACCAGATTAGTGTCACAGTGACTACCTACCTATGCCTCTGGAATGCCGCCATAGATTAGAGCCCTGTGCCACCATGCCCGGCTTTTCTAAGAAAGCGTTTGGCTCTCATAACCCTGTGGGTTAGATAGTATAGGTGGATACACAGAGACGGTGAGTCACTGGCCCAAAACAACATCTCCCTCTCTCTCCCTCCCTCTCTCCCTCCCTCCCCCCTCCCCCTCTCTCCCCTTCCCTCTCTGTCCCCTCCCCTTCCCTCCCTGTCCCCTCCCTCCCCTCCCTCCCCCCTTTCCTCCCTCTCCCCCTCCCTCCCTCTCCCCCTCTCCCCTTCCTTCCCCCTCCCTCCCTCTCCTCCCTCCCCTTCCCTTCCTCTACCCCTCCCTCCCTCTACCCCTCCCCCTCCTTCTTTCCCCCTCCCCTCTCTCTCTCCCCCTCTCCCCCTTTCTCCCTCTCTCTACCCCTCACCTCCCCCTCCTTCCCTCCCTCTCCCCTCTCCCTCTCTCTCCCTCTCTCACCCTCTCTCTCTCTCTCCCTCTCTCTCTCCCTCTCTCTCTCTCTCTCCTTTCTTCTTTCTCATGTGTGCACACACAATCCTGGGCACTGAACCTGGGGTTTGTGCTCTTTCTCGACTGCAGAATGACAAGCTCGGGGCCTCGTGCAGGAGAACTTTACCCGTGAAATATCTCCCCAGGCTCTTTTTATTTTATCGTTTTATTTTCTTTAGGGAAGGGGCTTCACTAAGTTGTCAAGCTGCCCCGAACTCACTCTGTAGCCCAGCTAGGTCTTGAATTTCGATCCTTCTGCCTCATCCTCCTCAGGAGCTGGGATCACAGGTCTACACCACCAGTCCCCCGATACTCTGCCCTCCTAACCCGTCTCCCTTCTCCTTGATGGTACCAGAGGGGCCCATTTATAACTCAGCTCTTCCGTGTAGTTTTCCTTTTCCTGTGGCTCCAACAGACAAGGCAAAGAAAGCCCCGCCCACCCCAGCTCCGCCGCCCAGCCAATCAGCACTGGGCCCCAGCCCCATGGGGGAATGGTTACCTGTGGGTTAGATAGTATAGGTGGATACACAGAGATGGTGAGTCACTGGCCCAAAACAACATCTCCCTGTGTAATCGGTTGAGTTTTTCTACCAGGATGCACACTCCCACCTGTCCTGCTGGGAGAACTGTTCTGAATCAACCTGTGCCTAAGACATGAAAGGTGACAGTGTCCCGAGACTTCAGGGTCTGTCCTGTCATTAGGAAGACATTAAAAGCACAGAGGACCCAGAATGCCGCCTGTCCTCACTTCCTGAGTCTGTTTCAAGATTTCTTAGCTAGAACTCTAAGAATCCAGGCCAGCACAGAGACCTCTATATCCCCAAGTCTGGGCACTGTCCCCGCCTCTGCCTCTGATGAGGGGCTGATGTCCAGTTTGGGGTGGCAACGCTACACGGTGCCTGAGTCTGCCCTGCAACCAACACCCTTTCTCAGTGGCCTTGCTGGCTGGGAGGGAGCCGGAGCTGCACGGGGCTGGCAGGAGGCAGGTCGCATGGGCTTGCAGGTCAGAAGCCTCATTGCAACCTCACGGGGAGACCGCAGTCTTGGGACCTCCCTGATGTGATTTGCCAGACAATGACAACCTTTAATGTCTGCTTGGTTATAATCTCCTTTATCTTAATACAATCTTTCCTGTTGAACTCTCCAGAGCCCCAACCTCTATTCCCAACCTCTATGGAAGGATTTTTTTTATATTATTATTACGATATGATACTGTGATTACTGTCGAAGTCTCAGTCTTTGTAGAGGGGAAATTAATAAGTTTCTCTTAAGCACTCAGCACCCGGCTGCATACAGATGAAGCTACCAGGCTCCCCCATGGCGGGACTCAATTACCAATCCGGGCTCTCCTCCACTGAGACCTGGCAGTTCCCACATCTTGGAGAGTTGGCCATTAGGACCGTGCTCAGGGTCCCAGCACCTCAGGCAGAGATGGAGGACATTCACAAGAGACTAAGGTTTGCCTTGTTCTGCTCTGGGTTGAGTCCTAGGGCAGCAATTACAGATGTTGAGTCTTGGACCAGAGGAGAGCTGTCTTCATCTCGGCCAGTCAAGACTACTGAATTATAGGTGGAGGGACTAAAGCCAAGCAAGATTGGACCTGCCACCATGGTTGACAGGCAGTGTCAAGGCCAAAGCCATTGTCCCCAGGGTGACATGAGGTTCTCTAACTCCCTCCCTCTCCAAGATGTGTTTGCCTTCGTGACTGGCTGCCGTGCCATCTGTCTTTGTTCTGTCCTAACTGACAGGCAGAGTCTTTTATCCTCACAGGGAGAGCAAGGGAAACACAGCCATCGTGAGCAAGCCTGTCCCCACCTGGCACCATCACGCTCAGCTCCCTGGTACGTGCCACCAGCTGGCGCCTGCTGGGGCCCACGTGGCAGTGAGCAGACAAGGCCAAACCTAAGCCCCTAACCACCACCCCTTTCTCCAAGGCTAGTGCAGGGTGCCTGGGCTCAAGGGTGCCAGCCAGCAAAAGGGAGGTTGAGGGAGCTTTGGTGAGCACCTGTGTGGGGAGGGAGGAGCAGACTCCAGAGTTAATCTGTGCCAACGGAGTGATCCATATTATTCTTTCAAAGTAAATTAAACCCATTCGTCACTGTAATTAGCAGAGCTGCCCAGCAGGGCTGTGGCCTGGCTATCAATGCATTGGCACATGTTCTTCTCATAGCCTGGGTGACCTTCCCGCAGATGGCCAGAGCAGGAAGGTTAGGGGCTGGCTGCCAGGCCCTGCTGGGAGGGACAGTGCAAGGGGCCTGAGTACTCTGGGCAGGGGAGAGGCCGTGGCTTCTTCATATGTCTCCTTCTGGCCTTAAAACCTCTTTGGATTATTCAAATAATCATGTGAGCGCCAAGGGGCAGAGACTTGGCTTACCTGGCTCATTGCAGTAGTCAGTCACAAGACCCAGAACGGAGCTGGGCTCTTAGTCGAGGCTGAGAGGTATTTATTGAATGGATGGATGGATCAGTAGGTAGATGGATAGATGGGTGGATGGGTGGATGGGTGGATGGATGGATGGATGGATAGATGGATGGATCAGTAGGTAGATGGATAGATGGGTGGATGGGTGGATGGATGGATGGATGGGTGGATGGATGGATGGATGGATGGATGGATGGATGGATGGATGGATCAGTAGGTAGATGGATGGATGTTTGGATGGGTGGATGGATGGATAAATGCTTAGATGGGTGGATAGTTTCTATTAGGACTGGGTAGTTTCTGGAAGATGGATTGAGGAAAGTATCAACCTGGGTTGGCACTGCCTTGTCCCAGGGCAGGAGCATGGCAAGCAGTGTTGGATATATTTCAGCTTTGCCTGGGTCTCTCATCTGTAAGCCTTTGTTTTTTTGGTTTTTGGTTTTTGGTTTTTGGTTTTTTTGGGGGGGGGGTGGATTTTTTTGTTTTTCGAGACAGGGTTTCTCTGTGTAGCCCTGGCTGTCCTGGAACTCACTCTGTAGACCAGGCTGGCCTTGAACTCAGAAATCCACCTGCCTCTGCCTCCCAGAGTGCTGGGATTACAGGCATGCGCCACCACTGCTCGGCTATCTGTAAGCCCTTGAGCAGTGCCTAAACTGTGTTCATGTGTCCCCTACCTTCCCCCATCATGAAGGCAAGAGAGAGACCTGGGGGCGAATAAGCCTCAAAGAGAGTCAGCCAGCCCTCAGTGCCATCCTAGATCTATCCCAGGACTCCCCCACCTTGTAAACCAATATTGTCCCTCTCCCACCTGTGGGAGTTATGTCTGACTTCTGCAGCTGCTATACAGTCCTTCCAGACCCCTTCTCAGCAGGAGGGACGCCTGGCCAAGGACAGCTCTGAGGTTTAACGGAACTGGGCTTGTCCTGAAGCATTTGGCCTGGTTGCTAGGCCTGTGTCCTGGCTGCTGGGCCTTGAATCCTGGCTTTGCACTTTCAAGCCCTGTAACTGGAGACAGTCATAACACCCAACTGGCCCTCAGTTTCCTCATCTGGAATACAAGCTGAAGATGACAGAAGTATCTATCTCATAGCCATCACTGAGAAAAATCCAACGAGCAAATCATGTATACCTGGCTCATGGCAAGAAAATGGATTACCAAAGAACAGCAAGAGATGACTCAGCGGGAAAGGGGATTTACTGACAAGTCTGATAAGCTGGGTTCAATCCCTGGAGCCCACATTGTGGGAGGAGAGAACTGACTCCCCAAAGTTGTGCTCTGACCGCCACACATGTACAAAGGCACACGCTCAGCCACACGCAAACACAGGTAGGTGGGTGGGAGGGTGGGTGGGTGGATGGATGGATGGATGGATGAGTGGGAGGATGGGTGGGTGGATAAATGGATAGATGGATGGATGGATAGATAGATGGATGGATGGGTGGATGAGTAGGAGGGTGGGTGGGTGGATAAATGGATAGGTGGATGGATGGATGGATGGATGGATGGATGGATGGATGGATGGATGAATGGGTAGGTAGGTGAGTAGATGGATGAATGGGTGGGTGGGTGGGTGAGCAGATGGATGGATGGATAGGTGGATGGATGGATGGATGGATGGATGGATGGATGGATGGATAGGTGGGTGGATGGGTGGTTGGATGGGTGGGTAGGTGGGTGGATTGGTAGATGGATTGGTGGGTGGGTGGAAGGATGGATGGATGGATGGATGGATGGATGGATGGATGGATGGGTAGGTAGGTGAGTGGATGGATGAATGGGTGGGTGGGTGAGCAGATGGATGGATAGATGGGTGGATGGATGGATGGGTGGATGGGTGGATGGATGGATGGGTGGATGGATGGATGGATGGGTGGATGGATGGATGGATGGATGGATGGATAGATGAGTGGGTGGGTGGGTAGGTGGATGGATGAATGGATGGGTGGTGAGTGGGTGGTGGGTGGGTGGATGAATAGATAGATAGATAGATAGATAGATAGATAGATATAATAAAGCAACTTGAGAAAAGAAAATGGAGTAATTAATGTCAGCTTGCAGCGCCACCATCTTCCTCACTATTTTTTTTTAAAGATTTATTTATTTATTTATTATATGTAAGTACACCGTAGCTGTCTTCAGACACACCAGAAGAGGGGTCAGATCTCATTACGGATGGTTGTGAGCCACCATGTGGTTGCTGGGGTTTGAACTCAGGACCTTCGGGAGAGCAGTCAGTGTTCTTAACCGCTGAGCCATCTCACCAGCTCCCTGTTCCTCACTATTATTATTTTGCAGACAGGGTCTCACTATATAGCCCAGGCTCGCCTCAAACTTGGATCTTCTCACATCAACCTCTGGGTTCAGGGATTGCAGGTGTGTGCCACTCCCCTATGGTTAGCTTACACAGGATACTCCAGAGCAAATCTCTCCTCTCATTTAGAGAACAAAAGCGAGAATCTTGCCTTCAGAGGGGCCTGAGTAGAGCCGGCAGGATGGACAGACAGGCTCTGGGCAGGAGGGAGAGGAGGTTGTACATCCAAGGCAGCCAGTCTTCCATGAACCTGGAATCTTTGAGCCCCATTCTTCTACATCAACCTAGCACGTATGTGCACCTTGCTGGGAGCCCAGCGATGGGGAAGTAAATTCTCATGCACATGAAAGTTCTCCTGGGACACTGGGCTTCCCAGACTGCAGAGTTCGCCTTTGACTCGCTTGCCAGTGCAGTCTCTCGCCGCCTACCCTCCAGGTCTTCAGGGACATGAGAAGAGAGAGGAGAGGAAATTAAAGAGCCTTTGATTTGTAGGGAAGGTTGCAGCTCTGGTGAGCATCACTGGGCTCTGAGGCATAGTCCAAATCACCAGCGGCTCCCTGATAGCCTTTCTCTGCTGTTCTTTGTAATTAGTCTGTCTAAGGCTTTCTGGCAGACCCCAGGAGGCCGTACGGGAGGATGAGAAGGTAGGCAGAGGTCCTGAGGCTGGAGACCAACAAAATGGAGACCCCTGAGCCAGCCCGGGTCAATCGTGTCCTTCAAAGGGCAAATCTTGTCTTCAGCGCCTTCCTCTCTGCTCTTTCTGCTTTCTGGCCACCACGAGGTAAACATCTTCACTCCACCATAAGCTCCCGGCCATGTCGTTTTTACCTCTCCAGCAAGGCAGAACAAGAAGCACTGGGGTCCCGGGCTTGGTGTGCAACCTAGCTAAGCCAGCTGCTGTCCTGAGACTCCAGGGCAAGCCGGGACCCACGGCTAGTCAGCCGCGTGGCTTACAGCTTTGTGCCTCTGACTTGGAAGTAGGAGTGGCAGGAAGGAGTGGGTTTCACATGTCATAGAATAATCATTTGTCTCCTCAGCTGGAGACTTGACAGAGCCCCCAGAAACCCAAAGCCTGGACATCTTCCTGATGAACCACGTCCCTCATATTCTGAGGACGCCCCAGAACGCAAAGCCCGCTTCCTGGCCATCTGTCTCCCACTACTCTTGAGAACCAACTATGACCAAGGTTGACTATTTTAGAAATAAAGAAACCTGGATCCTAAAAGGGAAGGAAGCCTAACAAAGTTAAGTCAAAAGGTGTTGCTACTTTGTTTCCAACCCAATTCCCCGTAACAGAAATCTCAACTCAATCAGTAACAATATAAGCTGTAAGTATTGGGCAGATCTCCCACTACACTACTCTATTCCCATCTATATTATCCCATATAATTTGTGGTTTCTCCAGGCCACATGCTTCTCTCTCTGCAACCTCTCTGTTGATCCCTCGTAGCTCCTCCCCCAAGCTCTCAGCTCCTCCCCCTTCCTCCTGCCCAATCATTGGCTCAAGACTTTATTTGAAAAGTTAAGGTGGGGAGAAGGTTCACAAGGCAACTGGTCATCTGCAGCCTCTCTGAGGAGTGGAATTAGCACCAAAATACAAGCCCAGGGCTATCCACAACAAAAAGTGAGCTAAGTGGTAGACAGGGCCTTAATCCCAGCACAAGACAGGCTGAGGAGAGGAGATCACAAATCCGAGGCCAGCCTAGACGATTTAGCAGGCTCCCATTGCCTAGTGTGTGTACAGGCCTGGGCTCAGCTCTAGGATGGGAGCCAGGTCCCATCCTTGTCATCTTCTGCTGGGTTACTGTACGCAGTCACTTCCTCCTCAGCCCCCACTCCACAACAAATGCTTTTCCTTCTGTTTTGCTTTGTTTTGCAATTGTAAAATTTAACCAAAAAAAATTCTAATGGCTAGAATACATTTTAATATGGATATACATTAAATATTTGTTCAAGATGGGGGCCGTGATGGTTAGACCTAATTGTCTACACAAAGCAAGCTACGATCATCCCATCCCCGGAAGAGTCTCAGGGAGGGACTGCATTGCGTTGTAGGTGTGTCTGTGTGGGGACTGTTTTGATTGATGTAGGAGGACCCAGCCCTGAAAGTGGGCGGCACCATTCTCTGCTTTAGGACTTTGGGCTGCATGCGAATAGGGAAGGGAAAGGGTGGGGTGTGGAGAGATGGCCCGAGAACATTGACTCTTTTTTTTCTTCTTCTTCCTCCTCCTCCTCCTCCTCCTCCTCCTCCTCTTCTCCTTCTCCTTTTCTCCTTTTCCTCCTCCTCTTCTTCCTCCTCCTCTTCCTCCTCCTCCTCTCTCTTTTTTTTGGTATTTTATTTATTTACATTTTAAATGTTAACCCCTTTCCCAGTTTCCCCTCCGGAAACCCCCCATCCCATCCCCCCCCTGCCCCTATTAGGGTGCTCCCCCACCCGCCCACTCACTCCTGCCTCCCCAACCCGGCATTCCCCTCCACTTGGGCATCAAGGCTTCACAGGACCAAGGCCCTCTCCCCGCATTAATGTCTGACAAGGCCATCCTCTGCTACATATCTGACTGGAGCCATGGGTCCCTCCACGTGTACTCTCTTTGGTTGATGGTTTAGTCCCTGGGAGCTCTGGGGAGACTGGTTGGTTAATATTGTTGTTCTTCCTATGGGGTTGCAAACTCCCTCAGCTCCTTCAGTCTTTTCTCTACCTCCTTCATTGGGGACCCCTCGCTCAGGCCAACGGGTGACTACGAGCATCTGCCTCTGTCTTTGTCAGGCCCTGGCAGAGCCTCTCAGGAGACAGCCATATCAGGCTCCTGTCAGCAAGCACTTCTTGGCATCTGACATAGTGCCGGGGTTTGGTGTCTGTGTATGGGATGGATCCCCAGGTGGGACAGTCTCTGGATGGCCTTTCCTTCCATCTCTGCTCCACACTTTGTCCACGTATTTCCTCCTGTGAGTATTTTGTGCCCTTTTAAGTAGCACTGAAGCACCCATGCTTTGGTCTTCCTTCTTCTTGAGTTTCATGTGGTCTATGAATTGTGTCTTGGTTATTCCAAGCTTCTGGGCTAATATCCACTTCTCGGTGAGTGCACACCATGTGTGGTCTTTTGTGATTGAGTTACCTCACTCAGGATGATATTTTCTAATTCTATCCATTTGTCTAAGAATTTCATGAAGTCATTGTTTTTAATAGCTGAGTAGTACTCCATTGTGTAAATGTACCACATTTTCTGTATCCATTCCTCTGTTGAAGGACATCTGAGTTCTTTCCAGCTTTTGGCTCTTATAAATAAGGCTGCTATGGACATAGTGGAGCATGTGTCCTTGTTATGTTAGAGCATCTTTTGGGTATATGCCCAAGATCTGGGTCTTCAGATAGAACTATTTCCAAATTTCTGAGGAACCACCAGACTGATTTCCAGAGTGGTTTTACCAGCTTGCAATCCCACCAGCAGTGAAGGAGTGTTCCTCTTTCTCCACATCCTTACCAGCATCTGCTGTCACCTGAGTTTTTGATCTTAGCCATTCTGATTGGTGTGAGGTGGAATCTCAGGGCTGTTTTGATTTGCATTTCCCTGATGACTAAGAATGCTGAAAACCTAACACTAATACTCTTCAAACTATTCCACAAAATAGAAACAGAAGGGACACTACCCAACTCGTTCTATGAAGCCACAATTACGCTGATACCAAAACCACACAAAGCCCCAACAAAGAAAGAGAACTTCAGACAAATTTGCTTATGAATATCAATGCAAAAATACTCAATAAAATTCTCGAAAACCGAATCCAAGAACACATGGAAACGATCATCTATCATGATCAAGTAGGCTTCATCCCAGGGATGCAGAGATGGCTCAATACATGGAAATCTGGGCTGGAGAGATGACTCAGCAGTCAAGAACACTGAGTGCTCTTCCAGAGGTCCTGAGTTCATTTCCCAGCAACCACATGGTGGCTCACAACCATCTGTAATGAGATCTGACGACCTCTTCTGGTGTGTCTGAAGAGAGCAATGATGTTCTCATATGCATAAAATAAATAAATAAATCTTTAAAAACATATGGAAATCCATCAACGTAATCCATTATATAAGCAAACTCAAAGGGAAAAACCACATGGTCATTTCATTAGATGCTGAGAAAGCATTTGACAAAATTCAACACCCCTTCATGATAAAAGTCTTGGAAAGATCAGGAATTCAAGGCCCATACCTAAACATAGGAAAAGCAATATACAGCAAACCAGTAGCCAATATCAAACTAAATGGAGAGAAACTTGAAGCAATCCCAGTGAAATCAGGGACTAGACAAGGCTGCCCCCCCTCTCCCTACCTATTCAAAATAGTTCTCAAAGTCCTAGCCAGAGCAATTAGACAACAAAAGGAGGTCAAAGGGATACAAATTGGAAAGGAAGAAGTCAAACTATCACTATTTGCAGATGACTGTTCTTTGCAGAGGACCCAAGTCAGCACCCACATGGCAGCTCATAGCTACCTGACACTTCATATCCCCTGGGCACACGGGTGGCATACATATGGGTAAAACACTCAGACAGGAAAAATAAGTATATTTTAAAAAAAAAGAATAGAAAAAGCTAACCCAGCGTTAAGCCTGCACACATTTATTGCAAACAGACACATACATGCAGGTAAAATATTCATCCAATAAAATAAATGTATTAGAAAATAATAAAGAAAGCTGAATACTAAAGCATGCATATTTATTTTTCTCTCTGCTTGTGACTGTAGCTGCGACATGACCAACTGTCATGTGTTCCTGATGCAGTGATGGATTAGAATCTGGAACTGGGAGCTAAAGTATACCCTGTCCTCAGGGTGTCCCCAGGGCATGCCCAGGGTGGCCATGGGTTTTTGTTTTTTTTTTAATCACAGCAACCAAAATGAAATCAGGACAAGCACTATGTAGCTCAGCCTGACATAGAACTCACAAGGCAGCCTGGTATGTTCTGGAATGAACCTCCTGGGCCTCAGTTTTCTTCTCTGAAAATGGGAGGGAGATGATGGGAATTACATAAAGATAAAAAATCCTGGGCGAAGTACGTGGCATGCAGGATGCTGCTAACACTCTGTGGCAGGACACTGGGTGCTGGTGCTATTGTGTCTCATTTGCCAGAGAAAGCCCTGCTCTGATTTCTTCCTTCCGGGCAAGCTGGGCTTCAAGGCTCTGCTGTTCCTGGGCGCCTTCTGCCACCCAGGCTTCTTTTTCTCCTCTCAGAAACATCTAGAATGCTAACTCTTGCTTCCCTTGTAGCTAAAATGAACAAAATCCCCATGAAATCAGCCTGCTGCTTGAAGGTGCTGGGGAGGTGGGAAGGGTGGCGAGCTGTGACCTGTGCCGCCCCTGGAGACTGGCTCAGGAGACCCCCACTGTCTTCTCTGAATAGGGGCTCCTGGGAAATCCTATCTAAAAGCTCCCTCCATTTCCCTAATTTTCCAAGGCGACGTTTTATGGAGACATCTGTCATCCAGCCTAAATCTACTTCCGAGGACTTGAGCCGTCACTGATGTAAAACTAATGAAAGGTTTATGAGTTCCCCGGCTCCAGGTAACTATTGATAACTCCCTTTCATGCAGCTTGTTCCGGCAGCATCCGCAGAGCTGCTGGGAGTCTTTGAAGCAGAGAGGGAACCTCAAAGGTGGATCATTTTAACACCTCCCCTTGGAGGAGGGAAGAAGCGGAGGGGGGGTTGAGCTGCTCCCCCCTCCTCCTCCCATCATGCTCCTGGCATGATCAGGGAGGCAGGCTGGAGAGAGTCCTCTGGCGGGCAGACACTTCCAGAAAAGACCACATCAAAGAGTCTGGACACAAGGGTGGTGTTGGCTGCACAATGCCTGGAGGTCCTTGATGCCACTGAACTGTCCCCCGAACAATGGGCACAGGAGAGAGTTTACCCTATGGATCTGTTAACACAATCTTTACATCTTCGCCATTAAAGGCCTTTCGCCGTTAGCTGTATTCACTGCAGTCCCCGGAGACTCTGTTTTCTGAACCCACTCGGGACAAAGCTACACGGTGACCTGGAGCGCTCTGCCGGGGGTCTAACCCCTGCCTTTCTTGCTATTCTCTGCACACCAATCCCTATCGAGGGATGCTGGCTTCTTTTGTTGTGTTATTTTGAAACAGGGTCTCACTGAGTAGCTGGGGTGCCTCCCAGGGTGAACAAGGCTAAGTGGTCATGTCGTGCTGACCAGTTTCTGAAGTCGCTCCGACATCCTGACAGTAGCCCGTGCTGCTCTTAGCTTTCCCTGTATTCCTGACAATCAGCCTCACGGCTGAGCTGCCCTGGTCCCTCGAGAGCCGTAGAGCTGTCCCCAGGACCCAGTTGAAGCAGCTTCCTTGTGGGAAGACCCTCACTGCTGACTGCTGACGTCATCACCACACTCCCCAGCCTCCCTTTGCTGTACCTACCTACTGACACATCTTTCTGCAAAGATGATGTCACCAGAAACTAGAACCTGAGGTGGCTGGGCCACAAGAGCCCGCCTTTATGGAGGACCTGCTGTGTGTTGGGTTAGTCCCAGGAACAGGAAAGTCCTAAGTCCTCTCAAAATCTCCTTATGAAGTAAGCCTGCTCTCCCATTTTACAGGTAAGAAAACTGATCTACAGAGAGGCTGAACAGTTTGCTGGGGCCACACAGCCCTTCAGTGGCAGAGCTAAGGGAAGAACGGGGTGATCCTTCTTCACTCCAGCTGTGAGGTGAGCCTCAATTCCCTTTCCATAAGGAAGCCACGATTAGGCTGGTGAGCTGGCTCAGGGGGTGCTAAAGACCCTTGCTGATAAGCTGACAACCAGAGTGATCTGGAGACCCGTAAGATAGAGGCAGAGTACTGATCCCTGCAAGCTGTCCTCTGACCTAGACTCAGGGGGCCTGGCACGCATGCGCCCACCCATACCCACATAACTAAACGTGAGAAAAATATAGTGTAATAATAACAACTTTAAAAGCTCCGAATGTGGGAGACCATGCTACACAGCAAAGGCTAAGGCAGGGAGGGAGGGAGGTGGGTGGAGCCAGGGTGACCTCATCCTGCCGTGTGGGCGGGGTTCACGTCTACCCTACACCGTGACATCTCATTTCTGTACCTGAAATCCCTTCTGTGTTTTGCCCCAACCTAAGCACACTGCCCCCCACCTCTGTGCTTTAACCGGGCTGCTGTGCCAGTGGCCCAAGGCGGGAGGTCAGGGGACCTTGCCACCGCTGCAGCTGGCTCTGTCCGGCTGTCTAATAGAGAGATCGGAGAGACATTCAGAGAGAGGCTCTGCAGAGCGCAGGAGCCCTGTAGATTCTAATCCTTTTCTCTTTAATCTCTTTCTCCTCGGCTGGCTCGCAGGTTTCACACGCTCTGCTCTGCTCTGCTCTGTGGAGTTCTGGGAGATAAAGCTGGGTAGCCGCCCCTCCCTCTGCCTGTGGCAGGTGGAAGATTCGGATAAACAGGAACTGCCAGGCCTCAGATTGGCTTCTGGAGGCTGAGGAACTTGGGGGTGTTGAGGGCCCACGCAACTCAACTGTGGGCTTCATCTCTTTTATTTTTTGGCTAATCCTGTGAAATTCCTTGAGGCCTCTGGAAAGACCAGGGGCTGGAAGAAGGAGAGAAATTATTACCCAGCCAGTGCCCAAACCAGGCATTCACAGACTGAGGCATTTGGGGCTGATGATGGTTCAAAGCAGGGCCTTGAAATCAGATAGTCCTGGCAGCAAAGCCTACCTCTGTTCTCCCCTGCTATGGGATGGTCGGCTGAATGACTTGAGGTCTCAGAGCCTGCAAGATTCAGCACAAATCAGAGCTGACTGCCACAGCAGGAGAGCTTGCGGGGGAATTCTTTGTGCTCACAGACCCTCATCAGCCTTCTGTCCAAAACCACAAACAGACATTGAGGCTCTCTGGCCTCTGAGCACTGGCCAGGTTGGGAAGCCGGGCGAGGCTGGTCATTAAGGCATCTTTCAGGCCAGAGAATCCCCACATAACAAATTCATTGCGTGCAATAAAAGGCTCAGCTGCGCCCCTGCTCGGGGCATTTGAAATCCGAATTGCTGCTTTGGCACCTTGGAGACACAGAAAGAAGAAATGAGCTTGGGGTCTCTGGGAAAAGACCTTTAAACCTGCTTCAGAAGTCGCATTTGTCTGTGTGTGGCTCCCCTGTCCTTCAGGGAGGAAGGGCAGGGACCCGGTGAGCAGAGAGGTGTCAAACAAGGGAGAACGGCTCGGGAAGGGAGCGTGACAGGGACACGTTGACGCAGGAACCTCCAAAGCGATGTCTTGCCCCCAGACCAAGGGTGCTCTGGGGGGCTAGGTGAGAGGAATGGCCATGGGGCTAGGCGGACAGCCCCAAAATGGACCACAGGGATCAACCCCAGGAGCCCAAGTCTCCCGCTAGCCAGGCTCTGCCAGCTCCTGCCCCTTAGCGGGGAAACTGCACACAGATCGCCCCTTCCTGGTTGCCACGCACCCACATTGAGCACCCACTGGGTGCCAGGGAGCAAGAAGGATGGAGGAGTTGATGAAGAACTCACACTCTGTGTAACTCACATCTCCCGGGTACCCATAAAGGCTCAGAGGATCCCTGGGGGCCTGAAAAGGTGGCAAAAATGCCCTGAGAACCTTCACAGGGGAGGGCGCAGGGGAGTCAAGTCTTAAAGGGCAGGGGAGACAGAGGGAGGAGAGTGGGCAGGGAAAACAACACCTCTGCAGGCTCAGAGGCGGGAGGGAGGGCAGTGTGCTCAGGAAGCTGCAGAACACAGGACAGACTTCACTGGGGCAGAACTCAGGGTAGATAGGCTGGCGAGATGGCTCAGTGGGTAAAGGGTCTTGCTGCCAAGCCTGATAGCCAGAGTTCGATCTCAGGGTCCCACAAGGTGGAGAATACTAACTCCACAGAGACGCCCTCTCGTCTCCACAAGGAGCACTGTGGGGTGCTCTTGTTCACTGCCGCTAGTTATTTGTAAATGAATTTAAAACAACAACAACAACAAAAACCTTATGAACACATTAGGTGGCTCCAAACCACCTGTAACTCTGATTCGGGGGTGGGGACCTGACATCTCTGGACCCCGCAGGCACCTGTGCTTGAAACCGAAAGCATTTAAATCAAGGTAGGGAACTAGAAAGGTGGCTTAGCAGTTAAAGATGCATGACTGCTCTGCAGAGGAGCCGAGTCTGATCACCAGTATCCACCACGAAGGGAGCTAGCTCACTGCCACCTGTAACTCCAGCTCCAGGGCGCCATGCGATCTCTTCCAACTTCCTCAGGCAACTGCACACACCTGTGTGTGCATGTGTGTGTGCGTGTGTATACACACACAAATACACACACATACAAATACACACAAATATACACACACAAATACAAACATACAGATATACACACATACAAATACACATACACAAATACACAAACATACAGATACACACACACACACACACACACGTATTTAAAACTATTTTTTATTCAAGGTGGAAGCCCGGGAAAGGCCCCGGGAAGGCTTCTATGACCACACACTTCAGGATGCACTCACCCTGGCTCCGCCTGCCCCCTTCACCCCCTTTACCTGTAGATGTTCATTGTCCTGTGTCAAAGTGACACCCATTGAACAGCTTAAGGCCGCAGTTAACACCTCTATCCTCGCCAGTTTCTGGGGGGTCAGAAGCTGGGGAACAATTTAGCTCAGTTACTGTGATGAGGCCGCATGGTCCAGGCTTCCTGGTTGGCGTTGGTCCTTGCTGAGGCCTTATCCCCCCAACAGGGCCCCCACCCCGTGTCCCCAGGTGGGCTCTCCTTGCTGCATCCGGCATGGTTTGCAAGGTGGCCTTCCAAGAGTGACCAGGGTGGGTGTGTGGGTGTGTGGTGGGACACAGCTGATGTGCACTCCCTCTCAGAGAAGAGGCCTGGGGGTGCAGGGGACGGACCACGCCCCCAAACCACATGTCCTGCCAGTGTGTGAGATCGAGTCCTCTTTGACAGTTATTCAGCTTCCTGTGACTCACAGATGGTTACCGTTACCCTCTGAGGGTTCAGGTGTCAAATGCTTGCTGCCTCAGCTGAGGGGAATCTCACCGGGGCGGAGTTGGGGGGCAAAGGCCACTGTAGACGTGCCTTTGAAGTTTATTCTCCCTCCTTCCCTCCCTTCCCCCTTCTCTCTCCCCACTTCCTGTCCACCATGAAGTGAACAGCTTCCTCCATGCTTGCCTGCCACCATTATGTTCTCCATTAAGCTCACCAATGCCCAGAACCAACAGAGCCAAGTGCTAGGAGCTGAGTCCCTTGAAACAGTGAGCTAAAATGTCTGCGGAGACAGGGTCTCACTACATAGCCCTGTCTGGCCTTGAACTCACAGAGATATGCCTGACTCTGCCTCCCAAGAGTTGGGATTAATGACGTGTGCCATCACACCCAGCCCTCAGATGTGTTGTGTGCCGTCACACTCAGCCCTCAGATGTGTTGTGGTGACAGCGTGCGTATCTCCAAAGCAGACCTGAAGTGCACCCTTCAGCTCATCCCTGGTTCTCTGCCAGCTGGGTGGCCCGTGTTCTGCGGGGATCATCCACTCGGGCTCGAAGCTTACTCCAAAGTCAGGGAGGAAATTAAAGGGTCCTAGGGAGGCTCCCCATGCCCGCACAGGGTCCTGGCCTGCCCCTCGGCTGTGCGGTCCTGGTATAATTGGAATGCCAGGCAGCACCTGCAGACAATTTTATCACACTCTGTATAATGTGTAAATACCATTAAGTTGGACAGATTTTCTCATTAATTCTCGGTCCTGGTGACAGACCAGGAATTAACACAATTGATTTTCCAGTCCCTCCTCATTATCAATCATCCCCCAGAACTTAGTCACATCCCGTCTGCTCCACCTGGGCCCCGGCGTCCATTCGGAGGCTTCAACATATATTAAACTAATAAAGAGCAATGGGCGCTGTCGTGCCAGCCCTGGAAACTTGTGAGAACGAGGAAAGGAACAAATCTCGGGAAGAAAGTTGTTTCTGAAGGTTCTAGACAGTGAGAAGGGGCAGAGCCTGTGAGGGCACAGCTCTACCCCAGTGCGATGTGGCACTGGCTAGTGAGCACTCAATCATCTGTGTGGTGTGTGTGTATGTGTGTGTGTGTGGGTGGTATGGTGTGTGTGTGGTTTGTGTGTGTTGTATATGTGTGTATATGTATGTGTGTGTGCATGTGTGTATGTGAGTGCATGTGTGTGATGTGTGTATGTGTATGTGTGTGTGGTGTGTATGTGTATGTATATGTGTGTATGTATGTGTATGTGGTATGTGTGGTATATGTATGTGTGTGTGTATGTGTGTGTATGTGTGGTATATATGTATATGTGGTGTGTACATGCGTGCATGCATGTGTATATGTGAGTGTACATGTGTATGTGTGTATGTCTGTGTGGTGTGTATGTATATGTATGTGTGTGTATGTATATGTGTATGTGTGTGTGGTGTATGTATGTGTGTGTATGTGTATGTGGTGTGTGTGGTATATGTGTGTATGTGTGTGTGGGTGTGTACATGTGTGTGTGTGCATGTGTGTATGTGAGTGAACGTGTGCATGTGATGTATGTGTATGTTTGTGTATGTGTGTGTATGTGTGGTGTGTGTGTATGTATGTGTGTATGTATGTGTGTGTACGTATGTGTGTATGTATGTGTGTATGCATGTATGTGGTATATGTGTATATATGTGTGTGTGTGGTATGTACATGCATGTGTGTGCATGTATGTGTCTGTGTATGTGAGTGTATGAGTGTGATGTGTGTATGTGTGTGATGTGTGTATATGTATATATGTGTGTATGTGTATGTGGTGTGTGTGTATGTGTGTGTATTTATGTGTATATGTGTGTGTGGTATGTGTGTATGTGTGTGTATGTGTGTGTATGTGTGGTATGTATGTGTGGTGTGTATGTGTGTGTGTGTGTGTGTGAGAGAGAGAGAGGTTGTGTGACTGTGTGGATTATGAATTGCTGTGTAAACAAACAACGCAAATGTATTGGCTTAATTTGACCACTGTTCATTTGCTCACAGGCTGTGAGTTGCGCTCTCAGTGTGGCTACAGACAGAGCTCATGGCTGGGACACCGTGAGCTCGCACGCCTGCCTCGCTCCTGTGGTGCTTGGTGCTGGCATCTTCTGAGTGGCACAGAGACTCTGCTTCACATGGCCACTCTGCTCTTCCTTGGAGAGGGTTGAGTGGCCCGTTCCGAGCCTGGCTCCAGACGTCCCAAGAGAGCCGGCCGGGATGGAAGCCGCAGGACTCGGGCCCAGACCTGGCATCACATCCTTCCTCCAGTCAGCGAGCCGAAGGCCTGAACCAGGCAGTGGAAGGCAGACTCGAGCTCTGGTAAGAAGATGAGGATGACAAGAGCCGGCAGGATGGCTCCACGGGGAAGGCGCTTGCCACCAAGCCTAAGGACCCAGGTTCAATACCCAGTGCCCACCTTAGAGGACCCAAGTCCACATGCACAGCACAGCACACACACACACACACACACACACTCAAAACAGTTTTAAGACTGAAAGAATAATGAAGGACCTGGAACTGGTCAGAGGCTGGACCCTGGTCATGTTGTCTCCTTTCGAGCCCCACACCGAGGTGTGGTAGCTGTTCCTGGGTGTCAACTTGACTACTTCTGGAACTAACTCAAACCCAAGTGGTTGGGAACACTGGGAGTTGGTTTTATTTTGTTTTGTTTTGATTTTTTTTTCTTTTTTCTCTTTTTGGTTTCTTAAGGCAGGGTTTTTCTGTGTAGCCCTGGCTGTCCTGGAACTCGCTCTGTAAACCAGGCTGGTCTCAAAACTCAGAGATCTGCCTGCCTCTGCCTCCCAAGCGCTGGGATTAAAGGCGTGCGCCACCACCCAGCTTTTTTTGTTTTTTTAGGTTTTTGTTTTTTCTTAATTAAATCATTTGAAGTGGGAAGATCCGCTTTTTTTCTTTTTGTGCTTTTAAACTTTTTTGATTGGTTCTTTGTGAATGTCACTCAATGCATAACAATCCCACTCATCTCCCTGTCCCTGCACACCTACCTTCCACCCTTGCAACCTCCCCTGACAAAGAAAAACAAAAAACCAAAACAAAACAATACCCATGCATCTGTGGTGTGCTGGTCACAGTGTGTCCCACGGTACACTCTTGCCTAGACAGCTTCCCTTGCAAAAGGTCACTGCAATGGGCCACTGGTCTGGTCCGAGGTCCCTCTCACTGCTACAGTATCAACAATGGACCTTCCTCAGGAAGTTTTGGATATCCCGTGGTTGCCCTGTGTCGTGAGATCCTGCAGGTTTGGTGTTCTGCACAACCGGTCATTCACACACGCTCCAGCAGTTCACAGACAGGGTAGGTGTTGGGGCGGGCTGCCTCAAAGGCCTGGATCTGAGGCTAGATGGTAGCTGAGTTGGTAGAAAAAAACGCACTTTTAATCCAGATCTTCTGAGGTGGGAAGATGCACCTTTGGTCTGGTCCACACCTTCTGTGGCAGCAGATATAAAAGGCGAGGAAGACAGAACATGGACTCAAGCTCTGAATATGAAGAAGGGCATTTGGCTCTGGAATGTGTATCTTCAGGATTCTAGCGTACACTGAAGACCAGCTGAGACATTCAGCCTCATGGACAGAACAGTTACTGGATCCTTGGACCTTCTGTTGGTAGACAGACATTGTTGGGCAAGCTGGACTTCAGCCTGTAAGCCATTCTAATAAATCCCATCAGCTCTGTTTCTCTAGAGAACCCTAGTCTGGCATCAGGAGAGAAATGTACACTGCAGGAATCTGAGCAGTGGTGGCGTGCGGGGGATGGAGACAACTGTGCTCTGTCCTCATTCCCGTATGACTTCCTTGCTGCCCAGAATGCACCAGGGCCACGTCACCTCCAAAACTGAGTAGTATGTGCTCAGAAGTGGCCAGGGAACTTTAATATTAGGGGAGCCCAAAATCAAATCTTTCCCAAACAAAAGCACAGTGTGGCTGGGAGCGGTGACACGGGCCTTTAGGAGCATCTAGAAGTTGAAAGCCAGCCTGGTCTACAGGGTAAGTTCCAGGCCAGGCAGGGCTACGCAGTTACATAGAGCACCTGAGTGTGTGTGGCGAGGAAACATCTGGATCCCAGCAGTGCGGAAGAAGAGTGCAGAGCTGGAGTCCTGCCACAGCTGCAGAGCCACCAAGGTTGTCCAAAACGGACAACCAAAGCAGCTCATCGTGCAGAAGGCACCGACTCCACATCCCACTGGGAAGCCATTGGGAGCACTTTCTGCTCCCTGGGCCATCCTTCCCTGACAGAGCAGAGCAGGCAGAATTCCACAGCTACGGGACAGCTGCAGCCTTTACAGGGTGTTGGGGGAAACTTTTGCAAGAAGGTGTCGCATACTTCCAGTAGGACACTCACATTTTAATTGTCCCCATCATGACAAGCAAATACGCCTATTTAATCGGTGCCCACGGTGTCCCCTTCTTACGTGAGCGAGACACTGTGAGGTAAGCAGAGGCAGGGCAAGAGGCCATGGGAGAGAATTCGCGTGGGCACAGACTAAGGCTGGAATGGTGGGTGACTCGGGCAATTACTCAGCTCTTCGTCTCATGAATAAAAAAAGACCTCAGGGCTGGAGAGGTGGCTCAGTGGTTAAGAGTACTAACTGCTTTTCCGAAGGTCCTGAGTTCAAATCCCAGCAACCACATGGTGCCTCACAACCATTCATTCATAAGGAGATCTGATGCCCTCCTACGGGGTGTCTGAAGACAGCTACAGTGTACTCACATATAATAAATAAATCTTTTTTTTTTAAAAAAGACCTTAATACCCTATTCATGGAGCTGCTAAGAACATGAAAACAATGTATTTAAGCTCAGAACAGTGCTTGACACACGGTGAGCTTGCAACAATGACCGCATACGCCCGTCTCTGACCAACACGGGTCGGGAACGTAGCTCAGCGGTAGGGCACTCGCCTTGTGTGCATGAGGTACTGAGTTCAATCCCCAACACTTCAATAAGTGTGTAAAGCTTACACTACCCAAGCAAGGAGCCAGGTAGGTGAGAGGAAGAGGTGGGGGCAGGGAGGTGGAAGAGAGAGACGCCAGAGGTCAGCCAGCCTCTGAGGGATTCTGACAGTTATTCTCGAATTTTCTCCTGGACCGAGTTCTTCATTCAACCCCGTGTCGCATGGGAGTTGGGAATAAGTTGTCTAACGCTGTGTGCCTGACAAGGCAGGGCTACTGGAGGGGACACAAGGAGGACAGGGTCCAGGAGGCCTCCAGAGATGCTGGACAGAAGTCCCCAGTGCTTTCTGGAGCAGGATAAAGAGTGTGGGCCCCAGGGACTGGAGGCACAGGCTGCAGCCACCCGTACATCCCCCACCCCACCCCACCCTGCAACTCCAGCACTTAGTAGCCCAGGCAGCCACTGAGAATTATCACCGACAATAATAATTGTCTTTATGGAAATCATTTAAGGTGAATTTTAATGTACTTCACAATGGGATTTCTTCCCCCCCAGAAACCCTCTGCTAGGAGAGGGTAACATGGGCTTTGAATATTAAGTAGTCAGGGGTTACCAAGGGTGTCTCTGCCTGTTGGACACCTCCCCAGTTAATTACCTTCCTAACATCCATCAGATGAAGGACACGGAGGAACAGAGTCTCCCCAGCCCCCAGCCCAATGACTAGGTTCTCTTGGAAGTTGGCCAGGTATGGTTGCACCTGTAATCCCAGTACTCTAGAAACAGAAGCAGGGGGATTTCTGAAAGTTCAAGAGCAACCTGAGCTATGTTTCTAGCTGTAGCGAGCTAGGGCTGCACTGTGAGCTCCCGTCTCAAAGCAAAACAAAACAAAAACTGTCCCTGCGGACCTGCTTGCTCTGCCCGTGGCAGCCCCTGGCGGGGCCCGAGCTCATCTGCAACCAGTCCTCTGCCCAGTGGGGAAGACAACAGACCTGAGGAGGCACAGGGCAGGCTGCAGGGGCTTGGGAGGTGGTGAACAGCTACAGCCTCTCCCCCTGTCACTCTGCCACACTAAGATCTGCAAGGCAGACTTGCGGGGACAGAGGTCGGTCCATTTCTGAGCATCCCACTTTTGCAGGTCAGTAAAGAATAATAAAGTCTTCCCCCTGCTCTTCCTTGTGCTAGATTGTTCTTAGAGAGGTCTCTGCGTACCTCAAGGCTCTCCAGGCAAAAAGCCAAGCATCTTGTAAATCACGGAGTCGTGCTTTAGGTCTCCCCAGGAGAGACCCCCCTCCTCCAACCCCTCTAAGACCCCCTTGCTCCTGAGACATCTCGCAGATGTATGGGCTGCATGCTTCTCGTTTTTTCTCCTACCAGAACCCAGGCCTGACCCTCGCTCTCTATAGTGGCACAGTGGTGGTGTTTTGTTCCTCTTTGAGAATCTCCTCGGTTGCACGCCAGTATTTTAGCATGGACCTCTGGGAAAATCGGATGCCTTCTATTCCCAAGGCTGATGGATGGTAGAGCTCAGGGCACCGAGGCAGGTTGACGCAGAGCTGTTCAGGGGGCGGGAAAGGCTCCAAGCTCCCATTAAATCATGGCCATGGCCGAGCAGGCAAGAGGGGTGCAAAGCCTTTTCCGGGAAATGTTTTACTTGCGAACCTGCACATTGCTGCCGGATGCGAGGTGTTCTCAGGAGATGCATGGATGGTGTGTGCATGCTAGATGGATGGACAGACAGATAAAACTCAAATGAGAAGGAAACAAAAGACATGCGTCTCACCAGCCCTTGACCCCTGCCAATCCTCTGAACTCTGGGAGGCCGGGAGGCCAGGAGTCCCAGCATCCCCTCTGTCTGACTTCAGCTTTGGGGCCAGTCCTGATGACAGGTTGAAGGCAGCTCCCCCCAAGAAGTTGTCCTCGATACCCAATGCCCACTGTTACTCTGGTAGCTTTCCCAGGACTTTCCCAGAAGCACTTGGGGCAGGGGCCGATCCTCTGAGACGCCTACTCCCAGACCCCAAGCCTTGCAGGAGCCTACCCTTCCAGAAAACGTCTAAAATAGTCACATGATTTCTGTCTCCGTTGCTGGTTCCCTCTCCGGGGTTTAAGTGCCTATTGGAGACAGAGACAGGAATGGAGAGCATCTGTTTCCACAACAAGACAATGACTGTGGATCTGGGGTGGTATATAGACCAGCACCGGGGCTCAGATGCAGCCTTGCAGCTGCAGAAGCATCACCGTTTCTCTGGGACATTACTCCCCATCGGTGGCTCCTTGCTGGTTGGCACTTATGCTCCCCCGGGAGCCATCTCAAGCCACTGTTGCCTTATGAGGCAGATCACGTTGGCCTCTTGGTTGGGTTTAGACCTCTGGTTTCAGGAGGGTCCTGGAAACCACAGTTCCTCCAGCCTCGGTACTGGAGGCTGTGACAGTGTACAGAAGCGATGCTGGCCCACGCCGCAGAGCATAGTGGGAAGAGAGCTGGGCGAGGAGGAGTCAAAGACCAGCTCCAAAGCCCGGCTCCGCCACTGGCGCTGTGCTCCTGGGTTCTGAATCTGAGGGCGCAATCAGCAAGGGGCTAACCCGGCCCTGTTGGAAGAGCCTCACCCTCCTCATTAATAAACTGGGTCGTGGCGTTGCTCAAACGTGACACACAGCTTGTATGAACCCAATCCAGGTGACAGGGCAGAAGAACTGAGAGCCAGAGGGTGAGATGCATCCGCATGCGCTTCTGTAGGCGTCTCCATCCACGGCTGCTTCAGTCTAAAGCTGGCTCCAGACCTCAGGGATGGCTGAGGTGACTTGCAGGCAGCCACTTAAAGCCAGTGGTTAAATCATCCATCTCTCAAAGAGAAGCCCTGTCTTTCTGGTGGAGTTCCTATGTCCCGACTCTTCCTCCTGTTCTCTAACACCCAGAGCAGCCAGAGGTCAAAGGGTACGTGGAGGGGAACTGGGAAAGGGGGGGGGGGTGGATGATGAAGGGCGGAGAATGGGAGGGACAGCGGCCAGTGAGGCAGCTGTGGCTCTTTTTTTTTTTAAGTTTTTTTTTTATTCGATATAATTTATTTACATTTCAAATGATTTCCCCTTTTCTAGCCCCCCACTCCCCGAAAGTCCCGTAAGCCCCCTTCTCTTCCCCTGTCCTCCCACCCACCCCTTCCCACTTCCCCGTTCTGGTTTTGCCGAATACTGTTTCACTGAGTCTTTCCAGAACCAGGAGCCACTCCTCCTTTCTTCTTGTACCTCATTTGCTGCGTGGATTATGTTTTGGGTATTCCAGTTTTCTAGGTTAATAACCACTTATTAGTGAGTGCATACCATGATTCACCTTTTGAGTCTGGGTTACCTCACTTAGTATGATGTTCTCTAGCTCCATCCATTTGCCTAAGAATTTCATGAATTCATTGTTTCTAATGGCTGAATAGTACTCCATTGTGTAGATATACCACATTTTTTGCATCCACTCTTCTGTTGAGGGATACCTGGGTTCTTTCCAGCATCTGGCAATTATAAATAGGGCTTATATGAACATAGTAGAGCATGTATCCTTATTACATGGTGGGGAATCCTCTGGGTATATGCCCAGGAGTGGTACAGCAGGATCTTCTGGAAGTGAGGTGCCCAGTTTTCGGAGGAACCGCCAGACTGATTTCCAGAGTGGTTGTACCAATTTGCAACCCCACCAGCAGTGGAGGAGTGTTCCTCTTTCTCCACACCTTCTCCAACACCTGCTGTCTCCTGAATTTTTAATCTTAGCCATTCTGACTGGTGTAAGATGAAAACCCATCAAAATCCCAACTCAATTCTTCACAGAGTTAGAAAGAGCAATTATCAAATTCATCTGGAACAACAAAAAACCCAGGATAGCTAAAACTATTCTCAGCAACAAAAGAAAATCTGGGGGAATCAGTATCCCTGACCTCAAGCAATACTACAGAGTAATAGTGTTAAAAACTGCATGGTATTGGTACAGTGACAGGCAGGAGGATCAATGGAACAGGATTGAAGATCCAGAAATGAACCCACACACCTATGGCCACTTGATCCTCGACAAAGAGGCTGAAAACATCCAATGGAAAAAAGATAGCCTTTTCAACAAATGGTGCTGGTTCAACTGGAGGTCAGCATGCAGAAGAATGCGAATTGATCCATCCTTGTCTCCTTGTACTAAGCTCAAATCCAAATGGATCAAGGACCTCCACATAAAGCCAGACACTCTGAAGCTAATAGAAAAGAAACTGGGGAAGACCCTTGAGGACATCGGTACAGGGAGAAAGTTTCTGAACAGAACACCAATAGCGTATGCTCTAAGAGCAAGAATTGACAAATGGGACCTCATAAAATTACAAAGTTTCTGTAAGGCAAAGGACACCATCAAGAGGACAAATCCGCAACCAACAAATTGGGAAAAGATCTTCACCAATCAGATAGAGGGCTAATATCCAATATATATAAAGAACTCAAGAAGTTAGACTCCAGAAAACCGAACAACCCTATTAAAAAATGGGGTACAGAGTTAAACAAGGAATTCTCACCTGAAGAAATTCGGATGGCGGAGAAGCATCTTAAAAAATGCTCAACTTCATTAATCATTAGGGAAATGCAAATCAAAACAACCCTAAGATTTCAGCTGTGGCTCTTTACAATGCCTCCCCTCCTGCCTTCCAAAGAAAGCCTTACAGTGACATAGAGAGCGACTTTAACCCCGGAAGTGCTGCATTTGGGGTCAGGAGAGAGTCGGCCTCTATGTGGGACCTCCAATGGGTGGCTAGATGACCTTGAAGGAATCACCTGATCCCTTAGAATATCTCAACTCAAATTCCAGAGTCTCCTCTGGACATCAGGGGGTGGGGGAGAGACCCAAGTGTTCTCCCAAATCCTGGCTACCGGCTCTCATGACTGGTCATGTGACAGGCTGCTACAAGAGAGATTCATGCCCCCAGCTCTGGGAGGGACCAGCAGTAGGGTCCCAGGGCAGGGTCTAGCTCCTCTAGAGGACAGGTCCTCCAAGGAGGCACGGCTTTCCTCGTAGCTCCTGTTAAGCCAGCTCCCCTGCATCTACCGCACGGCCTGAGGCGTGGATTACTCGGGCTCTGCCTCACTTGAGGGATTTGCCTATCTTTGCCTTCATCCGTCTCCTGCTGCAGTTTCTCTTCAGGGAGGATGGCTCTTCTTAGCAGAGTGGCCAGGCCCTGCATCCAGCCTGAACTGACAGGATAAAGAGCAGCTGTATCTCCCTGCCTCTGCCTGGAGCCGCTCTGGGCTGTCATTTGCTCACAGCCCCTGTGGATTCTTTTCATCCTCCCCAGAACAGCGTGGAGACTGGTATCTGGAAATTGAGATTGTTCTACAGGGTGGAGCGCTCATTGCACTGGGTTCCAAGAATTTGGGATGCTTTCTGAATACCTGGAACCCTGTCCCAGATCAGAGTGAGGGGACGTGCACACCCAAACGGTCTCATATATATATATGCACATGTGCACACGCACAGTTAAAGATATGCTAACAACTTTGGCAAAATGGACTTGGGCATTCTGAAGATAGTTGTGAAAGAATAGAAAATACAGCCTAACTCCGGCCTTCTAAGGAGCCCCAAACACTTCATATGCAGAGCCCGCTCTTTGTGCTCTTTGTTAGAAACTAGGTAAAAGGTCACAGTCCAGAGCCCGCCCTTTGTTTAGAGCCAGGCAAAAAGGCCTTGAACAGGTGATCCTGGCCCCACAAAGTAACTGGAAATGAGCTAAGCTTATCTTCCTTCTGTAAACTGCTTACGCCATTACCCCCAATCAGGAGTTCACACAGCTATAGACATTCAAGAAAATAGAAAACTAATTGGTCCACTGAGCGCGGGCTCCGATAATTTAAACTGATTGGCCTAAAAATTATGGAGTGGTACAAATCAAATGGCTCGCACTTCACAGGCTAAGAAATGATTGGTTTGTGATTCACGGGCTTTGCCGTAAACTTATCAAAGCTGTCGCAATTCGGCGCTGGTGGTCCACACTCCTCTACCCCTGCGCGGTGTACGGCTGTGGAACCCAGAATTCTGGAATAAAGAAATCCTCATGTTATTGCATTGAGACCATTTGAGTGATTTGGGTGTTGCCTTCCGAGGCGTGGGGTGCTGGGGCGCCCCCGGTTTTTGGGGGGTCTTACAGTTGAACTCAGACTGTACTCCAAGAAGTGGCCTTGAACCTAGGAGGTACCCGCCGGAAGGCCCTCCGCAGGTCAGGCACCATTGCTCCTGGCGGGCCCCAGAACAGGCTTGGCTCTCTTCTGCAAGGCTCTTAATCGGTTGTCCTTGATTGCTACAGAGAAGTATGTGTCGAAGCCAGCCTGTAGCAACCATTCGAGAGGCCTAACAAAACAGCAGAAAGCAAAGGACAAGAGAAATGAAGGCCTGGTCCTCAGCAGGCGCAGGCACAGGCGCAGGCACAGGCGCAGGAGCTTGCTTCTTGCAGTGCTGTCCCTGGGCCATTCATCTGGATTGGCACTGGCAGCCTGGCCTGATTAAAATGTCCCCTTCAGCTTGTCTCTCAACAAGGGATCCAACTCCTTGGATGGCGCTGACCTTGGCCGTGGTAAGGGCACCTGTGGCACATCTGCCTCAACACAACAGTCGTCTGGCTACAAGACCAGGAGGACTGAAGGAAACGTGCCCTGGATGGTCTGGGCAGCAGGCAGGGGTGGGGGGCTGGCTCTCCAGCTGTGAGGACAGGCAGGCCAGGTCACCAGCACCTCTCCGTGGAACCTTGAGCGCTATCCATTGTCAGCTCCTCCCAGAAGCCCCTCCTGATTGGCCCCGATCTCAGTGAGCTACAGTTCTTGGTCTCTGATTTTGTCCACGACCTTTCTGTAATGTAAGCACACCCACCCAAAGGGGCAGCTCTCTCCGAGGCCCCCTGGTGGTTGGCTGCCTTCTTACTAGGCAAAGCATCTGGACTGTTTCTAAAGACCCTCACTCTGTTTCCATGGCCAGGTGAGTGCTGGAGAAGAGAGAAAATCCGAAGGCAGGCGGAGGGGCAGGAGCCCTCGTCTACCTTGAGAATGGGCCTTCCTCTCCAGCTGAGGTGAGTGTCATCAAAGGCTGACAGGATCTGACTGGAAACCTTGACCCCACCCCCACAGTAATGTAGACTTACCTCTTCTCTCACTATTGAAGACAGAAACACCAGGCCAGTGTCAAGACGGGAGGCAGCTCCTAAGGGGCCCTGGTGTCTCCTCTCTCCTCATCTCTTTCACCTGGTCTCCAGCCCCTCTTGCTCATCTTGGAATGTCACGTGGAAGGCAGTGGGCTCACTCTGAGGGGAACGACCCTCTTGGCCTGCAGCTGCTGGCCCAGCCGCTCCCACATTTGGGTACCTTCCTAGTGCTGTGGCCACGGGAAGGCCACGCGGGAGCCTAGCACGCTAAGGCCTCGGCCACCATCAGTCCTACTTTCCTCACACCTCCTACTCCCAAAGGACTGACCCGTGGGTGGAGTCCTCACGTGAGCAAGACACTGTGAGGTAAGCAGAGGCAGGACAAGAGCCATGGGAGAGAATTCGCGTGGGCACAGACTAAGGTTGGAATGATGGGTGACTTGGGCAATTACTCAGCTCTTCGTCTCATGAAAAACAGAGAAGACCTCAATACCCTCTTCACGGAGCTGTTAGGACATTAAAACAATGTATTAAAGCTCAGAACAAGGCTTGGCACACAGTGAGCTTGCAATAAATGCCACCGTTATCCCCGACATCCCCTCAGTCATTTGTCCAACACCTGAATTATTTACAGGTTTCCAGAGACGTGAGCTAGACCGGCAGAGATCGTCAGAGTTACAGTCATCTTTCCCTTCCACTTCCAACCCCGAGTGGAATTCACCTGTCCTCACTGGCGTGGGTCAGCCAGCTAAGCGGTATACGTCAGTGACGTCGGCAAACCCGTCCCACAGAGTCTAGCCACTCCCAAGCCCCTGTGTCCCACAACCAGTTGTTGAAATGCACTGTGGTCAGTTGTGCCTAGTGCTGCGCCGGTGCTGAAGTACAGTCTTACTTGCCTGTCCCCCAGCCACCTGCTGGGGGACATTGACACTAGACACGTTAACAAACAGATGCAGAACACACCCTGGAGCTGTCTTTGTCATCCATGACAATCCGCCTGCCTCTGCCTCCCAAGTGCTGGGATAAAAGGCATGTGCCACCACTGCGCAGCAGGACACAACGCTTTTAGATCTCCTTTTCAGGCCAATGTGGCCTTGCGTACTCTCATCCTTCTTCCAGATGCTTCTTGGACAAGATATCTGGCTGGTTAATAACACCTTCAAAATAGGGCTCCCACACTGAGACTCTGTAAAATGTCTGCTATAGCTGTTACCCATGCAATACCACCCAAGTGCATGCATGCACACGCATGTACACACACATACCTAGAAATGTAGTTGGCCCCAGCTATATCTCCATTCATTCTGCACTCCATATGCTGTCCAAGGTACTCCTGAAATCCAAGTGCACATCTCCGTGATGTGTTCCTGCTCTGTCTCCACAGGGTCTCTCTGAGGCAAACAAGGTGTCCAGGTTCAAGTCGAGCCCATGAAAAATGGCCGGGGCTCCTTGTTCTGGACTGTCATCCCCTTCCTGTGTATCTCCTGAAGCATGGTGACCTTCAGCAAGGTCATCACTGTCTTAGTCTGAGGTTAGGGCCAGGGTCCAGTGTGGGCGTGGTTATTACTTTAACAGAACGTAAGGCAGCATCTGGTGCGTTCATCATTCTTTCCTCTCCAGAACAAGCCAGCCCTGGGCTTCTGGTGGGACACTGGGCAAGGATTCAGCAAACGGAAGGAAGGAAGGCAGGTTTGAACAGCAGAGGTGAACACAGAGACTGCAGAAAGGATAGTTAGCTCACTGAGTAGAAAATAGGGATGGGGTGGCAGGAACCAGATCCCTCACAGGCCCATGGCACCTGTCAGCTGGAGCATCCTAAACCCTTCAAGGTTCAGGGTGAATTCCAGGCCTGAATCTCAGCATCAGATAGCAGAGAGGCAACCTTATAGCTGGTAAGGACTGAAGACCTAGATAAAATCCCTGACTTCTGTACCCTGCCCCCCAAAGACCGAGGATTCCCCAGTAATCACCAGGCAGGGGAAGGTCCTGATGTGGCTGTTGTTGGATTTCTGCTACTCGCCGTGTGAGCAGAATAAATCTGACTCAAATGGTAAAGGTGTGTGACCACGTAGCCTAGGACGGTTCTAAAACCGAGAGCCACATCTGCTCTTGGTCACGGGGTGCCTCCTTCTCAATCACACGCCTGCCAGCATTGGGAGAGACCTGAGCGTATCGCTCTGCATTTACGCATGCTCCAGTTCTCTCTTGACCTGTGAAAGCAGCTCTCTAATTCATGAGCGTCCTAATTAGAAGTCCTTCTAGAAGCTCTTCCAGATCTGAGGTTCCCGGAGACTTCAATTTGGACCACCTTACTGCAGCCGTTAATAACAGGTGCTGGATCTTGCTGGGCAGAGGGCAGAGGGCAGAGGGCAGAGGGCAGAGGGCAGGGCTTGTTCGAATGTGCTGCTGAAGGTTGCTGTCCCCGCTGCCGCTGACATGCTGATCCGTCAGCTCTCTCCCTCAGCGCATTCAGCCTCGGGAATTTATCTAAGTGCAGTGATATCCGTTCCACATATCTCTGCCTCGTTCATAAGGATATATTGTCAAATGCCCAGCCAAGACGTAAATGCACTCCATCTACTACACGTCCCTAATCCATCAGCACGGAGACCTAGCAGGAGGAAAATGTAAGTAGGGGAGGCTAGAGGGAAATGAGGTTGATGCGGTCTGGCCAGCTGGCGCTCAGTAGTCGCTGACACCTCTCCTAATGGTCCCTATCCTGGGTAGGGTTACCAAAGCTGTGATGAAACACCATGGCCAAAGTAACTTAGTGAGGAAAGGATTTCCTTGACTTATACTTTCTCATTGTTGTTTATCTTTGGAAAACACAGCAGGAACTAACAGGGTAGGAGCCTGGAGGCGGGAGCTGATGCAGATCATGGAGCAGTGCTGCTTACTGGCTCCTTGTGGCTTGCTCAGCCTGCTTTCTTACCGAACCCAGGACCACCAGCTCAGGGGTGGCCCCACCCACAATGAACTGGGCCCTCCCACATCAATCGCTAACTTTAAATATTTCTCTATGGGCTTGCCTGCAGCCGTCCTACATAGGCTCCCTTCTGGTGGGCCAGACTTATGTAAAGTTGTCACAAAACCATCAACCCTGGTCAAACAGTTGCCAAATTCATCACTGGTAATGAGGTGACCCTCTACCATATGGCACTGTCCCAAGGTCCTGGGATGAGTTTTTGTTGTGGAGACAGGGTCTCACTGTGTATCTAGCTAGCCTCACACTCCCAGAGATCCACCAGCCTGACTCTCAAGTACTGGAAATGAAACTTGTGCACTACTATGCCGGGTACTCCCAGAAGTCTCTGCACATTTCTGGGAGAAACAGATGGAAATGAAGAAACACAAAGCCACTGACATGCGCTTTCTCTTTAATTAACAAATCTACAGGAAACTTTTCATTGAATCAGGAGACGTAATACAAATTATGGTGGACTGTATACAAAATGTGGCACCAAATACGGCCTCTGGGGATAGTATATAAAAATAGGCATTTCAAATCTGCACCAGTGTAGCGGTATAGCGGCTGACAGTTCTGATGAGGATAGCCACGTGCCAGGCCTGGTTTCTGACAGTGAGAGTCATTGGTCCTCCAGGCTCTGGGAGACAATGGTCAGTCCCACGCAGGGGTCATAGGCAGGACACTCGAAAGCACCAGATGCCACAAACCCGGCGTGCTGGGGAGAAGAGGCAAGAGCACTCCTTCCCTGGGTCCCTGGACCCTGACCCAAGCTGGGGACCCCGGCTCTCTGGCAGACAGATCACCCTAAGGAGGAACTCTGGGCAAGGCTGGAATATGTCTTCCCCAGCAAGTGACCCAGGGCTAACTCAAGGTAGTTTTCCGTGGGCCAAGAGCTGCAGCCCCCTCCAGGACAGCTGATCAGAGTACAGCACACCGGAGATGGATTGATCATCTCCGTGTAAGATGTTATACTCAGAGAGTAGACAGGAGAGGGACACCGCTGGTCCTCTGCATGCGACCTCCCTGAAGCCACACCCTGGACAAGGCACCAGAGCAGACATGGAGGAGCCGTGCTCGTAGGTCTTTCACTGGCAGGGCCTCTCGCTCTGGCAGAGGGCGGCCAGGACTGTGTCTACTGGCTCGTGCATTCAGAAGGCCCCTGCTTGGCCCACCTGGTGGCTCTGAGGATGGGGGTAGGTCCCTGACTCACGTGTGACTGCTGTCCACAGTCTCGACACTGGAGACGGGTGGAGGGACAGAGATGCTGGGTAGGGAAGAGGAACACCAGGGGAGGCAGCTGGGAGGAGACACGCCCTGTGGGTTTCAAACGCCCATCCCACTACCACTTCAGGGCCCCAGACTTACTGCCCTCCTCGTGGACTCTACAGAGGGAAGCAGCCCCTCACCCTCCATGCCAGGTTTTACTGAAAACGGAGTGCTTTTCTCAGACGCCCAGGCTTAACTGTCCTGCTGCAGGGTGACCTGACACTTTCCTCCACAGTGGCGAGGAGTGAAAGGAGACATGAAGGACAGAGACGCCTGAATCGCCAACTACACAAGAAGCCAGGAGCACACGGTGCTAATGAGGGCCCTTCTCCAGCAGGCAGCACGTTCCGGGGACAGGCGCTCTATGTAAATGCCACCCGGCACCAATTAGCACGGTTTCCTCAATGCGTGCCGAGGTAACAGGGCAGGGCCATGCCGAGTCACCATGGCTCTTTTGGGACACAGCTTCTTCACAAATTGCCGGGGCATCCTGTCTAGAACAAGGGGGAAATGGACCTTCTATCCCAAAGTGGCCTGACGACACCCTCTAGTGGAGATTATAAATAACGCAGGACAGTGTGTCCAATTCTGACACTAGAGTGGTTTCAGGGTTCCCCACAAAATGGGACGCAAATCACAAGCAGATTATCGTTACGAAGATGATCCCGACCCACAAGGGCAGAGTTCGAGACCCTGGCTAGTGGCGCCCTTCTCAGTCTGGCTTCTGCACCTCCTAAGGAGGGCTGTGCTGTGGTGGGAGCTGTGGGCTCCTCAGAGCCTGGGCAGGCTGCCTGCCGGTGCCAGGATGATGCCAAAGACGTAGAAAAGGCCCAGCAGGAGGTTGAGCTTGGCTGTCCTCTGGGGCAGCTTGTTGAAGGCCTGGCTGCGGAACTGCCTCTCGAGGGCGAAGGCCATGGGGATGGTGAGGAGGGGCAGCGCCAGGCTGATGCTGCAGTGTGTGGCCAGGATGGTGAAGATCAGGTAGGGCAGGAAGAGCAGCGTGTTGTAGAGGACGTAGGAGAAGGTGGGCCCGATGAGGATGGCCAGCGTGACGATGCCCGCCTCCCGGTCAGACTCCATGTCCCTGGTGTTGTTGGAATGGAGGATGGCCTCCGTGCTGAGGGCCAGAGGGATGGCGTAGACGAGAGGGAAGATGGCCAGGGACCCCACCTGGACAGCGTAGGCAAACACCACCGCCAGCGGACCGAAAGTGATGAGGATGACCAGGTCTCCCAGTGCCACATACTTGAATCCAATTCCTGCGGCCAGAAAAGCCAGAGAGGCGGTGTGAATCAAGGGCTGGTCCGAGAGAATGCCACGTCTGAAGAGAGCTGCGAGGGGAGCAAGCACTGGCGCGCCCCCACACGGCCCAGTGCAGACCCAGAGCCAGGTACCCACCAAGTGTGCCTTTTAGGATTTGTCCCCCAAAACAGTTTCTGCCACAAGGTGCCAAGAGCTCCGGGCACACAGAGAGAGGCGCCCACCAAGAGCATGCCAAAGGTTTGATGGTCCTGTGCAGCCCTCTCCCGCCCTCCTTCAGCCCTGCAAGGCAATATGTCCAGCTTCCCCTCCCCCACCCCCTGCCCCTGAGGCTTTTTTCTGGTTTGAAAGACCCCAGTGAAACGACACAGCATTTTAATATAGCTTCCTACAACTTCCATGGACAGAACTGTCAGTCATGTGAAAAGGAAACAGTGAAAGCAACCATGCCGTGTGCCCTCTGTGGGTCTCGTCAGTCAACACCAAATCCCCCTAGCAACCACTCCGCTCCGAAGCCTCCATTCTCTCCCTCTAGCCCCAAATACTCCACAGCCCATTGCCTTCCATGCAGGTCCAAATCAGGGTCATTTTACTCTGAAATACTGCCACACCATACCCTCCCAGTGGCTTTTGATCTTGTAAGAACCTCTCACCCTACTGCCAACACACAAACTGTCAACAACCTGGTGTCTTGGGAATCAAAGTCCCAGCATCTGGCTTGTCACGGCTGGCTGCCCAGTACTTGGCCCTGGGCTGAACTGAAAACAGAGCCACAGTAGCAAACACTTCTAATTCAAGAATACTTCCCACTCAGACTGGAACAGGTAACGCCATGTGCGGTGGTGGGAGCTGGCCGAAGAGATGGCCTTTCAAACTTTGGTAGCTACAGAAACCTGTGAAGTCTTTGAATCGAATGATGTTATAAAGTCAGGATATCTGGTCACATTTTAACCAGTCTAAAATGACAGGTGACAATGGTTTTCAGGGGATCTAAAACCATGGGAACCAAGGATCAGGGTTTGGCCAACCTCACCCTCCCAGAAGCAGTGTGGGTCTGCTGGCACCCCGTGAGCGAGTGCCCTGGCTTTTATTTGAACGCAGCATCCCTACCAGGCTACAGCCTGGCTCCTCAGCTCTCCTGCACCCGGCAGGGATCCAGGAGGCCGCCTCCTCCTCCTTCTCCTCCTCCTCCTCCTCCTCCTCCTCCTCCTCCTCCTCCTCCTCCTCCTCCTCCTCCTCCTCCTCCTTCTTCTCCTCCTCCTCCTCCCCCCCCCCCCAGGCCAGGCTCACACATACTCACCGACCTACACACCATAGCAAGGCTCCAAACGGGAAGGATTAACCTCTAGCTCGATGCCCCAGAGATCCAGCCAAAGTGACGGGAGTCTCATCCGGAGCCTCGCCCGCCCGGGAGCATGCCCACCAACTTTGTCTTCTCTACTGCACACTGGCCAAAGCCACTGCGGGGTCTCTCAGTCCTTGTCAGGGGCCCCTCACCTTCTACCACATGGCTATTTACCGACCTGTACTTCAAAAGGCACCTCTCTCTGTCTGTCTGTCTGTCTGTCTGTGTCTGTCTCTGTCTGTCTGTGTCCGTCTCTGTCTCTCTCTCTGTTCTCCATCTCTCTCCTCCCAGCAGCTAGATTTATAGTTTCTTCTCCTGTCGTCTTTCTCTCTGACTCTAAGTGTTACTTGAGCTTCAAAACACAGCACCACACAACAGGACCCTGTGTCCTGACCTTAAGTAGGTCCTCCACTAAAGCCAAGCACAAAGCCACTGGAGGAATGAGAGGTTTGATGCCCTTCAGTTTAGCTGATGTAATAAAATGCCCGAGCCTTTGGAAAGACCACTTTCTCAGGCTGGGAGTCATGGCCCAGGCCGTAGGTGACTCCTGACCCGGAGATGTGACCCGCACTCCCACCTTTGCAACGCCATGAAACAGCACAGTGAAATACGGGGTCTGTTTGCCACACACCAGCCAGAATTAATCTGTTAAGACCTACATCAGAAAGTTGGCAAGGGCCAAATGGTAGTGCGTGCCTGTGCCACTAGCACCCGAGAGACGAGGCGGGGAGGAGGCTGGCAAGTGTGCAGAGCCGCGACTAGTCTCACGGCCGTGGGACTAGGAGCCGTGCAGTACTTCTGAGGGACTGGCAGCTCTTTGTAGAATAAACGTCACCCAGCGGAGGCCACAACAGCTTCATTGCCAGGCATTCACTCAGGAGAAATGAAAACAAATACTCATAAAAAGACGACCATCAATGTTCAGTCACAATAGAAAAAAGACACAACCCACAGGCCCCTGAACAGGTGAACAGAACAAAAGTGTGGCATGTCCCTCAACAGACGCTTTCAACAATAAAAATCAGTTCCTGACACACACAACAACACAGTGAGCTTCAAAAACAGCACACTGGGCAAGAGAAGGCAGACTCAAAACCTCACACTGAGGCCAGGAGTGGTATCCCACACCTTTAATCCTAGCGCTTGGAAGGCAGAGGCAGGTGGATCTCTATGAGTTCGGGGCCAGCCTGGTCTATAGAGCAAGTTCCAGGACAGCCAGGGATACACAGAGAAACCCTGTCTCAAAAAAGCAAGGAGAGAAAGAGAGAGAGAGAAAGAGAGAGAGAGAGACAGAGACAGAGAGAGACAGAGACAGAGAGAGGCAGAGAGAGAAGCCAGACTATGTTCAATAGATGTCAATCTTAATTGCTCACTGCACACTGTGTGAGAACTCTAACTTCTGTGTGTGGCATGTGCTATGTTCACGTATGCAGTTGTACTCACTCATGCCTGTGCTTCCGTTTTTCTCCTTGATACTCCACCTCAATTGTTTTATTTTTTTATTTTGTTTGCGATGAGGCTGGTGTCACTTGTAAACCCAGGCTGCCTCTGCTTCCTGTGCTGGAATTATAGACGTAGAACATCACCAGCTAACTGAAATTTAAATAAGATAGAAAGCAAAGCTCCCAGAGGAGGAGGCAGAGGGGAAGGAGGTTAGAGTAAGCCGCACGGAGAAGAGCAAGAGCATTGCTAACAGAGACTGGCACCTGTCGAGTGCACGCCCTGCAATCCCAAGTCCGAGAAAGAGAAAGGCAGGGAGGGTAGAGCCAGGGAGGCAGAGGAATACAAAGAACCAGGGCCCTGGGGTCACGATTACAACCTGGCTGTACTCTAAATGCCGGGAGCCACTGAAGGCTGTCGGACAGGACTGTCAGCTGCCTCCCACCGACAGACAGGGTAACTGTGGCCTGAAAGGGATGACGGCAGACGCCAGGAGACGATTAGGAGCTTCTACAATAGTGCAGGGGAGGAACACGGTGAGGCAGGGCAGGGAAAAGTGGTCTCATATGGATTTTTAACAGAAATGCAACATGCTGATGTGCCAGGTGCCAGATAAGAAGAGACCAGTCAGGCATAGCTGTGCAATCCTTATGTCCACACTCTGAAGGCAGAGGCAATCAGATCTCTGAGTTCAAGACCAGCCTGCTTTGAAAAGCAAGTTCCAGGACAGCCATGGCTCCGCATTGAAACCCTGTCTCAATAACCAAACGAATAAACAAATAAAACCCCCTAAAAGCGAGTAAGCATGCTCACAGCTTAGTGCCTGAAGAGCTGGAAGGGCGAAGCTATGAGTGGGCTGGGGGTGCAGCTCTGCAGTGGGGTGCCTGCCGAGCATGTAAGGGGCCTGTGCACTCACACACTCACAAACACATTGCCTAGCATGTGAGGGGACCTGTGCACTCACACTCTCACACACACATTGCCTAGCATGTGAGGGGACCTGTGCACGCACGTCTGCACACCCACACCCACACCCACGCGTGCATGCACACGCACACAGACACACACACACACTGTGAGGGGACCTGTGCGCGCGCACGCGCGCGCACGCACACACACACACACACACACACTGCCTAGCGCGTGGGGGCCTGTGCACGCACACACTGTGAGGGGACTTGTGCACACACACACACACACACACACACACTCCTCCTAGCGTGTGGGGGCCTGTGCACGCACACACTGTGAGGGGACTTATGCACTCACTCACACACACACACACTCCTCCTAGCGTATGGGGGCCTGTGCACACACACACTGTCCCCCCAGAGCCGCACTCTCCCTGTGCACCGCAGACCCTTGCACTTGCTGGCCCCTCCATCAGGCTCTAATTCTAACAATGGCCAGCTCTGTTTCCTTCAAGTCCTGTTACAATGTAACCTCTAGCCGGGCAGTGGTGGTGCACGCCTGTAATCCCAGTACTCTGGGAGGCAGAGGCGAGCGGATTTCTGAGTTTGAGGGCAGCCTGGTCTACAGAGTGAGTTCCAGGACAGCCAGGGCTACACAGAGAAACCCTGTCTCGGGAAAAAAAAAAATGTAACCTCTACAAGAAGGCCATGGGTCCGAGAAGAATCCCAGAAGGCTCATGTGCTTAAGTTAGTCCCAGGCTGGTGGATATTTTACTTTTAACACTTTACTTATGTGCACGCATCTGTGTGGGTGGATGGACACACACAGGCGCCTGTGGAGGTCAGAAGGGGAGGAGGGCTCATGGAGCTGGAGTTGTATGGGTAAGTGTCCTCTAGAAAAGCAGCAAGTACTCCATCTCTGCAGACCAGTGGTAGAATTTTTACATTTTATTTATTTAAAAAAATTATGGGGGAGAGTAGCTCAAGACAGGGTTTCTTTTTGTAGTCTTGGCTATCCCTAGAACTAGCTCTGTAGACCAGGCTGGCCTCGAACGCAGAGATCCACTGCCTCTGGAGTGCTGGGATTGAAGGCGTGCGCCACCACACCCGATAGTGGAACACTTTTTAAGAGTGGAGCCTCAGGAGGGGTCTTCCAGTCACGTGCGGTGGGCTTGGAGGAGACACTGGGACCTGGGAAGGCCTCCTCCTCGTGCTCCTCCATTCAGTCCCAGACCCAATGGCATCCTGCCACGTGTACCAGGCTGGCTAACCGCGAATCGGAAGCCTCTGTGCTAAGTCCGCCTTTCCTCACGTCAAGCCCATTAACCCAGGTATTTGATACAGTAATAGACAGCAGACGAACGCAGAGGGCTCTTCCTTCCCCAGATGTTACCCAGCTGTAACATTTTGGTTTTTTTTTTTTTTTTTGAGGCAGAACCTCACTATGTAGTTAAGATTATCTTCAAGCGTGTGTGTGTGTGTGTGTGTGTGTGTGTGTGTGTGTGTGTGTGTGAGAGAGAGAGAGAGAGAGAGAGAGAGAGAGAGAGAGAGAAAGATACATGAAACTTCCTGCTTCATTCTCCCATGCAGTTATTACAGGTGTGGACGACCGTACCCACCCAGCTTCTACTGGAACGCACTATGTAGCACAGGCTAACCTTAAAATCAGAGCCATCTGCCTGCCTCTGCCTCAGACTTTTTTGTTATTGGTATTGCTTTGGGTTTTTGGTTTTTCTTTGAGACAGGGTCCCACTGTGTAGCCGTGTCTGTTCTGGAACTCACTCTGTACACCAGGCTGGCCTCGAACTCAGAAATCCGCCTGCCTCTGCCTCCCAAGTGCTGGGGTTAAAGGCGTGCGCCACCACTGCCCAGCTGCCTCAAACTTTTTTAATTGCCCTAAATTTATAGCTGGCTGCTATATAGCTACTGCAGTCTCTTGGTTTTCTTCCCACTCCTTCAGTCTCCTTTATGGGGTCCTCGTCTTCCCTCCTCTTACTGGAGGGCCACAAAGCCCAGAGCTGGTCCTGTGATTTCTACCGACACTGTCTCTAACCATCATCTCACCAACCCTACTCTAAAAGCCAGTGACTTCTGACTATCTGCCTCTTTAGCCCAGGCCTCCTCCATAACCTGGGCTGCTTTGTCCAACTACCCACTTCACCTCTCCCCTGCAGCTCTAGCAGACAGTAAGATGTCCAGAGACATCTCCTGACTTCCGTCCAAACCCTTGCCTTTCTCCCCGTGTGGCATGACAACGTCAACTGTGCTGTTCCAGTGGCTCGGGACAAACCTTTGGAGTCAAGCTTAATTCTGTGGTATGTCTACCTAAGATCCAGTCTGCTGCAAACACTGTCTCCCTCCAAAGTCCATTCAGAACCTGACTCATCTCTTTGCGGCCACCACCTTGACGCAAGCCACCAAACATCTTGCCTGCACTGCTCTTGGGCCTCTGACTTGGGTGTTTGTTTTCCCACCCTTGTCCACCGTACTCATTATCTATTCCCAGCACCAAAGCCAGAGAGATTCTTTCAAGTCATGACTTCATACAGTCTGCAAGCCTCCCTTCCCCCTTTCCTGGACACTGCTTCCTCTCTTCCTCTAGCCGGGACTACCCTTGTGCACATGGGGGTGGGGGGGGGGGAGGGGGTGGGGGTGGTTCACTTTGGCCCTCGCTGTTTCCATTCCCTGGAGCTCTACTCCCGGGCATCCACGTGACCAACTCCCTCTCACTGCCTTCCTTCCGTCTAGCTCAGGAGTTACCTCTTCAGTGAGCTGCACACCAGCCAATTGATTTAAAGCAGTCTTCAGGGCCCCCTTCTCTGCCCCTCGCCATGGCACTTACCACCTCTTACACCCATGATGCACCGCATCCATCACACCAGACTCACAATGGTCCCAAAAGATTGAAAAGGAAGATGGCAGAAAGACTAGATGCCTGTGTTAATGGCTAACATAATTGTCAAGCTGTGCTTTCTTATTACATTAAATTAACTTTTCTTTTTTGTTTTTTTTTTGTTTTTCGAGACAGGGTTTCTCTGTGTAGCCCTGGCTGTCCTGGAACTCACTCTGTAGACCAGGCTGGCCTCGAACTCAGAAATCTGCCTGCCTCTGCCTCCCAAGTGCTGGGATTAACCACCGCCCGACTGACTTTTCCTTTTTTATTTTGAGTGTGTGTGCACATGTATAAGAGAGTTCTGAGGACAATTTTTGGAAGTTGGTTCTCTCCTTCTACCTTAAGAATTTTGGAGATCAAACTCAGGTCACCAGACTCTGTGGTAGGGGCCATTATCTGTTGAGCTATTTTGCCAGCCCACACAATGGTTTTTTTTTTTTTTTTGGTTGTTTTAAAATTTTTTATTGATATGTGTGTGCACATGCATGCTGATGTCCACTGAGGCTCCAAGAGGGTATTGGATCTCGTGAAGCTAAAGGTAAATATGTTTGTCAGACACCCAATATGGGTGCTGTGGCCTGAACAAGGTTCCTCTATAGGAGCAATAATATATATTATATCGTTTTATTATATATATATATATATATATATTTTTTTTTTTTTTTAAGTGCAGTTGAGTTTCCCACCTTTGGGGAAATCACAGGGATCAGCATGCTGGAGGGCAATGGGTAAGCCTCGGCCAGGGAAAACCACCTTTGAGATCATAGCATCTCCCTTGCCAGGTAAGTATGAGGATTTATTTATTTCTGTATTTTATGTATATGAATGCTCTATTTGCAATGTAAGCCTGCATACCAGAAGAGGGCATCAGATACCATTTTAGATAGTTGTGAGATACCACGTGTTTGCTGGGAAACTCAAGACCTTTAAAAGTGCAGCCAGTGCTCCTACTTGCTCAGCCAACTATAGGAGGATCTCCAGCCCCCTACTGTAAGCGATCTTAAAGACTAAGCCGTGTCTCCAGCTGGTGAGCGATATTCATAATCCACTGTCAAACCACGATCTTCACAACTTAAGGTTTTCAAAGTATCCCATGATACGCACATTTTGGATTTCCAGTCAAGTAGCCTAATTAAGTAAGGCGTCTTTGACATGTCTACAATTCCTATGGAAAGTAGCAGTTTCCAGTTCAGGCAACTGGGACTTTAGGGCAGGAAACGGGCCATTTCTTACCTCCTGTGTAGAGAAAAGAGCCAGACAGGCCTCCAAAGTAGATGAGAGCCAAGTGCTCCAGTCTCAGGGTGGACAGGTAGTAGAGGTAAGCAGCACAGACACAGCCCAGGGTGTAGAGGAAGACCCCAAATCGTACAACATCCTGGGGCTCCAAAATCCTGTCCACCAGAGTTCTGTCATCACTCTTTTTGTGGTCAATGCCCTTGGAAAAGTCATAGTAAGTGTTGACCAAATTGCCGGCCCCGTGCACAGCCAGGACAGCCACAGCACAACCCAACAACAGCCTGGGATCCAGGACACCCTGGGATCTGTAGGCCAAGGCACTGCCCAGGGCCACCGGGGTGAGGGAGGCACTGAAGCTCCAGGGCCTCAGGGCCAACACATAGGAGGCGCACTTCTGTCTCCACGATCGCTCGGGAAGCCTGTCCTGCTCGGGCCAGTCGTTCCTCTGCGGGTCCCCGATCTTGCTCGTCTCTCCTGCCAGGATACTAATCTTCTCCCCCGGGGCCTGAACCGCAGCCATGGAAGCTACACGTGGCTAAAGCCAGTTCTAAAAGTGAGCCTCTCTCGGGAACCGCCCCAGGACGAAGAGAGGCGGGACAGCCTGGCCTGACCTTTCTTTGGTTCCGCCCCGGGACAGGGTTTGGGAGGCGGTAAAACCTGGAGACAGCAACGAGGACGCCATGCACCGCCCCGGGGCCAGCGGCGCGGCCCGCCCACCTGTCGCCTGAGCGAGGCCTTTCTGGGGTCCCCGTCCCGTGCTACAACTCAATGACCCGCCTCAGCCCGCAACCCCCAGCTGTCATCCCGCGCCGCCATCTTGTGCGTCAGCCTCAGGAGGCCGGCCCGGAAACCCAGGCCTGGGGCGGGCAGGGCCGGGTGAGGGCCGGCGAGGGGCGTGGTCGGCGGGGGCGTGGTCAGAGGCCAGCTCCAAGCAAGTCGCTGGAAAGGAGCGGCTGTTTATCACTTCAGGGGTTTAAGAGCGTGCTGCATTATAGTGCACCGGTTCACTTACTGAAATAAGAACTAGACTTATTGTGAGGGAGAAGGTTACCCCAATAAATCCTACGTTGAAAATATTGTGCGCATGCTGGGCTGGGCTGGACCATGTGTGGTTCTAGAACTTGGGAGATGACGTCAGGAAGAGAATTTAAGGACATCCCTTGTTATATAGTGAGTTTGAGGCCAACCCAAGCTTCATGAGATTGTCTTTTTGTTTGTTTTTATGTTTTTCAAGATAAGGTTTTTCTGTGTATGTAGCCCTGGCTGTCCCGGAACTCACCCTGTAGACCAGGCTAGCTTTGAACTCACAGATCTGCCTGTTTCTGCCTCCAAAGAACTAGGATTAAAGGTGTGTGCTACCACTGCCCTGCAAAAAGGAAATGGAGAAGAGGGAAGGGAAGGGGAAAGGGAAGGAAATGGAAGAGAAGCGAGGAGAGATAGAAAAAAAAAGGAAGTTTTTTTTGGAGCTTGGAAAAGGAAATATGGTACTGTGTGATGGAATACGTATGCATAGCTGTAAGAAAAAGAAGCAGGGAGTTTTCTGTGTACTAAGATGTAAAGGGCTACAAGATTTTTTTGTTTTGTTTTTGGAGACAGGGCTGGGGCTGATGGCTCCGTGGTTAAGAGCATTAGCTGCCCTCCCAAAGGAACAGGGTTTGAGTCCTAGCACCCCCAAAAGCTCACAACTGTTTTCATCTCCAGTTTCAGGGGATATGGCCCCCTATTCTGGCCTCTAAAGGTACCAGGCACGCATACGTGCAAGAAGATCACACTAGATACATATGCAGGCAAAACACCTATTCACATAAAATCCAATAATAAAAGCACAGGGCCTATATAGGCCAGGCTGGCCAGAAATTGGCAGTGCAGGCCATGATGACCTTGAAGTTTTGATCTAACCTTGAATTCCCTCCAACTTCCTGAGTGCTGGGATTACAAGCATTCAACCACCTTGGTTTTATGGGGTGCTGGGGATTCCACATGCTAGGCAGAGAATCTGCTCTCTGAGCTACATCCCAACCCAACAACTTGCAGGCTGCTGTGAACTACCTGACGTGGGAACTGAACCTGAGTCCTGTGAAAGAACATCAAGTACTGAATGAGAGCTGAAATGTTGTAGGGAAGGAATGCTGGCATGGACACGCAAAGTGAATTTAAAAAAACAAAGTATTGCCAGAGGAGAGCACTGGATCCCTGGAGCCGGGTTTACATGTAGTTGTGAGCCACCATGTGGGATTTGGAAGATTTGAGTCTTCAGAAAGAGCAGTCCATGCTCTTAACCACTGAGCTATCTCTGCTCCACTAACCTAGCCTCTTTAGTATCGAAAAGTATATCTATCGCTGTATTTGTAAATTGTTACAATTGAATGCAAATTAAACAAGAAACAATTGGAAAAAGAAAAAAGAAAGAAAAGTTTGTACTGGAGTGGACATTCACCATAAATCAAACCAGGTCTTTAGTATAGCACAGGAAAGTCTAATAAATAATTCAGATATCTGTGAAGAAAAATAAATTTTTGAAAAAAAAAACAAACAAAACGAAAAAACCACACAGATGTTAGGCCAGGCATGGTGGCACAAGTCTTTTAGGCCTACATTCCAGGGACAAGAGGATCTGTCAGTTCAAGCCAGTCTGGCTTACACAGTGAGTTCCAGGACAGTCAGGGGTACTTAGTGAGACCCTGTCTCAAAACACTGGAAAAACAAACAAACAATGAAAAAAAAACAAGTCGAGGCTGAGCATGGAGGTGAAAACTTCCCAGCACTGGAAGATGAAGGGGCGTGGTGGCGGCCACGTGGTAGAAGGGGCGTGGTGGCGGCCACGTGGTGGGAGCCAGGCAGAGACAGGTCACAGCGAGTCTATACGAGGTCCTAAGAAATTCCTTTTATTTCTTTTGTCTGGCATTTACCAGCATTCCCTTAGGAGCTTGAAGATAGGGCCTACTTGCTAAAAGGAGTCTTAAAATCCCTGGCAAAAGGTGCAGCTCTTCACTGCCATATGACTAAGGTGTGACGTTAGCCTCCCTCAGTCCCCACTCAAAAGTCCCTATGGATGATCCCATATAACCCTGGAGATCCATCCATCCACATCATCTGTATCACACATCCATGTCATCGATATCATCCATCCATATCATCGATATCACCCATCCATATCATCGATATCATCCATATCATCTGTCACCCATATCCCCAGCCCACCCCACCCCCATAGCTTTTTCCCTGCTTCCCAAGAGACAGCCTTAGCAGTTTGAAATAAACTTCTTTTTTCATCTATGGAGCAGCTATTTTGATTTCTTTGCTGCGCCCGTCGGAAGCCAGCCTCACCTGGAATTCTACATAGCAAGTTTTAGGTCAGCCAGGGATATGCAGCAAGGCACTGTCTTTAAAAAATAAATAAATAAATAAAATAAAAATAAAAGTTAGACATAGTGAAGAATATCCAACTTAGAGAAACACCTTATTTCCTTATGTAAATTGCCTTAATCAAAAATGACAAGACCAAGGATTTAGGTCACCTGACAATTTGGTTCCTTGGCCACACATTAACACACTTGCCTGGCCTGTGGATTCTCCTCCCTGTCTCTCTCTCTCTTTTCTTTCTTTCTAAGATTTATTTATTATGTATACAGCAGGCCAGAAGAGGGCACCAGATCTCATTACAGATGGTTGTGAGCCACCATGTGGTTGCTGGGAATTGAACTCAGGACCTTTGGAAAAGCATTCAGTGCTCTTAATACTCTTATCTTAAAAATTGTAATGATTCATTTATATATATTGGAGCAGGTTCTCTGGAAGGGCAGGCAGCCAGTGCTCTTTTTGTTTTTATTTTTGTTTTTCGAGACAGGGTTTCTCTGTATAGGCCTGGCTGTCCTGGAACTCATTCTGTAGACCAGACTGGCCTTGAACTCAGAAATCCACCAGCCTCGCCAGTGCTCTTAAACACAGAGGCTTGGGCTGGAGAGATGGCTCAGTGGTTAAGAGCACCAACAACTCTTCCAGAGGTCCTGAGTTCAATTCCCAGAAACTACATGGTGGCTCACAACCATCTGTAACGGGATCCAACGCCCTCTTCTGGTGTGTCTGAAGAGTGCAATGGTGTACTCATATACATAAAATAAATAAATCTTTAAAAAAAAAAAGACCAAGCCCGCTCAGTCAGTCAACAGGCTCTCCAGCACAGGAGTGAGGATTAAAATGAAAAAAAGACAATTAGACAACATTGTAGCATGACCCCAGTCAATTCTGAGACTGAAGGCAGGTTTAATTTTTTTCAATTATGTGCAAGTTTTAAGGGCAATAGTAGTGCAAGGAGGACCAAGCAAGGCAATAAGCACAAATAGTCAAGGCAATAAGCAAAGTCCCTCGAGTACAATTGTTTCCCATGGCGTGTCAGAATGACCAAAACACCTGAGCCCACTTCCTTGTCCAAGCCCGAAATCTTGCCTGAAGCCTACCTCCTTTCTTCCACCGTAAGATTAAAATTCCTGCCTTAACCTACTTCCTATTATAGCTTAAAGTTAGATTCTTGCCTAAACTTAACTTCCCTGTCATACCCTAAAATCAGATTCCTGCTTGAGCTTATAAGCTAATGTCATATTCCTGCCAAGCGGCACCCCAAAAAGACTATCTACAAAAAACAAAAACAGAGACTTCTCTCTAACCTAACCTTGAATTTCTGACCCTTTAAACTTCCACCTCCAGAGTTCTGGGATTACGGGCGTGCGCTTTACACAGTGCTGAGTACTGAACCCACGACTTTCACGCATGCCTATTGGGCAAGCACTCTATCGATTGATCTACATCCCCAGTTCCGGCTATAGCGTGTTTGAAAAAAAATTTTTTTTTAATGGAAAATTTATAAATCTTGTATTTAAAGTAGTTCGTGGTGACCATCTTATTCGTGCGGATGAGCTCTCAAGTAAGTCAAGGAGGGGACAGTGAGAATAATAAAAAGCTTGCAAATGCACATTAAATTTTGCCAACGAGAAAGCAAGAATCCCTCGGTGAGCCGATTTTCAAGACATGTCTTCTGCAGTGATTGGAGAGCGTCGGGCACTCAGCACCTTTTCAGCATCCCGAGCGCGATCCCTAACCTCTGCCCCAGCTTTTTCAACAGGTCCTTAGGGTACCAAACCGTGGCTCCACACGGTCACAACGTGTGTGGAGGGGACTCGTAGTAGCGACGTACCGGAAGTGCTCGTGGAAGTGACCAAAGTCAACTCACGACTGATTGGCTCTCCGGAATAGTCTTTAGCCTTCTTTGGCTTGCCACTGGTTAACTGTTTTGTCTATTTGAACAATCCCCGCCCCCTAGAAGCCGGTCCCGAAGCTCCAATTCTTCATGATTATTGGTGGGTGTTCCGCCCCATCTTCGTTCTCGGCCCGCTGATTGGCTGTAGTGTTTACGAGCCCGCCCTCCCCACGGCCTAGAAGACAGCGGGGAAGGCGGGTGGTGAGGCTGGGGGCCTGAAGCGGCGGTACCGGCTCCGGCGGCGCAGCTGAGGCGGTGGCCCAAGCCGCGCGGTGAGTCTGGGGCCTGGAGTCGAGCGCTTGCGGCTGGCGGGACGTCCAGACTCACGGCCGGTGTGGGCCGTGCTGGGGGAGGCCCGGGAAGCCGCCTGTCTGGACCGTACAGCGCCCCAGCACCAGCCCCGCGCCCTCGGGGAGACCCCCGAGACCGGCGGATCCGCTCCGGGCCTGCCGTGGCGCATTCCGGTCTGAGGACCTGGAACTCCAGACCCACCTCCTGACGGTGGAGCCTGTCCCTGGGAGCTCCGGTTTCGGGATCAGCCCCCTACACCTCACCCGGGAGACCTGCCCGGGACCCAGACCTCCACGCCCACGCAGGGTCAGCCTCAGGGTCACGCCCTCACTTCACGTTCCAACCTTTCAACCCGAATTCCCCTAAGGCGTCATCCCCACCTTTGGGATTTGTGACTCAAATAGTTACTTTGAATCCAGCTCGGGGCAGCTGGCTTGTGGGTAAACCTTCAAGTGACTGTGTGATTACTGACGTGATGAGAATAGAAAGTCAAGTCAGTCTCCTTCCCGCTGCCTCGTGCGTACACACTCAGGAGTGGTTTCTTCCTCCCTAAAAAGGTCCGGTTCCTTTTATAGTATTTTATTCCCTCAGCAGGTGTAGCGTTTGAGAGCTTTTCAAGACTACTTCCTTCTTGTGTTTTGTGTTTACCCCCAACTCCAGCATGACCTTGAATTTCTAGTCTCTATCTCCGTGCTGGGTTTAAAGATGTGTGGCAATCGTGTCTTGATTGTGAGGTGGTGGGGATTGAACTCACAGTTCTGTGTATGTTGGGCTGTGTCTCACAGATTCATTCAAAATCCAGAGTGCTTTGGGAATTGTTTTCGTTTTTTGGTATACTCTGGCGGGATAGGTGTATATTACTGCTGTGGCATGGAGGGCCACTTTAGTGTGGGCTCCCTGGATGGTAAACTTATGGAGGGAACAAACGGCACATAGTTGAAAAAAAAATCAACTCAGTGATCTCATTTAGCTCACAATTTAAGTGTGTTGCGACTTCCTATGGGACGTTGTGTGTGTATGTGTGTGTGTGTTCATTCGTGCTCTAGAACTGCCTTCCCAACCCAGCGAATGCCTGTTCCTCATATGAAATGGTGCAGTCCTTGTATATATCCTTTTGTATGCTTTAAATCATGCCTACCTTGCTTTTAATGCCAAACACCATAAATGGTTGTGATACTCTATCCTCTAGCAAATAGTGACAAGAACAAGAAACCTGTTGGTGTCAAGTACAAACTAAGGGTCCCTCTGCCTGCATTATTTATTGGTGGGGCTTCCATGCCTGCAGTGGTGTACACCTTGAAGTCAGGACAAACTGCAGGAGTTAGTTCTCTTCCTTACCGTGTTGGTCCCAGGGATCAAACTCAGGCTTGAGACTTAGCAGCAGGCTGTGTTTCTCCCTAAGGCATCTCCCACCCCAGTGTTATTCTACGCATCCTTGGTAGACTCTCCGGTCCAGAGCCGTGGATGAGACGAGCTAGCTATGCCAGTACTGTGCCCAGCCGCACTCCGCCGTACAGCAGCCTGTAGCCACTCGCCGCTGTGGAGGCGCCACAGACCCACATCAGGATAGTTGAATGCTAGATTTTGGAAGTCCCGTCTCAAAATGAGTTTTTGAATGATTGGACACATTGAATACATTATATCGGTTTTACCTGTTTCTTTATTGACTACTAAAAAATTTAAAATTACAGAGGCAGGCTGGCCATATCTCAGCACTTAAGAACGCTTACTGGTCATCCAGTGGAGCCCGGGTGGGTCCCAGTGCCCTTGTCAGGCCGCTCACAACTGCCTGCGACTCCTGCTCCAGGGAAGCTGATATCCTCTTCTGGCCTTTGCAGGCGTCTGTATGTGCATAAATAAAATAACATAAAATGACTAAATGACTTATATTTCTGTTGGGCAAGGCTGCTGTAGAGTAGGCTGCACACTCCTGCGAATGACTGTCTGAGGAAAGGAGAAATCTTCATTTTAGTTCTCTCTCTACTGCCCTACTTCTGGTACCTGACTTTAGGCCACATCTATAGTGTTACAAAAGCGAAGAAGAGCCGGGCGTTGGCTCACACTTTTAATCCCAGCACTTGGGAGGCAGAGGCAGGTGGATTTCAGAGTTCGAGGCCAGCGTGGTCTACAGAGTGAGTTCCAAGCTACACAGAGAAAGCCTGTCTCGAAAACCCTAAGGGGGGGGTGGGCAGCAAGATGGCTGGTGGACAGAGGTGCTGCAGGGCTGACAGCCTGGGTCTTATCTCTGAGATCTACTTGAAGGAAAGAGACAACTCCTGCAAGTTGTCCTCTCACCTCACATGTGCTGTGGTGTGTGTGTGTGTGTGTGTGTACACGTGCATGGGTACTGTCTCCATGAACTCTATTTCTGCACTGTACTGTCTTTCTCCTGTACTCTCCCACAAGTAGCTTCCTTTTCCTCTCTCTTCTTGTGAGACACGGCCATATCCTATTCTGTCAGATCTCTCTCTGATTTGGTAGTTTATCTGCCTCTCAGTTAGATATCGCTTTCAAACCTGGGTGCTTCCTTCTACACACTAACTTAACCTTTATTGCTTAGGGTCAAAAGTGTGTACTAAGGGCATGTCTGTATTCCAGCCAGAGGGATTAAAGGTGTGTGCTAAGGGCCAAGCCGCCCCATAACAAGAAACAGGTTTAAGTATCCTGTACAGTATTGAAAGATGTTCTTCCCCAAAGGACCTCAGGGCAAGATGCTTGGGACAGGCCCTGCCGCGGCCACCGCCAGTGCCGCCACATCCAGCAACGTGAGCGTCCTGCAGCAGTTCGCCAGTGGACTGAAGAGCCGGAATGAGGAGACCAGGGCCAAAGCGGCCAAGGAACTTCAGCACTATGTCACCATGGAGCTCCGAGAGGTTGGTCTCGGTGCCTTGGGGCCAGTCCTGTGGGTCCCGGGCTCAGTGTGCCGTCTTTGGTTTAATGGCCACTGTAGCTCCGTATTTGAGAGGACACTAGTTTTCATGTCCTTGGAGTGCATGGGTTCCCTTGCAGCGATTGCACATTTCTGTAATACTGCTTGTATTTATGGTCTCAGGTCAGCTGTTTATTTTGTATTTTTTTTCCCTATCACCAGCCCCTTGGCTCTCTGTCTCTGACAGTGGTTGGGATGGCTCTGGAGAGTTGATAGTCCGAAACTTTCCGAGCAGACCACAGTTGAGACACTGACCTGCTCACCCGTGCCCCACTGGTATTAGGACGATTTTAAGATGAGCTGTTCTCTGCCGCAGAGTAGAGGACCAGTAAGCAATTGTCATGTGATCAGTCACTCTGCGCTTTAAGCTTGCCTTTGGTTTGAGCTGTGCCTGCCACCTCTCCGTCTGAATCGCACGTTGCCAGCTCCCTGCTGCCTCGCCAGCGGTGCGAACACCCAAGTCTGTTCTGTGTGCATCTTCCCTTGCAGATGAGCCAGGAGGAGTCCACGCGCTTCTATGACCAGCTCAACCATCACATTTTTGAACTGGTTTCCAGCTCAGATGCCAGTGAGAGGAAGGGTGGCATCCTGGCCATCGGTAAGGACAGCCCTGTTGGGGACGCTGGACACGTCAGCTTGCTGCTCCCTGTACCTTGATGTGCTTGCGGGCAGAGTAGTGGTATCTCGTTCATCTGTAGTTTAAAAGAGTTTTAAGGCACCCGTAGACAGGATGCATGTAGACAAGTGCTAACTCTAGCAGAAGTCCTGGGACCCGGGCAGAGCTGTTAGCTGTGACAACTGAGTCTCAGAACTGGTGACTTCTGTGGCCAGTTTGCCAAGAGTGAGACTAGAAGCCAGCTTTTCAGTCTTCTGCCCTAAGTTACCTTGGCAGGTCTGAGCGCACGTAGGCAGGATTTGGGACAGCAAGGCTCACAGGCACACGCACACACACACACACACACACACACACACACACGTATAGAAATGCGTGGTATTTGGCCAAGGGCTGCCACAGTGCTGTGACCTGTCACACAGTCTTAAGGATGAGATACAGGGATGTGATAACACGGGATCGGTTTGATTATACACATAGTTCCAGAACAGAAATCCATTGCTGGCTCAGATGGAGAGCCGCCGTCTTCCATGTGAGATGTGCTGAGGGAGGTCTCGCCCGTGAGCGCTCGCCCAGGCCACACGTCCCAGGGCACACCTCATGGTCACCTTGGCTTTCTTCCCTAGCCAGCCTCATCGGGGTGGAAGGTGGGAATTCCACCAGAATTGGCAGATTTGCCAACTACCTTCGGAACCTCCTCCCCTCGAGTGATCCAGTTGTCATGGAAATGGCCTCCAAGGCCATCGGCCGCCTTGCTATGGCAGGGGACACTTTCACCGCAGAGTACGTGGAGTTTGAAGTGAAGCGAGCCTTGGAGTGGCTGGGTGCTGACCGAAATGAGGGCCGGAGACATGCAGCCGTGAGTACCACGGGCCTGGGCCCAGCCGGGGCCGGGAGCACTGGGGCCTCTGGATGCGTGTGTGTGTGGTGTGTGTGGTGTGTGTGGTGTGCATGCAGCTCAGGCCGTGAGGTGGAGAAAAGCCCTGCAGGGGTGCCCCAGGATGGCGGCATTCCCAGCTGCTCCCCAGTTGGTTTCAAGGATGGAGCACAGGCACCAGCCCTGGTGCATGGCTTTATTAGTCACTACTCTACAGCTTGGCCATCTTAACTAAAGACACTAGTCTTCTCTGAAATGAAAGTAGGAACAAAACTGAACGTCATGCTTTATCCAGTATTATTGCTTGACTTCTGGACAGCAGGCGTGGTTCTCAGCTTGTTGGTTTGGTGTTAACGCGTCCGACACCGGCCTGTCCTGAGTGTCTGGATGGCGCCAGTGTTCTGGGCCTGTCCACAGCCAGGCACTGGGCACCGGGATGCTTGGTTGGTCTGCATTTGCTCTCCTCGTGCCGTGCCAGGCTTCCTTGTAGGGAGATGCTCTAGAATGGCGGATGTGTCCTTTGAGTACTAAAGTCCTCCTAGGAGTAAGAGTTGTGTTTGTCGTCCTCTCCCAGGTCCTCGTCCTCCGTGAGCTGGCCATCAGTGTTCCCACCTTCTTCTTCCAGCAAGTTCAGCCTTTCTTTGACAACATCTTTGTGGCCGTGTGGGACCCCAAGCAGGCCGTCCGGGAAGGGGCTGTGGCTGCCCTTCGTGCCTGTCTGATCCTCACCACACAGCGGGAACCGAAGGAGATGCAGAAGCCGCAGTGGTACCGGGTGAGGAGATGGCTCCCAGCGTCTGCTGGCAGAGTGCTTGGCTCGGAAGATGCAGTCGGCCATGAGCAGGCCTTATGTTTGTTCGGGCCTGGCAGGCACGGCTTTCTCCTGTTCACTGTGAATCCGTAGTTACTGTATTGTTTTCCTAGTACACATACAGTGGTAGTCACACAATTATTTTATGTATCTCTAAGAATAAAAATGTGTCAGTCAGACTACAATTAGGCTTCTGACTGTGGGTGGGACACCTCTGTAATCCCAGCATTTGGGAGGCTGTAGCAAGAAGATAAGAATTTGGGCCTGATCATGAGTTTGAGATTCTTCTGTCTCTATCTCCTTGGTGCTGAGATTATAGGCACACACCACCGTGTCCAGTTCTATGCCATGCCGGGTCTTGCACCCACAGCTTTGTGCATGTTAGGTAAACACTGCCAACTGAACTACATGTCCAGCCCCTGGACCATGTATGTTAAAGGTTGATAATTGGCCACATGTGGTGACTGATACATTTAATCCAGAACTTGGGAATCGGACAGGCAGGTCTCTGAGGTAAAGGCCATCTGGGTATACATAGTGAGACCCTGTCTCTAAAACAAAAGGAAATTATGTTTGATAATTGCAGTTTTGGGCCCACATCATCATCACTTTAAAAAATATTTCAAGCTTCAAGTTTTGTAACCAAGCATACAAACAAACAAAGAATTTAGAGTCAGTCTGGGCTACTTGGTGAAGCACTGTTTCTGAACACAGCCAGAATGGCAGCTTAGTGTTACCTTCTTAGCAGCAGGTGTCCAGAAACAGGAGAGCCGGTATTTCTGAATCAGTAAAGCTGCCTGCTGCGAACTGACAAAGGCCAGTTCCTCTGCTCCGGTGTCCTGAGGCCTGTGCCGAGGCTGCTGCTGAGGAAATGTATGTCACAGAAGGAGTCCTAGATATGGGAACGAGAGCCCTGGCCTTCCTTCCTGCCTTTGCTGTGTGACAATAGACAAGTTACTTAATTTCTTTGGGTTTTTTGTGGCTGTCAAACAGAGGTGGTAGTGGCATTTGCCCCCAGAGCATGTTGTAAGCACCGGAGTTAAGTTAGACAAAAGCACTTATACAAGGCACCAGTGGGCACCGGGTGCCACCAGACCTCTAGATAGAGGGCGGGCGTGTGTTTGCTGCCTTGACCACTGGATAATAAAGGCATTCTCTATACATAGCACACATTCGAAGAAGCAGAGAAAGGCTTCGATGAGACCCTGGCCAAAGAGAAGGGGATGAACCGAGACGACCGCATCCACGGGGCCTTGCTAATCCTCAACGAGCTGGTCCGCATCAGCAGCATGGAGGGAGAGGTGAGAGACTGCGTCAGGGCCCAGGCTAGCCCTAATCAGCAGCATGGAGGGAGAGGTGAGAGACTGCGTCGGGGCCCAGGCTAGCCCTAATCAGCAGCGTGGAAGGAGAGGTGAGAGACTGCGTCAGGGCCCAGGCTAGCCCTAATCAGCAGCATGGAGGGAGAGGTGAGAGACTGCTTTGGGCACCAGGCTCTGATGCCTGACGGTCAGCAAGCAGGAAGGCCCTTATCCTCTGAGGCGATGATCAGATGGGATCATTTCAGATGGGTAGCAGCAAGTCCTGTGACAACCATGAAGCAGGCTGGTCTGGGGCTGGGAGGGTAAGTAGGGACTCGGGATGCCCTCTGTAAAGCAGTGCCGTCTGAGGGAGAGCCGCAGGATGGCTGGGGCTGGATTCTAGGCGGAGGCTCTGAGATGGGAGAGCGTTGGTATATTATAAGCAAAGGAGAAGCAGGACAGGTGTCAGAGAAGGGGCCCGGTTACTGAGCTTACTGTTCGTGGTCAGCAGTTTTTTCTAATTGCAGCCCCTACGTCAGTGGTGTGCACGTGGGAATCATGGAGGTTGTGGGTTTCTGACACCGCTGGCTGGCTGTGGGAACAAGTGTGTGAAGAGGTGGGAATGAAGTCAGGGAGTTAGGTGGTGGTTAGTCAGCGTAAAGGTGGAAGGATTGGCAGCCTGTGAGAAGGCGGAGGGCTCGGTCCATGCTGGCCTGGACTCACAGAAGAGAAGCAGCATTGCATGTCTGTCTTTATGTGAGGCCATTGTGAGGTCCTTACAGCAACGTGTGCCATCGGAGCAGGCTCGTGTCACCCAGGGGCAGGCAGGCCACAGCATCCTTGCCTTCTGTTGTTGGCTATGGGCAACCCTCGTGGCCATGGCACAGGGTTGGTGATGGAGCTCTGAGCAGCACCGGGGCGTCTCGGTCAGTTAGGCTTCTATAGCTGACATCACAGTCTAGTGGCTGCCACAGGAGGCTCCTGGAATGGTCTGGCTGGCTTCAGTTAGAGGTAGTGAACACAAATACTGAGGAGACAGCATTCAGGAGATGTTGGAGGAAAACTCCATCTGTGAGACTTCTGTGAGGATCTGCCGTGTGGAAGTTCAGCCCTGGGTCCCTGACTTACTAGACAGGGCTTGGTTGGTAATCGCTGTGCCTGGGTCAGGGCAGCACGTGGAGGGACTGTCAGTGGGGTTTGGCATCTCCGTGTTGGCTGCATGACTCACACGCCTCCCGCTCCTCCCTTTCACAGCGCTCCTCCCTTTTACAGTGCTCCCTGTCATCCTGGAGTTGAGATGTTTCTAATGCACGTGAAGTGCCCAGCTGGCCTGGTACCTTGTGGGCACGGTGTAAATGGTAGCGCTCTGAAATTTTGCTGACTGAGTTCTGTTGTAGTCTGTGCGGGCCTTTGTTTCCTTTTAGTAAAACAAGAATGTCACCTAGCACATGAAAATGTCACACTAAGTGACAGAGTCTCACAGAGGTACCCTGTGAGTCTAAGGACGCTCCTAAAACACAGGGCTGGTGACGGCATCGCGTTCTTTCACTCACAGGTCTGTCAGTACAGAAACGAGTGTGCGCGGGCCACAGAGAGCCCTAAGAGCTAGGGCAAAGCAGCGACCAGGACGGGGCACATCTAGCAGGAGAGATGGACAGAACCCACGCAGACAGAAAGACACTGTGACACGCTGTATGGTTTATGTGCTAGTGTGGTATCCTGTGAAACCAGGAACACAACACTGCAGTGGAGAGAGCCCAGGCGGATGTTTGAACACAGCTGTGTGGAGATGAGCAGAAAGCCACACGGTGGGTGTCTAGGGAGGAAAGCACTCCAGGCAGCTGAGGGAGCAGTGTGTGTGGCCCTGTGAGAGCAGCGGGAACGCTGCGCCTTAGCAGATGAGCAGGAGAAGCCACGGGGACGCCGGTCCCAGGACGGAAGGTCTCTCATAGCACTAGGAAGCCATTGAGTCCACTTTGTGGACTGTGGTAGGCTAGTTGTAGATTTTGAAAAGAAGAATAACTTTAAAAAACCTTCTTATTTTGACTTGGCTGCCTATGTGTGGAGGTGTGTACGTTTATGCATGGGATGAGGAAGCTCTGGTCTGATATCGGTGTCTTTATCACGCTGGACCTGTCACAAGGTCTCTCACTGAACCTAGAGCTCAAGAGTTCAGCAAGACTAGCTGTCCAGTGCCATCTGCAGCCCCTGGTGTGACCTGCCAAGACCTGCACTGAGAGGCGAGGCGCACAGCCACTTGGAGGGAGGCGGCCTGTGCACTAAGTGCCTCACTGACGGGCCAGCTATTTCCCTAGCCCCAGGCATGGCTTTTGACTGGCGTGAGCCTCTGTGGTGAGGAGGGACTATTGAGAGTCAAGGGCTGAAGCTCCCAGTCATTCAGAGGGAACTGCAGAGCCACCACATGGCTCACTCAGCAGGTAAAAAGACCTGTTGTCAAGACTGACACCCTGAGTTCAGTTCCGCAGGACCTGGATTGTGGATGGAGAGGAAGACAGCTAGCCTCTCACCCACATACGTATGCAGAGTAATAAAAGCTGCTTAAAAGGGGCGTGGCCATCTTGGCAGGGATTCTTGAGGCTCTCTGTGGAGTTGTTGCTGTGTAGGAAGAGGCAGAGTGGGGATTGGGGATTTGGGATAGATTGAAAAGAAGAGAAGTCAGAGTATCTGGTTTTATAACTGGGAGACTGAAGTTGCTTTGTGCTAAGATATGGAAGCAGGGTGAGGAAAACAGGGTATTTTTAAGTGTGTTAAATTTAAGGTGCTTCTTGGGCACCTGAGTGACCTACTGAGTAGTTTGGGGAGAGATCTACTTAAGAGAAATGAATGTAGGCGTGGCCGCTAATTCAGATCATGAGACTGAACAAGAACTAAGCATGACCTACGTGGTGTAGATGGAAAGAGATGGGGTCTGGGAACCTGAAGTTGAGAAATGAGGAGCAGCTGAGAGGCGGGAGTAGCTGGGAGGAAGAGCAGCTGGGAGGAAGAGCAGCTGAGAGAAGGAGCAGCCTGGAGGAGGGGAGCAGAGCAGAGTGAGGGGCTCATGCGAGAGCTCACGGTCTATCAGGTGCTGCAGATGTGAGATGAGGTGATGCTTGGAGCCTTCATGGAAAATGAAAGAATCTGTGCCAAGAAGAGCTGGAGCCTCTTCCTGGGTGCCGTGGCCCCTCAGTGCAGAGACTAGCACTGTCTGGCATCTTGTTCCACAGCACCCCAGGATGAGCATTCTGACACAATGATTTGCCTGAGTTTCTACTCAACTTCAGGGATAGACATTAGGCTATCCTTAGCAGGAGGCCAGCATAAAACCACTGTTCCCTCAGCAGTTTGCACCTCAGCCTTCCTGAGCATGGCCACAGGAGCCCCAGGCAGGCAGCCTGCTTAACTTTCTTATTCAAGAAAGGCGGCTTTGTTTACCTGTTTACCGTGCTCAGTGAATGTGGTCTTCTGCCTACATGGAGCAGGTCCTAGTCCTCTGCAGGCTCCTCAGGGTCGGGCAGGTGGATTACTCTGCACACTCGCAGTGCCAGGGTAAAGGCCTCTCAGAAGCAGAAGTGACGTTCTTCCCCCCCTGTCGCGTCTGTGTGCAGCGTCTGAGGGAGGAGATGGAGGAAATCAGCCAGCAGCAGCTGGTCCACGAGAAGCACTGCAAAGACCTGACGGGCTTTGGGACAAAGCCTCGGCACATCACCCCCTTCACCAGCTTCCAGGCCGTGCAGCCCCAGCAGTCCAACGCCTTGGTGGGGCTGCTGGGGTGCAGCTCCCACCAAGGCCTCATGGGATTCGGGACGTCCCCCAGCCCTGCCAAGTCCACGCTGGTGGAAAGCCGCTGTTGCAGAGACTTGATGGAAGAGAAGTTTGATCAGGTAAATGGCGAAAGGGCCTTCCTTCTCCCCCAAGCCCACGCCTCCTTCTCCTCTGCCAACCCTGTACCCTCGCTCTCTCAGGTGTGCCAGTGGGTGCTGAAATGCAGGAGCAGCAAGAACTCGCTCATCCAAATGACAATCCTTAATCTGCTGCCCCGCTTGGCTGCATTCCGACCTTCTGCCTTCACAGGTGAGGCTGTCCTCTGAAGACATTTTCTCTCGAAGATTCTCAAACAGGTCCAGAAGCGGTGGTCCCAGAGAGTCGGGTCTGCCTCTCCTTGAAGCAGTGCTGACATAGGGCTAGTCTCTGGTCACTCTGCCTTCTGTCCAGTTTCTCCATTTTCTATTAAGAGACCTTGTAGCAATGAAAATGGTATAGGTAAGAGTCAGGCATAGTGGCACACACATATATTTCCAGCCTCTGGAGGCAGAAGAATTAAGAGTTCAGTCCTTGGCCACCTAGCAAGTTTGAGGCCAGCCTGGACCACAAGAGACAGTCTTAGAAAAAAGCATGCTCAATATGTGGTGGAGGGTCAGGTAGGCCAGGCTGTCATGTGTGTGCGCACCCCAGCATAATTCCCTGTGCTGTGTGTGATGTTCATATCCACATGGCAAGCCTTGGGAGGCTGAGGCCATCTAGAGCTTACAGCCAGCCCGGCCTCAAGAGTGAGATCACAGGAGGCGCATCAGGTCTATACCCCACAGCTGTGAGGATGAGGAGTGTGGGTGAAATAGAGGCAGCTTCCACAGGCGATGGATGGTGAGCTCCCCTATGCTGTGCTGTCCTCAGTGGTCACTGAGTTGGTGGCCGTCGGGTCCAGGAGCGCAGATACAGGCCTTCCCACAAGACCTTCCTGACTGTTGTGGCTAGAGACATTTTTCCTTTCCCATCACAGTCCTCAGCCTTAGGAAGCTTTGGTGACGGACCTGGGTGAATCCTACATCACTGAAGTGTGGGACAAATTTTTCTTTTCTTTTTTTCTTTTTTCTTTTTTCTTTTTCTCTCTTTTTTTTTTAAGGATTATCTTAAAGGCAGGTTTATTGGGAAACTGTTCTCAAGCAAGCGAGTTCACTGACCCCAAGGACCAAGGCCAGGGAAGTTGTCATGAGGATGGGGTGGGAGTAAGGGAGGGAGAGAGAGTATGTGGAGAGAGAAGAGAGGGAGAGAGGGACAGGTCATTCGCCTTCGCGCATCGCCACTCCCTGCCTAGTGAAGAGGACAGTGATGATTCTGCCTCCCCAACGAAAGCACGCAACTGCTGCAGCACCTTCCGTGGTGCCGGGTGCAGGGCAGAAACCATCGTTAGATTGTCAATGCCTCCTGGAGCTGCTCCAGAGCCATTTTGGAAGTGAGAAGCTGTGTGTGATACTCTGGGCGCCTATTTTAGCTAAGCTCTCCTACTTTAGGTTTCTACTTGGTGAGAGCAAGACCTCGTGTCGCAGGTCTCTCTGTCCTTCCCGTGCCACGCTGCCTGTGTTCACCAAGCTTTGTGCAACTAGTGCAGAGCTGGTGGTCCACAGGGGCGGTCAGCCTGGCCTTCGGCCCATGCTAGTTCCTGCCCAGGGGATCTGAGGAGGTCTGGACAGGGAGGACAGGGAGGACGGGAGGCGTGAGGCAGGCGAGGGCTGACACGGGCAGGGTGCTGGGTGAGGGCCAAGTAGACACAGGCTCGATGAGCCAAAGGAACGGTGGACTGGAGCTCAGCCGCCAGTTCTGAAGCTCCTTCCCTCCTGCCTGCCTGCCTGCCTGGCGCTGTAGAAACATACCAGGCTGGGGGGGGGGGGGGGGGGGACTGCCTAGCAGCAGAGGAGAAAGACTGAGGCTCTGTGTGTTTCCTTTTGATGTGAGCTTGTTGCTTTGTTAAACATCACATTAAAATACATCAGTCAAACTCAGTTGGGAGAGTCACCATAATTGTGTCCCTCCGTGCTGAAGCACATGCTACTAAAACTCACAGTGTGGAAGCCTTCACCTGACCTTCCGAAGGTGGAGGGTCTGGGAAGAGCAGAAATACCCTCAAAATGACGCCTAAAAGGGCAGAACACAGGCTGGGCATAACACAAATACATCAGAGCATTACCTCAGGGACTGTGAGATGGTAAAGACGCGCCACCATGCCTAAGGGTCGGGATCAGTGGCAGGGAAGGAGCCAGAGACAACGACAAGGAAAGTCCTATGTTCCGGGGTGGGGTGAAAAAGAAAAAACAAAAACCGTTCCAGCTCACAGTGCCAGAGCACGTGCTCTTGCATGTTGTTCCTGGTGCCATGGAGGTTCAGGGGCTCTATCCAGATCGAAGGCTAAGTCTTATTCTAATATGTCGACAGTAGCAATCTCCAGGGAACAGCAGAGAGATGTCCAGGCTTTGGCTGATTGAATGGCCCATTAGTTGTAGTAAATAATATTTAATACTACTTTCAGTGTCACTATACTGTAAGATAATTTGATTAATCTCTTTGTTTTTTAAACAAGATTTATGTTTCATTTACTTTGGGTTTTGGAATTTAAAAAAATCTATTTCTGTGTGTAGGTGTTTTGCCTTCATGTATGTCTGTGTACCACATAAGTGTCTAGTGCCTGTGGAGACCAGAAGAGGGTGTTAGAGGATGGTAGAGCCCTCGAAACTGGACTTACAGACAGTTGTGAGCCATTGTGTGGATGCTGGGGTAGAACTTGGGGCCTCATCTCTTCAGTGCCTTAGGGGTGTGTGTGTGTGTGTGTGTGTGTGTGAAACTTTGTATAGACCAGGTGTGTGTGTGTGTGTGTGTGTGTGTGTGTGTGTGTGTATGTGAAACTTTGTATAGACCAGGCTGGCCTTGAACTCACAGAGATAGATCCACCAACCTCTGCCTCTTAAGTGCTGGCCCCTTAACAGTTTTTGAAGAACTTATACTCTTTCTCCAGAGTAATAAGTAAATAAACAGACAAACAAACAAATAAAGCTGAGTGTGGTGGCACACACCTTTCATCCCAGATTTAGGAGGCAGAGGCAGGTGGATCTTAGTGAGTTGGAGGCCAGCCTGCTGTACAAAGTGAGTTCCAAGACAGTCGAACTTCTGCATAGAGAAATCCTGTCTTGAAAAAAATTCATCCTTTAAATTCTTAGCATCCTTTTGCTAGGCTGCCTTACATTTGAGTGCTGGGTCGGGACTCTGACCTTGGCCACGTGCACTTGTCTGTCCCAGATACCCAATACCTCCAGGACACCATGAACCATGTCCTGAGCTGTGTCAAGAAGGAGAAGGAACGGACAGCGGCGTTCCAGGCCCTTGGGCTGCTGTCTGTGGCGGTGAGGTCCGAGTTTAAGGTCTACCTGCCCCGTGTACTCGACATCATCCGGGCAGCCCTGCCTCCGAAGGACTTCGCCCACAAGTGAGCATCCCTGTTCGGATCCCCCCCCCCCCCGGGGGCTGTCGAGGTGGGGAGTCAGCACAGTGCCTCCACGCGCAGCTTATGCCCATTCCACACGCTGTTACCTCTGAGGCACGACAGGTGGAGGACAGTCCCTCCTCGCCCGAGTCGGGCTCTTTGGGTGCGATGACTAGCTCTTCAGAAAGGTAGACTACCTTGAGAACACGCTGGAGACCAGTGCGTTCTCCTGGCTGCCTCTGTTCTCTGGCTTAAAGTCTTCTGCTGACAGAATGCTTGTGGAGGAACCCCTGACGAGGTGGTCATCTTTTTCCTTAGCTCCAACATATAACAAGTCATTCCGCCACAGAATAGATAGACTAAAGCAAAGCCCTGTCATGGTGTCAGATGGAGAGGCCTGCTGGTCTGGGAGTCAGTGCAGTGCACGGAGCTTTAGGTTTCCACAGCTGTCGTTAGCAAGGCTTGCGCTGTTGGATGGCCCAGCGCCCGGGGGCTCCTGACCAGCACACCACACCACAGTTTCTTCCCAGCTAAGTAGCTTGGTCAGCTCCCTCTTCCCAAACTCAGAGAAAGAGCCCTTCCATGAGATACATCACTGCCACCTACTGGACTGGTCTTTTAAATACACGTACACGGTGTCTGATGGGCGGACCCAGTAGAATTTTACAATAATCTCACACTCACTGTGGCCAGCCCTGCCTAAATAGCATGCCCTCCTGGCCCCAAAGTAGCTTTCAGGTGGGACATTATGATGTCTTTATGTCTGAGGAAGCCCTTCTGTTTCCTTGCAGGAGGCAGAAGACCGTGCAGGTGGACGCCACCGTCTTCACCTGCATCAGCATGCTTGCGCGAGCCATGGGGCCTGGCATCCAGCAGGACATCAAGGAGCTGCTGGAGCCCATGCTGGCAGTGGGCCTGAGGTGGGTGCCAGGGGCCTGTGGCACCCAGAGGGCACTGTTGCTGTCTTCAGACACCCAGAGGGCGCCAGATCCCATTCCAGAGGCTGTGAGCCACCATGTGGTTGCCGGGAATTGAACTCAGGACCTCTGGAAGTGCAGTCAGCGCTCTTAGCCGCTGAGCCATCTCTCCAGCCCTCCTGTGTGATCTTAACTAAGGCAGTTCCCGGTGCCTCGGCTCTCACTGAAAATGAACCGAGTGCTCTGTGTAGGGTAGTTGTAGGGATTAACCGAGAGCCATTAGCACACGGCCAGCCGGGCATGGAGGGCGGACTTGGTAAGCCTGCCACGCCCCAGCCAGCCACATAGTCACGATCTCCTTCCCCACAGCCCTGCGCTCACGGCTGTGCTCTATGACCTGAGCCGGCAGATTCCTCAGCTGAAGAAAGACATTCAGGATGGACTGCTGAAGATGCTGTCGCTGGTCCTCATGCACAAGCCGCTCCGGCACCCAGGCATGCCCAAAGGCCTGGCCCACCAGCTGGCCTCCCCGGGTCTCACCACGCTGCCTGAGGCCAGCGACGTGGCCAGCATCACTCTTGCTCTTCGAACCCTTGGCAGCTTTGAATTTGAGGGTAAGAAGTCCATGTGGCTCCTGCCAAGGTGTTGAGGGACGTAGTGGACCCAAGAGGGACGAGCGACAGCGGCTAGATTCTGGATCTCTAGAGTTGTCGTGGCAGGGCACGAGTCAGAGTGGGCCTCCTTCCCGGCTTGTCCCACCTGTCCTTTGTCTCATGTCTTCGGGCAGAAGTGTTAAAAGCATGTATTGCTTCAGAAAAGCAACACATCAGAGGCAGAAACTGTAGCTGGGTTCACTGCTTTAGAATGTCTGGCAGGCAGGGCTTCTGCATGTTCCCGTCCCTGTGATCGAGTCTGGAGTCCCGTCCCAGGCAGCGGCGGTCAGTCCTCTCCCCTGTCCTCTGCCTAGGCCACTCGCTGACCCAGTTCGTCCGGCACTGCGCAGATCATTTCCTGAACAGTGAGCACAAGGAGATCCGCATGGAGGCTGCCCGCACCTGCTCCCGCCTGCTCACGCCCTCCATCCACCTCATCAGCGGCCACGCCCACGTGGTTAGCCAGACTGCGGTGCAGGTGGTGGCAGATGTGCTGAGCAAGCTGCTTGTGGTCGGCATAACGGACCCTGGTAAATCTTGTGACAGAGCAGTCCAGGGCCCTGGAGCTTGAGGTGTTTGCATGCTCTGTAGAGATCACCAACATTAGTAATTTCATCTTCATATCTCTGCTAAGGCATGGATCCTGTAGCCTGTTGGTATAAGATAATTTATTTTTACCTAATTTCTCCTTTATTCCTCTGAATAGAATAGATTAGGTAGGAAAAGCATTTCCAGGTTCCCCCACTAGTTTCACAGTAGTTCTCAACCTATGGGTCACAAATCCCCCTTTAGGTGGTCAAACAACCCGTTTGCAGGGATTACCTAAGACCAACAGAAAACATATATATTTACAGTTTATAACAGTAGCAAAATTAGAGTTATGAAGTAGCATCAAAAACCCTTTTTTGGTTGTGGGTCAGTACAACATGAGCTGTATTAAATGCTGCGGTGTTGGGAGGGTTGAGACTCCACACGAGGGTGATAGCTGTGGAGGTAGAGACTGGGAAGAGGCAGGCGTTCAAAGACTTGTTTGCTCTTGCAGATCCTGATATCCGCTACTGTGTCTTAGCATCCCTGGACGAGCGCTTTGACGCCCACCTGGCCCAGGCAGAAAACTTACAAGCTCTATTCGTGGCCCTGCATGACCAGGTCTTTGAGATCCGAGAGCTGGCCATCTGCACTGTGGGCCGACTGAGTAGCATGAACCCAGCCTTCGTCATGCCTTTCCTGCGCAAGATGCTTATCCAGGTAACAGAGAGGCAGGCAGGGAAGAGTGCTCCTCCACAGCGGGCTGGGAAGGACGCCCTGAGACAGGGAGGGAGGGAAGAGAAATACCTTACCATGTCACGTCTGCACCCAGAGTCCGTGTTTCCAAGCTCGGGTCACAATTGGAGTGTGAGCCTGTCATCAGCATGATGCGAGGTGCTTTTGGGGCCAGACTCACCCCTCAGGCAGCTCGTCTGCCTCTGGCACGTTTTCAGTGACCCAGTGTCTTGGCCCTCACTGCATCTGTGGCAGGGGTCTCGGGCCCCCCACCCTTCCCGCCTGGCTTCTGTCATAATTTCTTGCTGATAGCAGATAAGTACAGAGGCTGTGTTAACATGGTTCCCACCCGATACTGTGATCCTGCTCTTGGTCCAGGGTCACTGGCGTTCATTTTTAAGTGGTGTGAGATGTGTAGGTTCTCTAGAGAGATCTAGGTTGGCCTTCCTGCTGCAGCCTGGGGCCTTGGCTTTGCTCTTCACTGCTGCTTCCTTGGATGGCCGTGCACAGTCCCTGTTCCAGTCCTCCCACCTCTTCTGAAATAGACAGGTTGCATAACATGTGACGGACTTAAACACAGAATGCGTATGCAGCTCACCCTAGGAAAGTATTATTTATTTGCTGTTTGCTCTAGTAAAACCTGACTGCAGAAACAGCCACTACTGCGCCTACCAGTTCCAACTGTGCTGAGTTCAGCATGGAGCTGCCCCCTAGTGGGAGCGTTGGTTTGTTCGTCTAGTCAGGACCTGATGCTCACCGGCCCCATGCACACAGCACTGTGCTGGCAGGATGTTGGTGAACAAGCAGATACAGCCTCTGTCCTCGGACAGCTCATTTCCCTGACGTTGGAGAATGTGAAATTCCATCAGAGAAGCTGACCATGTGCTGCACTTAACTCTTGAAACTCAAAAATAAGTAACTGAGAATTTTTAAAACATTTATTTAGACTATGCAGAGGAATTGAAAACCAGGGCTTTTGTAGCTATGTGGAAAATGCTACTACTGAACTATATCCGTAGCCTTTAAACTCTGAAATAAGGAAAGAAATAGTTTTGATATGCGTTGTCCCAATTGAATTGTGTCTTCATTGAGTGACTCGGCCTTTCCCCGAGGGCTGGTCGCTGGGCTGTGGTGGATGTCACGGTGGCTCGGATGACTGACTCTAGCCTGGCCTGCAAGGCATCTGTTCGTTGTCCTCTGCTTCCTGGGACACATTCCCTGCAGCCAGCCAGCACCTCACTCATCATGTGTTGCTAACTTACATCTGTTTTGTGTGACTGGAGAAAACAGGCTGTCACGGTCATACGGAAAATGACCAAAGCAGTTCCCAAGTCAGCAGCTCAGACCAAAGCCTTAATCCTGCTGGACCCTGCTAATTGGGCGTCGTGGTGTTCACTTCACACCTGCTTTCATCTCCTTCCCTTGGCTGCACTGGAAGCCCATGCACGCAGTGGTGTCTGCTTGACCTTGAGCTTAATACCCTGCTGCTCAGTGTTTTAGTGTAAGCACAAGCCCAGCAGCTCTGTCCGGTGGTGTAGTGTCCGGAGATGGCGTTCCTGGGCTTCCGTCACGGAGAGGCATCTGGGTCCCTCCGGAGGCTCAGCTGTCCTGCTTCACAGCCGTTCTAAAGCTTTCCATTCCTTCGTCATTAGTTAGAGATCCTCTTGGTAATTTTGTGTCTGGACAGAGGTTTTTCCTCAGGAGCCTTCTCTTCAGTTCCTTGTCTGGAAAACCAGTCTCAGCTCTGACAGACGTTCCCGCTCTAGTACTCCAGGACTCTGCACCACTGTGACAGCCAAGGCTGTTGAGTTACAAGCCCCATGCTCGCCAAGTATCCAGGAGAGCCTTGGTTCACCGCAAGCCTGCTTCATTTCTCCCTGTACACAGTCCTCTCTGTCCTGTCCTCTGCCACAGAGTGTCACCTTTCTTCCCTACAGATTCTGACAGAGTTGGAGCACAGCGGCATTGGGAGGATCAAGGAGCAGAGCGCCCGCATGCTGGGGCACCTGGTCTCCAATGCCCCCCGGCTCATCCGCCCCTACATGGAGCCCATTCTGAAGGTAGAGCGCAGCAGGTGCCCAGGTGGGGCTCGTGCTCCATGTCTGCAGGATGGGGAGCCCCAGCACTGCCACACTGAGCCAAGTAGATCATTTCTTTGGTCCAGACTTGGGGACAAGGGCCACACATAGCACCTTGAGTTAGAGTGCCAGGAAACTCACCAGTTGCAGGAAAGACTTCCCCTCCATGTTTCAGGCCCACCAAACGGGCTTGGACAGGAGAAGTAGGTAGATAGCATGTGCACGCTCCCCAGATGGAGGCACGCGAGCTTGATTAGGAGCACGGCTTCAGATGGGAATACGGCGCGCATGCGCATGGCAAGTGTGTGTCTGCCCCAGGCATCTGGAGAGGTGCTAAGCAGGCGGAGTGCGAAGGGCCCCTGCGAAACAGCTCCAAACTGGGCAGATGCTGGGCTATGTTTGCTCTCAAGAAAAGCTTGGAAATCCACAGTCCAGAGTCTCCTACATTCTCGAAGCCTAGGGGTAACTTCTGTGTGACCTAGAGGGTCTCAGGAGGCTGTTTTGTTTGTGTGTACTGGGAGCTGTGCTGCCCTCTGGGGGTAAGATAGCTCTCCTGTAGATACCTGTCTACACTCACTTTCTTATATCTTCTGTAGGCTTTAATTTTGAAACTGAAAGATCCAGACCCTGACCCAAACCCGGGCGTGATCAATAACGTGTTGGCCACTATAGGAGAACTGGCTCAGGTGAGGGCTCAGCCGGCCTGGCCTTCCACAGGCAGAAGGACGCTCTTTAGCCCGGGGAAAGGCCGAGCGCTTGTTTTTCTCTTCGTTCTTTTTTGTTTTGTTTTGTTTTGTTTGTTCTTATTTTCATTTAGAAACAATGTTTCACTGTGCTGCCCATGATGGCCTCATACAGAGCGCCTCCTGCCTCACCACCTAGGGTTTGGACTTCCTAGGTGTGAGCCACCACACCCCTCCTAAAGCAGGGTCCTTATCCCACAGTCTCAACCCCCTGCCGTTGTCTTGTCGTTCGGCAGGTTAGCGGCCTGGAGATGAGAAAGTGGGTGGACGAGCTCTTTGTTATCATCATGGACATGCTGCAGGATTCCTCTCTGCTGGCCAAAAGGCAGGTGGGTGCCACTGCTGCCCGCGTGGGCTGGGGATTCTCGGGACCAGGGGCCACAGGGGCCACCGTAGTAAGTCCTCGACATTTTCTCTGAATGTGGAAAGAGGGCAGAATCTCGGAACAAGTTCTGGCTGTCCTCCTGACCAGTCACCTGCAGTTCAGACCCAGGCTGAGCATCGCCCTTTGCTCTGTATGGAGGGAATGCAGTGTGCTCGTCAAAGCCCCAGCTCCTGAGAGAGGAAGCCGGCTTGGACACTGCGTGTGGGGGCAAAAGGCTTCCCTCATTCTCCCGGCCACTGGAGGTTGTCAGAGGAGCAGTCCAAAGCAACTTCCTTCCAGAGCTCCTGGTAGTCATTCAGGATACAAAAGAACCACATTTCCTCAGAGAAACCTGCTAATATTCTGTACATTGCTTTTTGTGGCAGCATCTCACTCCACAGTCACTGAGTAAGTCAGGTGACTTACTGTGTAGTTAGGACTGGCCCTGAACCAAAGGCGGCCCTCCAGCTCCAGCCTCTCCAGTGCAGAGTCCACTGGGGGCCGCGACACCCACTCTGCTCTGCACCTCTGTGCAGCGGCAGCAGGCTGCCTGCTGTAGGCTCCATGCTGCAGGCTCCCTCTCGGTACAGAGAGCATACCTGTGCTTTCTGGTTTTTGTACTGGTTCAATAAACATGTGGCCTTTTATCCGCTCAGGTGGCTTTGTGGACCCTGGGGCAGTTGGTGGCCAGCACCGGCTATGTGGTGGAGCCCTATAGGAAGTACCCCACTCTGCTCGAGGTGCTGCTGAATTTCCTCAAGACGGAGCAGAACCAGGGCACCCGGAGAGAGGTAGACAGCAGGACACCAGCTCTGCACAGGCTTGAGAGGGGAAGTGATGGCAGCAACCCACCCCACACTGGGGGGCTTCCTGTCATCTCTGCTCTGTTGATGGAAGCATCGTTTGTGTGGGAGGTGTGGAGTGTGGGACGGGAGCGTTGCACCTCGACTGACCGGGTAAGTGCTTATCTTCTCTGCTTCCCTGCTCAGGCTATCCGGGTGTTGGGGCTCCTCGGGGCTCTGGACCCCTACAAGCACAAAGTGAACATTGGCATGATCGACCAGTCCCGGGACGCCTCTGCCGTCAGCCTGTCAGAGTCCAAGGCCAGTCAGGATTCCTGTAAGTCAGGACGGGAGTGCTGACAGGCTAGGACTCGCATCCCTTACTGGCCGTGTGTAGAAAGAGTGTGGTCAGGTAGCTGATAGATGAAGAGTGAGAACGAGGGGCCTGTAGTCCCCGCACCTAGCAGGGATGTTAGACCCAACCTAGCCAACGTCCTGTGTCTGCCCAGGGTCCTCGTCAGGGCCAACAGGCCAAGTCTAGGTTTCTTTTGACCACAGGAATCTCACTGACACCGCTGCCACCTGTCACTTTGTTAGTGTTTCTTCTTCTTTTTTTCTTTTACTCCCTGACCTTCATGGGGGTGGGGGGATAACTCTTGTTTTTTCTGTTTTATTTGAGGGCAATTAGGACATAGAAAGACCAGTGTCCCCCACAAGCCTTGGGCCCTCTCTTGTGGCATCTGGTCTGACAATAGAGACCCATTGCCTTTTGACAAGTGCCCAAGCATTTGGGAAAGAGGGTGGAGAATGAGTTTCTAGCCCACCATCCACTGGGGAAAGCCTGTTTATGAAATCGAAGGTTCAAGAGTCTCCTCAGTGCTGTAGCAGGGGATCAGGAGTGGGTCTCCTCAGTGCTGTAGCAGGGGAAGACTTTGCCAGAATGAGACAATCGTACCTCCTCATTGCATACCACCATTCCCAGGACAGAGTCTGTGCTGCTCAGGGTCTGGCATATGCCTGCTAACTTGTCTGTATTCCCTGTGGGGCTAGCCAGCTGTGAAACAGATGTTTGCCTAATTTAATTCCCTTTCCTTTCATTTGGAGGAGTAATTATTTTTATTGATGGTTTCAACTATGAAGTTGTGAACTGTGAAGCTACGTTAAACCTAGTAATTTAGAGAAAACCCATCATGCACTGTTTTAGGCTTTGGTGGTTTAGGTAATGGAAAGCTAGAATGAGTTTGCTCCTGTCAGAGAGCCTGTTCATCGGTCCCTGTAGCCCTGTGCTCCATATCCACGCAGTGTCAGAATGTATAGAGAGAATGTCTGCATGCCGATGCCTCTGAGGGGGTTTGGTGTGCTATTAGCCTCACGCCAGAGTCCTGTCACCAATACTTACACTTCTCTCTGTCACCTTGTCCTAGCTGACTACAGCACCAGTGAGATGTTAGTCAACATGGGGAACCTGCCCCTGGACGAGTTCTACCCCGCTGTGTCCATGGTAGCCTTGATGCGCATCTTCCGAGATCAGTCCCTCTCTCACCACCACACCATGGTGGTTCAGGCCATCACCTTCATCTTCAAGTCCCTGGGGCTCAAGTGTGTGCAGTTCCTGCCCCAGGTCATGCCCACGTTCCTTAATGTTATCCGAGTCTGTGATGGGGCCATCCGGGAAGTAAGTACTTAACACCTTCCCTTCTCGCCTCTACCCTGCTTCATGCCATGCAGACCGATCTGCCTCGGCTTCCTAGCGCCACGCTGCCGCTCCCGTGGCTTCTGGCACCTGAGTGTGTGACAGGGTCTGTCCAGTTTTCTGCTTCATCCCCACAGGATAGCTAGAAGATGAACAGCCCCGGGGGAGGAGTCAGCGTTGTCCTCAGCACTGTAGATGGCTGGAGCTAGAGCAGGCTGCGCTTGGTGCTGTTTGTCTGTTATTATATGTAGGTGTGGTTTCTGAGGTGGTGTATATGTGAGCCCACAGAGGCCAGAGGCATTGTGGGCCCTGGAGCTGGAGTACACCAGGCTGCTGTGAGCCTGGTGGAGCACTTCGAACCAAACTCGGGTGTGCTCTTACCTACTGAGCCATCTTTCCAGCCCAAACTACTTTTTGATTGAACTCGGGGCCTCTGCCTTGCTGGGCAAGGACTCCACCTCTGGCTGTATCCCTCACCCTTTATTCTGAGAGGAGATCTCAGTCAATTCTGTAAGCTGACTTCGAGCTCTGAGCCCAGAGCAGCCTTAAACATGGAGTTGCTCCCTCTTGCTGCAGCCTCCCTGGTTGCTGAGGAGGACAAGGCAGACTCAGACACTGTTAGTGGCTGCGGAGATGAAGCCACGGGGTGCTTACTGGATCTGATGGGATCAGTCCCAGTAAGGACTGTTAGCCAGTGTTGGCTCTCACTGGAGCATGTGGTCAGTATCTGGGAGCCAGCCCTCTCCCGTGCAACCTGCCTTCTTGCTTTGTCACTGATAAGTAGTCCGTGAGGTCCCTCTGGAGAGTGCCCATGCTGTCCCCAGCTGCCTTTGACCCGGTAGGTGACTCTTCGTATTTCCTCCGTCACCTATGCTGGTGGCCGCGTCATGACTACGTAATACTGGGATACAAAGAGTGCTTCCATGGCGCCTGTCCTGGTACACGCATGGTGAGTGTCCCAACACCACGCCTCACCTCAGCGAGGGGTGGGGTTCAAGGCAGCGCTTAGCCCTTACAGTCTTGGGATGACCCCTGCGGGCATACAGGCCCCTGCGGGCATACAGGCTGTGCTCTGCTGGGAAGGCTGCTAAAATTCATTATCTCTCCCTACTGATTTAGAGGGAGGGAGTAACTTTTTATGAACTGCTTCCCTGACTTTGGCTGAAGGACAGACCAGGTTTTGGTTTTGTTTGTTTTTGTTTTTTAAGCCCCTTTGGAACAGGATCTCTCTGTGTTGCTCGGGCTGGTCTCAATTCCTGGGCTTAGGGGAGTCTTCCTCGTCACCCAGGTAGCTGTGACTCGAGTTTTGTGCCACCATGCCTGGCTTTCAGTTCACTTTTGTGCTTTGTTATTAGTTGTCACCTCATTAGATTCTTCTTTGTTTGTTTTGGGTTTTTTTGTTTGTTTGTTTTGTTTTGTTTTGTTGGTTTTTTGGATTTGGCTTTTTTCGAGACAGGGTTTCTCTGTGTAGCCCTGGCTGTCCTGGAACTCACTCTGTAGATCAGACTGGCCTCGAACTCAGAAATCCACCTGCCTCTGCCTCCCAAGTGCTGGGATTACAGGCGTGTGCCACCACCGCCCAGCTTAACTCCATTCACTACAAACGCTCCCAGACTTTCGTTCTAGATAACTACATGCTCTGAAAATAAAGGTAAAGGGAGCTTGGATGTTTTCCCCGTAAACTGTAAATCATGTATTGCTGCTTTTCAGTGTACCGCTGGGTCATACCCGGTGCTGTCTCATCCGGGTGGGACTGCGGACTCTAACCTTGGTGCTCGTTTTCATGCTGACTTTTAACTGCTGTTTCAAGGATTTTACCACTAGTCAGAATCGTTACTGTGCTACGGTTTGAGTTAATACTTTTCAAAGTTTTTAAACATTCCTTTATAGTCTTAAATTATTAAAAGATTTCTGTTCTTTTTAATCACTAATTGATACTGGATTTACCAAATGCCTTGCCTTTGTTTTAATAATCATCCGGGGTTTTTCTCCTTTAAGAAAGGTGTATTGCATTGTGTGGAAATAACTTGCATTGGGTTGAAACACAGCCACTCAGGTTATGACAGATTTTTTTTAACTTATCACTACAGTATCTGATATTAAAGTTACAATTTTTTCATGACACGGAATTGATCTGTAGTTTGGGAACTGTAGACACAGATTCATTTAGCTTTTCCTCGTTCTTGTCAGGGGATCTGAGATCAGCTTCAGCCCTTTCTGTGGAGCACTGGCTCTTCTAAATGGGAGCACTGTCATCGTGAGGGTGCTCTCGTCCTGTTTATGTCTCCATTTCTTGCTGGAGGTTCATCTTAGTTGTTGTTTTGTTTTGTTTTAGATAGCCACTTCTGTGCATTTCTGTCTTATATCTTGCTTTTTGGTTTTTATCTCACAAATCTGCTCTTTATTATTACTTTCCTTGATCTGTTTTTTTTCTACTTAAAAAGTTGATACTCCTAAAATGACAGAACAGATAAAAATGTTTGTCCCAAGAGCCTCATGCCCTGAGTGCCATCCCAGAATCCCCGTAAAGGTGACAGGTGAGAACGGACTCCTTAGAGCTGACCTCTGACCTTTGACCTCTGTGTGCATGCTGTGTGCACACTTACACCCATTCACACACAAGAATAAAAGAATCCTTTTTAAAAAAACAGTCACATGCTGGGCAATAGTGGCGCACAGACAGACAGACAACACAGAACAAGTCAAGTAAGGCATGGTCTTGTGCAGCTGTGATCCTAGTGGTGAGCGTGCAGGAGGATCAACAGTCCAAGGCCAACCCGGTCCACATGTCGATTTGCAGGGGCATAAGGAGCCTCATGTTAGACAAGGAGGTCTCTTTACCCTTGTTTCCTGCTTACTTTTGGTTTCTTGAGACAGGGTTTCTCTGTGTAGCCCTGGCTGTCCTGGAATTCACTCTGCAGACCAGGCTGGCCTTAAATCCAGAGATCCGTATGCGTCTACCAAGATAAAGGTGCGCACCACCTCTGCCCAGCATAAAATCTTTTTTTTTTAAATGTGTGTGCGTGAATGCGTGCATGCATGTCTGTGTGTGTGTGTGTGTGTGTGTATGTGTGTCAGGAGGAGTGTTCTTCAGGAGGGCAGAAGGTAGTTGAATCTTCTGAAGCTGGAGTTAGAGGCCTACAGACCCACTGTAAGCTACCCAACATGGATGCTGGAAAGGAGAGTGGGTCCTCTGCAAGCTTCCTGTGCCTCTTAACCAAGAAGTCATCTCCCGTTCCCCTCTTTCTTCCTTTTTAATTCAGTCTGGTAGAACTCTTAAATTTTGGGGAAGTATTGCCTTGCATAGCTGCTTTTAAAATATTTTAAACTTTCAGAGCAAGAGAGATGGTGCAGTGGGTGAGAGGCCTGGCCTGGGTCCCCAGCACGTGCGCGCGGCTCCTTTATGCCAATTCCACATTGGGGCTGAGGCAGAGGAAGGCAGCTGGGATTTACTGTCCAGACCACCTAGCTGAGAAATGGCCAGCTCCGGGTACAGTGGACATGTGCGTATGCCACTCAGATGACACATGCGCTTGTGTGTGCCACACCCACGCATTTTACTGTTTAAACTCTGAGGTAGAGGTTTAGGGAGAGTCCACATTTGGTGACCGACCATGTTTGCTATGCAGGCATGAGGACCAAAATTTGGATCATCAAAACCCATGTAAGTAAAGGCCGATGGCATGGCAACTGCTGTGCTCTCTGTGCTTACAGGGCAGAGACAGGGCCTCCACACAACAGGCTCAGCTAGCAAACAGCAACTCTGGGTTCTGGAGGTGTGCTTCAGTGTGTAAGGTAGAGGGCAACCAAGGAAGACAGGCTGTGCCGGCCTGTGCTCTCCACAGCACATCCACATGTATGCACACACCCACACATGGCTTTCTGTGTGTTCGAGAGTTTTGTCTGCAGTGTGTATGTGCACCACAAGGGTGTGTGCATGACCTCCTGGAGTTCAGAAGAGGGCATTGAAGCACCAAGATGGAGTTTTAGACAGTAGTGAGCTGCCACATGGGATTGAAAACATGTCCTCTGGAAGAGCCACCTCTCCCGCACTCCCTCCACACACATCTCCATGTGCAAACAGAACACATATGTACCTCAGAAAGCCTTTAGATAAAAATGACATACTGAAAGGTTGCTATTTTATTAAAAAGTTCCTTGGCTTTCACTGTATTCAGAGTCTGCAGTCACCACTAACAGTCTAAATTTAGAAAGTTTCCAGAAATTACTGTAGCCAGAAACTTTCCTTCTCTCCTGTCAGCAGTCATTTGCATTCCTGCTGCCTCCCAGAGCAGCCACCAGTCAACCTTCTGTCTTCCTGTGCTTCCTCTCCTGAAGAGGTCCTGTAATCAGTGGTCTGTAATAATGAGGCCTGTTGTGTCGCGATTCCCCCCCCCCCCCCCCCCGTTGTTTTTTGTTTTTTGTTATTTTGGTTTTTTTTTTTTTTTTTTTTTTTTTTTTTTTGAGACAGGGTTTCTCTGTGTAGCCCTGGCTGTCCTGGAACTCACTCTGTAGACCAAGCTGGCCTCGAACTCAGAAATCCGCCTCTGCCTCCCAGAGTGCTGGGATTACAGGGGTGCGCCACCACCACCCGGCCTCTCTCTCTCTTTTTAATACAAGGTATCTTGTAGCCCAGAGTGGCCTCTGCCTCCTGAGTGGTTGGTTTACAGCTGTGTGCCCCCAGCCCCAGTTTCTGCAGTGCCGGGTTGGAACCTAGGAGACTGTACACACTAGATAAACATCTACCAACTGAGCGGCTTCTGCAGACCTGTGTCTAGCTTACTCTACGTAAGGCCTTTGGCCTTCATCCTTGTAGTAATAGAATAGTGTGCTCCCTTCTTGCTGAATAATACGAATTCTCATTAGTGTTCAAAAGTCAGTCCTTTCTCGGTTTTAACTTTACGGTTTCTTCTGTCACCTTTGACTTACTCAGAAGTGCGTATTTTATTCGCATACTTAGACAGTATTGATTTCTCCACTAATTGCGTCGGGTTTGTCATTCTTTGTGTTTGCTGTGTGGCCTGAATGGTTTAGTTATTTCATTGATTTCACAGATTTCTCATATGCCTGTGCTTGCTACCGTTATTCATAGGGCTTTATATATGTGAGACTACACTGTGTTGAGATCTCCTGTCTCTGTGTATGTGTACATGTTCATGTGTATGTGTTAGCATGTTTGGGGGCACATGTGTGTGGGGTGCATGTTCGTCTGGGCATGCTCGCATGGAGGCCAGAGGTTGGTATCAGGTATCCTCCTCTTTCTCTGTTTTACATATTGAGGCAGGGATCTCTCACTTGATGCAGCAGGCGTAGCTCTCCATCCCGTGTAGTAGAAAGCACCATACCTGCCTGCGCGGTCATGGATGCTCGTGGGCCTGCGCAGAGCTTCCGGCCCACTGAGCCATTTCCTCTGTCCCCTGTTCTTCTGAAGTCTTTGTTTGTTAAGTCCTTCTAATAGGGACAGAGTGCCACCAAATTTCCTTTTATGTGTGTGTTATCGTATTACAGCTGGGGTGTGGCTTCAGTTCATCTGAGGGGGTGACAACAGGGCAATGAAAGATTTCCTCCAGCCTGCCTAGGTTCAGCAGGGATTGCTGAGGTTAGAGAAAAGTGGGTGACCCAGGCAGCTGTCCCTCCAAAGACCCCACCCCAGGCAAGTCACTCACTACTCGGGTCCTTGCACAACAGGGCCCCAATAGGCACAGTCTTCCCTTTCTAAGGTTCTCTGAGATTCTTGAGTCTTGAGAGCCTCTTGTGAGTTTCAGGAGTCGCCCTTTTAGGAGGGAAAGTTTCGATCTAGAGAAAACAGTATTCGGTATAAATTTTATTCATAAATTTATTTTATAAATTTTATTTTTCAATTATTTTACAATTTTCTTTTTTGTTTGGTTTATTTGTGTGTTTGTTTGGTTTGGTTTGGTTGTTTTGTTTTGTTTTGTTTTGTTTTTTTTGAGACAAGATTTCTCTGTGGAGTCCTGGCTGTCCTGGAATTCAAGCTGTAGATCTGGATGGCCTGGAACTCACAGAGATCTGCCTCCCAAGTGCTGGGATTAGTGCGTGTGCTGCCATCCTCTCGTGTTTTATATTCCTATTTTGATTTCTGTAAACATCTTAAATAGAGTCACACTTTTACTATGATGATAACTATTTCCTCTGAGTCCTCAGTTAGCCTAATTCACTGCTCTCTGTTTCTCTGGTCCCCCACTCTCTGTGGGTGTTTTGTGGTCATATGCCGTCTTCATCTGCTCAGTCCTGGAGCAGCCTGGGCATCTGCTCTGAAGGAGTGGAGAGGGGCACTTGTGCTTTAAGTGACCCAGGACAACCTGAAGTCAGTGTCCGCCTTGTTCCCATGCCAACTCTTCTAGGAGACTTTTTCCTCCTACACCTCACATGAAAACTCACAATTTCTTTGTCTCCTTTTGCCAGTAGGAGTGGGTTTTGTTTTGTTTTGTTGGAATTCACTGTTTCTCTTAAGATGTATCCCATTAAAGTTATGGTTTACAAAAAACAGTTGGGTTCTGAAGATCCGCTTTCTAATGCATTGATTTCCAGTTTTTCACAGTGGGCGGAGGATTCAGAGATTTAGTCGGATGTGTGTTTCAGAAACATCACGCACAGCCCAGTGTCTCAGCCATGTAGTTCTGTTCCAGGCAGCAAGTGAGCTCGTATCTGTGCACACTTCACAGATACACAGTACAAGCAGGGCGTTGGCACGTCATAAATAAATCAGGAACGTCAATCCTTTCTCTTTCTTCTGCTTGGCTAGACTCTGAGAAGGACAGGAGGTCCCGGCCTTTGCTGTGTGTGTGCATGTGTGCATGCGAGAGTGTGTGTGTATATGCATGCATGGGTGCACGTGTGCATGCGAGTGTGCATGCAAGTGTGTGAGTGTGTATGTATACATGCGCATGTGAGTGTGTGAGTGTGTGTGTGTATGCATGCGCGTGCAAGTGAGTGTGTGTGTGTATGCGTGTGCGTGTATGCGTGTGCATGTCAGTGTGTGAGAGAGAGTGTGTGTGAGGAGGCTCTTCGCTCAAGGTTCCTTAGGCCTCAGCTGTCACGCTTCCCTCCTGTGACCAGGAACCAGGAGGCTCGTTCCCTCTTTCTGTCTAGTGGTTTGTCCTGACCCCCTCTTTATCAGGCACCCCAGTACCAGTGCTTTGTCTCTGGCTTAGGTTTTCTGTCTTCTTCTAGGTTCATATAACAAATTTAGCTGACAAGCCATTAATGTAGAGTCCCTGTCCCTGGGGCTTCTCCATAAAGGGGTCACAATGGTTCCGTGAGGGACATGCTAAGATAGGTACAGGATGGCTCTGCTGAGTCACCCGCACCGTGTGGTAGCCAGGGCTTAACATTTTGGCAGCCATGGTGTCCCTGTTAGGGAGCTAGGCCTTCTGGGAGCCTGATTCCATGTCTGGTCCTCACTTCTGCAGGTGATGCACCCCAAGATCGGATAACTTAGGTTTTGTTTGTTGTGCTGGGTCTTGCTAAATAAATAGTAACCTTGACTCACTGTGTAGCAGGAGCTGGCCTGCCACTGTAGATCTGCTGCCTCAGCCCCCCCACCTCCCGCCCCATCCCTCCCTCCAAGGCCCCCACCCCCACCCCAAGCACTGTGAGCTCAGGAATGCTGTCCTTGGCCTTCAGGTCAGCACTGCTCACTAAGCCCCAGGGGTCCGCCCGAGCTTTCCAGTGAAGGCCGAGTAAGATCGGTGGCTTTGTCCTTGTTCGGCACTGGAAGGGACTGGAAAGGAGCGGCAGCGCTGCCGAGCCCTGGTCTGGGGAGCAGGACGTTAGTTCATTCTGTTCTGCTAACGAATCTTTACCTTGAAGATCAGGGGCTTCTCTGCCCGAGCCCGCCTAGTTTCTGCTTTGCTTAGGTGGCGCAACTTTCCTGACAGTTTTGGGATGCCACATGCCAGGATGCTGGGTTTGGTGGCTCACACCTGTGATCCCAAGATGTCAGTTTAAGATAAGAGGCTAGCCTCTGGAGCTAGAGAGATGGCTCAGAGGTTAAGAGCACTGACTTCTCTTCCAGAGGTCCTGAGTTCAATTCCCAGCAACCACATGGTGGCTCACAACCATCTGTAATGGGATCTGATGCCCTCTTCTGGTGTGTCTGAAGACAGCAACGATGTACTCATATACATAAAGTAAATAAATCTTTAAAAAAAAAGAGAGAGAGGCTAGCCTGGGCTACAGAGTGTTCAGTTCCTCTTCAAGTTTGCTGCTTATTTTGGCTCATGATTTCTTTGAAATATTTCAAGCTCTAATTAAGACCTGGATATAATAATGGCGTGCCCAAAATCCAGCACTTGGGAAGAGCCAGAGCCGAACAGCAGATGGTTAGAATCACCCTAGCATAGTAAGATCAGGGCCAACCTGGGCTACGTGATACTTTCTGGAAAAAAAGTAATTAATGTATTACTTATAAGTAGATTATATTCTAATATCTACAACAACGAGGTGTTTATATTTAATTTTAATTAATTTATTTATTGAAACAAGGCTTTACTATGTAGCTCTGGCTGGACAATATAACCCACTATGAAGATTAGTCTGGCCTTGAACTCCAAAATCCACCTGCCTCTGTCTCTTGAGCGCTGCTATTAGCGATGTGTACTGCCACACCCATATTTTGGAAAGTAAATAGCAAATTAGGGCCAAGTTACATTTGTAGTTGGCTAATAATTTCATGCCAGGTTTGTCTGTTTTGAGGTAAGGTCTCTGTGTAGCCCTGGCTGTCCTGGACTTTGTTATGTCAACCAGGCTGGCCTGGAACTCAGAGATCCAAGTGCTTCTGCCTCCTGAGTGCCTCTGCCTCTGCCTCTGCCTCCCAAGTGCCTCTGCCTCTGCCTCTGCCTCCCGAGTGCTGGCACTACCATGATAGTGAGCTACCATGCCTGGCCTCATGGTCATTTTTTTTTAAATATTTAATGACCAAAATCCCATGCTTCTGACTTTAGCAGTGCATGCAACAGCACTCCGTCCCCTGCTCCGGTGCTTCCCATGTGTGGCCTAGAGTAGCGCTTGGGGACAGTCTGAGTGCAGGACTCCTGTCTGCAGTTTCCTACCTCAGGCACAGTACAGGAGGTAAGAGGCGTATAAACCAGCACGTCTAGCCTCGAGCTCCTGCCTGCCGTTCAGTAATGGGCTGTCCTGGTGTGCAGGACCCGTGCCCGCCCCTTCACTGTAGGTTAGGTTGGAGCACTGTAGGTTAACTCAGTTCGTGGGCCCCAGAGCTGTCTTTCCTGTTTCCAGGTGAGCCTGTGAGTTCTGCATCCTGCAGGTACCAACTTGTTGATGTCTTGTCTGTTTCAGTTTCTGTTCCAGCAGCTGGGGATGCTGGTGTCCTTCGTGAAGAGCCACATCCGTCCCTACATGGATGAAATCGTCACCCTCATGAGAGTGAGTAGAGGTCACTGCTCTTAACTGCTCATTAAGTGTGGGTCCAGGGATGCCGGGAAATGGCTTTGAATTACATGGATGCTTCCTTCATGGAGCTGTTACTGACTAGAAAATGGGGCTCTACAGTGACTGGCAGCCACTCGATTCTGAGGAGCAGGGCAGATAGAGATTGATCCTGCGTGCTCCCAGCTCCCAGGTACAAGAATGTAAGTGTGAAGTCTGCGGAGAATCCTGAGCTAATTGTTCTGCCAGAAACATTCTTGAGTTATTTGCCTAACACACAGCAAAGCGGTTTATGTCAGTATTGCCACAGGGCTTTCCTACTCCCACAAATGCCCTTCTCCTTACTACCCATGAACCCACAGCACCAGAGGGGAGATTGGTTTTTCTGATAGTCATCTATCAGGCTCTGAAGACCAAGGTGACAGTTTGTCCTGCAAACTTCAAAGACATAAATGTCATTTGACTTCAGTGGCACCCAAGGCAGGGGTCAGTGCCTGGCATTTTATAGCATGCAGTAAGCTAGTGCTAGAATACACCTGGATAATAGAAACACCATTTTACTGTTCTGTACAATTTAAATGATTCTGTGGGGAGGGCTGCTTTGGAGTTAGCTTGGTGGTAGCAGCAGGGCCAATTTCAAAAGGTCTGACACCCCCCCCCCCCAGGGACTTCCAGCACCCGGGCTCAGTACTGAGCCGCCCTTACATGTGTACATCATTAAAGCTGCTATGTGCCCGTTTTCTACCGCGGAGGACTCAGTACAAGGGAGACTTGGGCCAAATGCTTAACAGCTCAATGGATGGCCTTGGGGCAGGGAAAGTAGGAAGGAAACAGTGTGCTCAGGGTAGGAGACTGAAGCCCTGAATCACCCCACCTCCCTAGAAGTGTGACCAACGCGCAGGGAGTCGAGGGGGAGCCTTCCTGCAGAAGGCAGCTCAGTTCTGTCCCTGCACAGAGGATGGAGAGGGTGCAGCAGCTGCGCTTCCTGTGGCTGCTGATGTGATCCTGGGCATTTTAATGAGCTCCCTGGAGCCCGGGAAGAGAGCAGTCTGCAAGCAGTGATCTAGCTGGCATCCCCAGGCTGGCTGCTGGCTCCCGAGTAGAGAAACCTCTGTGGAGAGCCCACGGTGATACAGTCGGGAAGCTTTCTCTGAAGAAGACAAGAGTGCAGTCCAAGGGAATGAACATCAGATAAACCAAGGTCAAAAAACCTGCACGGTTATTGAGAGTGAACACAGGTTTTCCAGAGAGTAGAGCTTTCCAGATGACAGGTTTAAGCAGCATTTTTCTAGTTTGTTTTCCCCTGATTTTCCTGACTGCCTGTGCATAGTTAGGGTCCTGCTGGCAGCAGCAGGGTGTCCCTTACTATTCAGTCTCTTGCTCCAGAGGCTGTAAAGAACTAGAGGCCCCTAACTTTGAAGTGACTTGAAATGACAGCTTTCATGGAGTCTGAGAGACTTGAGCCAGTTTGCCTCGCAGCCTTTTCTAAGGCAGAGTCCGCAGCCATCGGCCAGGATTTCCATCAGAACTTTTGTGGATTGTCTGTACATGGAGGAGAGAGTGCCTACTTCCTTGCAGTGCCCAGGCCTAATGGACAGATTTTTAAGGAACAGGTAGCAGGTATTGCCCAGCCAATTAAGAAATCCTGATTGGGCATGAAATCTTAGTAACCTGGAGTGTCTTCTTGTAGAAATCACACGGTACCCCAGTAACTATGGACCAGCACCATGTGGGGACTCCTGGAGGGACCCAGATATAAAACTCTTGTCTGTTCTGTAAACAGTGTGAGGACTAGAGTATTTCAGGCACTCTGATTGGTTTTAGGGATCAGAAGTTTAAGTAGTTTCTTGCTCTTAAATAGCCCAAGTCTAACAGGAGAGCCTTGCAGAGCAAATTAGCACCAAGTTGGGGAGGAGAATCTTCCCCAGCTTCAGAGGGATCAAAGACGGGGAGTGCAGAATGGGGCAGCTGAGAACGTGATGACAGCAGAGGGCGCGCCAGCCAGCAGTGGGGTCCTCAGGGCGTCCAGTGCAGCTTCTTTGTCCTGTGACTGTCGCTGTGGCCTTGCCATCTTATGTCTAGGTTCACCGTTCAGCAAACAAACATCTGACTGTCCCCCTCTCTCCCCCTCTGTAGGAATTTTGGGTCATGAACACCTCAATCCAGAGCACAATCATTCTTCTCATTGAGCAGATTGTGGTGGCTCTGGGGGGTGAGTTTAAGCTCTACCTGCCCCAGCTGATCCCACACATGCTGCGGGTCTTCATGCATGACAACAGCCAAGGCCGAGTCGTCTCCATCAAGGTGGGCAGCGGGACCGTACAGGGAGGCCGTGGGTGGGGCCCTGTGCTGGGTGGCACTCGGGTGTGGGGTCAGTCCCAGGAACATGGTCCCCAGCACTTGCAGTTTCTTTCCAAAATATTCACAGTCCTCTCTTGATTATCTTTCAGTTTTGTGTCCTTTAATGGGTTGGTCTTGGTAAAGGTTCCTCTCCAGCCAGCCTTATTGTCTGTCCCCTGGTATAAGTCTGCTGAAAGAAAGCAAAGTAGCCTGTACTCAGCATGAAGTAGGGGGAGAGGCACCATGCGGTGAAGCGAGGCGGGCATGGTGCTCACCTTCAGTCCCTGTGCTGGGGGCAGGGCAGAGCTTGAGGACAGCTGGCCTACAGAGCCAGCTCCAGGACAGCAAGGGACAACTATGTTTAAAGCAGTGTTTTGGTGTGTGTCAGGCAGAGCTGTTTGAAAAGGCCCTTCAGCATGCCTACAGAAGCTTGAATTCTCTGCATCCCGCCCAGCCAGGCCCGGGCACTCGATGCCTTCTGTGTTTGCTCACACCAGGCTCTCACTCCCTCTTGCAGCTGTTGGCAGCGATCCAGCTGTTTGGCGCCAACCTGGACGACTACCTGCACTTGCTGTTGCCTCCGATCCTGAAACTTTTCGATGCCCCTGAAGTCCCACTGCCATCCAGGAAGTGAGCATCCACCCTATGTTTCCGTCTTTGTGGGGGGTTTTCCATCTCTCATTATTTTAGTTCAGGAATGTTGCAGATTGTCGAGCTCGTATGGCCACCCTCCTGGTGTGTATACTTTGGATTCGTGTCACTCACAGGCCCTCACAGCCATCCCTTCCTATTCCTCTCTGCTGCTGCTGAGGCGGCCTTCAGCTTGCTCCTGTTGCAGGGCAGCGCTGGAGACAGTGGACCGCCTGACGGAGTCCCTGGATTTCACCGACTATGCCTCCCTCATCATCCACCCAATCGTTCATACACTGGACCAGAGCCCAGAGCTGCGGCCCACTGCCATGGACACCCTGTCTTCACTTGTCTTTCAGCTGGGGAAGAAGGTAAGAGGAGACCCCTGCGTGGGCCCGTGATGGCGTGCCGTAGTGGGGAGCTTGTGAGCACTTGCAGTTGTTAGTACATAGGACGGTCTCAGCCACTCTCAGAGAATAGGAAATTACTCCAGGTCTTCTCCTCCTTCCTTTGCTCAGCAATTTTCATTGGAGTGCCATGTGGGTGAAGTATAGTTCTAGAGATAACACTGCAGAAAAGAGCCGGGGTGGAACTCAGTTGGTGGTGTGCTTACCTAGGCAATGCAGGAAGTCCTGTACCCAGGACTGCAGAAAACTGGATATGTGGCACTTGGTGAGGTACAAGCAGGAAGGTCAGGAATTTGAGAATACCTTCAGCTACAACCTGCGACATAGGAGACCCTGTCTGGGGAAACGTTTTTTTCAAGAGGAAAAGAGAAAAGCAAATCTTGTTCTTATAGAACATACATTCAAGGAGTAAAGTGAGCGACCCTCCCCACGCTGAGAGTGCTGCGTGAAAGTGGAGAGAAAGGGCGACCCCCAGGGTAGATAGGAAAGACCTTTCTGATGAGCTGTTAAACAGACGCCTGATTCCTGTAACCTCAGCGCACCACGTACACAGGGTGAGGTAGGCAGGGAGAGTTTATGGCACAGCTGGAGAGCAGGGTAACCCCAAAAGTAATGTGGGAGTGCTTACTGGTAGCTAAGGTCTGAGAGACTAGACAGGGTCAGGTGGGGCAAGACTAAGGCTTGAGCAAAGGGTCTCCGACCAGAACCTTGAGGTAAGCATCGTTGGTGTCCATGTTGCTAGAAGCTTGCTGGGAATGCAGAATCGTGGGCTCAGGCTTCGGAGGCAGGAACGGGGCTGTGCCCTGAGCCCCTCAGTACCGGTGTCCACCCACAAGCGAAGTCACTGGGCAGCATCATGAGGACCTTTGTCTTTTTATGCTGAGCGAGACTAGAAAGACTGGAAGACTTTGATCACAGGGAAAATAGAATTGATAATATTTTTAAATGATGATTGTCAGTGATGTATTCAGAATGGACTGCAGAGAAAGAGACCTCTGGGCATTGAGGAAAGCCAGTGGAAGGTGGCGGGGATTGTCCCAGAATGACAGCTGGGGTGGGGACAGAGTTGTGGGGACAGAGTTGACAGGGAAGGAGCTGTCCTCCAGAGCACAGCAGTGTGCACTGTCATCTGCTGCCTTACTCCCTCCTGTTGTAGTACCAGTTCTTCATTGCAATGGTGAATAAAGTCCTCGTGCGGCACCGGATCAACCACCAGCGCTACGATGTGCTTATCTGCAGAATCCTCAAGGTGAGCGTGCACCCTTCTGCGCGGAGGTCCTCAGCATCTTTCCTTCTTGCATTTTGTCATAGCAAAGGGCAGGCTGTGTCCAGCCTCTCAGCCCTGGCTAGGACTGGCAGACCTGCTGGAGAGGAAGTGTTTTCAGCCCTGTAGACTGTGTGGTTTCTCTGTGTGGTTTCTGTTGAAGCATCTCACTTCTGCCCGTGTGGCTGAAAGGCAGTCGTCCATGTAGCGCAGCACTGACAGTCTGGCCTCGGTCCACGTAGGTTTTATTTTTGGACACTGAAATTTGAGCTTCTCACAATTTTCACAAATTGTAAAGGATTAAATTTTATTTTGACTTCTTCAGATTGAAATCAATTACTTTCAGCTCTTAGGCTGTATGAAAGCAGGTAGCACACTATGTGCCATCGCTGCACAGCTGTGAAAGCTGGTTGTTCATTTGTGCTCACAGTTTGACTTCGTCTAGCTTTTTATGCCTTATCCATTAAAGGTTTGTCAGTGACCCAGCAGGGAGTTGAGGCACCACGGTTGTTTTGTGTAAAGGTTGCAGTGTGTACTGCTTGTTGAATCCCTGGCTCTTGCAGGTAGGACTCTCCTGAGGCTCGTGCGTGTTTTATGAGCTCGGATCATCTGTGGAGGGGCAGGTGTTTTCAGTATATCTCTGCTTGCAGGGGTACACACTTGCTGATGAGGAAGAAGACCCTTTGATTTACCAACATCGAATGCTAAGGAGCAACCAGGGAGATGCCCTGGCCAGTGGACCAGTTGAGACAGGACCCATGAAGAAACTGCATGTCAGCACCATCAACCTCCAAAAGGCAGGTCGTTGTTTCCAGGGAGATTGGGAAGCAGGGCTCTGTTTTTTCCTCTCATTCAAAACATTTGGCTTCTACTGCCTTGAACTTACACCAGCTAATCGGCTTATTTTCAAACAGTGTCAGCATCGTGAACTTAGGTCATTTCATTCCTTTGTTTGCTATGCCTTGCTTTTTTGCTTCCTTCATTTTCTTTTGCTGTTGCTCTGTGACAGGGTCACACTTTGCAGCTCTGGCTACCCCTGAACTCACTATGTAGTCTGAGTGACCTTAAACTTGAAGCCATCCTCCTGCCCCCTCCCAGATGGTAGCATCACAGGGATGTGCTGCCTGCCAGCATATCAGACACTTTGTGGTTATTGTTTTTTGTAGCACAGATTGCCTCTAATTCATGTTCCTCCTGCCTCTACCTGCTGCCTGCTGGGATTAAAGGAAGGAGCCATTTTTAATTTATCAGATTTACTCCTGTGTATATTCTCCGCACATGCTTGCTTGATCAGAAGAAAGCTTTAGATCCCGTACAAGTGGATTTAAGGATGGTAGTGAACCACCATATGGGTGCTGGGAACTGAACCCAGGCCTTCTGCAAGAGCAGCAAGCACTCCCAACTGCCGAGTCACCTCTTCAGCCCCAGTCAGCTGTAATTTTTTTTTATGTAGAAAATAAAGTATCTTTTGTGTTTGCTCAGAACTCCAGTAGTAGGACCTGTGGAGTGGGGAACCACTTTCATGACAGCAAAGCTGGTGTCTCAGTTTCTCTTCCTGCTGCTGTGGTAAAAGAGTCCCACAAAAACAACCTGAGGAGATGGGATGTGTTTTTACTTACAGTTCCAAAGGGACATAGAGGACGCAGTCCGTAATGGCAGGGATGATGTGGTGGGAGCAGGAGGCTGGCTGGTCACATTACGTCCATACTCAGGAAGCAGAGACAGAGCAGGAAGTGGGCCTGGGCGGGGTCCTCACCAGTGACTCACTTCCTCAGAAAGGTCCTGTCACCTCCCAGACAGCACCACCTGCTGGGAAGCAGGTGACTCTCTGGGGGGCATTCATATTCAAGCCACCAAAGCTGGCAAGCCCTGATTACCATAAAACAGGCTGTTTAAAGAGTGATTTTTACTCTTCTCCCTCTCTTTGGGCTTCCTAATTTCTAGGGATCTTATTAAAATATTTACTCTGCTGTGAAATGTCTGAGGTCATGGGAAATAGCTGTATCTGTAAGGAGCTCCCAGGTATGTCTGCAATACTCCTGGCCATGGACCGCACTGTGAATAGCTAACTTGTAGAACTTTGCTACTAAGTACTGAATTGTCTCTGCTGACTGGGGACTGGGGCCTGGAATATATGTAGCCAGTATTCTGCCTGCCCGACACATTTTGTTCATCTCTTTGAGGTAGGCCGCCTGAATCCACTTATTAGAAGTCTGAGGCTCAGTGTGGCCAGGTTGGGATCCCACATAGCACTGAGGGTTCAGAGAACAGCAGCATGCACATCTGACACAGCAACAGCATGCACATCCAACACAGCAACAGCATGCACATCCGATACACACAAGTGCCACTAAAGTGCATTGCACTCGTCAGTAAGTCCTCAAGGCGCTCTGTGAAGCGGAAGCAGCCATGTCTACTTTATACATCAGGGGATTAAGTTCCAAAGATCAGAGAGCCAAGTTACATACCTGGGATTTAAAGTCAAGCTTTTGATTTCCTGGGTGTGGCTTTGGCCTCTACACCAGACTCCTCCAGAGCCTGATGTTCCCACCTACCTACCCAAGCTGTCCCAGGAAACTTTATGGGGCCAGGGATGGAACACATGAGGGTCTCACACATGAGGGTCTCAGCCACTGAGCCGCACCTCAGATCCACAGAGCCCAGCCCACTTGCTGCCAGAGAGGTCAGTGCTTTGAGGAAAGCTTCTGGTCCACTGGGTGTAGCCTGACAGTTTTCCTCTATCTGCGAGTTACTCTTCAGTCAGACAAGTCTTTGCTTCTTTGTGGGCTCTTCTTTTTTCCCCGTTCTTTATCTCCCCCGCTGTCCCTGCCAGTTTTACCCCCATCACTAGATAGGAGAGAAAAAATGAGGGGGAGGACAGACAGATCTGTGATCTAATCTCTTTCTTCTTGTTTCATCTTTGAGCTCAACTACTAACAAACTGCAGCCACGCCCACCTCGTGGGGCTCTGGCATTTATTTAGACACCCTCTGAAAAATTCCCAAACGTTACACAATCACAAAAACTAGCTGTAGCTGGCAAAACCACGCCTCTTCTAGAGCACAAGTCAAATCATAGTCAGCTGTTGCAAAGCAACCCCATATCCCACACCTGGGATCAAACAAAAACATATTCTTACACTATTTCTGTCTTGTTTTTAAAGAAACCAAAATTCCAGAATTCTTGCTGTGGTGCTGAGTGCCCAGCTCCCTCTGTACTGCAGGCGGCTCATGGGCTTCACTGAAGGTGCTCTGAACGGGACAGACCTGTTCACACTGGTTCTCTAGAGTCCAGCACCATCAGGGGACTTCCTACACTCTGCCATGTTCAGAGGCCACTACTTTCGCTATGTGTTGAATGAAACATCACTCCTTTGTCTATGTTCTGGTGGAGCTTCACATAACAGAGATGAGTTTACAAGTCGGAGCAGACGCGTGCTGACGCAGGTCGCCATGGTTGCGCCTTGCAACTGGCCCTTATAGTTGATGGCTTCTCATTGTCACCTCTGGTGTCACAGGCCTGGGGAGCTGCCAGAAGGGTCTCTAAGGACGACTGGCTGGAGTGGCTGAGGCGCCTGAGTCTGGAGCTGCTAAAGGACTCCTCGTCGCCTTCCCTGCGCTCATGCTGGGCCCTGGCTCAGGCCTACAACCCCATGGCCAGGTACGGTATGCTGTATGGCTGCCAGCACTCCCGCCTGCCTCCCTTCCCTGTTTTCAAGGCTCCCCCTCCCTGCAGTGGACATTTATTGTTTATAGTGAGACATAAAATGGTAATTTCATTAATTAATGGACAGTCCTTTTTATTAGCAGACAGCAAACGCAAGGCATTTCATGACAGTTTTATCAGCGCAGCTGGTTCGCTGTGTGTATTTAGCAGTAGTCATGGCAAGATGGCAGCTTTGATCATAATTTGTTTCCTCTAATTTACCTCAGGTTGTTTGTAGTGTGTTTAATATTTGAATCACCATGTCTAGAAGTCCTGGCTCTGGTGTAGGCTCACAGATGCCTCGCTGGTGTTCTGTGTCACCCTTCTACCCAGGTCACCTCTGAGCACAGTGCCATCCCCAGAGAAACTGTGGCCATTTGTTAATAACTTAGTTCCAAATTTAAACCCTGGAGCTCCACCGTCGCCTCTGGGTAGACAGGGAGCTTATTCCTCATTTACACAGACTTCTCAGTCTGAGGAGAACTGCAGATGTTGGGTGGCATTCTTTTTCCCTCCCAAATTTCAAAATTATATTCGTTGCTCTAACTTAACCTTGAAATGTTAAGCAATTGAAGAAGCATCACGTTCTAAAGCCATCATTGCAGGGACGTGTGACACGTTACTCTCCTCTCCTGCCCCAGGCCACGGTGCCTTGGAGAATGGGGTGGAAGGTGGGGCTGGACGTGGGGCAGTGCCCGAATCCTGGCGTGCCTTCGGGTGGATTTTCCACAGTGCTGAGCACGTTGTCTCTCTCCTACGTAATGATCAGTGAAATGCTCTGAGTGGATTTGGATAGCAGTAGCAGATGCTGACTTGGCCATTTTTGATTTTAAGCATTTGGACATTGTCCAGGAAATGTTCCAAGGATCACATAAAGACTGCTACTTCCTTAGTCTGTTCTCTTAGAAATTCTCTCTCTGTTTGTTCCAGTGAAGAAAAACAAGGCAGAGACTGCCAGGAACCATCACTGTGGAGACAAGTTAGCTGGCGTGTTCTTCCCCGCCCCGCTCTCCCACCCCTCCTTGTATATCATGTCTGCCTGTATCTGTCCTAAAAGAGAGTTGTCAGTGCTAGGCCTGATGATGATGCAGACCTAAAAATCATAGCAGTTGGAAGGGTGAAGTAGGAGAATTGCTATGAGTCTGAAACTAGTCTCAGCTATGGTGTGAGACCTTGGTCAAACAAACAAAAAGATTAATAGTCAACAGGTGCTTGTGGTCCTTTGACTTTAAAATTCCCCCTTGTTCACCACAGATCAGGTCTTCAGGTTTAGGTAACATCCAACAAGCTCCCTCAGGCAGCATGGCTCTGTCACCAAGCTGCAGTGCCGGGAAGGGTTGCCGGGCTGCTGGCACCAGGCAGGCAGGCAGGGTGCATCCTTCTGCACTCTCTGCTTCCAGGGATCTCTTCAATGCTGCGTTTGTGTCCTGCTGGTCTGAGCTGAATGAAGACCAACAAGACGAGCTCATCAGGAGCATTGAGTTGGCTCTCACCTCTCAGGACATTGCTGAGGTCACACAAACCCTCCTGAACTTGGCTGAGTTCATGGAACACAGTGACAAGGTGAGACTCTGCCCCTTGTCCCGATGGACAGTCGGGAGGGACCAGGAAGCCTGCTCTGTGTGCCCATCCACTGTGCCTCTGTGCTGCACTCGTAGGGCCCCCTGCCACTCAGAGACGACAATGGCATCGTGCTGCTGGGCGAGAGGGCTGCCAAGTGCCGAGCGTACGCCAAGGCGCTGCACTACAAGGAGCTGGAGTTCCAGAAAGGGCCCACACCCGCCATCCTCGAGTCCCTCATCAGGTAGGCCGTGGGCACTTGGTACCCTCTCCCACTGCTGGCCCCGCTCTCTGTAGTCGGGGGGAAAACTCAGCTGTGTGAGATCTGCCTCCAAGTCTGGCTGGCACATTCAGGTCCACGGGTACAGATGGCTGTCAGTCCTCAAGCCACGGTTGTCTGTCTGTCTTTCCACCTCTACTCCCATTGGTTCCCAGCCATGCTTTCTTGTGCCAGTGATATCGTGGGAAGCAGCTCTGACCTGCAGCCTGGGGAAGGTGCGTGGGCGTCTATGTTAGCTGATGCTTCTGAGCAGGGTGAGGGCACCTGGTTCCCAGCCTGAGGGCCACCCAGAGGTGGGGGCAGGTCTACACACCCCGTCTTTTAGTGCCCACTCTTCTCCTTTGGAGTCTGAATAGAAATCGCAAAGTCTGAGATGCATGATCTGTTTCCTTAATTTCCCTGATTGTTCTCTCCTAAGATGATTTTGAGTCTTCTGGATACGGGAAAGGAAGTTATTTAATAAATTTTATGCTGTTAGAAATTACAAGCAGCCGGAAACATTAGCTTCAGCTCCTAGAGAACTGCTCCCTTCCTCTAATGAGTCTAGAGACCGTTAATTCTGGAATCTAATCATCTCCATGGAGATAGTAGCATGGTTAGTATCATCTAACTACAGACACTGCAGGAAAACCAACAGATAGTAAGTGCTGGGCGGGCAGGGCCTGCGAGCAGGGCGCCTCAGCAGCCGAGTGAGCCGGTGCGGAGTCCTGCTTCTGCCTAGATCCACTGACCCACTGACAGAGAATGATGATTTCTGAAGTGTCTTTTGGAACAGTTACAGATGTGCTGTTCCTCGAGGCCTGCTTTAGGAAGGAAACCCAAAGACTTGTGTTGCCCCCTGTACCTCCTTTGCCTTGCACAGCTTTTTGTGATGGCTGACAGGAAGGAGGGTGGCTAACTGGGCGTATGAGCTCAGACTCAGACCATTTTGCCTAGTGGATCCTTGCTGACTTTTCTGAGGACTCTTGGACGCTCCCCATCCCAGCTTTGGCTTTTTCTCGTATTTGAGACTATTGTAGAAACATTGCTGCTAATGTGGTTTTTAGCAGAAAGTTATAGTAAGGATAGAAGGGTTGAAAATGATCATAGTTCCCTTTAAATAGATTGTTGGTTTGATGTGATGCACTTTGTTTTGTTTTTATTGTGAATTCAGTTCTTAGGGAGTCATGTGTTTTAAGCTGCTCAAGGATGGAGCTTGGTGCCCTGTAGGTGGCCTCCTGAGCCTCCTGCTCCTTCACTTCTGATGACAGTTGAGTCACACTGCAAAGCCTCTTTACTAGGGAAGGTTGTTTAATTGCCTCCGGAAGTTGTTGGGTCTTTCTTGGTTATTTGATTTCTTCCTATGTAGCACAGAGTGAACTTAGAATGCTCCTGCCTTAATTCTATGATTATAGACATGCATCCGTCCGTACCCAGCTTGCTGAGAAAGTTGTGAGGAAAAAAGCCTTGGGCAGAGCTGGTATGGGGAGCTACTACAGAGTGTTCCCCCAGAGTTATAGATGAGGGGTCTCTGGCTCTTCAAGTGCTCCTGGCACTGGGAGTGGTATGCCCGCTGTGTGCCCTTGAGGAAGTGCCTCTCCGGTCACTGACTGAATGAATACCTGCCGCTCTCCCCAGCAAGCTGAAGGTGCCCAGCCTGGACTGTTAACACCTCTCCCCCACATACAGAGGTTGATTTTTTTTTCATATTCATATTCCCCTTGTTAATTTACTTATTCTCAGAGCTTACAGTGATACATACACTTACTTTAACCAGCTCATTCTGGTTTCTTGGTTTTGTTTTTTAAAAACAAATTGCCTTTTTTAGCCAGATGTGCTGATGTGCACCTGTAATCTCAGGACTCAAGAGGCCGATATGGGAGGATTTCCTGTGTTGTTTCAGTCTATTTCCTGTGTGTTGGATTTCTTACCAATCCGAGGGTAAATTAAATCCTACATGTGATCTCCATGCGGGGTCACTATTGAGACCATATAAGCTACTTGAAGCTCACATAGATGAGAAAGTATAATCACTTCTCAGGGGAACAGTGGATTAGAAGGCATTGGATTCTAGGAAGCATATCATAGCAGCTGTGGGACTCCTGTTAGTAATCCAGTGCATGAGGGCAGAGTCTGCCAGCCGGCCTTTTGTTGTTGTTGTGGTGGTGGTGGTGGTGGTGGTGGTGGTGGTGGTGGTGATGGTGGTGGTGGTGGTGGTTTTGAGACAGGATTTCTTTGTGTAGACCAGGCTGGCCTCAGCAGAGATCTGCTAGCCTCTCACTCCCAAGAGTTAGGATTAAAGAGGTGTACCACACTGCCCAAGAGCCAGCCTTTCTTTACTGGGTAGAATAGAATCTCACCAAAGCTGTGCGTTCTCTGCCCTACTCTAACATGTCATCTCCCTTTGAATGTTTCTGTTTGAGACATCTGCATACTTAAAACCAAGGACTGGTGCTCACTGGGTCATCTGCTTGTCAGGCTGCTTGGGAACATCCTCTGTATGGTGCTGTCTGCGGAACTCCTGTCCATTTCCAAAAGGGCCCCATCAGACAATGCCCTTGTCTCAGCAACACCCAGCTCTGCTTCTCGTTCCTGGTGCTTCTGTCTTCTCTGTGGGGGGAGAGGCTGTGGGCCCCGTGCTTGGTGTCTGCTGTCAGCCAGTATCCAAGTGTGTGCTTGGGAACTGGGGGAACTAGGAAGGCCTCGTGCAGTCTCACACCCCTGCGACTCTGAGAAGGTCGGTCATACCACATGACAGGAGAACCGCCGACTTTTCTGTGTGGGCTCCTTACCCTCATCGCCTCCAAGCCTTGTGCTTCTGGGCACTCTCCTGCCTGCCTGCCCGCCCGCCCGAGGAAGGCCTGCCTGTCCCGCTCTCCCCTAGTTATCGAGTGGGAATCATGGCTTATCTGGTACTGATTTCCTCTAGAGGACAGTTGTTTGTGTGAAGGGCAGAGCCACTGGCCATCCCTGTGGACGGAGGAATCAGGAGCATCTCTCTGTAAAGTGTCCTGAGTGGGCATCAGTGTAGGGCTGTCAGTGCCTGCTCTGCTCCTACTGCAGTGGCTTCTGCCCTTCCCACTCTTCCCCCTCTGCCCTTCCCCAGCCCCCCCTACTGCCCTTCTCCTCCCCTCCTTTCCCCCTCCCATATTTTAGGGTGTGTGTGTTGCGGGGGGGGGGGGGGGGGATTCCTGCTTCTTTTATTTCCTTGAACAAACTCCAGGGTCACCACTCATCTGACTTCTTACCTGCAGTTTTCATCACGCTCTCAGTGGTAATAAGAATTTGAAAGAAAATCATCAAATTTTGATAGTGTTTATTGTAAAAGAAAAAGATATTTTGAATGGTCAAAATAGGAACTACAATATTTTATTTTTACAAGGAAGATGCTTCTCTAAACAGCGCAGTTTTAAACCACAGCGCCACCTACCAGCATTTTCCAGACTTGTTTGTTAAAGGGGATCTTTTGTTTTCTGACTGAGAATGTTTGAAGGCAGTCTTGTGCTCACCTCCCGCTAGCCCTCTCGCCCACGTCAGCACCACAGCAGGGTTTGCAGTGCCCTTCTCTTCCCAGGACTCGGACAGCAAGGCCTAAGGTCCTGGCCACGCCTTGAAGCAAGCCCAACCTGGACAGCTGGTCTCTGTCTCTACAGTTTCTGTGTCTTAAAGATTCTATATGCTGGGTATGGTGGTGCATGTCTTTAATCCCTGCACTTGGGAAGCAGAAGCAGGTAGATCTCTGTGAGTTCAAGGTCAGCCTGGTCTACAGAGTGAGTTTTAGGACAGCAAGAGCTGTGTAGAGAGACCCTGTCTCAAAAAGACAAACAAAACAAATCCTATAGACACAAGGAAGTGTCCCAGGATAAGAACAGAAAGCCCTCCTCCGCCACCTTCTTTCATTTCTCACGGCCTCTCCGCTGAGAAGCACACCAGCTTTTTATTTGTTCTTTTCCTTCGTGTCCCTCAGTTAGGGAAATGGGTTAAGTGACCTCGGGGTTACCGTTGTCCACAGGAAAGGTGTGTGCAGGGTGAGGATGAGCCGCCGCTCTGTGGACCCACTCAGTCCTCCCCACTGGCTCCGCCTGGCCTCTCTGCTAGTGTGCACTGCCGAGTGTGTGGTTCTACTGTGTGTGCATGTGCTCACACAGGTGAAGCTGTATGGTGCTCCTGGATGATAAGCCGTCCCCTCCGACCCTCTGTCCACCCTCCTCCCGTGATGCTCTCCCTCCTCTTCCATAGTTGGCAGCAGCCTTCTCCTAGGGCTTGAAGGCTTCTGGGCGGATCTTCATTTCCACACGTTTGAGGGAGTAGTTGGCTCCATGCCAGCCGTACCAGCTGATGCCATCCGCGTGCTTCCGGTGCTCGCCCAGGCGGTAGTACACCCCATTGAGGTTGGAGTCTGTGCAGCAGTTGTACCAGTAGCCGCCTGGCATGGGAGAGACAGACAGACGAGGCTGAGGATGCCTCCCTGCCAGGCTCCAGCAGCTCGTCTCCGCTCACCGTCCTCAGTGGGCCTGCCGCCCCGCCGCCCTCTGCTCACTGTCCTCAGTGGGCCTGCCGCCCTCTGCTCACCGTCCTCAGTGGGCCTGCCGCCCTCTGCTCACCGTCCTCAGTGGGCCTGCCGCCCCGCCGCCCTCTGCTCACCTTTTCGGAGCTGTGCACACTTGTCCAGGCAGTTGTCGTTGTCCTTGTCCTTGGTGCTGAAGACGGTGTTGTTATGGTAGAGGAGGGCGTCCTTCCCCACATTGCCGCTGTAGTTCCCCAGGAAGAGGCGGTAGCTGTTCAGTTCATTGCCCAGTGCAAAGGAGCTGTACTCTGCGTAGCGAGCATTGCCCTCCCAGTCCTGCAGAGGCAGAGCAAAGCCTTAGGGAGACCATAAAGGACATCACTTCTGCAGACCCCCGTCCCTTCCTGTCTCACGAGCACCACAGCTAAACATCTCTTCAGAGGTGGAACTCTGGTAGGACTATTACAGGTTGCTGTGTTAGCTAGAAGTCAGCAAACAAAGGTCTGAGACCAACCTTGGGTCTGCTCTCACCATATGGCCTGTATTGTTCTGTCTGTAGCCGTTCCTGTCTCTGTCTGAAGGGGCAGATGTGTGGCTTTTGTTGTCTCATTCTGAGATGGTGTAGGAGTAAGTGCTTGAAGCCATCTGAAGGGCCACACAGCATCACTGAAGCTTGGGCTTAGGATCCCAGAGCAAAGGAGATACTGTTTTCCATCCCAGTCATTCTGGGTTTACCCTGCTCTGGCCTGGGTCTCCCTGGATCTCAGCCGTCTATAGTTCAACTTCACTTAAAGATAGACGAGAGCCTTGCTGCACTGACTGAGCACGGTGGCGTGCCTCTGAGCCATGCGTGCAGAGGGCCTGGCAGCTCAGGCTTACCTCCAGCTCCACGCGAAGCCGGGTCGGCTGCCTGGTCAGCCGATGGATGTGTTCGTTCCCTAGCCAGAAGTCACCTCGAATGCTGCCAAACCCTTGCTTGTACTGTCTCCAGTCTTGGTAGAAGGAGACAAGGCCGCTCTTGCGTCTCTGGATGATGGTCCAGCCTCCTCCTGAAGTTTCCATGTCACAGAACACCTGAAACAGAGGGGATTGATCCTCTAGGCAGGCGCAAGGGCAGGGGCAGGGGCAGGGGCTTAAGGACAGACTTCCAAAGCTGTGTGCTGTGCCTACTGTGTCAGTGGTCCTTGTGCTCCCTGCATTCTCCAGCAGAATGCTGCCCCCAGTGTGCAGTGGCAGGGCACAGTGGTTAGCTTGGGAAGGAGTGTCTGTGGGGCATGGCGGGCAGTGTGGACACAGTGTAAATGGGATAGTCAGGTACTTCCGTGTGTCTCCTAGTGTCTTCCCTCCTCTCCTAGAGAGATGTGAGCTCGTTCTGTGTTGATGTCTGGCTGATGCTCGGCACTCAGTAGAGGCTGGGATGGAGGGAGGCGCCTGTGAACCGAGCACTCCCATAGCTCCATCGTGGGGCACATTCGCTTTGTGAACATCCCTTTCTGTAGGCCAGAGCAGGTCCCTTATCCCTGTGCCTTTTGGAGCTGGAGGACAAAGGGCAGGACATGGCAGCAGTGGCCTCACCTCTAGCTCAGGGCTGCCCAGGAACTCATCAGGAGGAAGCTTGTAGACTCCAGAGATTCGGTAGTTCCTCTGGTACAGCGATGAGCAGTCATAGACGGCATCTGTGAGGGGACACAGAGGGAACAGACGTGTGGGCCTTGAGGTTGGAAGGGCGTGCCTGCTGCATCTGAACTGGATTCCAAACCAAGACTTTATTTCTGCCTAAAGGTGCCCGCGGTAGTCCCCCTGAGGTCTCAGTGTCGAGAAGTGAGCATCAGGATTGAGAGGAACACCCTCGGGCCTCCTGGGTTATGGAGCAGCAGAGTAAGGAAACTCTTTGCCTGTGCCAGGGGCCATTAAACAGGAAGCTGACTTCCTGCTGCAGTGCTAGGCCAAGAGTTCTAGAAACAATAACGGCATGGTCTGTGGAGGGCACATAGCAGCTGCCCTGGGAGAAGCGTCAGGCCTCGTGGGTTGGACTTCAGCTTGAGGCCATCTCCTGAGTGTTTCAGGGAGTTTGATCTTCTGTTGTTGCTCAGCTAACAGCCAGCTGGTCCTCAAATTAACAGAGACAGATTCGAAATCTTATCCCTCCCCAATCTCAGTCGCTAGATGCTCAAGTGAAAACCAAAACCCCAAGCAGCCCTTTGAGAGAGTTCCCCAGAAGTTTTGATAAATCAAGGAAATGAGGTTTTCCCACTTCCCCTTGGGCTGGATTTGAAAGCTGCATTGAGGCTGCTGCTCTGCACTTGGCTGTGTCCACCAGACACTCTGCACTGTCCTGGGCCTTTTTCCTCAGTGCCCCCTGGGCTGGAGACTTAGGGGAAGCACCAGTGAAAGTGGGAGATTCCAAAGTGTCTGTTTCCTCAGCAGAGCATGCTGGGAATGGAATGCGGTGTACCTACCTGCCCTTCCTCCCAGCCAGCTTCTAGGCGTGAGAAGTGGTATGGTCAGCCCTGCATCTGGCCTGGTCGACATGACCAGTTCCATCTCACGAAGCAAAGGGAGACTCAGCTTTTTGGCAAATGAGACCCCCTAACTGTCTGTTCCCACACTGAGGGTCAGGAGGTCCGGGCTTTGAAATCATTTGTATTTGTTTAATTAGCTAACAGACTTTTCAGGCTTAACTTTGGGCAAAACTTTTTCTTTGTCTGAACCAGTGGTAGCCAGGGCCTTACTCACTAAAGGCTAATCATGTCTTCTTGAGTTGGTTTATTGTTCTGTAGGCATTAGTAAGAACTGCTTCATCTATAAAATATACTCATTCCAATGTTTTCCAGTAACCTCAGAGAACAGCTTTGTCTGAGCAGCAGTTCCTTTATTGGCTCATCTGTGAACCAACAACTGAATGACGTCTTCTCAAAGAACTCAGTGCATGTACCTTTCTTATTTTAGTGCCGCCACTAAAAGCCAGCACCGTAGCATTGCATTTATTTGTTTTCTCTATTATTTGGAAGAATTTTATTAGCAACCATGGGAGAAAGTAGATCAGAATTGTAGAACATGAGGAGTCTGTCCTTTGTTGAATACTAAGGTTTGCTTCAAATGTCCTGGCTAAACCTGCAGGACTTCACTAGCCCAAAGACTGTGCAGTCATAGATAGTGCATTCCCCAAAGCCCCCAAAGTTGTGTTGAACAGGCTATCCAGAAACAGCGCTGGGGCCAGGGGACTTGAGCAGGCGCTTGGTGAGGAGCGCGGGGACAGTGCTTACCTGCAGAGGTCTGCGTGACAGTCTGCGCAGCCTGTAGCTGCATGATGTCCATCTGGTTGTTCATCTCGGAGTACCTGCTCTCGGCGGCGCTGAGCCGCGACTCCATGTGCCTGCTGCTGCTCTCCAGCTCCATCACCTGCATGACCACGCTGACCCAGTCGCTCTCCTGCTTCCTGCTCAGCTCCCCCAGCACACTGCTGAGGTTGGCAACCTGGGCTCTGAGCTCCCTCATCTCCTCACAGCAGCCGGCTGCTTTGAGCTGTGGCTTGCGTTTGTGAGGTTTCTGTAGCCACACTGGGTGGCTGACAAAGGCTACAAGGATCACGCACAGCCAGGTCGTCCTCAGCATTGTGTGCAGACCTGTTCCACTAGAGTCTGTGCTCGCACAAGTAGGAAGCTTGTGTTTTTGACCCACACTGACAGTTTCCTTCCTCCTAGAGGTCTCCTTCCTCTGTGTGCTTTCTTAGCCTTTCTTAAAGCTAGAGTTTCTGAGACAAAACTCTGTATTTGCACACTTTCCTTCCCAAGTCTGAATACCCCACCAAGACAGCATCTTAAGTACTGTTGGTGCCTGTACCTCCACCCCTGCGGGAACCCACCCCTGTGTGCTGACGCCCCTCCCACCTCATCTGGGAGGGGCAGGTGCCTGTTGAGTGAAGTCAGCGGAACCTAGGCCAGAGGACAGGAGGAGGACAGGGCAAGTGTTTGTTTCCTTGTCTGTAGCTCAGACAGGATCTGGGAACGTGTTTCCAGTTGCCCCTAGTAGATTATGGCCTGCCAGCCACTGGCTCAGCTCTGTCAGCAGACGGGCAGAGCGGAAGGCTTTCCCAACTCCTGTCTGAAGGTTATATAACACAGACTGAGGGCGAGGCAGCAGAACAGAGTTGGCATGGAGACTGCTCAGCCAGGGAGGCTGGCTAAGGTGATCGTGCTGTTTACTCCATGGTCTAGATGATTTGGGCTGAGATGAGCTCTAACAGGGCTTTTCCTGCAGAATCCCATTGAGCCTGGCCCTTGGGCATCGGGTGCTTTGCCTCTGCAGGGTTCTTTCTTCCCTTTACATATTCTTCTTCCAAAAAATCATTCAACATTTTACAAGTTGTCATAGCTTAGGGCAGAGAGGAAGGCTCAGTCATTCCAGATATGGTCTGGGGTTGATCATCCATACTTCTCTCAGATTTGGGCAGCAGTGAGTGGGCCTGACCTTTACCCGAGGTTCAGACTCAGAGAAACACCCCCCTAGTACATGCAGATTCGAGTGCTAGGCTCCCTCTCAGCCTGAAGTGAGGTTGGCAACCCGCTGCTCATCCACCTGTGCCTACATCATGTTGTCTGAGGAAGCGGGGTAATCACAGCTTTTATACCTAGAAGGGCACTGCTCTTCTGAAATCATGTAAGAGGTGGAACTGTCCCCTGAAACTCTCCAAATGCCCCCCCCCCCTCCCGTCCTTACGGCAGGAGCTCTGTCTGACTTTATAGTGTGGGCCCCACGGCTTTTCCTGCATGACCCCTCTGAGCCTTCCCCAGACGGGTTTCTGGCTCCTCAGAAAGTGATTTGTGCTCAGGCAGCTGGAGTTACTTAGCAGGCTCCCATTTCTGAAGGAAAGCACTGGTGCTCAGACAGGCCTCCATTCATTTCCTCTCACCTCCTGTCTGATTTGCCTCCTTGGGCATCAGGTTGTTATTGACATCTTCTGGGTTACCTTCTCAGAGGGTTTGCCCGGGCTGTGGCCCTGTGCTAGTCCCTGCTCACTCTTAGTTTTCTCAGTGACTAGCTGGTTTAGTAGGCCACAACAGCCTCTGTTGGTTCCATGGAGTTTATTAGTGTTCAGCATCAAAGTCTGCTAAACTCTGGAGGCTGCGTCTAAGTCATGTACCATGTGATCATCTAAGTAGCATCCTAGCTGACCCTGCTGCCCTAGAGCTGCAGTGTCGTCGTGCATACGCTGGGGACAGGTCAGCCTGGGCAGGAAGTGTAGTGAGCCAGCTGGCTAGCATTCAGGCAGAGAACAGTTACGTTTTGATCTTCACCTCACACCATACATAGAATCTCAGTTCTGCATTTAAATTTTGGAGTGGAAGGCAAAATCATAACACACTGGTGGAGGGGATTACCTTCAGCATCTTGAGATAAGCCAGGCACCAAAACTCCCAACATCAGGGAAAACATGAAGGTGTACAGACCAGTTGTGGTGGCACTCAGAGGGCAGAGGCAGAAGGACTGTAAGTTTTTGACCACCTGAACTACATAGCAAGTAGACATGGCAAGAACTGCATGGTAAAAAGAGAAGGAAGGGCTGGAGAGACCGCTCAGTAGTTAGGATCACTAACTGCTCTTCCAGACGTCCTGCATTCAATTCTCAGCAACCACATGGTGGCTCAGAACCATTTTATAAGGGAACCTGATGCTCTCTTCTGACATGCAGGTGTACATACAGACAGGCAGAACACTCATATGTTTAAGAAAAGAAAAGGAAAGAAAGAAAGAAAGAAAGAAAGAAAGAAAGAAAGAAAGAAAGAAAGAAAGAAAGAAAGAAAGAAAGAAAGAAAGAAGGAAGGAAGGAAAAGGAAATGCAAGAATGTAGTCATTTCTTTTTCAGCCAACAGCACTGAGGGGAGGGTGAGGTCAGGCCGCGTCTGCAGTGTGTGCTCCTGTGTTCCTGTGTACACCAGGGCCACTGGGTGTGAAGATGTCCCCACTCAGCAGAGCATGGGAGCAGCAGGGTCATGATGGAGGAGATCCAGAAGGCCCACAGACACGGGCGAGGCTCTGCCACCTCATGAGTCAGCATGGACACTCACATTTCAGCCGTAACGAGGCACCACTCCATCGCAGCCAGAATGGGAATGTCAAATGTTAACAGGAAAATAGAGCGGCTGGGTTTCTTGTACAACGGAAGGAACCCTAAACAGTAAACCAGCATGGTGCTTCCCAGAGCTGAGCCTCACATAGCCTGTGGCCTGCAAGCACGGGTACTCTGAAAGGCACATTCAGGGTGTCCGTAGAAACCGCTCACAGTCCCCTGGGGAGTGGGATGGTGGGATGGCCCAGTAGTAGGCGCCTGGGAGCTACTGCCCCGTGGAAATCCCAGCTGTGTCTTTCCTCTGATACCCATCTACCTGTGCACTCAGGGACGTTCTTTCCTATGTCCCTCTTCTTGAACTTTGTTTAAAAAAAGATGACGCATATAAAATGCAGGGCCACGTGCCTGGCTGGGAAGGCGTCGTACCACTGATTCCTGCCTCCCAGTGCAGCCACACCCTGTTACTCGCCTTTCCCCTCTGCCCATCGCCATGCTGTTTGCTTTGGTTTGTCATTTTTCTGTCTGCTGTAAACTATGAGGAACAGGCCTTGTCTGTCCATCTGCTGTGGTAGCTGCACCTGGCACTTCTTAGCAGGGAGCCCAGGTGCCATACCGTACTGGAACTTGTCAGATGGAGTGGGACTCTGGGGACATGTGCTCCCCCAGTACCTGTTCTGGGTCCTAAGTCTCTCTCTGGTGTTTCTCTCCACGACCTCGGAGTACAGGAGTGATGACACCGCTGGTGTCCCCAAATGCTTGGGACATTTCACTGCCTGTGAGTCTTGCTGTCCAGGTATGGTGTACCACCTCTCTAGCCTAAGCTTCCTCCTTATCAAAAAAAAAAAAACTTCTTTCCTCCGACCTCAGAAGGGACATCAGTATCCCTACAGTGTATCCCTGTCCCTAACAGGGTGTGGGGCTAGCCCACATCAGTATCCCTACAGTGTATCCCTGTCCCTAACAGGGTGTGGGGCTAGCCCACATCAGTATCCCTACAGTGTATCCCTGTCCCTAACAGGGTGTAGGCTAGCCCACATCAGTATCCCTACAGTGTATCCCTGTCCCTAACAGGGTGTGGGGCTAGCCCACATCAGTATCCCTACAGTGTATCCCTGTCCCTAACAGGGTGTGGGGCTAGCCCACATCAGTATCCCTACAGTGTATCCCTGTCCCTAACAGGGTGTGAGGCTAGCCCACATCAGTATCCCTACAGTGTACCCCGTCCCTAACAGGGTGTAGGCTAGCCCACATTGCTTTCACAGAAGGTGTGTGTGGAAGCCACCAGGTCACACCCACTTGCTAGACCAGGTCCCAGATCTTGGCTGTCCAGAAGCCATAAGACTTCACCCAAAATACCCAGTGTGTTTTGCATCCAAATAGATGAAGCTAGCTTCAGGTTGGCCTTTGAGCCTCTCCACCAGCTTCTTTCTCAGAGTCTCTCTAAGCTCTTCATTTCAGTCTAGGTAGGAAGAAGCAGAAAAGGGAGAAAACCCTCCAGGCCTCCCCAGAAGAGGGGCAGTTGCTCGCTGTAGCAGAATAGAAAGATAACAGCCAATTTGTCAAGGAGCACTGACAAAAAGATAAAGTTGGAAGTAATTACCTAGCCGACATGCTGGGAGCAGTGCGCCTGCCAATAGCTCAGCTGGAGCCTAGGAACTGTGACAGCCGTTCATCACTTTTACAGCCGCCTTTGACAGGCCCGCACAGATCCAGTGCTTCCATACTTGACACTCGAGGCTCGAACCAAGCTATGCCTATGCTCGGCTGTATTCAGTCCGAGGCACACATCTACCCGGGAGACGCCTGCAGGTATATATGCCCAGCCGTGGCAGGCAGTACGAGGCCTCAGCACAGTTCCCAGAAGAGGTGTTTCTGGCTTGCACAGGCAGGCATGGTCACCGAGCACAGAGGACACAGAGTTGTCAGTGCGAGTTCAGCTTTCCTTGGCCCTGGACCTGCCAGGCACCACTGTCAGCCAGCCAGATTCTCTCAGTGGTGGCTTGTTGGCATAGCATTAGACAGAATTATGAGAGCACTTGTGATAGCCCACACCTGAACTCCCAGCACTGCAGAGGCTGAGCCAGGAGAATAGAAAGTTCAAGGCTAACCTGGGCTACATAGTGAGACCATTTGAAAACTTACCAAACAAAAGAAGTATGAAGTATCTCAGTAAATATAAAATGCCTGTGGTGTGTGCAGAAGCAGGATGCAGGAGCACTTGCTAGGCTTCACTAGTGGGATAGATTTACTATGTATAGGTGGGATTATTTTCAAGTTAAAATCATATTGTAAGAAACTTCCCTACCCATAATATTTCTTAATTTGGGATGGGGAATACTAGAGCTAGGGTTCAGTGGAGTAGCAGTGGCCTGACTCGCGTGTGAGGTCCAGGGTTCAGTCACCAGACCTTGGGCCACCAAAAGCCATGTGTGCCTCTGCTTCTCCCTTCTCCACCAACTACAAAGATGCATTGTCAGGCACGGTAGCCTAGGCCTGTGTTCCCACAACTCGGGCTAGCCTAGGAATAGCACTTACATTCAAGGGCCAGTCTTAGCTACATAGGAAGATTATCTCAGAAAACCAAGTAATAAAATAAGGGAATGAAAATTTGATAGAAGATGCACTTGCTCTCATCAGCTTCTAACGGTGAAATTCTTTCATCTGTCTTCCTCCCCTAGACGCCTGTTACCAATCACTCTCTTCAGTCTCAGCTGCACGTACCACACCCTCTGGCTATGGTAGACACATGGCAGCTGGCCAAAGGGAGGGACGGGCCTGCTGTAGAGCTTGTTCTTCCGGGAAACTCTGGGATTAAGACATCAGGGACCTTTGTGAAACATCGGAAAATAGCCACTTGGTTCACAGTTACTGTGTTTTATAATTTACAGTCCTACCTCAGCTTCCTAAATGCTAGGATCATAATCATGTGCCGCTGTGTCTATCACACCCACCTTTTTAAAAAGATTGATTTGTGGGGGGGATGGCCAGGAAGAGTTTTCAGTGCGAGTTCAGCTATCCTTGGTCCTGGACCCGCTAGGCACCACTGTCAGCCAGCCGGATTCTCTCAGTGGTGACTTGTTGGCATAGCATTAGACAGAATTGATTTCCATAACTCACATGGTGGATGCATGCGAAGTGGGGTACACACCTGTACACACCCATAAAGACCAGAAGAAGATGTCTGATGGCCTGTCACTCCTCACTATTCCTTCCAGACAGAGTCTTTCCCTGCCCCTGGGGCTTGTGTTTTCCTCAGCTAGACTAGAAGCCACCAAGCCCCAGCCACCCATGTCACCCTCACACTCAGAGCAGTCGGAGTGGGCACAAGACACCTGCCTGGCTTGTTATGTGGGTGCTTGGGTCTGAACTCTGGTCTTCATGACACTGTCTTGGTAACACAGATCCCCAAGAGTTGCAAACAGCACTAAAATGTCCTAGTTTGAATACCTGTGATTGGCCTGTCTTTTCTTTCTTTTTTGCAGGGGAAATGCCAAATTTTTCTTTCCCTATGTTTTTTAAAAATTAAATTTAGTTAACTGTGGTGTGTGTGTGTGTGTGTGTGTGTGTGTGTGTATGTGTGTGTGTGTGTGTGTGTGAGAGAGAGAGAGAGAGAGAGAGAGAGAGAGAGAGAGAGGGAGAGAGAGAGAGAGGGGGGAGGGAGAATGAGAATGTTAGCACATTTGTGTAGTATCACACATGTAGAAGTTGAGGACAACTTTTGGAAATCAGTTTTCACTGTCTACCAGGTGAGTTATGGAAATCAAACTCAGGGGGCGTTATTATATTAGTCTTGGTGACATGAGCCTTTACCCACCGAGCACCTTGCCTTTCTCAGGTGATTAATTCTAAGACTTTAGAGTTTTCTGACGTATTCCTTCCTGTCTACATTTAAATGTCCCCACCTCACCTTTATTGTGTTAAGTTTCAAATGTCCCTTTGCTTGCTGTCTGCACTGCTGTCCTTCTACCTTGAAATTAATCTATTCCAGAAAGGGTGGTTGGGGCCAGGAATTTAGCTCACTGGTCTAGTGTGTGCCTAGCAAGTGCAGTGCCCTGGGTTCGGGCCTCAGCACCAGGGGGAGAATGAGACTGGCTGCGGCCCCTGTACAGACCACGCTCTTGTTCCCAGGCTGTTGAACCGCCCGGTGAAGGCGTCAGGGTCGCCAGCCCTCTCATGCTGGCTCCAGAAGGGCATCTGCCCATTCTGACGTCACTCCGTGTTGGGCACAGAGCTAAGAGAGCCGTGCTGGGAGGAGTAGGAGGGGGGTCGGAAGCATTCTATGCTGTGGCGAGGTGTGATGAGGCAGCAGGGACCCCCCATCTCCTGCCAGCTGTGCTGCATGTGGCACCAGCATGCTGCCAAGGGAAGTCAGAGAGTCCCTCCTTGACAGGAAGCAAGTGAAGAACAGGCGGCAGCCTGCCTCAGCACACCCTCATGCATCTCCCACGGCTCCAGGGCAGCCCGAGCATGGCAGGTGGAGCACAGAGGCTCCTGTCAGTCAGCCTGGGCAGCCTCGCTTCAGGCTTCAGGCTTGGTGTGGGCGGCTCTCCCTGCACTCTGCTCCTAACTGCCCTGAGGTGAGTTCCAGGCCAGACAGGGCTACAAACAAAGACCCTGTCTTGAAAAACCAAAGTAATTTTTAAAAAATTAAATTAAATTAAATTAAATTAAATTAAAATAGAAAAAAAGAGAAAAGGAACAGGGGGCCAGGTTGACTAGGGGATCACAGGTATCAGTAGTTGACGGTCTTGCTACACTGGAGTCTTAGTCATCTCCCACTGTGGCAGCAATGGATTCCCTCATTCTAGGAGTTCTCTCTGGAGTCTCACCAGCCTGCTTTCCCAGCCTCAGGGAAGATTTTTGGGTCCTAGAGAAGAAGCACCCCGTGTGATGTAGTGTGTGGAGGACAGAGACGGCTTCTTGTCTCACGCAGCCCACTCAGCTCCAGAGAACGCTGTCCTCAGTTGGCAACAGCGTCCTCATTTTCTAGCTCTAAAAGAGCAGAACAGAATGAATAAGCCACTTTTTCATTTCCTAAACTCAGGTCTGTGTGTGGACTCTGGTTTTATTTGCAGGTAAGCAGTTTGGACTTGCTTCGTAGATTTGTAACTATGTAAGACAGCAAGCACCCAAGTAATCTCAAGAAAAATGGAGGCTACAGATGCACCCGGTAGCTTAAGCTCAGACAGCAGTGAGCTTTGGTCCCTCTTAGCTCAGAAAAGGCCTCAGCATGGGTAGTGCAGAGCGTGGTGGACAGTCTGATTGGCTGGAGCTGCCCACGGTAATACCAGGCTCTGGGGTCGCTTACTGTCATGTGTTCCAGCTCTTCAGTGAGCTGGTTTGTAGTAAGCGCTCCTCTGCTGCTGTGCCCCTGGTGCTTGGGGGACGGGCATAGAGAGGGCGTCGGGAAGGGCTTGGCGACATGCCCGGCTGTCATAATGGGTTTGTCAGAGCCAAGGTAACTCCGTCACAAGCGCAGAGCACATGCCCTATTCTGCTGTTCTCCTAAAGTGACACCTGCATGGTGTACAGAGGATGACAGGCCTTGGTTCTCTCCAGCTACTGCTGGTCCCAGGGATTGAACTCGGGTCGTCAAGAACCTCAACAACTCTAGCGTAGCTTTGAAATAGTGGCATGGCACTCAACAGACGGTGACCTCCTTTCCTTATGTAGTTACTGGGTCAGTTCATAACTCAGCTTTCTAGGACTGAGATCCCACACAGAATTGTAGTACCTGGCTGGGCAGTGGTGGGCACGCCTTTAATCCCAGCATTTGGGAGACAGAGGCAGGGGATCTACAGTTTGGATCTGAGTTTGAGGCCAGCCTGGTCTACAGAGTAAGTTCTAGGACAGCCAGGGCTACACAGAGAAACCTTGTCTGGAAAAAAACAAAAAACAAAAACAAAAAAAAAAAACCAAAAAAAAAAAGGTAGTGCCACATGAGGTGGTTCTTCCTGACGAGGTGAGCTGTCGCAGTGCATTCCCCTGAAGGTGGGGTCACAGAAGGCAAAGGAAGCATTAACGCCTCCAAAACACAGGCTCCCAGGATCAAGGTTTGGGTTGTGTAAGCCTCAGATCCAAGACTGTGAGCTTAGCTGATTGTGCCCACTCATTCTTCATGACTGTCTGTCTCAGAGGTGATTTTCCAGTGGTTTTTCTTTCCACCACACAGAAACAACCTGTGGGGACGAGAAGAGTCCAAACCCCATGGCCGTGCACATCCTCCCATGGCCGTGCACATCCTCCCATGGCCGTGCACATCCTCCACTCGCAGCGTCATGCTGGCCTGTTGGTCAAGGCTACAGTGCTGAGCCTTGGCAGGTACTAGTGAAGCGTTTGGTTCTGTGCGTTAGGATACTGACTTGTCACTTCCTGATTCTCATTACTTGCTGTTAAACTCCCTTTTGTGCATAATTAGTGGCAGATGGATTAGGCAAAGGCATGTTATGTGGCTTTGTTTTTTTGTTTAGCCACAATGTCAGTGAGTCTCAAAGCAAGCCAAGTACTCTGTAACGGTTTGTAGTTTGTTCTTTAAATAGAGTGTGTTCCAGAGCACAAGATTTGAACTGCTGAAAGTGGGGCGGTGGCGATTTCTTGTTTGGTTTTGTTTTTCATCTGTTTCTTGAGTTAGCACTCTGGTTAGAGCACTTCATCTTACTACCAGAAGCTCCTCCCCCTGAGGCCCCCTCAGGTGTCCGCTGATGAATACTGAGAACATGGCGTCCCTCCATGATGCACGAATGTGTACCAGCCTCCTTTTCTCTGTTTACCTCGTTAGAGAACTAGATAGTGACAGCGCTGTGCCGAGTAATGTTGGTTAGCAGTGCAGTTCACCCTACCCTGTGATGGTGCGTCTCTGAGGCAGGAGACCCACGTGCTGTGATGTGCATGCAGACCGGGGTCCGTGTGGGTTCTGGGGATCACACACAGATCTCAGGCGTGGCAGCAAGCGCCTTGAGCGATCTTGCAGGCCCACTCCCACTTGGTAATAGATACATTCTGTTGGTCCCAATGTTGGGGGTGGGAGCATTCTTATTCAGTGTGAGTTTAGGGACTTGTTGCCTCTCCTTGACTTGGCGTCCACATTAATAAGAGGGAACTAATCCTAACCTTTCTTTACTGATTTTCTCAGGGATGTGAGGCCAAAGGAAATGATTGGGAGGATTGTTAGAAATGCGCTTTGTAAACACTCGATTATTACATGTACAGATGTTAACTTCTCTAGTCCATCAGACTTCTGGGCAGTTCCTTTCAGTTTTATTGGAAAAATCGTGGTGGAATTAAAAAAAATATTAATAACAGCAACCTCTTGCCATATTACCAGATGGAGCCCAAATCCCAAAATTTTCCAAAACCACTTAAAAATTAATTCTACTCAAGTGGACAGTTTGTACTCTGCAATAAACTAGATCCATGTTGGTTTAATCACCAAGACTCCCAAGTAGGTATGTCACATGTTGGTGTTGGCTGCCCAGGAACTGGACATAGCTGTTGCTGCCTGCTCTCCTGCTCGCCACCCCACCCCCAGTCCCTGCCTTCCGACCCAGGAGCAGGTCGACTTTAGTACTGACTTTAGTACTGGCTTAGTTGCCCAAGCTCCTCTCAGACTAAAAGACTGTGGCTCTCAGTTCTCCTGCAATCAGGGCCATCTTGAAGCCTCTGATTGCCTCACTCCAGAGGCCAGGCCTTCCAGAGGCACTGCTCAGCTGCCTACAGACAGTACAGGTCCCCAGTCCTGTGAGCGAGCCCCAACACCACCTGCAGATGACATCAGTAAAGTAGAATCCCAGTGGGAAGCGCCCATATGCTGATGTCCAGCACTAGAAACTCTGCTTCTACAGGCTGACTGCAGAGGGAAGGAGTTGTCCCTACGAGAGACCAAAGAAGGCTGTGGGTTTGAAAGTAGTGGGCTCTGGAAGACAAGCTATCAGCACAAATGGGGAGCCTAGGAATTATGTCACTTCAAAAAAATTGTATTTTCTGTCAATGAGTGTTTGCCTGTGTGTATATATGTTCACCATGTATGCGCAATGCCCATAGCGGCCAGATGAGAGAATAAATCCTCCTGGAACTTGAGTTACAGGCAGTTGTGAGGTGGCCTGTGGTGCTGCAAACCAAACCTGGATCCTTGGCAAGAGCAAAAGTGTATCCTCTTAGACATAAGACCAAGGGACTTCTCTCAACCACTGAGCCATCTCTCCTGTCCCAATTTTAAAATGCTTAAATGTATGATTTGAGGTAGTAGACACATGCCCAGCATGCCCAAGGGAGGCTTTGACACATACTGCCTGCCAGACAGCCTCTGAGAGGGAACCAGTCTCAGGTGTCAAGAGAACAGACCCAAAGTTTCACATATTAGCATTACTGTCCTTTGGACTGGAGGCCGGGAATCAAAACCCTTTTCTCAGATAAAGTCACTCAAGCCAAGCTTTCTGGGAAGTGATAGGTGACAGATGACCCCTGAGTCTATGAGAACGCATCCTCAGGGTGCTGATGAGCCACCTTGCCCACAGTGGCCCCAGGCCTTCCCCCTCAGATGCAAGAGTGTAACTAGTTCTTCCTCTTTCCCTCAGTATTAATAATAAGCTGCAGCAGCCTGAGGCGGCTTCCGGGGTGTTGGAGTACGCCATGAAACACTTCGGAGAGCTGGTAAGTGCCGTCTGCTTCTTTTCTCTTTTTCTTTTTCTTTCTTTCTTTTTTTTTTTTTTGTAAGATATATATATTGTTTGTTTGTTTTTTGGATTTGGTTTTTTTGAGACAGGGTTTCTCTGTGTAGCCCTGGCTGTCCTGGAACTCACTCTGTAGACCAGGCTGGCCTCGAACTCAGAAATCTGCCTGTCTCTGCCTCCCAGAGTGCTGGGATTAAAGGCGTGTGCCACCACCGCCCGGCAAGATTTATATTTTTATTTTATATATGAGTAACTGTCGCTATCTTCAGACACACCAGAAGAAGGCATCGGATCCCATCGCAGATGGCTGTGAGCCACCATGCGGGTGCTGGGAATTGAACTCAGGACCTCTGGAAGAGCAGCCAGTGTTCTTAACTGCTGAGCCATTCCGCCTTCTGTTTCTTTCTAGAAAGGCAAATAGTAGAGACTTGGTTATAGAGCCACTTGGCTGCCACCTTGAGAAAGTTCCTTTCCATTTCTGTGGGTTTTTCTTTAATTCGTAAGGCTCTATCTAAATGCCATCTTACCTGAATCTTACGAATGCAGTGTGCCGCCTGAGGGAGCTCACTCAACGGATAGAGGCCAGTACTGGTGAGCGCTGTGAACTCCTAGCGTGGGCTTCACTTGGCTCAGTGCTCACAGGGACTCCGTGAAGTGTGTGTTGCCACTATCCCCTTTCTCAAGTGAGGGGACTGTGAACCCAGTCTGAGCTAACACCGGTCTGAGCTAACAGAGCAAAACAAGGCAGGACCAGGACTTCTTCTGGGTAGGCAAGCACCAAGACCACCATTCAGCCTGGCCCATCACCTGGCTGTTACTCGTGGCAGAGTCCCCGTGCCTGTCCCCGAGTTCATACTCACTACAGTGTATTAGGAGCCAGCTAATTCCCCAAGGGGAGAATAAAATGCATCCTTTTATTTACATCGGATACCAAGGGACTGTTGCATTATTACTTTTGTAGCTGCTTCTCTGCTGCCATCCTTGCCTGTCATAAACAAGGTCTGAGAGGGTACTTTGATTAACCATGAATTTATAAAGCACTAACTTAATCAGTTTACCACTGGGACCCTGGGAGGTCAGGAAACTCTGGGTCCATATATTTGCTGGGGAGCCTTTTATTAATTGTGTAGGTCACTTACGGTGGTTTGCCGTCATCAAGAAGCAGGGCTTCTGTTCATTGTCTTGCATTGTACCTCGTTGGACTGAACAGTGCTGGATGTTAGACTGAAACAGCAGGCGTTCTTTTGCCATCTTAAACACATAGTGCCTGAAAACAGACCAAAGACAGCCTCTCTCCAGATGATGACTGAACACAAAAAATGATACCTCATCATCTTTGCCGAGTTTTTGTTTGCAGAAGCAGAGAGCACACAGTGTGCTCCTCGGACCAGGCTGTCCTGTTCTGCAATATCCCTAGAGCTCGGGCCCCTCTGATGGAGTCTGATGGAAGCGGTTCCTCGCACATGTGGTGTGCAGGTGATCTGCCACAGATGGCTCATGCCCCAGCGCTCAGAGCACCGACCATAAATGAAAGTCTCTCCATCTCCAGGTTCTAAAGGTGGCCGTTAGCTCAGGATTATTGCTAACCCATGGCAGATTTTCTGTTATGTTTAGGTAGCTGAATCGAATTAAGCTTGACAATGGTCTGCCTTTTCTTGGCAGAGCCTGTGCTCCCTCAGCATAGTTTATGTAAGAGCGATCTCATTAGAATTGTGTGATTCATTGCTGAAACCTCACAGTTTCTCCAGCCCACTGCAACTCACAGTGTCGCCCCCAGCTTGACCCGAGCCATATGCTGCTCCCGCACTTCCTCAGAGCGCACCACTCGTTAGTCACCGGCTCCTTGGGCAGAAGCTCAGCCGGGACATTTATCTGTGATGGCCTTCACACCACACTGCCTCGAAGCCATTCCTCTCCAAGCTGTCTTCGTGCGTAGGCAAAATAGAGCCTTTATTCTTGACTTATGGATGAGGCTTAGTTCACCTTACACAGATGGGCTGACCTCAGCAAACCCCTCTGGCCCTGGGGCTAAGGCTGATACAGCGGTGGTGCGTGGACAGCGGGATAGTGGAAGAAATGCCATCAGCACTGTACAGTAGAAATGGCCTCCTACCTGAGTTCAGGAAGAAGATATTCTTCAGGCCACATAACAGAGTATTGATTGTTTTTCTGTATCTGCTCTATAAACATTAGTTTTATCTAGAAAGGCGAGAGAGAAGCAGGGCAGATTAATGTGGCCCTGCCCTTGTCATATCCAAGTCCCACCTCAGAGCCCTGTCAGGAGAGCCTGTGTCTGGTCCAGAAATAGTCCCCTACTGAGCTGATGAAGACACTCCGAGGCAGACAGAAAACACGTAAAATGGTCTCTGGTCACTGTCTGGACCATCCAGACCGGGAGCCCTTACTCATGCGGCTCACTCGCCATCGGCGTGGCACTCTGTCTGACAGAGGAATGGAAGCCTCCTTCAGCCTTGGCAGAGGTAGAGGTGCCAAGTACTACACAGAGGGAATGTTGGATGGAAGACTGGAGGAGGACGAAAGGTTGTCCAGAGAATTTTAAGTAGTAGCATTGTGTTGTATTTTAAATTAGTTCCTGAAAGTTTAGAAGCGCGTTAAGAATGTGGAAAATCAGGGCTTCTAAAAAGAAGCAGCTGTGGCCTGGGCTGCTGTGTCTGTCACACAGCCCGGGGTTAGCAGTGCAGCAGACTAGGGTACAGGGCCTGTGGTTGGCATCCCACGCTCCCTGCATTTGTCCCCTATGGACTGAAGTGATGGGGTTGGGCTGGACCCCTCATGTGCTCTCAGTTTACCTCAGGATTCAGAACCAGTCTTCAGTGTGCACAGGAGCTGGTGTCTCTACCACTGCCAAACAGCCCACCTCCCAATGGCGCCTGTCCATCTGAGCGGACATGCTGATGGGGTCTTGTAGTGAGCGCGGGGTAGCACAGGAGAGGGCAAGACTCAGCTCTCCTTGCTCCCCCTCTGCAGGAGATCCAGGCCACCTGGTATGAGAAGCTGCATGAGTGGGAGGATGCTCTCGTGGCCTATGACAAGAAGATGGACACCAACAAGGATGACCCGGAGCTGATGCTGGGCCGCATGCGCTGCCTCGAGGCCTTGGGGGAATGGTGAGCTGCCCTGCGGTGATGGCCTGAGTGGCCAGGAGAGGCTCATCTTGTCAGGGAGTCTTCCCCCAACAGTTCTCACCTCAGTCTCCTGCTATGTCACTGGTGCTTTCCCAGGAAGCACCTACAGCCGTGGTGTTCCTGGCTCTGGTTCGCCTCAGCACACAGTTGCTCTGGGGTTGCTTGTGTTGGTTCGCTTTGTTGTTTGAGTTACTCTTACTCTGTAGCGCAGACTGGCCTGGAACTTGTGGCAGTCCTCCTGCCTCAACCACCATCATCTTTGCCAAGTCTTAGTGGTAGAACTGAGGCTGTGAGCCACTGGGCCCAGCCTTGAAGTTTTGCTTTTTGGTTTCTTACCCTTCACAGTGGTCCGGGCAGGAGAGCCGTGTGTCCCTGGGCACCGCACCTTGCCACCCATCTGTCCTCTTGTGCTCCTTGACCTTGCTGATCTGCTAAAGAGCTCATTCTACAGCTTTAACTTTTTTAATAATTAGCTCTTGGGTCTGGAGAGATGGCTTAACAGCTAAAAACACTGGCTACTCTTGCAGAGGACCTGGGTTCTGTTTCCAGCACCCACAGAGCAGCTGATGGCCATCTACCAAAGGATCCAGCACCCTCTTCTGACCTCTTCAAGCACTGCATGCACATGGTGCACAGACATACATATTCAGGCAGAATACCTATACACAAAAGTAGAAATAAATCATACTTTAAAAAAAAAGAAGATACTAATGATCAGCTCTTCAGGGGCTAGGTTGTCTTTAAGGCAGGTGAACCTCTGTGAGTTTGAGGCCCTCCTGGTCCACATAGTAAGTTCCACCCAGCTTTTTCCACACATTGCTTTTTGGGAAAGTCACTATGGCTTTTAGTTTTCAATAGTAGTGGTTATAATCCCCAAGATAGAATATAGTATAGTGGTTTTGCATGATAATTTAATGTTAATAAATTTAGCCATAAATAAGAATTTCATCTGGGCGATGGGGGTTCACACCTTTAATCCCAGCACTTGGGAGGCAGAGGCAGGTGGATTTCTGAGTTCAACCCCAAGCTGGTCTATAGAGTGAGTTCCAGGACAGCCAACTCTACTAGAACAACACTGACTTGAAAAGCAAACAAACAACAAACGAGAATTTCAGATAGACAGAGGCTGGGAAGATGGCTCAGTCAGTAAAGTGTGTGCTGGACAACAGATGTAAGGATCTGAGTTCAGGTCCCCACGTGCCCACTAGAGGCCAGGCATGGTGGCGTGCATCTGACCATAGTGCCAGAGAGACAACCCAGTGGATCTCTAGTGCTTCTGGCCAGGGGGTCCTGCCCGCTGGTGAGTTCTGGGTTCAGAAAGAATTCCTATTTCAGAAAATAAGGGGCAGGAAGGCAGACGGAGAGATGGTTCCCTCGTAAGAACACGTGCTGCAAAGCATGGAGACCTCCATTCACCTCCCAGTGCCACAGGAAGAGCTGTACCAAGCACTGGCGGGCAGAGACTAGAGGTTTGCCAGAGTTACACAGCAGCCTGCCTCCAGGCTCAGAGAGAAACCTTTGCTTGGGGCCCAACAGGCACCAGGCACACATGGCACACATGCAGGCAAAACGCCCATGCATATGAAGTTTCTTGTTTAATTAAACAAAAAAGCCACTGTCTCCAAGGAGTTAAGGCAGAGAGTGATGACACAGGACAGTGGACACCTTCCACTGGCCGCCACGCACACTCGGCACGCCCTTGTGCGTGTGCATATGCACCACACACATAGCCACATTCACACACTGTCATTCAGTCAGTGAGACCGAGAGCACCTGAGGAAGAACTCTTGACACTGACCTGGGCTGTGCATACACACATGGATCCGAATAAATCACACACAAGCGGCAGCTGGGTGGATGGGTGAGTGAACACACAAGAACAATTGAAAATTGTCTAATTATCCAGAACTGGGAAACCTAAACGTCACTGTTTTATGTGTTTTCATAAATGAACACTTTATATCTGTTCCTCAGTGAATGGAAGAAATGTATTCTATCAAATCTGCCTCATTAGATTATACAACTAAGTGTTTGAAGTTCAACAGTTATCTAGAACTTCCTTGCCTGGTACAGTAGCCACTAGCAACTCCTAGCTATTTTAAAATTGGATAAGACAGAAAGGCAGTTCCACAGTCACACTGGCCTCACGTCTGTGCTCAGACGCAGATGTGGCCAATTGCTCCTTCATCAGACAGCGTATCCAGAACTTTCCATTGTCACGGCAAGCTCTGCTGGGCAGCTCTGATCTGACGGAGGAGGAGTAGGCGGTGTTCACGATGAGCCGTGTTCCTTCAAATCAGGGTTGTGGTTCTTTTCCCTTTAACTCTGCTGCCCTACAACCATTCCTTAAAAGAAACATAAAACGGTTTGGTGTAAATATTCCTAAAACTTGGATCCGATCAGTGCTGAAATGCTTTCGTGTCCCCGTGGCTTTTGCCTTGCCTGCCTTGTGGCCTTACCCACTTGTCGGCCTGTTCCTCGTGGCCTGTCCTGAGCTGAGCTGCCCGGTCACCTCTGCAGTGCCCGCTCTCGTGCCCCCTTCCCTCCCGCTGCCGTCCTTGCCTGATCCTTCTCTATCTCTAAACCTGCGGCTCTCTTTCTCGGGCGCTGCCATGGCCTGTGCTTTCTGTTACCCTCCCTTTTCAACTAGAGGTGATGCTTTCCCTGACTGCACCAAGGAGGGACAGCGTGGATGCCCTGGGAAAGCAGAGATGCGCTTTTGTCCGGCCTCTTAAATCCTAACAGGCTCACAGCCTGGGCTCTCCCCGGACCTCTCCCCTCAGCTCCTACGCCATGCACCTCCTGTCCATTTTTATTATCACCTACAAAGTCTCCAGGGCCTAGCAGTGCTAACGCAGCAAGCGAGAGCTTTAAGAATGTGGAAGTCTGAGAGACATTAAAAGAGATGAGAGCAGCAGAACTCCTTTCTGCTCTTTCCAGGCTTCTGATAAGGCTTATTTAATCTGTTCGTCCTGTTTAGAGTGCAGTGTCTGAGTTTCTCTCTGTGTGAGCATATATTCTGAACCTGCCTGAGGCAGACATCCACTGACGACTCCATCAGAACCAACCCCGACTCAGCAGCGAGGCTAAAATTGCCCCTTTGCCTGCTCACTTGCCTTCTGGGTGCTCATTAGAGATGGAGCCTAGCATCTCAGCAGCTGAGACACACCCACCTCCTTGCTCCCCACACAGCCCAGGCTCCGAGGAGAGCAGAGTCAGTCAAAAGCACAGGCACACAGCCAGGGAAAGTGCTCCAAATGAGAGGGCCTGCTAGGCCTCCTCTGCAGCCGCACGGGGTGGGAGGTCAGGCTCTAGGGCTTCTTCTCTTCTCTAGGGGCTCAGACGCAGTCTGGCAGTCCCCCACTGAGCCTTAGACCTCCGTGCACTCCGCACTCCAGTCAGGGCCAGGGTTTGTAAGCGAGGGATCCCTGCCTGTTGCTCTGTAGTGGGGTGCTGTGTGCACCGCGTTCACATCTTCCTGCCTCCTGGGTACCTGCCTGTAGGAGAACCGCTGAGCTGCTCCCTTCCTTCTTGTCTCCCATTGAAAAAGAAACACGCAAAATCCCGTAGCCCCTGGCACAGACAACAGTGATTATCACAGTGGAGGGAGGCTGTCTTGCCCATGGCCACCAAGCCATAAAGAAATGGAATTCTGAGCCTGGCTGTGGTGGTGCATGCCTGTAATCCCAGCACTCTGGGAAGCAGAGGCAGGTGGATTTCTGAGTTCAAGGCCAGCCTGGTCTACAGAGTGAGTTCCAGGACAGCCAGGGCTACACAGAGAAACCCTGTCTCGAGGGAAAAAAAAATCCAAAAAGAAGTGGAATTCTGCGCTAGGAAAATGTAAAGGAGTCGGCATGAGAGCCTGACCCTGGGTCCCCAACACCCATGGACTCAGCTGAGCTGGGGAGGCAGAGGGGTGGGTCCCTGGAGGGCCGGGAATGCAGTTCCCGGTCAGACAGGCCCTACCTCTAAACCTCAGACAGAGGACAACTCTGTTACGAGAACACCCAGAGTCAGCCTTCAGCCTGCGTGTGTCTGGGTGTCTGTCTGTGTGTGTGTGTCTGTCTGTCTGTGTCTATGTCTGTGTGTCTGTGTCTGTCTGTGTGTGTGTGTGTGTGTGTGTGCACCAGTCAGTTGTTCCTGTGCTCTGACCCACACAAATAAATAAATTAAATGTCAGCGTTTATTTATTTTAAGAAAGAAGTTGGTCCCTTTAGTAACCGTGTGGCCTACGTCCTCTCAGGCTTCCAGCCTGGACAGGCCCTTTGGAACTTGTGCTGTTTCCTTTGACTCTACTTCCAAGCTAAACACTTTGCTGTGTGCATCTCCAGAAAGAAAGGTGGCAGAGACTCCCAGCTGTGTGTGACGCTCCTGTGACCTCAGGGCTTGCCCCTGCGAGGTGCACACACGGGTGTTCCATGTTTCCTCCCTTGCTCGCTTGTTCTTCTTTAGGCTGGGGTTTGAGACCGGGGCCTTACACTCCGCCTGCAACTTACCACTGAGCCACACTGAGGCCCAAGAACACACAGTCTTAACTGGCCGTAGAAAGTTTCTCTTGCCAGGCATGGTGACTTATACCTGTAATAAATGAGAGGCTGGAGCAAGAGAATTGTCTCAATTTGAGGACATCCTGGGCTACATAGTGAGCTGTAGGTCTGCTTGAGCTACAAAGTGGGACCCTGTCTCCACAAAATGAAAATCACTATACTTGGTGTGGTTCTGCTCTTTTTGTATTTTAGAACTTTTTAGATTTTTATTTTAAGTTGTATTTTTGTGTATGAGTGTTTCTCTCTCTCTCTCTCTCTCTCTCTCTCTCTCTCTCTCTCTCTCTCTCTGTGTGTGTGTGTGTGTGTGTGTGTGTGTGTGTGTACTACATTTGTGCCTTGTAACCATAAAGGTCAGAGGAAGTCAGAGAAGATCTCTTGGGGGCCTCCATGTGGGTGCTGGGAACTGAACCTGGGTCCTCTGGAAGAGCAGCCAGTGCTCCTCCCCACTGAGCCATGTCTCTAGCCCTCTGTTGGGTGGAGTCCCTTAAGCAGTGTTCAGATCTCAACAACTAAGTGGCCCTGATGTGTGTGCCAGTGATCCCAGCACTTGAGAGTTAGAGATAAGAGGATCAGGATTTCAAGGCCAACCTTGGCTGCATAGTAAATTTGCAGCTATCCTGAGCTACATGAAACTCTGTGTCAAAAAACAGACAGCTAGAGAGCTGGAGAGCTGGCTCAGCAGTCTTCCGGCAGGCCCAAGCCCCCATGGACGTGCTCACGACTTCCTCCAGCCCCAGCTCCGGAGGACACACAGGCCTCCTGGCCTCCAACAAGCACTGCACGTGCATGCACAGAGTCACACATACCAATATCAGTTTCTTCTATTTCTTTAATTTAAAATAAAAATTTTAAACACTTTCAGTCCTTTCCTACACCCTTGAAAACTATGCACCACTCTAGGGGTAAGTGACTTCCCCATGTCTGTTTGATAGGACCTTATTTCTGCACAGGTTGAGTTCATCTCACACTGAAGTCAGTCACTAGTAGTACTTGTAAGAGCCGGCCTTCTCTGTAGCTTTGCCTTCAAATAGAATGTCCAGATGTTTCTCTTAGATTACTTTCTCCATAGATCTGCCGTATGAAGAGACCCGAGCCTGTGCTGAGAGCACAGAGGTTAACTTAGTAGTTATTAGGGTGCCAGATGTTGAAGATTTTTTTTTGGGGGGGGGTGGATTTTTTTTTTTTTTTGAGACAGGGTTTCTCTGTATAGCCGTGGCTGTCCTGGAACTCACTCTAACTCAGAAATCCGCCTGCCTCTGCCTCCCAAGTGCTGGGATTACAGGCGTGCACCACCACTGCCCGGCTTTTGAAGATATTTTATATCCTACAGAGTTAGATACTGCATTCTGCTTAATAACCTCATACTAGACCCTAGAAACCTCAAACAAGCCATTCGCTCGCTTCTCTGTTCCCAGGCTCCCGAGCTCCAGGCACCCAGTTCCTATGGATTCTGGCTAGCCCGAGGACACCCGTGGGTTGTAGAGCAAAGCTCTGCTGACTTGACTGCATGTTTCTCCTCCTCCAGGGGCCAGCTTCATCAGCAGTGCTGTGAAAAGTGGACTCTGGTTAATGACGAGACCCAGGCTAAGATGGCCCGGATGGCTGCGGCGGCAGCGTGGGGTTTAGGTAAGGCTTCCGCATGGGCACCGGCCAATCTGGGGACTCTATCAATGAATGAGCGGCAGTGATGCAAGGCTATCAGTCTGTAAGGATGTAAGGACCATCCGTGCCGATGGCACTTACACTCCCCCCCCCCCCCGCCCCCGCTCTGTCCGTTTGCACTGTCATTTTGACAGACTCCTGAGGCGTGGGTAAAATAGCTCAGTGATCAAGCTTAGGATTGGGATGTAAGTAAGATGTCACTCCTTCCAGTTCAAGGACTCAAGCCTCTACTCATGTTAAACACCAGTGGCATGTGCCAGGCTGTGCCTTATGCTTCTGACTGACCTCCTGTAGATAAGGGTTCCCACAGCTTCTCATAAGCATGATTTGCTGAGATCCGTCCCAGAACCCAGAACACTCACTTCACTGGTGTCTGTTGTGAAGACCATGGACAGACACTTGGCTACATAGATCTAGTAGGGTCCACATTGTGTCTGTTGTGAAGACCATGGACAGACACTTGGCTACATAGGTCTAGTAGGGTCCACATTGTGTCTGTTGTGAAAAACATAGACAGACGCGTGGCTACATCTAGTAGGGCCCACAGCACCAAGCACCTCCCTCCGCGGTGCACTGCTCCTGCCAACTGCTATGTGGTACTGCCCTCCTCTTACAGGAAACAACAGACCAAAGTAAGGATGCCTCCAAAGTCCAGTCCTGTGAACCACTGTGGCGTTCCTCATAGCGAAATGGGTCAGGGGTGACTTATAAAAGCCCACCGCAGCTGGGCAGCAGCTCATGAAGACAAGAACCTTGATGTTCACTGCATAGTTTGCAGATAGCTAAACAGGTTGGAGTCTCTCAAGGAAGCTCAGCTTGTCTTGTCAGAAGATCTTTCTGCTTGGGGAGGGAGGGGTTGGTGCAGATGATTAGGTTCAGGAACTTCCTGGAGCTTTTGAGTTTGTTTCTTTCCTGAGTTTTCAGAGCTTCCTGGCAGCGTGGATTGCCCCACACCCAGCCCTCCTTCAGAACATCCTGAGTCCTAAGGAGCTCCCCTCAGAGATGGCATCTTTATCACAGAGGAAATTGCTGTAGCTCGGCAGCATGTGGCTGTGCCACAGTCCTAGTATCTTGTTAAAAACAGTCTCGCCCCACAGGAAAGCCCAGGGTTTTAGCGTCCCTGTGACAGGAAGCAGGGTATGGAAGTCAAGCTCTTCTGTCATGGTGGGATTTGGCTCTCAGCTCTTTGACCTCCTGATCTGTGTTGTTGGGGCGTCACCCAACCCTGTGCCTCACTTGGAGGGAGGCAGAAGGGATCGCCCATCTTCCTTTCTTTCTGAATGCTTATAGGTCTTTGACCACATGTGCGTAACTGACACCCACGTGCCCACCGCCTTCTGCAGCACTCACAAACATTTCAATCACGTTTTATTGGTTCTCACTGTCTGACACTTGATAACCTCCTTGCTACTCTAGCTGTTATAAAGATTTTTTGTTTATTTTTTAGATAGAGTTTCATTTTATGGCCCTGGCTATCCTGGAACTCACCACCTGCCTCTGCTTCCCCAGTGCTGGATTTAAAGGTGTATTCCGCCCTGCCTGGTCCAGATATGTAGATTTTTGACACTATACCCTGAGGCCTGCAGTTCTTTTTGTCTATTTGTTCATTTGTATCTATGGCTATGTGTTTTTGCTATAGCAGGTGAATGCAGGCGTCTGTCAGCAGAGGTCATAGGGTCAGAGTCTCCTGGAGCTGGAGTTAGGGTGGTTGTGAGACCACTAATGTTGCTTCTGGGAACCTAACTCTGCTTCTCTTCAAGAGCCCCAGACTGCACATTGGGGGCTGCACAGGAGACAGGATGGGACAGGCAAGGATAGACAGGATGTGGTGTGTGCAAAATCATCCCCTGAGCCTGGAGCAAAGCAGCGACTGCCGCTCCGTGTTCCCCTCCCCCCCCAGTCACGTTGCTTCTGTGCTTTGCTGTCGTGAGCCTGGGGCTTCGTCCAGAGCATCTTTTAAAAACATTACTTCCTGAGGAGTCATCTATTGCTGTCTGCTTTTGCCCAGAGGCGTTGGTAATGGATGAACCAATAGTTGGGAGTGGAATGCTGGAAATGCCTTGTAAAAACAGCAGCCCTGCAGTTTGCACCTAACGAGGCCGGCATCTCTTTTGCAGATGGTGTTGGCAGGACTGCTCAGTGCCAGGGAGGTACATACCTCTCCCTGGCACAGCCATTTCTCCATTCTAGCATGACACAAGAGATTGCTGCGCAATGACTCAGCCCATCTCTCTGCTGTAATGGATTATTTTTAAATATTTGTGGCTAGGATATTGCCATAGTGAAAAGGGCAAACAATTCATAAAGCCTGTCCTCTAGTTGTATGGTGGCCATTTTCAGTTGTTTAGAGGAAATGTAATTTCCCAGTATTTCATTGAGCTGTGAGGTGCTCGCTTGTAGGAGGAATGTGATTTCCTCTTACCTGCAGAAGCTGTGGAGGGCATCTCTGGGTTAATGAGGGCCCCATTGAACCCGTCTGATGAGCACTGAGTCTGACGTGCTGGCTGTGCACTCAGGCCCTGCTTCTTGACGCATGATACTCCCTGGAGCACCAGCAGAGTCCCTGGCTTAGAAGACAGATGTCTTTTTGTTAAATGAACCCCACAATAATTGCAGGGCTCAGCAGGTTCATCAGGCCCCAATCCGTTGCCTAGTGTGTTTCTCAAGCTAAATGAAAGTGTCACTGACAAGACTCAGTGATCCCTCCCACTGACCAGCTGTCCACCCTGACTCTGTGCTGTGTGTGTTCCTAGGTCAGTGGGACAGCATGGAGGAATACACCTGCATGATTCCTCGGGACACGCACGATGGAGCATTTTACAGAGCAGTGTTGGCATTACATCAGGATCTCTTCTCCTTGGCCCAACAGGTAAGAAAATGTGTGTCCAGACCAAACAGCAAAAAAGAAAAAAGAAAAAGAAAAAAAGTTACCATGTGTGGTTTTTCAGTTCCTAAGCACCTGTCTGTGTTAATTAGTTATTGACCTTCAAGCCTTGTTCATGTCCCAGAACTCTGAATGGCCGTGATGATGATAGTATCCACTACAGAGCAGAACACTAGCATGTAGGCTAGGTTTCTGGGGTGTTCCCCGAGTGGGGACCGTTGTGGATTGTGACTACACTGACAGTAGCTTCTTGGGTCATTGTCCGCCCTTTTAAACATCTTGTCTACGTTCTTGTCTAGTGAGAGGAGCTCTGAAGTTTCACTAAGGGAGGATTTGGAGCGCCAGTGATCCCACCACGGGGATCCCCTGCATGTACGGGAGCACACACTGTTCTAACTTGCAGAGTACATAATGATGTGGTTGTATCTGCCCTGTCAGACACCAGACTGTCAGTAAATGCTCTGAACACCTCAGAGATGCCAGCATAGTAATTAGCACGAAACATTCAGAAAAAGAAATCCTCCACAGGGGAGGTTTTAAGTGTTGGCATGGAGAAGGCACGGAGTGCAATCCTGTGGTAACCCTGTGCTAAAGTACTTGACAGGATTCCTGACCTGGGCCTTCTGCGTCAGAGACAAAGGTGCCCATTTCCACAAAGAGCATTGCAGAAGCATGCCTTGCGGGGCACTTGGACGGGCTGCTAGATGCCCACCTTGGAGCTGCCGCCATGGCCAGTCCGTTACCACACATGCCCATCAAGGAAAATGAAAGAAGGCAGGGTCCAAGGACATCCCACTGCTGCGCAGGAGTGCAGCGACTGCCCCATAGCACACATCCCCTCCTCTCTACCGCTTCCACTTCCGCTTCCGAGCGGCCCTGAGCCAAGCTGCGCACTGTCTCCACGAGACACTGGGTAGTGAGGGTGCTTCTCTGGCCATCCAGATTAAGCCGGTTTTCTGCCCTCCTGTGGTAAGTGTTTTCCTTCATCTCTAGAGTGACACAAGTAACTTCTGGGAAGCCCCAAGTGCAGAGCCCAGGTTAGAGCTTCCTTGTTTCTCTCATAGTGCATTGACAAGGCCAGGGACCTGCTGGATGCAGAGCTGACTGCCATGGCCGGAGAGAGCTACAGCCGGGCCTATGGGGTGAGTGTCCACCGGTTGGTCAGTCGGTCGGTCAGCTGCCGTTGTCAGAACCTACAGCCCTAATGTGTGGCTGGAGCATACATGGCAGGCAGCCTGCTGAGAACTTGCTGTTTCTGGGGTCAGCGGCTATCCTGAAGGCAGGAGGGTGGTTCAGGCCCAATTTTCTTGGGGGGGTGGGGTTGTGTGTGTGAACATTAGGCTGCAATGTGATCTGCTTCCACCAGGCCATGGTTTCTTGCCACATGCTGTCCGAGCTGGAGGAGGTTATCCAATACAAACTCGTCCCTGAACGACGGGAGATCATCCGCCAGATCTGGTGGGAGAGACTGCAGGTAAGCTGGGACTGCTGGCACTGCTGGCACTGGCGGCCCCACCCCCTTTCTGCTCTGCTCTGCCACCTCTACCTAGCAGAGCCTTCAAAGGCATGTCACCTCAGCTGTGGCTCTGAGAGAATGACTTTGAATAAATGAGAGATTGGCAGCTCCTTTCAGGCTTTTCCAGAAATGGCAGAAAGTATGCTTAGCTACTGACACTTAGGATCAGCCATTTGGAAACTGTAACCTCAGAATCACTGGTTCTCAGTGCTCCAGCGGAGACCTCCACACAGTGCATTCCCCTGGAGAGCCACTTAACTTTCCACGTGGGCATATACACACCCGGTCTGAGTCTCTCCCGGCTTGCAGATGACTTTACAGTGTGACCCAAGCTGAGAGCCACCCCTCTACCTCTAAGTGGAGTTACCAACTGCTGGCATGCAGAGTTTTCAGTAGGCGCTCAATGCTTTGAGTCAGAACTCCTGCTTAGGACAACTCTTTAGGTTAGTCTCATACTAGCACTTCTGCTCTGAGCTGCTCAGACCTCGGAGAGACTTTCCCAAGGCTTCTGCCAGCATTTCAGTGTGGCATTCTAATAGTGAGGAGCTGTTCTCTCTACACCTGTGATCATCTCAAGTACACCTGGAAAGAGCGACCTGTCTCCCAGTCCTTGCAAACTTGGAACGAAAGATCATCAGCAAAGACAAAACACACTAGGGATGTGGTTCAGCCACCCAGCACTTGCCTGGTATTCCTGGGGCCCTGAGTTCCATCTCCTGTACCACATACTCAAGCACAGACTGCTCTGGAAACAGCACACGGGTGCACACACACCACTCTGGAAACAGCACACGGGTACATGCACACCACTCTGGAAACAGCACACGGGTGCACACTGCTCTGGAAACAGTACACGAGTGCACACACACTGCTTTGGAAACAGTACACGGGTGCACACACACTGCTTTGGAAACAGTACACGAGTGCACACACCGTTCTGGAAACAGCACACGGGTGCACACACACCGTTCTGGAAACAGCACACGGGTGCACACACACTGCTCTGGAAACAGCATGTGTATGCTCATGCACTGCTCTGGAAACCACTGGTCTTTTTGTTATCACAATCTCTGCCTTTGGTTTTAAACTATTTCTTCTTGGCCACATCCACACCTCATTCCCACTTTCTCTCCAGACCAATCAAGGTTTATCCCGCCAAGTTTTTTAGCAGGCTGGGACAGTCTTTGACTCCAGGACACATTCCTGTCTAGGAAGCTCGGGGCACATTCCACTGCACAGGAAAGAGCACTGGGCACAGCCGTTCATGGCTCTGAAGTGAGCACATACAGTTCTTCTGCATGTTTTATTAGTAATTATAAAATGCCCAGTGATTGTTTTGATGGAAAATTGTCTCAGAAAGAATTCCACAAGGGAAGCACTTCCCGCTAGGGCCGCACACACCCTGGTGTGTTAAGTGCCTGCTCTAGGGCGTGGAGCTGATGATCTCGACATTCCAGCATGGAGAACTTAGAAATAGAGAGCCGGAAAGAGCATGATGGAATTAGATGGAGGGAGACTTGTGCCAGCTTCCCCAAGTTCAAGCCACCTCCCTGAGCCCCGTCTCCAGACAGCAGGGTGCTCTTCAGCCTACAGGGAGCCAAATGGGTGCAGCATGTGGGAGAAGCTCGCTGTTGGTGAGAAGCAATCAGAGTAACCATTCTGTTATCCTTTTCCTCACTTTCCAAATCATTGTCAACCCTGTGGGCTGGGAAGCCGGAAATAGAGTTGTCCTGCTGGAAACTCGGCTCTGGCAGGAGGTGTGCAGTCAGAAACTCAGAGAGCTGCTGGGGCCGGAAAGCTGCCACGTGTGTGGTGTGGTATGGCCAAGTCACCTCAGATCCTCAGAACCTCTGCTGGCCACTGGGCAGTTGAAGAGCTCGGCTGTAGCTCATGTCTTTTGCCTCATGTTCCCAGGTCAGGCCCAGTGTGCCCCTGTCACATACAGAAGCCAGAGGTCACTGTCACTGGGTTTTGGATTTGTGAAATTCACACAGGATGTGGCAGATCACAGGAACACCCTTCCTTCCTGAGTGTGGCTTTTTATCAGCAAGGATGGAAAGGTTCACCTACCAGTCATTTGTTACAAAAATCAGTGTAGGCTGGCACGATGGCTCAGTGGTGAGGGTGCCTGCCACCAAGCCTGGGGTCCTGAAGAGAGGCTGACTCCCACAAGCTGTCCTCTAACTTCCACACATAGCGCATGGAGCAGGGAGCACATACGTGAAGGTGAAAGGAAGTCATCTTTGTGATAACAATTAAGTTATCGGGTTTTCTAATCACAAAGAATTCACATGTAAGTAAATTAATTATCTCCTTATGTCATGCTTCTTTCGGTTTGGGGGAAGGGAGATTTATTTGTGTATTTTGTGTGCATGGATATTTTGTCTGCATGTGTGTCTGTGCACCATGTATGTGTCTGGTTCCTGTGGAGGCCAGAAGGTGGTGTCAGATCCCCTGGAACTGGAATTATAGACCGTTGTGAACTGCTGTGTGGGTGCTGGGAATTGAACTTAGGTCCCCTAAAGAGCAGCCTGTGCTCATAACCACTGAACCATCTGTCCAGCCGTTTCCTTGATTTTTGAAACAGGCTCTTATCATGTAGCTCTGGCTAGCCTGAAACTTGCTGTGAGGACCAGTCTAAAACTCACAGAGATCCTCCTGCCTCTGCCTCCCAAGTGTTGGGGTTAGAGGCATGTGCTATCAAGGCTAAAAGATTCTTTTTCCTCTAAAAGATTAGCCAGCGCTCTTAGCTGTCGAGCTGTCTCTCCAGCCATACATTGTTTAAATATTAAGTGTTAGTCTCTGGTGAAAATGACTACCACTGACCAAAAATTAAATTTAAAATGTATGTTTCAAAATTCAAAATACAAGACATTTAAATAATTAAACTTTTAAATGATGTTGTTGATAATACATTTCTAAAGTCAGTAAGGTTGAGGCTTGTGCCTTTATAGGTATAGTTTCTTGGTATAGTGTCATTAGCTATCTTATATTTCATGCTTATTTTATTATGTCTGATCAAAAACTTCATCTAGAAAAGGAAGTGAAAAGAATCTTTTAGGTTCTATTCTAAGTACCCATGTAGCAGCATGAAGGTGTCTGTAACTCAGTTTCAGGGGATCCAGGGTCCCCTTCTGGCTTCTGTGGGGATTGGGCACACATGTACACAAACACACACACAGACAAAACACCCATACACATAAAATAAAAATTTTAAAAAGAGTGATCCCAGAATGGTGGCACATTCTTTTAATCCCAGCATCCAGGAGGTAGAGACCTGTAGATTCTCTGTAAGTTCAATGCCAGCCTGATCTGATCTGCATAGTGAGTTCCAAGACAGCGGGGCTGCAGAATGAGACCAGGTCTCAAGAACAAAAGGGCAAGTGAAACAATACACTGAGTTTGAATTCAGTACTTGGGAGCTGGAGAGATGACTCAGTTGTAAGCAAACATGAAGACTGGAGTTCTGTGATCTCCAGCCCCTCTGTAAAAAGCTACACGTGATAGCATGATAGCCTGCACTGGGAAGACAAAGACAGGAACATCCAGAGTTTTGTGGCCAGCCAGTCTAGCTCAAGGTTTGAGATAGACCCTGCCTCAGAGAACAAAGTATGCGAAGCAGCTGAGAGACAGTGCCTGGGCCTGAACACGTAGCATGCACACACGCACACATGCACGCACGCACACATGCACACTACATTGGAAACAGCTTAAGGAATGAACGTGCTTTCTGCCATGTTTGTATGCCTCAGTTCAGTCCCCAGAATCTACATGCTCTCCCACAAACTGTCCTCTAACCTCTACATGTCTGTTGTGACTTATACATGCCCATGTACATGCAAACAATTAAATGTAAAAAACAAAAAACATTGTTCTTAAAGAATGCATTCACAACCCACAAAGAATCTCAGTAATTTGATTCACCCATTGCCACAGTCCTGTGAAGTTAATGCCGTTTTCATTTAATCCACAGATGAGTTAGAAAGGCCAATAACTTTCTCAGAGCCTTAGAGCACTTGGCTCCCCAGGGCTCAGCTCCGGGCACCACAGCCTCTGCTCTGATTGTCAGCAGGTCCCTGGAAGGCAGTTCCTTCACAGAGGTTCCCTTTGTCAGAGCAAACATGGCTGTTGTTGCGAGGCTTCAGGTGGGGCAGAGGACAGGTCTGACCCTCATCTCTGAACCTTCCAGGGCTGCCAGCGTATCGTAGAGGACTGGCAGAAAATCCTCATGGTCCGGTCCCTTGTGGTTAGCCCTCACGAGGACATGAGAACCTGGCTCAAGTATGCCAGCCTGTGTGGCAAGAGCGGCAGACTGGTGAGTAGCCCTGCGGGTGGGGCCCTGCCCCGATCTGTTTGTAACCTGCCCTCTTGTTTTTTAGGCTCTTGCTCATAAAACCTTAGTGTTGCTCTTGGGAGTTGATCCATCTCGGCAACTTGACCATCCTCTGCCGACAGTTCACCCTCAAGTGACCTATGCGTACATGAAAAACATGTGGAAAAGTGCCCGGAAGGTATGTTCCTACCCATCCAACAGGCCACCCGACGTGCTCCCTGCCAGAGGATCCAGTGTCCTTAGTACCTACCTACAGTGTTGGGCTTCTTTCAGTTCCACAGCAGGAGTCACAGCCAGGTCACACCAATGCATGAGGTCACAGTTGTAGTCTTTAGTATCGAAAAAGCCCTGGGCCTGAGAGGAGGCCAACCACTTGGCACACAGTCCCATATTCATGAAATCCAGACTAGAGCTTTTATAAGAGCAGCTGGATTTGCTTCCCAGACTTCTGGTCTCCTTTCCTGTCATGGATTTGGACTCGGAGGCATCAGCATGCAGGGAGAGATGCTAAGACAGGGAGGGAGTTTCCCTGAAGCCAGGGAGGATTCCTTCTTGTTTACAGACAAGTCCTTGGGAAATAGATGTACTCTTGGGTTTTGTTTTGAAATGATCTCTGGCTGATGGTGGTAGTTTACAAACCCATAGGCCTTGAAGGCAGCATCATCCTTCTCATCATCCTTCTCAGGAGAACACTCAGCCTTCATCACCACATAATCTTGAAGTGGCTCTCCTAAGGTGTGACTGGTGTGACTCTGAGTGACACTCAGTGAAATGAACAGCCAGGCGACTGCTCTGTAACTGGCTTGGCCTCTTCACTAATGGCCCTGCCCTCCCCAGTGCTCTGTTTGAGGTTCCTTTTGGTTTCTGTCTCCAAGCCCCCACCCAACACTTAGAGGCGAGTGAGAAGACCTGAAGGGGCTGGGTGCCCTTTAAGCACTCACCTTCCTGTAGAGACACAGACCTTTGAGATAACCTTGGCCAAGGACTGACTTCCTTCCGTGTAACAAGCACAGCCCAGACTATCGACAGCACAGGGACTTGTCCAAGTCACACAAACTCCGGTGAGGCTCAAGATGGAGAGACCTTCCTGAAGGATGTGCTTAGGCCTCAAGCCAGGAGTGAGTGCTGATCTGCCAAGGAGACAGCCCACGTTGTTGCTTCTGAGCCAGGGTCCTTCCTTTCTCTCTGCCTTTCCAAACACAAAGTAGGAACCAGCAGGTCTTGTCCTCAGGAAGGCATCAGATAGGTGTGTGTTCCTTGCTAAGACACAAGATAAAGTCGAGACAGGCTGGTCTCTGTCCCCCCGACACCCCACACCCCCATGTGTGACTGAGGAGCTAGAGTGCTATGCCTGGCAGGAGCTGTGAGGGCTGAGAGACTCCCCTCCTCTCATAGTTTACTTACTAAAGGGAAGAAATTACTTTTCTCTTCTTTATTTCTAAAAATGTAAAGAAGATTTTAAATAGAATGTTTTCAGTTTCTTGCACTGGATAGTATAAAGTCCGTGAGTTCGCCCATGCCTCCTAGCCATACCCAGGCAGCTCCACAGCGATGCTAGCAGCCCTGTCCTGCTTCTTTGTTAAGGCCAAGCACAGCATGCAGACTGCCACCAGCTGTGGTAGTGTGTGCCTTTAATGCCAGCACTCAGGCAGACAGATCTCTGTGAGTTTGAAGCCAGCCTGGTCTACAGGGTGAGTGACAGGACAGCCAGGGCCACAGAGAAACCCTGTCTCACCTAAAAGGAAGAAGAAAGAAAGCATCGAGCTGTCTGGATTGCCTGTGACATGAAGCATTGGGCCCTGGGCACTGGACCTGGCAGCAAAGCTTCTGCTGTGGCTGCGTCCGCTTGAGAACACTGGACAGCGAGGACGCCGTCCCTGTCAGTCAGGCCTTTCAGTGCTCCTCCTCCCGCCTTGCTCTTAGTCACATTTAAGGCTGTCCTGTAGTGTAGTGTAGCCTCCCAGAAATAAACCACAGCCAGTACCAGACCGTGGAGCAGGGAGAGCAGGGTCTGTACGGAACAAGAGTCTCACCTGTCTTACGCCTGTCTGTGTGTCTGCCCATCCTCATTCATGGCTTCCCAGTCTGTCACCATCACTCGGACCCTGGCTTAAACCTCCCTCTCCTTTCCCTCTTCCTCTTTCTCTTCCTCTCCCTCTTTCTCTCCCTCTCCCTCTCCCCCTCTCTCTCCCTCACATTCACGTCTGTCTTATGACAGCCCCTCCCCCTGTGTTCTTGTCTTACATACTTCCCTACTCATCCTCCATGGTGCACACTGAGCCTTAGGGTCAGAGGTGTAAATACCTCACTTAAGGCTGAACCCATAACTGCCGCTTGCTGTCAGTTTCTTTGGAAGCTGTGTGACTGTGCCCACATCCTACAGAGAAGGTTCTCTGATGAAGGCCAAGAGCAGCTTTTGTCTGTGGCTGTCAGCATAGAGACCTAGAAAGTGTTTGCTTTCTGTGTCAGGGTTGCCCAGAAGGACAAGGACAAATGCCATGTGATAGTCTCACTGTGTATTCTAGATCGGCCTTGAATTCTTTTCTTTTTTACTTTATTTTTCATGCTTATTTAGTGTGTGTGTGTGTGTGTGTGTGTGTGTGTGTGTGTGTGTGTGTGTATGTGTGTGAGGGGCAGTGTCCAGGAATGAGTCCTTCTGTCCTACCATGTGAGCTCTAGGAGTAGACGGGGCACCCGGCTCCCGGCTCCACAGCCCCTTTACCCTAGATCACCCCTAGCCTGGCGCTCTCCCTCCAGTTGTGCTGCCATGTCCCACCTGAGTACGGGGGAAACAGATGTCTCCTACATTAGAAGGGCAGGCTAGAAAACATAGGCTATGTGTGCATTCGTATGTGCATACAGCACATGTTGTGGCACACATGTGGGGATAACATTCAGGGGGTTCTACCGTATGGATCCTAGGGGTCAGACTTGGTGGCACGTACCTTTCTACAACCACGGAGCTATCTGACTGGCCCAGAACGCAAGTTTTCAGTTTATATACACAGAGTGATGCTCTAACTGGGACAGGAAGAAGGACATCACCTGCTGTCCAGCCAGGAGTTGGACAGTGAAAGAGGTGCTATTAATATCTGGGATGATAGACACTTTGGAGCGCTGTGGCATGAGGAGGCGTAGCAAGACTCTCATCTTCAAAAGGAACAAAAGAAAGAAATCCTACCACTTGGAGCACCATGCAGTGAACTAAAAACATTAAGAAAACCAGACACGGGTTCCCATGTCCACAGCGCAGTGCCGTGCCTGTAGTCTATAAGAGTGTCTAGCTAGAAAGTGCTCCACGCAGATGTTCCCAGCACGGACCAGTAAATGTTTAATGAGATGACAGTGCCCAACACCTGATTTAATCATCACATATTATATGCATGTATCAAATCACACTATATATATACTCCATAAATATAGTTATTTGATGATTTTTAAAATGGCTCAATGGTTAAGAGAACCTGAGTTTAATACCCAGCAGCTCCAGTGCCTACAACTCCAGCTCTAGAGGATCTGATACCCTCCACAAACACTATACTTAAATGCACAAACCTAGAACAAAGAGACACACATATACACGTAATTAAAACCGAAATAAAAATAAGTGAAATAGTTGGGTGGTAGTGCACACACCCTTAAATCCCAGCCCTTGGGAGGCAGAGGCAAGATCTTTATGGGTTCAAAGCCAGCCTGGTCTACATGGTGGATTTCAGAATAGCCAGAGCTATAAAGATATAACTTTGTCTCAAAAAAAAAAAAATGAATTTAAAATGGACTAAGATATTCGAGGACAGAGAGTATGTTTAGCATGTGTACGGCCCTGTGTCTAATCATTACAATCAGACTTTCATTTTCAAACTTTTGAGTAATTGCATGTCTTTCACCTGCATGTTTGTCTCTTCACTACAGTATGCCTGCTGCTCACAGAGGTGAGAAGAGGGCTGTGAGTGCCCTGGGTCTGCAGTTACACATCACTGTGAGCTGCCCTGAGGGTGCTGGACCCTGCACCCAAGAGCTTTCTGTGGGAGCAACAGGTTCTTTGACCCACTGAGCCATCTCCCCAGCCCCCATCTCCATAGATGTGTTGGAAGAGAATTCACAGGTCCTGCTGTGGTCTCCCTCCTCACTGTGCACTGTGTCCCTGCTGCTTCTTCCTGTCCCTAGGCACTGAGGATCCTGCAGAGGAGCGGCCTCGTCCATCTGGAGCCCATGTCCACCTGACTGCTCAAAGGGCATCATTGCTCAGGCCCCAGAAGTTTTGGTTTTGATTTTGGTATTTTGAGGACTAGTCTTTGAAGACCAGGCTGGCTTCAAACTTTCCGTCTTCCTGCTTCAGCCTTCCAAATACAGAAATCAGAGGCATATCCTGCCATGTATGACTTTAAAACCCTATTTCAGGCAGGGCATAGTGGTGCTTGCTATTAATCCCAGTATTTGGGAGGCAGAGGCTGATGGGTGTTGTGAGTTTGAGGTCGGCCTAGTCTACACAGAGAATTCCAGAACTAGAGAGACCCTGTCTCAAAAAGACAAAACAAAACAACAACACTATTTTTTTAGTACTAGTTGATTTCTTACATTTAAAAGTATCTAGGCTTTGTCCTCCCCACTAAGCAAAAGAGTTTGCTCTCCACCCAGGTCATTCCCACATCAAGACATGCTTCTGTTATGACAAACATGAGAATTTTTATAAGGTTTACATAAGACTAGCTAATGCTTCTTGGTGTGTTAATTTTTTTCCCTCCCCCCTTGTTAGTGCATTTAGACTGTGTCATTTTTTAAAAGATTTTTTTAAAAAGATTTGTTTTATATATGTGAATACACTGTCACAGTCAGATCCCATTACAGATGGTTGTGAGCCACCATGTGGTTGTTGGGAGTTGAACTCATGACCTCTGGAAAAGCAGCCAGTGCTCTTGACTGCTGAGCCATCTCTCCAGCCCTGGCTGTATCGTTTTTTAACTTTGTATGGAAGCCCTGTAATAGCTCTAGGGCTGGGGCTTTAGCTCCACAGCAACTGCCCTTGTGTGGCATGCACAGCCTCAGACTTAGTCATCAGCACCAACAAACAAAACCCAGAACCGTGGTCTGTGTGCATCAAGATGCTGGCACGTCTGGATGCAGCAGGCGCGCACAGTATCTAGCTCTGGCCTCCTCACTGCTGCTGTGCAGTGCAGCTGTCTGCTCCTATCTCATTCTCACCGCGTGCCTGCCGTCAGACCCCAAAGCTTCATGGTAGATCGCGATCCAGTGGCTGGAGGATGCTGTAAATCCTGTTCCCAAGCCACCTGCTCACACAGTGGCCTGTCTGGCTCTTCCCTCCTCTGCTTGGGTGCATGAAGAGTTTTGGGGTTCTCTGAATCTGTAGTTTTGCCATGGGGAAGCATTCAAGTGTCTTAATGTTTTAAATGCATACTAAAGTTTTACTAGCTAGGAACAGTTCCCATTGACCTCACTTCCCTCAGGGCGATGCACTGTTAGTGAAGTAAGCACTTGCTTTCTGTTGCTTCATGTGAATCGTTACCTAGGTTGGTCAGACATGTTGGTTTCCCAGAACTTACTGAAGTGATAATTAGAGTCAGCACGGGAAAGCTAAAACAGTTAACCAAGCCTCTTCTGGCATAGCCCGCTCTCTTCCAGCAGCACGCCCTGTGCTCTGCCCAGGAGGCCCTCGCCCTGTGGCCCAGGGTGCTCCTTTTGGAAAGTGCTGGCTCAGGTCCCCTGACAGGATGGGCAGGGTGAAAGTGGCTCTGTGTGCCTTTGTCCTGCTACAGATCGATGCCTTCCAGCACATGCAGCACTTTGTGCAGACCATGCAGCAACAGGCCCAGCACGCCATTGCCACAGAGGACCAGCAGCACAAGCAGGAGCTGCATAAGCTCATGGCCAGGTGAGCCCTGCCACCGCCCAGCCCCTGCAAGGGCACTCCTGCTAGGGCAGCTGCTGCTGAATCTCTCACTTGCCCATAGGATCCCAGGCAGCCACTAGCTCGGCTACTGCCGTCTCTGCCCCTGTCTTCCCAAGGCTTCGGCCACAGGAGCACTCCGTGCTAGCCTCCAGTTGGCGTCTGGCCATATTTCCTAACACATTTTTAATTTTACATTTACACGTGTGTGTGTCTGTGTGTGTGCGTGTGCGCGCATTTACATATGTGTGCACTCACTCAGACTCAAGGCACAGCATGCATGTGGAGATCAGAGGACATCTTGCAGAGGTCAGTTCCCTCCTCCTGTCCTAAGAACTCTAAGTATCAAAGTCAGATCGTCAGGGTTAGTGGCAAGTGTCTTTACCTGCTGAGCCATCTCGCTGACTCAGGTGCCGTGCTTTATTAACTCAGAGTGCAGACCGCTCTGACTCTAGGTGGGCTACTCTCTCCGTTCCTTGGTTTCCTGACCATCTAAAGGAATAAGAACACGCATTTCCTAGGGTGATGTGAGGTGTTGTAGGAGCCCAGAATCGAGCGCAGAGAGCAGCCCCTGGAGTAGCAGTCAACAATGCCAGCATTAGCATCGCTGCTGCAAATGGAGGAGGAAAAAGTAGTCAGAACTGTCCTCCACGAAGCATAGTTAGGTCCCCTCAGGTACACCAGAACCGGGTACCTGGTTTATGCTGTCACTGGAAGTCAAATCCTGAAGAAGAGACACCTCCAAGGTTTTCTCCAAAACCCTGTCCCTTCCTTTCACAGGGCTGAGCATCCATCATTTGCCTTTTGAAAGCGAGAGTGACTATCAGAAGGCTTTAGGCTACTCCCTGCCGTTCTCCTCCAGGCCTGGCCAGGAGAGAGACCATGGTCTTGCTCTTCTTCTGTTCTCAGGTGTTTCCTGAAACTTGGGGAGTGGCAGCTGAACCTCCAGGGCATCAATGAGAGCACCATCCCCAAGGTGCTGCAGTACTACAGTGCCGCCACAGAGCATGACCGCAGCTGGTACAAGGTGAGGGCGGGCGGAGGGCGGGCCCCAGACCCTCGGGCCTCCACACAGAGAGCCGCACCCTGTTTGAGTTCTCCCATGTTCCCATGGTCACAACCAGGTCCCTGGAATCCTGGATTCTGTCAGAAGCCCAGGAAACTTGGACCTTCCTTTAGGAATTCCAGAGAAGCTGACACTTCCTGTGACCCTTGTTCTAGTAGCTCTAGGGCTACTAGAGGCCTGGTAGCCTCGTAGATGCCTGTCATCCTCAGAACGTCTAGGATGTTACATTACTAGAAACCTTTCTAAAAGACAAACAGAAAGTGTATGAAAGTGGCTAGCTGCCTGACCATCTGGTACAGGGCTATCCCTGGAAGTGTGTTTCTAGAGGAACATATATACTTTTTTTTTAAATTCCTTTTTCTAAAGGCTTCCAGGTAATAGCTGTTTAGTATAACAATGCCATCAATTTCTTTCCAAAATCTTCATCCTTACTAGGAAGTTATAAATTCTTTCCTCTGGGATCAAAGTTGATTTGAAAACCATAGAAACATTTGGAATAAAAAGTATCCTCTGCAGATCTTTCGCACTGATCTGAAAACTGTGCATTGTGGCCAGGGATGTAGCTCAGTGAGAGAGTATTTGCCTAGTGTGCACAAAGCAATGGACTCCATCCCAGCGCACATGCACCCACGCAGAGTCTAGTCTGACAGGATCAGTGGTTCCCCTCTATTGAGAGCTGCATACCCAGAGCTGGGAAATACATCCAGTGAAGTCTCGCTTAGTGGGAACCGTGTTAGTCAGCTCACAACCACCTAGAGCTCCAGCTGCAGGGGTCTGGCATCCTCTTCTGGCATTCACAAGTACTAGGCACACATATGATACACATAACATAGATGCAGGCAGGGCATCCACTAACATAAAATAAATCGGGGAGAACCTGAGGAAGCCCCACTTTCTCAGATGAGCACACGGACTCCACTCTCTGGCACTCTAGCACATGGCCAGCGGGCCTCCCTCTCCAGGGTGGGCCTCAAGCTGCGTGCCCTCCATGAACCTGTATTTGTTCCCTGCCAGGAAAACCAGGTGCCTCTGTCTCTTCCCTCCTTGTTCAAGGGCAAGGCATAGCCAAGGCCCTCTCTGATGGAGCCCTTCAGATCTCTGGTGTACCACTGCCCACCTTTTCTAGCCTCCATCTGCCTTGCAGTCCATAGGCCTGTGTGAGGTCTGTGAGCAAGTGCCCTGCTCACACTGACCCTCGGACTGTGCCGTGCAGTGCTCACCAAAAGCCCAGGGCCACTAATGCTCTCAGGATGAGCAGGCCACATTGATGGTAGTAATGCCTGCTTCCTAGGAGTATGTACAGTTAGAGACTTGTTCTGCTGACCGTAAGGCTCAATGCTCAGGGTGTGCTCAGAATCCAGCCTGCCACCTCTCTGGGCTTTGCATTAGATGTGAGCTAGCCTGTGTCTGCTGTGACTCTCACCCCATGCACCTAGGCTTGGCACGCATGGGCAGTGATGAACTTTGAAGCAGTGCTGCACTACAAACATCAGAACCAGGCCCGCGATGAGAAGAAGAAACTGCGTCACGCCAGCGAGGCCAACGTCACCAACACCACCACTGCTGCCACCACTGCCACCTCTGCTGCTGCTGCCACCAGCACAGAGGGCAGCAACAGTGAGAGTGAAGCCGAGAGCAACGACAGCAGCCCCACCCCGTCCCCTCTGCAGAAGAAGGTCACCGAGGTAACGCCCTCACTCAGAACTGCCAGGGCATGGCTCTGCGCAGAGGAAAGCGGGGAAGCTCATGGAAACAGGCTTTCTCTGAGGCAGGATAGACGGGGCTGGACACACTGACTGGCCGTCCTTACTATACGCCAGAGCTATGCTTCCTGAGTGTGTGCATGTGCCCCTGTCAGCGGAAGAAAGGCTCCTTCTCCCTGCATGAGCGCATCCTCTCAGTGTGTGGTTCCTGTGTGTGCAGCTGCCACCGGCGCAGGGCCACTCTGCGGCCAGGGCCTTGCAGATATGTCCTCTGCCCTGTTCTTTCCCTTCTCCCCTTGGCCTGTCAGTTCAGACAGTAACCGGGCAGCCAGAAAGTATGGAGAACAGCACGTTCAGAGCCTCAGGCTCCACCCCTACTGCCCTGCTCAGGAAGCCATACTATGCCAAACTATGATTATGAAAACCACTGCTTTTGTGGAGTGCAGTCTATATGCCATTAGCTCCTCAGGCAGCAGTGTCTCACTCTGAGGCAGGGTGCCATGAGTGCGCAACTGTGCCCATTGTACAGATGAGAGAGAGGAGTGTCAATAATACACTTGTGTTTCAACAGGATTTATCCAAAACCCTCTTGTTGTACACTGTCCCTGCTGTTCAAGGCTTCTTCCGTTCTATCTCCTTGTCAAGAGGCAACAACCTCCAGGATACACTCAGGTATAAAGGAAGGGGGAGGATGTAACTCTGAAAGGAAGTCACCCAGCTGGTATCTTCCTAGTCCCTCTCTGGTCGGTACAGTTCAGGTCAGCATACGTACCTCCTCCTGGGCCGTGAGGCACAGTAGCTTACAAGGCCTCCCAGGATGGAGCAGGAGGAGAGGGAAGGGTCAGGAGCCTGTCACCAGCCTCCCTGCTGCCATCCTGCAGGCACCTCCGCAGAGCAGACAGAGCCTGCCCAGCTCCCCTCTGCAGCCGAGTGTGCTCAGTCCCTGGCCGACCTGGGATGCGGCGACTGGGCTTCAGAGCCCTGTCCCGGGTCACGGCCATTCACAGCCGACGGTGAAAAGTGGACAAGGAGGCAGGAGACACAACTCCTGTAACATCGCCCTGTCTTTCCAGAGTCCTCACCTTGTGGTTTGATTATGGTCACTGGCCGGATGTCAATGAAGCCTTGGTGGAAGGGGTGAAGGCTATACAGATTGACACTTGGTTACAGGTGAGAACCCGGTGACAGTGAGGATGGGTCACAGTCTCTCGTGTGTCTCCTCTGGAAAAGCACAGCTTGGTCCCAAGGTCCAGACCAGATATTCTCCCTTGCTGGTGTCAGGAGACTGACTAGGTGAACCATTTCAAGGCCTGCTAGGCCAAAGCACGCTCCTGAAATCCCAGTGCATGGGAGCCAGAGGCCAGAGGCTTGAGACCGCACTGGGCTCCAGGAGACCTTGTCTAGAACACAGAGAAGAAAAGAGGAAATCAGTCATGCTTCTGTCTGACCTGCTGCGTGCTGTGTCTTCCCTCACACCAGGTTATACCACAGCTCATTGCGAGGATTGACACCCCCAGACCCTTGGTGGGCCGGCTCATTCACCAGCTGCTCACGGATATCGGTCGCTACCACCCACAGGTACCTGTAGGCCTGAGCATTCCCTCGGGACAGCGCCGACTGTAGCTTTGGCGGCTGGCCTTTACAGTGGTCCTCTGTTTGCATAGGCCCTCATCTACCCCCTGACGGTGGCCTCGAAGTCTACCACCACAGCCCGGCACAACGCAGCCAACAAGATCCTGAAGAACATGTGTGAGCACAGCAACACGCTAGTTCAGCAGGCCATGATGGTGAGTCAGTGTTGAGGCAGCAGCCAGGGTTGGTGACCACCTCTCCCCTCATGGCATGCACTGTGTCTGCCTCTCCCCCTCCCCTCATGGCGCTGTCTATCTCCAAGTCAGACCCAGTCATAGCCTCCGGGGCGTTTCCTCCCTTCTCCCTGTAACCCAGGTGAGTGAGGAGCTGATCCGGGTGGCCATCCTCTGGCATGAGATGTGGCACGAGGGTCTGGAAGAGGCTTCTCGCTTGTACTTTGGGGAGAGGAACGTGAAAGGCATGTTTGAGGTGCTGGAGCCCCTGCACGCCATGATGGAACGAGGTCCTCAGACGCTGAAGGAAACGTCCTTTAATCAGGTATGCAACCAGGCAGGACATACCTCCCAAGGCTGCTTTCCCTCTGTCTCTGTACTGTCCTTCAAAGTGGTGCCAGTAGAAGTCACAGCATAGAAACTGTGATCTTAGTACTCTATGTAGGAGAATTATAGATCCAGCGCCAGCGTAGACCTAGAACTCATGCTCAGAAAAATAACGCAAAACAAAACAAAACAAAAATATAATTGTTGAGCTGGTGAGATGGCTCAGCAGTTAGAGCACTGACTGCTCTTCCGGAGGTCAGAGTTCAAATCCCAGCAACCACATGGTGGCTCACAGCCATCCTTAATGAGAAACAAATAAGGAACCTATGGACCACAGCAAGAGGGAGAAAGGGAGAGGGGGAAAAAAATAAAATTTTATAGGTTAAAAAGAAAAATGTAATTGTTGTAGCAACCCTATTTTTTTTTAAAGATTTGTTTATGTATATGAGTACACTGCAGTTGTCTTCAGACATACCAGAAGAGGGTATTGGATCCCATTACAGATGGTTGTGAGCCACCATGTGGTTTCTGGGAATTGAACTCAGGACCTCTGGAGGAGCAGTCAGTACTCTTAACTGCTGAGCCATCTCTCCAGCCCCAACACCCCTATTTTTAAATAAACATATTGACTTCTTAAAAAAAAAAAGATTTATTTATTTATATGGGTGTTTTGTCTGCATCTATGCCAACCAGAATAGGGCATCAGATCCCAGTATAGTTATATATTTTGTGAGCTGCATCTGGTGCTGGGAATTGAACTCAAGACCTGGAAGAACAGCCATTGTGCCTAACCACTGAACTATCTCTCTAGCCACTTAAATTATTTTCATTTTTATAACATGCTAGTGGGATCAAACCCAGGTCCTCACACATACCAGACAGGCACTGCCCCACCAAGCCTTCTCTCAGCTCTTGAAATTTTAACTGCAAACTCACAAGAGTCCTTCAGGGGTCCCTTGCCTCTCCCTAGAGCTCTTTAGGGGAAGGTCATGTCATCCTCATGCCCTGCGAGCTTGAGGGTTGGGACTGTGCAGCCCCCCCCACTATTAAAACCGCCATTCCCTCCTGGTACCTTTAGACCACTCAGCACCATCAGAGTCAGTGTAGATGGCGGGGATTCTGCCTCCTAGGGTCACGGTGCCTTGGGGGACTTGAAACTGTTCTGACTTCCTTCTCAGGCCTACGGTCGAGACTTAATGGAGGCACAGGAATGGTGTCGGAAGTACATGAAGTCAGGAAACGTCAAGGACCTCACGCAAGCCTGGGACCTCTACTACCACGTGTTCAGACGGATCTCTAAGCAGCTACCCCAGGTAGGCCCCTGAGGCATCCTGGGCTCATCCTGTGCATCCTTCTGTGGAGACTCCACTGACTCCTGTGGAGACGTTAAGAAAACAGTTGCTCGTAGCCATTTACTGAAAGAAAACTAAGTTAAACTACATCAAGTTTCCCTTGAGAGGCAGAAGCCTAAGTCCTGCCAAACTCTTCACAGCTCACGTCCTTGGAGCTGCAGTACGTGTCCCCCAAACTTCTGATGTGCCGCGACCTCGAGCTGGCTGTGCCGGGAACATATGACCCCAACCAGCCGATCATCCGTATCCAGTCCATAGCCCCGTCTCTGCAGGTCATCACCTCTAAGCAGAGGCCACGGAAGCTGACCCTGATGGGTGAGAACCGAGCACACCTCCTCGCTTCTGAAATGGTTGCCGCCATCTGACTGCCGCAGCTGGTGGACAGTGACTTTCCTCCTGCTGTGTCTTATAAGGCTCCCTGTGTGCCCCACGCGGAACTTGGGGGGCAGCTATGGGAAAACGGTGGGGTGGGCGTGTGTGTGTGTGTGTGTGTGTGTGTGTGTGTGTGAGATTCTGGTTGTAAATACATGTGATTATAGGTGCCAGAATAGGAGAGGGGCTCAAAGTGTCTGTCACTCCATGCCAACTCCTTTTTAAAACAGGATCCCTCCCTGAATACAGGCCTCTGGGTCCTTCATTTTTTTCTCTGCCAGCCTGAAAACAAGTCCCAGCAGTCTTCCTGTCTCTGCCCCATGTGGAAGTAGAGTTCCCAGACCCCTACGTTATTGTGTGGGAGCTGGGGTGGGACCTCAGGCCTCACAATCACTCAGCAAGCATGCCCTCCCTTTAGTATGTATATGCCTGTGTATGTCCATGCACCACGGGCATGCCTTTTGGCCAGAGGGGGTGTTGGATCCCTTGGAGCGGGGTTATTAATGTTTGTGAGCTGTCGTGTGGGTGCTGGGAACTGAACCTGAGTCTCCTGGAAGAGCAGCCAGTGCTCGTAGCCACTGAGCCATCTCAGCAGTGCCATATCATAAGTACTCTTGCCTGAGGAGCTGTCTGCCTTACCCCTGGCTTTCTGTCTCATAAGAGCTTGTGTGGAGGGTCTAGCAGGGAACACAGCCACTTCTCCATGACAGAATGGATATCTTTGAGAGGGACACACATGGAGCAGTTGACAGTGAAAAAAAAAAACTGATCAGTCAAACCAACCTTGGCATCAGTAGAGTGACCCATGGCTCAGTCTGCTCTCAAATGTGTCTGTTTACTTCATTTAGTTGTGGTTTGTTTTGTTTTCCAAGACAAGGTCTCACTATGCAGTCCTGGCTGTCATGAAACTCATTCTATAGACCAGACTGGCCTCAAAGTCACAAATCTGCCTGCCTCTCCCTCCAGAGTGCTGGAATCAAAGGGATGCCACCACTGCCTAGCTTCCGGCCTCACTCCTGCTTGTTTCTAGGCTGGAGAGATGGCTCAGTAGCTAGGAACTCCTATTGCTCTTACAGAGGTGCTCTGTTCCCTGCACCTGCGTCAGGCTGCCTGTAACTCCAGCTCCAGGGGCATCAGAAACCTTTGGCTTCTGCAAGCCTGGACACACCCACAATCAAAAATAACAAAGCTTTTTAAAATTGCTTGTTTCAGCCAGGCGGTGGTGGCACATGCCTGTAAATCCAGCACTCTGGGAGGCAGAGGCAGGCAGATTTCTGAGTTCGAGGCCAGCCTGGTATTCAGAGTGAGTTCCAGGACAGCCAGGGCTATACAGAGAAACCCTGTCTTAAAAAACCAAATCCAAAAAAAAAAAAAAAAAAAAAAAAAAAGCTTGTTTCTTAAGCATTGTGATTATTCACCGCCATCAAATAGTCATGGTCCCACAAATGATGTCTTGATAATATAAAAAATATGGAGGGGCTATAGACATTATCCAGTTAATAGGTGCTTTCCTTTCATGCACAATGTCGAGTTGGACCTATAGGACCATATAAACCAGGCATGGTGTCACACACTTATAATCCCATTGCTCAGGAGGCAGAAGCAAGAAGACTGCTACAAGTTCAAGACCAAAATGGGCTGCATGAGACTCTGTCTCTTTAAAGAAGGGATGCTTAATAATGAACTGTTAGCTGGACAGTAGTGGTGCACTTTATCCCAAGACTTTGGAAGCAGAGGCTAGCGGCTCTCTGAATTCAAGGCCAGACTGGTCTAAAAGCTAGTTCCAAGATAACCAAGGCTACATAGAGAAACCCTGTCTAGAAAACCACACACACACAACCACACACACACACAACCACACACACACACACACACACACACACACACACACACACACACACGAAGTGTCAGCAGAGCGGCTGCTCCCTCCTTCCTAGACTGACTTGCCCAGCCAGCTGTGAGGCAGACCTCCTGACCTGCCCCTCACTGTAGCAGAATCTTAGCAGAACTGTTGTGTCTGGCGTGAGTCTGGAGTGATGGCACAGGACTGTGAAGTGGGCTTTGTCAGTGATTTTCTCTGAGATCTTACGGGGTTCTCCTTTTGACCATCCTCGGGGTCTTGGCACAATGCCGTGGTCCCGGGACAGGCCTGGCAAACCAGGAAGTCATGGGTGAGAACTGCTTGGGTGACGGCTCTGTCTCACAACTCCTAGGTCAGATAAGAAGTGGTTTTTTTAAATATTTATTTGTTTTATCTAAGTACACTGTCACTATATTCAGACACACCAGAAGAAGGCATTTTATTACATAACAGATGGTTGTGGGCTACTATGTGGTTGCTGGGAATTGAATTCAGGACCTCTGGAAACAGTCAGTGCTCTTAACCCCTGAGCCATCTCTCCAGCCCCAGAGTAGTAGTTTTGGTGTGCAGAGATTGACTTGCTAACGGAGCCTCTGGTGTGACAATGAAAGGAGCTGCTGGGACACTAGGTCTTGGGCAGTCCCTGAGAGGCTGCGAAGCCGAACTCCATCCTGCAGTGGCTCGCTTTTCTCTGACCAACCTCCTCAGAACCCAAAAACCCAACACACCTCTTCATGCCCTCTGACACCCTATGGGTGCTCCCATTGGGGAGCACGGGGGCTCTGGGGCATGTGGTCTGTAGGGGTCGGGAAATGACAGTGGAATAAGGAACCTGTAGGCTCTCAACACATAATAGTTGTCAGTCAGAGCAGAATGTTTCTTTCCCTCAGTTCTAGGGTGTGTATGTCCCTGTCCGTGAAGACAGTGTGGTTAGGAAAGGGATGGATGCCGTAGGCCTGGAGCATTGCTGGTGGTATTGGGTAGGAATCTGTGCGGCTCTGATTTCTTTCTGTTGCTCCCCATTTCTCGCAGGCAGCAATGGGCACGAGTTTGTCTTCCTGCTGAAAGGCCATGAGGACCTGCGGCAGGATGAGCGGGTAATGCAGCTCTTCGGCCTGGTGAACACGCTCCTAGCCAACGACCCGACTTCTCTCCGCAAGAACCTCAGGTACTCAGAACACTGGAGCCTGGCTGAGCTCTCAGGGCCCTTGGTGGTTCGTCCTGCACTGTCCACGTAACTCAGTGTTGTTATTAACTTTTGAAAGCTTGGCACCTGAGCCAGGTATGTAGCGCATGCCTGCGGTTCTGTAGCTTGAGACGTCAAGGCAGAAGGATCAAGAATTCAAAGCTAGAGCCAGGCGGTGGTGGCACAGGCCTGTAATCCCAGGACTCTGGGAGGCAGAGGCAGGCGGATTTCTGAGTTTGAGGCCAGCCTGGTCTACAGAGTGAGTTCCAGGACAGCCAGGGCTGTACAGAGAAACCCTGTCTCAAAAAAACAAACAAAAAAAAAAAAAAAAAAAAAAACAAGAATTCAAAGCTAGCCCAGGCCACATAGAGAGCTTGAGGCCTACTTGGACTATACATGAGACCCTGTCTTAAAACAAATATATCTCATTGTGGTAGCACACACCTATAAGCCCAGCACTCAAGAAGCAGAGGCAGGGGCAGGGGCAAGACTGCTGCAAGGTCAGAAGCCCAGGCCAGCAAGGAGTTGCAGGCCAGCCAGGGCTACTTAGAGAGACCCAGTCTCGAAAACCCAAAACTGGCATTAAAGTTTCTGTCAAGGAGCGCCAGGGTGCCCACACAGGAAGATTCTCCAGGCAGATTAGGAGCTGCCATTCTGAAGTGCCTCCAGTGAGCTCTCAAAGAACTCAGAAGGGACCAGGCATGGTGGCACAGGCCTTTAATCCCACTTGGGAGGCAGAGACAGGCAGATCTCTGAGTTCGAGGCCAGCCTGGTCTACAGAGTGAGTTCCAGGACAGCCAGGGCTACACAGAGAAACCTGTCTCAAAAAAACAAACAGAACAAAAATCAACCTCAGACAGGAAGGCTTCAAGATTTAGACTAGAATCTACAAATTTGGTGTTCTCCCCCAGACTGAGGCCAGTCCTCCTTCCGGTTGTGTCTGTCTCTGAAGCCCATGGCTGTCCCTCTGAGGTTGCTTTAGCACTGTATGTAGTCACTCGTTGCTTCCTCAGCAGAGGACGTTTGTGAGGCAAGCTGAGGACCACGGTGGCTCCCATGGCGTCTTTCTAGGACACCTTCTTCACAGAACCCCTCAGCCCACACCCTGCAGCCAGCCTCAGCAGAGGCCTTGTGTACCCTAAGCTGATTAGAGCTAGGGCGCTGGTCCCTGTGCTGACCCTCCTTTCCTGTGGCCACCAGCATCCAGAGGTACGCTGTCATTCCTCTTTCCACCAACTCCGGCCTCATCGGCTGGGTGCCCCACTGTGACACGCTACACGCCCTCATCCGCGACTACCGGGAGAAGAAGAAGATCCTGCTCAACATCGAGCATCGCATCATGCTGCGGGTATGTGCCGTCGCCACGGCAACCACACCCTCAAGCCTGGGTACCACACATGCCGGGTGGGGCACCACTGAGAAAGCTAGCTGAGCAGACCACTATGGAAGAATGCTTAAGGAAGTAACTCATAAAACAGATAACCTCAGGCTGGAGAGATAGCTCAGCTGGTAAGAGCACAGACTACTCTTCTGAAGGTCTTGAGTTCAAATCCCAGCAACCACATGGTGGCTCACAACCATCTAGAATAAGATCTTTTATTTTGGGGGGAGGGGAGGTTGTTTTGTTTTGTTTGGTTTGGTTTTGGTTTTGGTTTTTTGAGACAGGGTTTCTCTGTATATCCCTGGCTGTCCTGGAACTCATTCTGTAGACCAGGCTGGCCTTGAACTCAGAAATCCACCTACCTCTGCCTCCCAAGTGCTGGGATTAAAGATGTGCACCATCACTGCCTGTCCTGTAATGAGATCTGACAGCCTCTTCTGGTGTATCTGAAGACAGCTACAGTGTACTCACATATAAGTAAATCTTTAAAAAACAAAAACAACCTCTGAGAAAGAAATGCCAGCAGGAATGTTCAGTAGGTAAAAGCTCTTGCACCAGGCGGTGGTGGCGCACGCCTGTAATCCCAGCACTCTGGGAGGCAGAGGCAGGCGGATTTCTGAGTTCGAGGCCAGCCTGGTCTACAGAGTGAGTTCCAGGACAGCCAGGGCTGTACAGAGAAACCCTGTCTTGAAAAAAACCAAATCCAAAAAACTGACAAAAATAAATAAATAAATAAAAAGCTCTTGCTGTGCTGTGTAGGCCAGTGCCCAAGAACCCACAGTGACAGGAGAAAACCAACTTCCAGAAATTGTCCTCCTCCGACTCCTTCATGCATACATAATCATTATATTTATGTGTGTGTGTGTGTGTGTGTGTGTGTGTGTGTGTGTGTGATATATTGTTATATATAACATAAAATATCTATTATATGCATATATAAAATTATGTTACAATTATAATATATATTATATGTGTATATATTTATACATATATACATATACATTTTTTTTAAGTTGCTGGGCAGTGATGGTGCACACTTTTAATCCCAGTACTCAGGAAGCAGAGGCAGGCAAATTTCTGAGTTCGAAGCTAGCCTGGGCTACAGAACTGAGTCCCAGGACAGCCAGGCTACATAATTAGACCTTGTTTTTAAAAAAAGAAACTGCATTGTTTTCCTTTTGCCATGTTATTTCCTTTCTGTCTTAGCTTTGTTGATGAAATCAGAACCCAGCTCTGCCTGGCCCTAGCCTGGTCTACATTTGGGCTGCCTGTCCTCTCCTCTCTCACGGCCTGCTTTGGTCCTGTTGCAGATGGCTCCTGACTATGACCACCTGACTCTGATGCAGAAGGTGGAGGTGTTTGAGCATGCGGTCAACAACACGGCTGGGGATGACCTGGCCAAGCTCCTGTGGCTGAAAAGCCCCAGCTCGGAGGTGCGCCACGAACACCACCCATGACAGCATGTCCTTTTAGTTGAGGTTGAATGAGAAATTTTTCACTGTGTTTCATGAAAAGTTTTTTGAAACCTGATTAAATTAAGAATGGAAGTTCATAGCCGGGCGGTGGTGGCGCACGCCTTTGATCCCAGCACTCTGGGAGGCAGAGGCAGGCGGATTTCTGAGTTCGAGGCCAGCCTAGTCTACAGAGTGAGTTCCAGGACAGCCAGGGCTACACAGAGAAACCCTGTCTCGAGAAAACCAAATCCAAAAAACCAAAAAAAAAAAAAAAAAAAAAAAAAAGAATGGAAGATCACCATTGAATTCAAGTCCATCCTTTACTACATAAACTTTTAGGACAATCTGAACTATATATGAGACCCTGTGACTCCAGTTCCAGAGGATCCAGAATCCTTCTGGCCTTCTCAGGCACTAGGCATGTATGTGGTTCACACATACATAATGCATACATGCATTCATACACATAAACATAAATCATCTTTTTAAATGAAGTAACCCTGGGCCAGAGAGATGCCTTGGCAGGTGATTCACTTACTGCCGTGCCTGCCAAGCCGAGGTCCATCCTGGACCCACACAGTCCAGGGAAGGAGAGCCGCTCACACTAGCTGCCCTCCGGCCTCCACTCAAGCACTGTGGCATGTACACCTGCCTCCTAGGCTTACACGTACGCAGGCACAAGTGTGATTTTTAAGCGAGTATTTAATGATCAGCTTTAAGGAGACTGTTAAGGAGACTGCCCTTTGCTCACACGCTGACCTCAGGCTTGCCATGGAGACCGCCCTAGAGCCACCTAATTGCTGTCTGTCTGAGTCTTGAAAACCAGCCGTTAATACAAATCTCTCCACATGGTCTATTTCTGTAATTTTTTTCCTACCACATAAATTTGAGGATCATTGTATTGATGTCTCAAAACCAGTGCCGTTGACATGAGATGTAGCAAATGACTTGGAAAGAGGTGTCATCTTCACGCTCTCAGTGGAGATCCTGACGTGCTTATTTCCACTTACATCTTGCCATTCCTAAGAAAAAGCTCAGTCGCTACTTCCCCAAGTGCAACCCCTTGCTGATAAGGTTATTCTGCCCTGGGCTATTATAGACTGCTGTCATGTGTGCTCTCGTGCTATAGGTGTGGTTTGACCGAAGAACCAACTATACCCGCTCCCTGGCTGTCATGTCAATGGTCGGATACATTTTAGGCCTTGGAGACAGGTAAGGGAACTTAATTTGTTAAGTTTTAACTTTCACGCCAGGCGTGGTGGCGCACACCTGTAATCCCAGCACTTGGGAGGCAGAGGCAGGCGGATTTCTGAGTTCGAGGCCAGCCTGGTCTACAGAGTGAGTTCCAGGACAGCCAGGGCTACACAGAGAAACCCTGTCTCAGGGGAAAAAAATAAAAACAACTTTCTTAGTTATTTTGAATGGTCTCATTTTGTTTCCTAGTGCAATATGTAACCTTTCAATAAATATTTTATATTTTGAAAGGCAAACATGCATAGTTTTATTGAAAAGTAGGATTATTGTACCCTCCAGGAGGGAGGAGGGGTCCTCAAAGTAACTTACTAATTTAACAAAGTGATCAGTCATCACTGTGCTAAGATGACAGATCATTCTCCATTTGTAGTCGAAACCAGCCAAAGCAGTACTCTCTATTATACAAAATATACTTTGAAGTGTAGTAGATAATTATCTCCAAAACGATAATTCAGGGTTACTCCATGGGAGAGCATTGTGTAGCTAATGCGTAGCCCTAAATTTGATCTTCAGTACCATGCCCCGCCCCCAAAAAGAAACAAAAGCAAAGAAAGAAAAAGAGAAGTCAGAGACATTCAGACACTAAGAAGACTGTGTGTGAGCAGAAATGGCTTTGATGTCTACTGCTTTTCTCTTGTAATTGTGTCTCATGCAGGTGAACGTAAATATCATTTTTGCCCCCCCCCCACCCCCCACCAAATAAAAGCTTAAGCCAGGTTCTCTGACATATCCTATAGTCTCGCCACTCGCAGCTGAGGGCCAGGCTCTCTGACACACACCTATAGTCCCGGCCCTCGGCAGCTGAGATAGGAATAGCTCCTGAATCTAAGACCTTTTTTTGATGATTGGTCCCGAGTCTAAGATTTTGAGATCAGCCTTGGCAGCAAAATGAGATCTTCTATTTACAACAGTGGGCCACGCATGGTGGGAAAGCCCTGACTCCAGCACTCAGGAGACAGAAGCAGAGGCAGGCAGATCTCTGTGAGTTCAAGGACAGCCAGGATTACACAATGAGACCCTGTCTCAAAAAACAGCCAGTGAGATAGCTCAGTGGTAAAGTGTTTATACTACCAGGCCTGAGAAGCTGAGTTTGATCTCTGGAACCCATATGGTAGGAAGAGAGAACCAACTCCTGCCAGCTGTCCTCTGACTACCAAACAAGACAGACACACACACACACGTAAAACAAAATACAGAGTTCTAGAAAGCAATAGTCTGAAATCCTAGCAAAATGTCTTTGATGAAAGACTGATGGACTAAGAAAGACTTAGTCTGAGCCAGCCTGGTACGAATAACAGACCTGAGCTACTCTTGGAAGAAACTACTTTCCTAGGAACCCAAGATCCTAAGAAAGTAAAGGCAAGGGCAGAAAATACGTATTTTAGGCTTTGTGGGTCATTGGCCTCCGCCACAAGCACTTCCCTCTGCCTTTGTAGCCTCAAAGCAGCACACAGCAGTGCAGAGAGCACTGAGTAAGGCTGGCTCCCACAAAGCCTGTCACACGGGCAGGTGGGGCAGGGCTCAGCCCTGGGCCAGGAGCATGCGAGATCGGCTGATGATCAGGGCCGCCTTCTCACCCTCCTGCTCTCTCTCACTTGTCTCAGGCACCCGTCCAACCTGATGCTGGACCGGCTGAGTGGGAAGATCCTGCACATTGACTTTGGGGACTGCTTTGAGGTGACTATGCTAACCCTCCTGACAGCTTGGGCAGCTCAAGTCCCAGAGGCTTTCCCGTCTCCTCTCTCCACAGGCTGTCATCCAGGAGGGCTCTCTCTCGTGCGCCCCACTGCATGCTGGCCAAGGCCAGGCAGTGAGCACTTATCCCTCTTCTCATTTGTTTTTGTTTTCTTATGTCATCCTTCAAATCCCTGTGATGTCCTCTCTGGATTTGATGGGAGCTCTTTTCTTGCTGGGATGTAAATCAGAGTACATGCGGTCAAGAGACCCCCCCCATGTTCCCCTGGCCTCGCTCGAGCACACAACCTAACAATCGATTTGCTTTTTTCTTTTATGGTCCTATAGGTCGCTATGACCAGAGAGAAATTTCCAGAAAAAATTCCATTTAGACTAACCCGAATGTTGACCAATGCTATGGAGGTGAGTGGATCCTCGATACTCACTGATTTGAAATGCAGCCAATACAGTCCTACTGTTCTCTGAGGACAGCCCTGCCTGTTAGGACGCATCCGCTCCCCTAGAGCCCAGGCCAGTGCTGTAGCAGGTCCCCGGTGCTGTGTGAGAAATGACCTCTGGTCATTGCGTGTGTCTGCACCAGCGTCAGGGTGGCGGGCCCCTGAGAGTAACTCCTGACCTTTGCAGGTTACGGGTCTGGACGGCAACTACAGAACCACATGCCACACAGTGATGGAAGTGCTTCGGGAGCACAAGGACAGCGTCATGGCTGTGCTAGAGGCCTTCGTCTATGACCCTTTGCTGAACTGGAGGCTGATGGACAGTAAGCTTCAAATATGTGGGATGGGTCTCCATAAGTTCCAAGCCAGCCTATGCTACTTAAGTTAAATACGTATGTATATATGCACATATGTATGTATGCATGTATGTATGTATGTTTGTGTCCTTGACAATCACTGAGCAGTTCTGGGGGCTGGAGAGGCATTTCAAACATGTTTATGAGCTAGAGAACATTCTAACTTAGCTGTTTAATAAAGATGGTTTTTCTGGATGAACTGTACCTTGGTGGTTCTCGTTTGCCTGGCTGTAAAGTAGGAAGCTAGAATTCAAGTGAGAAGCACAGATAGTTGGGATTGAGGCAGCAGAGGATTCTAACAAGGGCCTTCTGATGTTCTGTGAATAAACCGGCACTGACCTGTCTGTCTGTCAGGCCTGCGGTGGACAGCATCCAGGTTGCAGATTTAGCATTGCAGCTTTTGAAAAAAATACATTTTAGCTGGATGGGTGGTGGCCATGTCTTTAATCCCTACACCTGGGAGACAGAGACAGGATGATCTCTTGTGAGTTCAAGGTCAGCCTGGTCTACAGAGTGAGTTCCAGAGAGCAGTCAGGGCTACACAGAGAAATCATGTCTCAAAAAAAAAAGAAAGAAAAGAAAAAATGATGGTTTTGTGATCATAAGAAAATACCTTTCCGACCAAGTTTCTTTTGAGCCACAGTCTAAAGTGCTTCCTAACTTGTTCTTTCCTTTCCCAGCAAACACCAAAGGCAATAAGCGATCCCGAACACGGACAGACTCCTACTCTGCAGGCCAGTCAGTAGGTGGGTGCCCCCCCCCCAGACGGTAGACCAGAGTGATTGAGCTCATCCTACCTACAAAGCAAGTTTGAGGCTAGCCTGGATTACATGAAACCCAGTCTGAAAAAAGGAAAAAGGAGAGCTGTCAAGATGCCTGCCACTCAAGCCTGGTATCCGAGGTCACTTCCCGGAACCCACATAAAAGGTGGAAGGAGAGACCGAACATGAGGTTGTCCCCTGACCACATATGAGCTGTGACACACGTTCCTCCCACACGGGCATTCCCAACAGTAACAGACAGTACATTTTAAAGTAATTAGAAGCTATTTGCTTTATATTTGTTTTTATTTGTACGTGTGTAGGTGTTTTGCTTGCATGTATGTCTGCATTTCATGCATGCCTGGTGGAGGCCAGAAGCACGTGCTGGGTCACATCAGCTGGCGTTAGGGACGCTTGTGAGCCACGATGCAGGGATCACATCAGGGCTGCCATGAGCGGCAAGTGCTCTCAGCCTCTGTGCCACCGTCCAGCCCTCATTAGGCTTCTCCCTGTCAGTGCGTACACTGTGGCTCTGGAGAGGGCGTGCCTAGGCTGACCCCCGCTCAGCTCAGTGGGACGGGCACTTGTGGCCAACCCTAGCCACCTAAGTTTGGTCCCCCAGACACACATAGTGGAAGGAGAGAACCAACTCCTAAAAGTTGACCTCTGACCTCCCATACATGCTATCTCCCCCCACCCCCAACACAGACAAACACATAAATAATATTTATTTTGAAAAGAATAATAGCACTAGGGAGTCAAAGGCAGGCGAATCTCTGAGTTTGAAGACAGCCTTGTCTATAGAATGAGTTCCAGGACACCCATGGCTGCATAGAAGAACCAACCTCCCCACTGCACCCCAAAAAAGTAACAGGGCTGGAGAACTGGCTCAGAAGTTAAGAGCACATACTGTTCTTCCAGAGGATCCGAGTTCAGTTCCCGGCACCTACATCCAACTGTCTGTAACCCCCGCTCTAGGAAGAGCCAACTGCTTTGGCCTCAGGCACCCAACACCTTACATGGCTGTGCCCACATACATACACACGCATACACATAATTTAAAATGGAAATAAATTTTAAAAATATAGTGAGCTTGAGCTTGGAGGACCATAGTAAGGTCATGTTTACCTACACGGGGAGATGAAGGGCAGCCGCAGACACATGAAACCTCTCAGAAGAGAAAGCGTGAGAAACTGTTGCTTCTTTACTATCTGAATCATCTGCTAATTTGTTGGTTGGTTGGTTTTCCCCTAGAAATTTTGGACGGCGTAGAACTTGGAGAACCGGCCCATAAGAAAGCAGGGACCACTGTGCCGGAATCCATCCATTCCTTCAGTAAGTACACACACGTTCTGAGGAACTCGCTCATTGCACAGATAGCAGCTACAGTACGTGGTGAGCCCGAAAGGGAGTCAGAAAACAGAGCTGCCTTAGGAGGGAGGGAGGGAGGGAGGGAGGGAGGGAGGGAGGGAGGGAGGGAGGGAGGGAGGGAGGGAGGGAGGGAGGGAGGGAGGAAGGGTCCGTGAATGTGCACAGTGTGCTGCGGACAGAGATGCCTGCACATCATTGCCAGTGCTGAGAGGTAAGTTTCATAAAAGCAGGGTAGCCTTGGACCCATTGTTTCTACTTCTTGTGTCTTCCAGTCGGAGACGGTTTGGTGAAACCAGAAGCCTTAAACAAGAAAGCTATTCAAATTATTAATAGGGTTCGAGACAAGCTCACTGGTGAGTGTTTACAGGTGGCTAAAGGGACATGAAGCCTGAGGAGGGGTCCCTCAGTGGACGGCCAACGGCTGTCCTGGGATTATTTCTTTCTTTTTTTTTTTTTTTTTTGGTTTTTCGAGACAGGGTTTCTCTGTGTAGCCCTGGCTGTCCTGAACTCACTCTGTAGACCAGGCTGGCCTCGAACTCAGAAATCCTCCTGCCTCTGCCTCCCAAGTGCTGGGATTACAGGCATGCACCACCACTGCCTGGCTCTGGGATTTATTTCTACCTGGCTCATATGCCGCTGAAGCACTCCTGGCTCTCGTTGCTGAAGACCCTTAACACTACTTGACATCCCTTAGCCTCCCTCCTTAGCTCTGGGATGAGGCAGGCTCTGTTGGAATCTGGATGAACTCCAGAACCAGCAGACTCCAGGGGCAAGTTACTGGCCTCGTGGCGAGATGCTGGAGGGTGCCAGACGCCTTGGATTTACTACGGCGCCTAGCATGCAGGGAGGACAGAAGGGGACCGTGTATGACTTTGGAAAGAAGCAACCAATGTGCACGGATCCTCTCTCTGGAGTAGGTTAGTTCATGGAGAGGCAGCCAAGTGGCCAGATGCCCATTCCACACTCACGTCTGTGTAGCCTCGCAACTCTGCATCTGAATGGTGGTAAGAAACCCTAACAGAGCATGAACATCACAAAACATTCCAGGCACCAGCATTGGCCAGCCAGTTCTGTAGTCAGTGTGCTGAATCTAGTAAGTCAATAAAGGAACCACACCAGTCAAAAGAGCGGCTTCCCTGGCTTTTCAGGGCTCAGAACCAAAGGCGAAACAACTGTCGCTGAGTGGAGAAGAGGCTGTGATGACAGGGTGTAATTTAGTCTGGAAGGCCCAGAAAAGTCTCCTTAAGGAAACAACTGGAGCGCAAGTTTATAAGAAGGAGTGTATGAGTTACATTTCTACTGCTGCTGCTAAGACACTGTGACTTAGAAAACAGAGCTTTAGCCGGGCGGTGGTAGCGCACGCCTGTAATCCCAGCACTCTGGGAGGCAGAGGCAGAGGCAGGTGGATTTCTGAGTCTGACAGTTTTAGATGGTTAGTAGCCCATAGCAGCATAGTGCTAAGCACAGGGGCAGGCAGGCCAGCGTGGTGCTTCAGAGCTTAGCAGTAGCTGAGTGCTGACGTCTTGATCTGCAACTCTGAGGCAGAGAAACTAACTGAAAATGGCATGGGCTTTGGAAACCTCAAGGTCAACCTCCAGTGACGTCTTCCAGCAATGCTACACTTCGTGATCCTTCCCAAACAGTTCCCTCAGCTAGGGAGCAAGTCCTTGGCTATGTGACCTGGGGACCACTCTCATCCAGACCTCCACAGGAATAACTAGGGACGTTAACATTATGTCAGGCAGAGCACAGAGCATCCAGAGCCTTCGATGAGCGTGATGGTAAAAGGAAGATCCCAGGCTGCCATTCAACCCGGGAACCATCAGAGACAGGGAGGTGCGACGGGGAGGGAACCAGGCCCGATTTTTTGGTGTTGTGATACCACCTGCACTGGCTGAGTGGCCTTGCATCAGAAGGAGGGCATATAAATGCTCTAATATGCAGACAAGACAACCACTGATGAAATGAAGACCTTAGGTGCAGCAGGTCAAAGGCTGGGCTAGGGCTGTGGCTCAGTAGTAAAGTTACTGCCTGCCACTCACTGGACCTAGGTAAGAGCCCCAGTACAGCACAAAAAATAACACCCACAAAGATGGCTGTTGATACAGGGACATGAGAAGGTTAAAGATGGTGACCATCTAAGAGTTGTGTGGAGCCCAATGGCCAGACTGAAGTTGTTGAAGACAATGGGATGGAGGCAAAGAAAGGTGAGATGTAGCAAAACTCTTGAGCAGCTTCTGCAGGGAGGAGGACTGAGTGAGCGAACGGAAGCTGTGGCGGGCAGAAGTCCTGGGTGCTGAGAGCACAGCCTGGAAGGACCACTGAGCCACACCCCGGGTCTCTAAGGAGTATGTTCAGAAAACTGAAAAGGCCATCATGACACCTCATAGCTTTTTTGTTGTTTTGTTTTGTTTTGATTTTGGATTTTGGTTTTTTTTCAAGACAGGGTTTCTCTGTGTAGCCCTGGCTGTCCTGGAACTCACTCTGTAGACCAGGCTGGCTTTGAACTCAGAAATCCGCCTGCCTCTGCCTCCCAAGTGCTGGTGCCACCTCATAGCTTTAATGTCAGTGTTCAGAAGACAGAGCTTGTGTAAGCAGAGAGAGACCCTACACACACACACACACACACACACACACCTGTGAGAAGGGTGGAATAAAAGAAAGATTGAAAACTACATAATGAGAACTTTGAGTGTAGAGGAGAGTTGGACCCTGAGCACAGGCAGGACGGACAGAGGAGAGGGATGCACACCTGGGTTAGCAAAGAGGATACTGATGACAAGAAGCGTCTGCAAACCTCCCAGCAAAGCCTCAGGGCCTAGAACTGAACCATGACAAGTGGAGAAACTCTAGTATTTATGGAGATCTGAAAGACTTAAAAAAATTCTTGTGGTAGTAGAAAGGTGCTTGCCAGCTAAGTATGGTGTGATTCGCACCTGCAGTCCCAAAAGAAGAACAAGGCAGGAGAACTGCAGCTGGCTGGGTCATAACAGTAAGTTCTAGGAATACTCAAAAAGAATCAGATGGGGCAGGTACAACCACATACTTCAGGCCAGCTGACACTACATGAAATCTCTCTCAAGACTCAGGAACAACAAAACACTCCCCCCATCTCAAAGAAAAGAAGAGGCCGGATGGGCCTGGCAAGGTGGCTCTGTGGTAAAAAGCAGGTGTTACCCTTGGGGGCCAGGCTTGACTCCAGAGTCCAAAGAGCAGTTCATGACAGTTGATCAGGAACTCCAGGTCCAGGGCATCTGACTCCATGTTCTGACCTCCAAGAGCACACATGGTACACATACAGGCAAAACACATGCACATAAAATTTAAAAATCGCTAAAACAAAACACAAAACCATGCTTGCTTCAGTAGCATATATACTAATATTGGAATGATACAGAGGATTAGCATGGCCCCTAAGCAAGGATGATATGCAAAGGACTCTGGGAGCGGAGACTAAATAAATAAAATGATTAAAAGAATAATCAAATAGAAATTCTTAATCATGCTTGTGCATTATCTTTAGTGGAAGTTTAGATATTTGAGAGTCTGGGCTATTGATTGCCAATAGTAAAATGAATTTGGCTTAAAACAACAAAAAACCAAGCATATTATCAAAGAAGCTCTATTGGCTGGATTAGGCTGCTGAGTGTGTGGGGACAAGATCTTGAAAGTCCAGTAGAAACAGTGATGAAACTTTGTGGGGTTCACAAAAGTGATTTGGAACAGCCCCACTAGCCACATCTTTCAACTAAGGTCTACACTAAGAGCCAGTGTGCCTGCAGATGACACAGGTGAACGTCTCACTGCAGGTGTGGCCTGTCCTTCCTCCTCTGGTGATGATCAGGTGCATAGCCAGCTGAGCCCAACAAAACATGGGCCGTGACAGTATTTGTGCTTCCCAGGTCGCGATTTCTCTCATGATGACACTTTGGATGTTCCAACTCAAGTGGAACTGCTCATCAAGCAAGCGACGTCCCACGAGAACCTCTGCCAGTGCTACATCGGCTGGTGAGTGGGCCTCGCAGACGGAGAAGCCTCGCTGGCTAAGCCGGCACTGGTACCCTTGCTCCCCAGCACTGGGGACGCAGAGGCGGGCAAATCTCTTAAGTTTCAGTACAGTCAAGATTATAGTGGCGAAACCATGTCTCAAAAATAAATAAGCCTGCAGTAAGGACCCACTTGCAGCCTCAACCCAGCCTCAGATGGCTTGGTAGACTGGTCATAAAGGACATTCCTTATGGGCTCATGTCTCTCTAGAAGTCTGTAGACCCTGAGAATGCTCCTTGTCTAACGGGAAACTGAGAGATGGACTCTGTATTTGGAAGTTACGGCTCCTTTAAGAGCTACAGTTGAGAATGGCAGGGTGCATTAATTGTCTGTGGTGCTTTTAGATTTTGGTTGCACCCCAGAGATATAGAAGGGCACAGGAAGAGTCAGAGCAATGACTAGAGAAAACGTGAAGAAACGGATTGGTAATCCTGGAGATCTGGGCAAGAACCTCAGGGCCATTAGCCCTTGACTAGCGCGATGTTGACTGAGTCCCACAGGGCTCAGACCTGCTCTGACTGACCATCCCTTATTCTGTCCACCTTCCTAGGTGTCCTTTCTGGTAACCGCAGCCTGGCGAACCACGGCATCTCCTCCGAGGCTTTGGTACCTTGGTCTGTGCTTCCATTGGACTAAAACCATGGACATAAAGTTGGACTTTGTTAAATATTTTGAAATGTATATGAAAAGAACTACTGTATATTCAAAGTTGGCTTACGCCAACCTCCTAGCTGCTGTTGAAAAGACACTGTCAGAAACACAAGGCTTGATACAGTTCCCAGGACAGTGAAACACAGTAATCTTACAGAAGCCAAGCCTTCGACTTTGGGAGAACAGAAGATGGGTAACTGAGAAATACGGGTTTGACTTAACTTACAAGAAAACTCATCATAAGCATTTGCTGACAGAATAATCTAGTTGGTCCTCTCAACCAGGGGCTCCAACAGCAAGGACACAGACGTCAGCACTCCACCATCCTGTTACCTCACCCGTCCCTGGATGCAGTGGCGACATTTGCAGGATGGGCCAACATGGCTAAGAAAGTCTGTCTTCCGCCTCACCCATGATGCTGAAACTCACTAGACCTGACCTTCTAGGCAGGACGCTTGCCCAGATGCCTGGCCACCGAGCTGCAGCGGGTGTGCTGAGGGTCTCCATGCCAGGCCCACACTGGCCTGCTGTGTGCAGTGAGGGATGGATATGTTGTGTTTGCAGCAGGGACTCAGAACACAAATGCTGTTGTGGAGGTGCTGATCACAGAGGACACACTAGAACAGGTTGTGAATTAAAAGCAAAGTAAATATCCAACTAAACACAAAGTATAAAGTGAAGCCACATCTACACACCATGTTGTAGCTGAGTAATTTTTGTGCCAATAAATGACATCAGAATTTTAAAAGCATGTATGTGTTATGACTGGCTTTCTGTTTATCATTTTGTAAATTTTGTTACTGGGTTTTGAATTAAACTCAGCAGCAGGCCACTGACTAACAGGCACCTTTACATTACATTACACTTGCACCATTACATTCCAGCACCACACAGGCTAGGATGGAAGCAGGCAAGCATGGGTCTCTGGAGTTTCAGGACTACACAGAAAAACCCTGTCTTGACAAACAAGCAAGAAAAAAATACACACACACGGTGCCCCAGGACTACACAGAAAAACCCTGTCTTGACAAACAAGAAACAAAATACATACGCACACACAGTGCTCCAGTCATCTGCTCCCTTTGAACTGTTATGCCTGGTGTGCTGGTCCTCTAGGAAAACAGGACAGCGAGTGTTCTCAACTGCTTCGAAGCTCCCCTCCTCCCTCGCCCTTCTCCCCTACCCACCTCCGAGACGGGAGACAGGGTTTCTCTGTGTAGCCCTGGCTGTCCTGGAACTCACTCTGTAGACCAGGCTGGCCTCGAACTCAGAAATCCTCCTTCCTCTGCCTCCCAAGTGCTGGGATTAAAGGCGTGCGCCACCACTGCCCAGCATCCTCGCCCAATTTTTTTAAAAAGTTGGGTAAATTCCTATCGTGGTTTTGCACACCTTTAATCCCAGCACTTGGGCGGATGAGGCAGGCGGATTGGAGGTGAAGAGCTAGCTTTAAATGTGATTTAAATTGTATGCGCCCTCCAGTTCTCACCCTAGGCCACAGGTTTGTTAGAATACAACGTAAAATCTAAGAAAAGGCTAAACGTCCCCAAGGTAAGGCAAGTCCGGTGACAAGCTACACTACTTACAGGGCGAGGGGCGGGGTAGAGTGGGATTTAACGGCGCGCATGCGCGTTACATCCGTCTCGGGTCGGGCGGAGCAATCTCGCGAGAAGAGCCGCCCTAGGACGGGAATATGGCGCCTCCCAGTCCGCGGGAGCATCAGTCCGCGCCGGAGACCAGTGCGACCAAGCCTGACGCCGAGATGGTGCTGCCTGGCTTCCCCGATGCAGACAGCTTCGTAAAGGTGAGTTCGCGGGCCCCGGGGTGCCCCGGGAGCCCCCCTGTTCTGGCCGGAAGCGGGTCTGGGGCTACGGGCTTCCGGCGCCTGTCACGGAGGCCTGAGGGCGCGCGCGGAGAGCGGGAGCGCAGTGCTCCGCGCTTCCGGTGCGAGCGCGTGTGGCTTCGCGTGGAGAGCCGTGTCCGCGTCCTCGGAAGGGCGTCCTCGTCACCCACGTGGCGCACCCTGCACCAGCTCTCCTGAGAGGCCCCATCCTTCCCGGCTCACCCCGCTGTTATTATTACCCCAATCCCCTGAGCTGATTGTCACCCGTCGCAGGTGCCATCGAGCCCCTCCCAGTGCCAGAGCGCATTCACCACTAGGACCCATCATTCATTTCATTTAAAGTCTTTGTTCACAAATTTTACGATGCTGTCATCCGGCCTTAACACCTCCCTTCTGCCGGGATTTCCCCCAACCATAAGATTATTTTTATTGATGGCCTTGCTGCAGCAATCTCTGGAGACATTAACTTTAAAATAAATTGTGATCCTCTTGTTGGTTAAAAAAATGTATGTTTTTTTCGTTGCTAATTCATAACTGTAATTTTGCTACCATTATGAGTCATAATGTAACTAGACAGGGTATCTGGTGTGTGAGAGCAGGTTGAGAGCCACTGCCTTAAAATAACTGCCCATTATCTATCAATGACAGACACTTCTGATTGTTTACCATTCCCTACCTCACTACAGTCTATGTAAACTGCAGGTCATAAAATGGTCATGCAGGGTGATAGAGCCTGGTGGTGCGCACCTTTAATCCTCACACTTAGGAGGCAGAGCCAGTTGGATCTCTTACGTTTGAGCCCAACCTAACCCAGGTCCCATACAAAAATGCTAAGCACTCTTAACGCTGAGCCATCTTTCCAACTCCCTGGGATATATATCTTTAAAATCTTTTGAGTTTTTGTTTTGTTTAAGTTTCTGTTGAATGAACAAGAATCCGTGTTTAAAATGTGTCTTTTTCTCTGGATTTTCAGTTTGCACTTGGGTCAGTAGTTGCAGTTACCAAGGCATCCGGGGGCTTGCCACAGTTCGGTGACGAGTATGATTTCTACCGAAGTTTTCCTGCCTTCCAGGCATTTTGTGAGACACAAGGCGACAGGTTGCTTCAGTGGTAAGTTTATTACGTTGGTTGAAAGAAAGAAAAGATTTTCCTGAGAGTTGCATACCTCAGTGGCCTGGAAATAATGAGCACAGTTGGGTTCCTGGGTCTGGTCTCCGGAACCAGCCAACCACCAAAAAAAAAAAAAAAAAAAAAAAGCACTGCTCAATGCCAGGAACCAGGAAGAACATAAGATAATCGCATGTCCTCTGGTGGTTGAGGGAGCATAGCGGCTCACTGAGGAGCCCAGGCTAGCCTAGAACTTGCTATGTAGACGAAGCTAGCCTTGAAAATCTCACAGATCAACCTTTCTCTACTTCCTGAGTGCTGAAATAAAAATGGGAATCATCGCAGCCAGCATGATCTATGATCATTAAAAATAAATTATGTGCCAGCAAGACAATTCAGTGGGTAGAGGGTACCTAATGGTGGCCTGACAGACTGAATTCCTCAGGATGGAGCAAGCTCACTCCTGCAAGTTCTCGTCTGACCCTTACACACGGACAGGGAGACTCACACATAGACACTGGAAATATTTGTTAAAGGTATGAGCCACTACACCTGGCAAAAGACTTTTTAAATAAACAAAAAAAGTCTTTTGCTGGGTGTGGTAGCTCATACCTTTAATCCCAGCACTAGGGAGGCAGAGGCAGGCAGATCTCTTGAGTTAAGGCCAGCATGGTCGATAGAGTGAGTAGAACAGCTCATCTGTTAATTGTTGAGAGAAATTACCTTAAAGTTATTATTTTATTGAGAATAGGTCTAACTCACTAAATTGCACAAGTTGGCTTCGAACTCACTGTGGCCCAAGCCTTCCAAGAAGCCAGTATCACAAGCCTACACTGCCAGGCCTGGCTTTGGGTCTTGTGTCTTAAAATTTGCTGTGCTGTGAGGATATGCATTTTATTTTCATCCAGAATGCTGGGACTCCTGTGATCTGAGCCATTTGAGGTGTTTTCTCAGACTATAGATTGGTAGAATTGCTGACATTGCTTTTCCTTGCTTCTTTAGCATGAGTCGGGTAATGCAGTATCACGGGTGTCGCAGCAACATCAAAGACCGAAGCAAAGTGACTGAATTGGAGGACAAGTTCGATTTACTAGTCGATACCAATGACGTGATATTGGAGAGAGTGGTGAGTGCCTCCTGTCCACAATCATAAGCTCACAGATAGGAAGCTCAGATATCAGAACGCAAGGAGAAACACCAGCCTTGTGGAAATGAGATAAGTGACCAGGCCTAGTGGCCACACCTACGTCTCAGCACTAGGGAAGCATAGGCAGGGGGATCCAGACCAGCCTGCTCTATGCACTAAGACCTTCTCTCATGGACGGATAGACGGATGGATGGGTGGGTGAGTGGGTGGATGGATGGACAGACAGACGGGTGGGTAGATAGATAGAAATTTTAATTACACTATGGTCACGTGCTCCTGAATGCCAGTGTAGGGGGAGACCAGCGCTCTTGGAGCACACTGGAGCTGGAGTTGTGAGCCACCTGTCATGGGTGCTGAGGTAGGTGCAGACAGTTGTGAGCCCCCCTGCATAGGTGTGGGGTAGAACACCAGTCCTCTGCAAGAGTCATACATGCTCTCTCCAGTCCCATCCATGCTTCTCAATAACAGTTACATGTTTTAGTTCTGGAAAGACGGCTCAGAAGTTAAGAGTACAAAGTGCTCTTCCAGAGGACCCAAGTTCAATTCCCAGCACCCACGTGGCAGCTCACAACTATCTGTAACTCTGCCGGGGGATCCAAAATCCTCACACAGACATACATGCCAGCAAAATACCAATACACATAGAATAAGATAAATAAGTCATGTATAAAAATTTAAGGGGTGCCGGGTGGTGGTGGCGCACACCTGTAATCCCAGCACTCTGGGAGGCAGAGGCAGGCGGATTTCTGAGTTCGAGGCCAGCCTGGTCTACAGAATGAGTTCCAGGACAGCCAGGGCTATACAGAGAAACCCTGTCTCTTAAAAAAAAAAAAAAATTTAAGGGGGCTGGAGAGGTGGCTCAGTGGTCAAGAGCACTGACTGTACTTTCAGAGGTCCTGAGTTCAATTCCCATCAACCACATGGTGGCTCACAACCATCTCTAATGGGATCTGGTGCCCTCTTCTGGTGTGTCTGAAGACAGCTACAGTGTACTCATTATATATCAAATAAAGAAATAAAATCATTTTTTTAAAAAATTAAAATTTTAGTTGGCAAGTTAAAATTCTTAGTACTTGCAATATATAAGTAAATAATATTTTGATATTTATCTATTTTTAATTTATTCATTTTATGCACATTGGCATTTTGCCTGTGTGGGGGGTGGGGCTGTCTCCTGGAACTGGAGTTACAGTTGTGAGCTGCCATGTGGGCGCTGGGAATTGAACTCAGGTCATCTGGAAGAAAAGCCAGTGCTCTTAACCCCTGAGGCATCTCTCCAGCCCTTACCTACTCTCTCCTGTATGTATTAACCACATAATTCTGGGAATGCATTTCTTGAAAATGTCAGGTAGTTAAGTCGGTCAGAGTCAGGTCCTGACCCAGCCCTCATCTCCTCACAGGGCATCTTACTGGATGAGGCCTCGGGTGTGAACAAGCATCAGCAGCCTGTCCTCCCTGCGGGGCTGCAGGTCCCCAAAACAATCGTATCGAGCTGGAACCGGAAGGTGAGGCCTGCTCCCGGGGTGTCCATAGCACCTCTGACATGGGCTCTATCAGCATGCTGAGCTTTACTCTGCAGTGCTGTCGTGACTGAAGTAGCTGGGTGCTCCCCACTCCCACGTGCTCTCCCAGCACACCGCCCACCTCCCCCTTCTCCGTGCGGCCCTTGAACCCACACATGTAATAACATCCCAGTGTGTGGTCCTGAGGTGTTCTTGTCTCCAGAAGACAAGCTGCAGTTTCTTTCCCTACTCTGTCCAGTGCCTTCGTCTCAGTTGATTCATGTGTTCACCGCAGGCAGGAGAATATGGCAAAAAGGCCAAATCTGAGACTTTCCGGCTGCTACATGCAAAAAACATCGTCCGACCTCAGCTCAGGTTCCGAGAGAAGATTGACAATTCCAACACACCTTTCCTCCCGAAGATCTTTGTCAAACCCAATGCTCGAAAGCCACTCCCTCAGGGTAAGTGATGCTTTTGAAGTGCTTGAGAATTCACTCCCACACGTCTGTCCTCAGAGGGGCTATCGCCTCCTCTTCCGAAGCTGAGAAGTGCGTGCCTCATGTGTGACACTGTCTATTGCTGCCTGGTCTCCAGCTCTCTCGAAAGAAAGGCGGGAGCGGCCGCAGGAGCGGCCGGAGGACCTGGATGTCCCCCCAGCCCTGGCAGACTTCATCCACCAGCAGCGGACCCAGCAGGTGGAGCAGGACATGTAAGTGCACGGGCGCGGCCCTGCTACAGCTCAGTGTGCGTGGTAGCTCGTGCACACAGAGTGCATGTGGAGTCCAGAGAGCATGTCAGGTGACTCAGAGCTGTCTGACATGGGTGCTGGGAACCGCCTCTAGACCTCTGCAGAGCAGCATATACTCCCGATGCTGAGCCGTCTCAGGTCTGCATGTCACCCTTCCCCAGGGGCCGTGCTAATCTCTGTCATTCCCCTTGGGGATGTGTTCTGCCCAGGTGGGCATCAGCCTCTGTTTATTATATTGAGGTAAAGGCTCATTTTTGTAGCCCAGCCTGGCATTTAACTCACTGTCAAAGTGAGATATTTTCACAGTGTAATCTTTCCTCATTTTTTGTTGTTGGGGTTAGGCAGTAGTAAGACATGGTCTTGTATATCTCAGACTGGCCTCAAACTTACTGTGTCACCAAGGATGACCCTGAACTTAGGATCCTCCGGCCTCCACCTCCCAGATGCTAAGATTAGAGCTACCCGCCCACCTGCCCAGCTTTGTCTGGGACAGAGGCTGGGATGCAGGCTTCATGTTGCTGGACAAACACTGTAGCAGGCAAGCCCCAGCCCACTCATTTGCTTACACGCATAGTATCTGTGTGGCTGTGCTCCTTCTGAATCACGGCAGGAATGTTAGGGTTTGTGTTGTGTTCACTCAGGTTCGCACACCCTTACCAGTACGAGCTCGACCACTTCACTCCGCCTCACTCGGTGCTGCAGAGGCCGCAGCCCCAGGTTAGTGCCCACACTCGGTTTCAGAGCTGACTTCCGGGAGCCCTGGCAGAGCAGAGCACTGGTTTGGTGCATGCCTTTCCTGCAGTAGGCGGCGGCATGGGGTCTTCCCTTGCCCTTGGATTCATCCTGTGCCTTCGCAGGGTTTGTCTTACTGTGATGCTTTCAATGTTCCCTTCTTGGTCCAGTTGTACAGATCCGTGGAAGAGACACCCTGCCATTTTGTGTCGTCCCTGGATGAACTTGTGGAACTCAACGAGAAGCTCCTGGGCTGTCAGGAATTTGCAGTGGACTTAGAGGTACCTTGGTGACCGTTAGTGACCTCTTCATCTTCCTGTTAGTTCCCTACTCGGGAAGTTTAAAGGCGGCACTAATTTAAACTCTCTTGGTTTTTATGTATGGGGGCCTGAGACAAGTGTTGCACTATAGGCCAGACTGACTCTAAACTGACTGTGTAGCCCAGGCTGGCCTTAAACTCGAATCCATCTTAGTGCCTTAATTTTTTTTTTCTCTAAAAATTAGTCATGTAACTCGTATAGCTAACTTTTTTTTTTTTTTTTGGATTTGATTTTTTGAGACAGGGTTTCTCTGTATAGCCCTTGCTGTCCTGGAACTCACTCTGTAGACCAGGCTGGGCTCGAACTCAGAAATCAGCCTGCCTCTGCCTCCCAAAGTGCTGGGATTACAGGCATGCGCCACCACTGCCCAGTTCATATAGCTAATTTTTAAGAACTGGTAGAGGGAGTTGTGGGTATAGGTCTGTGAAGAATTCCCAGAATGAGAACTAAAAGGTGAAGGAACACCTAGTAATCCTCTCCCGCCCTGCCCCCTTTTCTGCCTGACCCAGCATCACTCATACCGAAGCTTCCTCGGCCTGACCTGCCTGATGCAGATCTCCACCCGGACGGAAGACTTCATCATCGACACCCTGGAGCTCCGCAGCAACATGTACATTCTCAACGAGAGCCTCACAGACCCCGCCATCGTCAAGGTCAGCCCTCCCAGTGCTCACCTGAGGTGGGATCGCAGTGCTTGCCAGGGGGCCATCCTGTCCTTCCAGCCTACACCCATGGAGGGTGAACCCTTGTCATCCCCTAGCCTGCGGTTAACCCGAGGTCCCCATAAGGACACTCACAGTGCAGCTTACTGGCCAGAGATACAAACTCGTCGTGACTGTTTCAGAGATCCCAGTCAATCTCATTGCTTGAACTTGGGGACACATTTGGAGCTAATAGGGCTCCTTACCCATCCCAGGGCCTGACCGGTACAGCCTTTATCAGTGTGCAGTTAACCTCTGTGCGCCCTGGGCTGGGGTGCCATCCAGTAGTAGTGTGCTTGCCTAGCATACACAAGTCCCAGGTTCAGTCCTACCGCAAAGGTGGGGCTGGTTAAGGAGACAAGAATAGCCTGCTGCTGGTGTCAACTCCACGGCCTCCTTTGTCCTCAGGTCTTCCATGGTGCCGACTCTGACATTGAGTGGCTGCAGAAAGACTTCGGGCTCTATGTGGTGAACATGTTTGACACACACCAGGCGGCTCGGCTTCTCAACCTGGCTCGGCACTCGCTGGACCACCTGCTGAGACTCTACTGTGGTGTGGAATCGAACAAGCAGTATCAGCTGGCCGACTGGAGGATACGGTCAGTGCAGCCCGCCAGCGGCCGAGAGCGTGGGTAGCAGCTGGCAGCTTGGAGCCTGGTCCACCTTGGTCACTTTCAAGATCACTTTTCTTTAGTTGTCATGCTAGAATTTTATTTTTTGAGACAGGGTTGCTCTGTTTAACACTGAGTGTCCTGGAACTCACTATGTAGACGAGCCTAGCCTCAGACTCACAAAGATCCGCCTGCCTCTGCCTCCTGAGTGCTGGGATTAAGTGGGTGCCCCACCACCAGTAGACATCAGAATTACTAAATATAAAAAGGAGAATGTGTTTGAACGGATGTTATATTCCCAGTATAAGAGGGAAATTAGTGACATTTGAAAGGTACTTCATTCTTGAGCCTTTGCCCTCCTCCTGGCACTGGACCGCATGCCCTAGGGCAGTGCCCTGGTCATCCTCACAGCACTCTCCAAGCTTGCTCCCGTCTTATAGCTGAGGTAAGAAAGCACAGAGAGGGTCAGGACAGACGGGTTTGTCATTCTGAGATGCAGGAACTGTCCGTGTCCCATTGGGAAGGAAAGAATCTTTGGGATGAGAAAAGGGCCAAGAAAGTTCTGTCACCAGGACAAAGTTTGGATGGCTGTCCTGGGACAGTCGTTGAAATTCTGCCTCTCTTGCTACTGCAGTCCTCTGCCAGAGGAAATGCTGAGCTACGCCCGGGACGACACCCATTACCTGCTTTACATCTATGACCGAATGCGACTGGAACTGTGGGAGAGAGGCAACAGCCTGCCTGTCCAGTTGCAGGTGGTGTGGCAGCGGAGCAGGGACATCTGCCTCAAGGTACGTGTCACCAGAGCTAAAGACCCCAACTCAGGCTGGGTCTGATTGTTTTGTTCAGTTAGCATAGAGAACAATGGCTCTTGGAGCTGAAGTGATGGCTCAGTAGTTAAGACCATTGTCTGCCCTTGCATAGGATCAGGGTTCAATTCCCAGCATTCACGTGGCAACTCACAACTGGCTATAGCTCCAGTTCCAGGGGATCCAACGCCCTCACACAGAGACATATGCAGCCAAAACGCCAGTGCACATTAAAGTCCCAGCACTCTGGCCAGCCTCATTTACAGAGTGAGTTCCAGGACAGCCAGGGTTACACAGAGAAACCCTGTCTGGGGGGGAAGAAAAAAAAGTCGCTGGGCAGCGGTGGTGCATGCCTTTAATCCCAGCACTTGGGAGGCTCAGGCAGACGGATTTCTGAGGCCAGCCAGGGCTATACAGAGAAACCCTGTCTCAAAAACAAGAAGGAAGGAAGGAAGGAAGGAAGGAAGGAAGGAAGGAAGGAAGGAAGGAAGGAAGGAAGGAAGGAAAAAAAGACAGCAAAAAATTGGATGGATGGATAGATGGATGGATGGATGGATGGATGGATGGATGGATGGAAAGGTAATTTGCATTTTCCTGATAATAAAGAATGTTGAGCAGTTTTTCAAATATTAGCTTTTTCCATTTCCTCCTTTGAGAACCTTAAGCAGTTCTTGAGTGGATGATTTGGATTTCAGGTATTTATTTTGCAGTTCCTATGGGTTGGCCTTGTGCAGAAGCCGTGCTAGCCCTTGCGCTGTCACATTATCAGTGTGCACAGCCATAGCCAGGAGTTAGGCTTTGCCTCGCTCTGGTTTTCCTGGCAGCACTGAGGTTGAGTTCAGAACCTTGCCCGTGCTAAGCAAGCTCTCTCCCGCTGCACTCCATATCCAGCCTTGGTTTCAGGCTTGGTTTGTTTTGGTATTCTGGTTTGTCGAGTCAGAGTTTCTTTGTGTAGCCTGTATAGACCAGGCTGGCCTTGAACTGGCAGAGACCCTCCTTCCTCAGCCTCCCAAGAGCTGGGATTTAGTGTCTTCAGCTTTTTACTGAGGTCTTCCTAGGTGACCCGGAGGCCTCTGGCTGGCAGTCCTCCCGTGTGGCTTCCCAAGTGAGCACTAAACTCTTGTCCTTTACTGCAAGAGGCAGACATTCTGAAGAGCCCTGGATTGCTCAGGGTTTCCGCCCAAGACAAGCCCAGAGCACGATTTTTTATTCCACTGATGTTTTTCTTTTTTTACAGTGCCGGGGATCAACCTCGGCTTCAGGCAGGTTGTCAGGCAGTCGCTTGGCCGCTGAGCCTTTCCCTACTGCCCATTCATCTGAAATATTGTCTAACATTTTGCAGAAATTTGTCAAGCCTATCTTTACGGATGAGTCCTACCTTGAGCTATATCGAAAGCAAAAGAAGCATCTGAACTCACAGCAGCTGACTGCCTTTCAGCTGCTGTTTGCCTGGAGGGATAAGACAGCTCGCAGGGAGGACGAGAGCTACGGGTGAGGGACTCGGTCCTCAGTGCCTGTGGGGCTGGGGGCTGTGGGCACCATGGATCGTGGAGGCTGACTGCTGCCCCCTGGGTTACAGTGTTTAGTGAACCTCCTAGTTGTTCTTAACGCGATCCCATTTTGTGTTTTGTTCCAGATATGTTCTACCAAATCACATGATGCTAAAGATAGCTGAGGAACTGCCTAAGTAAGTCTCAGAGCCCGAGTGGCATGTCTTGTCAGTCGCTCAGCCCTCACAGCCAGCACTGTCGTTGCGGCTGCCCAGGGCTGGACTAAGAGAGGTTAGTGCTCCGAGCTTGGAAGGTGCAAGGCCAGGGAGCCATGTCCTTGCCTGAGGGCTCCTGGATAAGAATGCAAACTTGTGAATTGGCCTCTGCACGGCTAGTCCTGAGCCTGCCGCAGTCCCTTAGAGAGAGCTGTCCCACGGGCTTTCTGGATCTCTTTCTCCAAATTAAAGCCGCACAGGGTTTTAGGGGTTTGTTTTGTTTTGTTTGTTTTTTAACAAACCTAATTCACTTTATTTTTCTTGTATAAAAACCCTTATGTGGTGACCACAGCTGGAGCCTGGGTGCTCTGAACCTCTAGTGACTGGTGTGGGTTTTCACAAGATGGTCAGTGAAATCCTGCTGAACACAGTCTCTTTCCAGAGATCGGGGGTCAGGTAGCTGTAGGACTTGGAGGTGGCGTTAGAGGTGGCCTTGGCAACGTTGCCCAGGGTGGCAGTACAGCCTCTGGCTGCCATGCAGCGGTCATCTATACAGGCCACCATCAGGAGCAGAGACAATGCCAGTGCCTCTGGGGGCAGGGATGAGACACCCCAGCACAGAGCCACCACAGCCTGTCTCCTTGCATGGAGCAGTATGGGGCTTCCCAGTCTTGTTGTCCAGTAGCCTCTCCCTCTGCACAGGGACAGTGGGAAGCTTGGCCGTGATGATGGCCCCACCCATGGCAGTGGCTACCTTCTTGGAGCACTTAACACCAAGACTAACATGACCATTGTAGTCCCCAATAGGGACAAAAGCCTTGACCGTGTCCACTGGGCAGCCCAAGCCTGCTTCTGCACTGGCAGAATCTCCAGAACCTCATCCTTTAGGATGAGCCTGGGATGGGCCTGGAGAACAGGCAGACCCCAGGACTCGGTCTTCGTGTCCTTAACCAGGAGGCTCAGCGTGGTGGCAGGGCTCCTCTCCTAGTCTTTGGCTTTACCCCCACGAGCCTGCAGCTTCCACGGCGGCCCCTGAGACTGCTGCCGATAGAGTCCTCCCCAGAAGGGAAGCTACCACAGCCTCCTGACCCTGGGCCTCCTGACCCTGGGCACCGGGCCTGCCCGCTGCACTGGCATCATCTGCCGTTGGTCTTTTCCCGAAGCCTCGTGACTTATAAGCATTCTGTTGTGTTAATTGGAGCACAAACAGGAATAAGAGATTGGAAATCAGCGTTCCCTGAGGCTTATCTCCAGCTCTCAGAGTCTGTAAGAGAAGCAGAGGAATAGGCTCAGGAGTTGGTGCAGGAACGATCACGTGTCCCAGTGTCAGGCCTGTGCTGGTGTAATCTGTTACTCCTTCTGTGGCCTTGCTTGGGAGGAAGGCTTTGGGGAGGGGTCTCCACTCCATGACCAGGCTGGCCTGCACCTCACGGTATAGCAGAACTTCTGACCCTCTGGGTTTCAGACCTGCACCAGGATGCATGGTTTATGTTGTGCTGGGCAGGAACTCAAGGCCTCTAGTGGCTAAGCAAGCGCGCTGCTAAGCAACCACAGCCCAGCTGCCCAGTCGCTGCTTTCAGAAGTGCTGAAGGGCGTGTCTCCAGGATGAGCTGAGATTTGTACCTTGTTTTCAGGGAGCCCCAAGGCATCATAGCGTGCTGTAACCCAGTCCCACCTCTTGTCCGGCAGCAGATCAATGAGATGCATCTCTTAATCCAGCAGGCTCGAGAGATGCCCCTGCTCAAGGTATGCAGTGTTTCATTCAGCGGGCCGTCTCCAGCACCCTTCTCCTGTGGCCTGAGTCACCCTGAGGAGTGATGGTGGTTGGGAAAGCTACGGGCTATGTCATGTGAGCCATGGGTGTGTCCTGTTAGATTTAGCTGCTTTTGTGTTTGCTGGTTTGGAGTTTGGGGTTTTGAGGTCTGGCTTTATTTTTTGCTACTAGGGTTCAAGCCCAGGGCCTACCCACGCTACACAGGCACCCTCTGCTGCGCTGTTGCGGTAGCCTACACAATCATAAACTAAGTTCTTAGATTCTACGTGCATGAAGACGTGTGTGTAGTGCAGCACATGTGTCTGGATCAGAATACATACTACAGTTCTTTCCTTCCACTGTTAAGAGTCCTGGTTGTCATACATGGCAGTCAGAGCCCTCTCACCGGCAACTGTTTTTGTTTTTAATGACAGTCATAAATGAAGCCTTATTCTTTATGGCTTGTCTCATGATTTGATGGCAGGTAACTGTGTCCTTTAATGATTGTGGCAACGCAGTTAATCTGGTGGGATGGGTTGGAGTAAGGACCTGGGCGTAGAGAGCTGGCAGTGGGAACCTGAACCTGAAGCCAGCACCCTTGTGCGCGGGGCTGGGCCACTGTGGGAAGGGCTATAGGACCCACCTACACTCCCAGCGTAGAAGCTCATGGCACTCAGCAGGACGTGGTCACAGAGTGCTGCCAGTTACTGCTGAGCCTAGGGGCTAGAGGAGCTGTCCACCTGGCCATAGTTAGAGTTGCTGAGAGTACGCCGGGTAGGATCCAGTCAGAGCCTCAGCGAGAGGAGAGGAGGGGACTCGTGGGACAAATAGGAAACCAGGAAAGTGAGGGAAAGACTGAAGTCTGCATACTCATAGGTGGAGGTGAGAGCTCCCTCAGAATCCAGACCCACAGCTGCGCATGCAGTGGACACCTGTAATCCCAGCCCTTGGATACAGAACAGGAGGATCAGGAGCTCACGGCTGTCCTCAGCTGTCACTGAGTTTAAGGCCTGAGTTTCATGAGACCCTGTCTCAAAAAAAAAAAAAATCAAAAAAAAAAAAGACCTATCAAGACGGCGTAGGCGCTTGCCAGCAGCCTATGATCTGAGTCCACCCTGGGTCCTTATGGTTGAAGGAAAGAACGAACACCTTAAGCTATCCTCAGTGTGCCGTGCTGAGTGAATGGCTGGAAAGGAAGAAGAAACACAGATGCATGTCTTCTTGGGAATGTCTGCGCTATGTAATAAAACTTGTCAAAACTCAACCTAAGTGCTTTCTTTTAGGGTCTTGCTTTAATTCTTTTCCTTCTTGTTGAGATAGGGATTTACCATACGGGGTCTTCCCTAAGCTAGCCTTGACTTCAGCTATGTAACCCTGTAGCCCAGGCAGGCCTTGAATTTTCAGTCCTGTCCCACCCCTTCACCCCCATCCCAGCCTTCCAAGTAGCTAGAATTACCGACTTACACCACCATATCACCTTTTTAGGACAACTTTGAATGTGTGGACTTGGTGGAGATATACATATGTGATCAGTTGTTCATTCTCTTTTGAAAGCTAATTGACCCACAGGACTGGAAACAAAGGAAGGGAGTATGTTTGCAGCTGTTGTGTTAAGATGTCCATCTGGGACTAAGGTCAGAGGGAGGGCCTTGCCTCTCCTGTGTGAGGCCATGGGTACCTGCACCAACACGTATACACACCACACATGTGCATGTACTCGTGCATGCTTTCACACACAAACACACAAAGTCCTTCTTGGTTTTCCAGTTTGTATAAGTAGGAAGCATACTGGCTGCTAGAGAGGCCTCCTCCAGGCGGCTGGAAGCCATTGCAGCGTGCCACCTCAGGACACGAGGCACTGCTCTTTCACATGGTGAGGGATGAGAGGGTGGCTGCAGGCCCTTGGCAGACAGTCACAGACAAGTACAGCCTGCTGAGCAAGCATGTGTCACTGGCTTTGCACGACTGTCCTCGGTTTCTTCTTTCTTTTCTGTCTTTGGTTTTTGTGTGTGTGTGCGTGTATGTGTGTGTGTGAGACAGAGTCTTAAGTAAGCCAGAATGGCCTTGAACTCGTGAGCCTCCTGCTCCCACCTTGGAGTACTGGAATTGTAGGCACGTGCAATCCTGCCCACTGGGGGGGTCGAACCTCGGCACACTGGGCAGACCCTCTGCCAGCCGGGCTCCACTCCTGGCGCTACTCTCCTTTCCTCCTTAGTCTGAAACTGCAGCCGGAGTGAAGAAGAGCGGACCACTGCCCTTCGCCGAGGTACAGTGTCCCGGCTGCCGTGTCACCTATGGGAGGGGTGGAGATCACAGCCCCTGACAGGTCAGTGCCATCCCACTGGCCAAGAGCTCCCGGCTCGCTTATTAGTTTTACATGTGGTCTGCTGGTTTCTCTTTGATGCAGAGATTGGAGAATGATCTCTTTGGACCCCATGACTGCTCCCATGCCCCTCCAGATAACCACCCGATCACCCCAACTGACGGTAAGATGGAAACCCTCTGGACTCCCAGACACATGGAGCCAGTTCTCTGGATGAGAACCCACAGGTCTCGCTTACCTGTGTCTCTAGGGACTGTGCCACCTCAGAAGCAACCGAGCCTCTTCGCTGAGGGCAGAGAAGAGACCTCTGAGGATGCTGGGAGTCTCCTTGCCACGGCCGTCATCACTCTGTTCAGTGTGAGTAACAAGGAGTCCACCGCGCAGGCGCTTCCTCGGGGCGTGCGTGCAGTCTGTTCACTCGGGCTGCCTGCCGGAGTTTGCATGCGTGTTTGAGAACAGTGCCAAAGGTACAGCCAGAGAGGTGTGGATGGAGAAGAGCGTCTCATGAGCACTGTTTGTGAAGAAACCTTAGAGTAGGAGCAGAAGTGATGGCTCAGAGGCTAAGAACACTGGCTGTTCTTCTAGAGGATCTGGATTCAATTCCAAGTACCCACATGATGACTTACGGCTGTCTCTAATTCCAGTTCTGGAAAATTTGACACCTTTCAAACCGTGAGCACTTGACACACACATGCCACACACATATACACCCAGACAAAACACTCATACACATAAAATACATATCTCTTTCTAAAAAAAAAAAAAAAAGCTGATGGTGGTGGCACGTGCCTTTAGTCCCAGCACTCAGGACACAGAGGCACAGGTCTCTGAGGCAAGGTCTATGTAGACAGCCTAGTCTACAGAGTGAGTTTTAGGACAGCCAGGACTACACAGAAAAACAGACAGACCAACTGACTGACTTTAGAAGGAAAAGTGCCTGAGGAGAAGGACATTGGGTTGACACGAAGAGGACCAGATAGCTGGGTGGCCAGCAGGACTCTGCAGAGCATTCCTCTGAACTTGGAGTTTGTGATATGTGTGCCTTCCTGAACATACCTGTCATCATCTGGACGTGCTCTTAGGAAAACACTTTGTACACTATAACTCACTAGAAGAAATGTCAATCAGCCACTGCAGGCCTTAGGGAGTAGCGGGGTCCCTACTCCCTGACCCTGGGAGAGGGTCCGTTCTGGAGACCCTGTGTGGCTTGCCTGGACTGAGCTGTGTTCCTAGGCCCTGGCTGTGATGTAGCTTGTCTGTTTCCGCCTGTCTGGGCACCTCTAGGTTCCCTGCAGAGGGAAGACCCAGAGGCCTGGAGAGATGACTCTGGGGAAAGTGCTTTCCATGCAAATGTGAGAGCTACAATGTGGATTCCAGAAAGCACTTCAAAAGCCAGACATTCTAACACAGCTCTGTAATCCCGTTGCCCCTGTGCTGAGATGGGAGAGGGCTCTTGGGCCAACTAGCCTGGCATGCCTGGTGATGCCTGGCATACATGGTGATGCGTAAGATATACTACATCAAAGGTTGCCCTTTGGCCTCTATGTACACACGGGTGCATGCGTCACATCTTGAGCCAGGCACGGTAGTGCATGCCCACCAGGGAGGCAGGGACAGGCAGATCTCTTGATTTTGAGGCCAGCCTCCTCTACATAGTGAGTTCCAGAATGGTTACACAGTAAAAAGTATCTTAGACAGGGTTTCACAGTGGTGGGTCATGAACAGAAGGTGTGGGACCTGTGCTGGCCACAGTCTGGCGGAGCAGTCCTGGGGATTCAGCAACTTGATACGCTCAGCAGTGCTTCTTCCTTTTTCTTTTTTCTTTTTAACCAGGATCTCGTTCTGTTGCCAGTCTAGCCTCAGACTTCCTTTTCTCAGCTGTTGCTCTTGCAGAGGGCTTTAGTTTAACTCCCAGAACCCAGATGGCAGCTCCAGTTCAGGGGATCCAACACCTGACCTCCATAGACAGGCACCGGTACACTTGTGGTGCACATACATATAAATGTACATACATGCATCCATACATACATATGTACAAACAAAATACTCGAGCACATAAAACATCTTTTAAAAATCAACCTGTAGTGGTGGCGCACATCTTTAATCCCAGAACTCTGGGAGGCAGAGGCAGGTGGATTTCTGAGTTCGAGGCCAGCCTGGTCTACAGAGTGAGTTTCAGGACAGCCAGGGCTACACAGAGAAACCCTGTCTCGAAAAACAAAAAAATAAAAATTAAAAAAAAAAAGAAATGGCTGACCCAGGAAAGCATTCTGGTACGGAAGTGTGGTCATGGTTAGCAGTGATGGGTTTGGTCTGTCCCTGCAGGAACCTAGCACTGAGGAAATTGGAAAGACTCCATTGACAGTGGCACAGAAAAAAGCCCAGAACATAATGCAGTCCTTTGAAAACCCATTTCGGATGGTGAGTAGTGCAGCTGCACCAGGCCGGCAGGAGCTGCGGGGAACTCTGCGGCCACGAGTCCTTTCACCGGGGAGGAAAGCAGCACTGTGGAGGGGGAGCCCAAGTCCCCCAGCGTATCAGCCATCCATGGTGTCCAGGTCGGGACTCTCGAGCTGAGGCCAGTGTGGAACCACACTGGCAGTAGTGCCTCTGGCAGGCGAGGTGCCTGCTCTTGGCATTCGCAGTGACTGTTTCCCCTTCTGCAGTTCCTGCCATCTCTGGAACACAAGGCCCACATCTCTCAAGCAGCAAAGTTTGATCCTTCTTCAAAAATCTATGAAGTAAGTAGCTCTCTGCGGACTTCTGACCCGAGTGAGGGTCTCACCACAGGCAGGCTGCAGATCCTCTTTAGGCCGCTGAAAACAGGACAGAGGTCCTTTGTACCTAAGCCTGCCTGTAGGAGGATGTCAGACTGTAACCCAGTCCTTCGAAGCCTTTGGGAATCTACAACAAAGAGCTTGGGGCCAGGGCTGGAGCTCAGGGAGTAGCGTGCTTGCCTGGTTTGTGTGGGCGCAAGGCAAAGCCAGTGTGGAGATGCACACCCGTGAGCTCAGCTGGGGAGGAGGCATCTTCAGCTGCACAGTGTACTCTAGGATAGCTGGGATCTAGGAGGCCCTGCCTTTTAAAAAGGAAAGAGAAAAGCAGCAGCGGCCTGCTCTGCCTCACAAGCATATCAAAATAGGGTAGTGTTGTCTCATGTATGACAGCCTGGGTTCAAATCCAGGACAGAAAGGAAAACAAAAACTGTTTTGTGCTTTTCTAATGGAGTAATTTATATGTAATAAAGTCCATAAATAATATAGTTTATACCACTTGTATATGTGTATATTGCTTCGAGGCTTATAAAAGGAGCAGCTTGAGTCTGAGGAGATTGCCTTGCACTGGTACAGGAAGCCCCCTCACACAGGGCCCTGTAGGAAGCGTGTGCTCTGATGACCTCCATCAGCACAGCCCTCTCCCGGGCACCTTCAGTGGCCTCAGTCCTGTGCTAAGGGGGTTAACCTGCTGCTCTTAGGAGGAGTTCCAGGGCCATCAAGGTGTTCATGGGTAAAGGACCCTGCCACCACGCCTGAAAAGCTGAGTTGGACCCCAAGAGCCTATGTGGTGGAAGAAGAGAACTGACTCCATGTTGTGTTTTAACCTTCATACATGCGCAGTGGCATGTGTACACATAAACACACACACAAAATGAGTGAATAGTGAAAACGGGGCTCGTATGACGGTGCACACCTTTGACCCTGACAATGGGAAGCAGAGGCAGGCAGTCTGACTGCGAGGCCAGCCTGGTCTATATGCCAAGTTCTAGGGGAGCCAGTGCTACATGGTGAGGTCCTGCCTCAAAAAAGGGAGAAAAACATTCACACTGACAGTGAAGAACTGAGAAGGCCTGGGCTGGGGACCTGACTCACTGTAGTGTGCTCGCTTAGCAAGCTCAGGGCTCTGCGTTCAGATCCAAAGAGGGAAGAAGCAAGCTATGCCTACTAACACATCTCTTAGCATCTCAGAGGAGCTGGTAGATCTCTGAGTTCAAGGTCAGCCTGGTCTACATAGCAGGTTCCAGACCCAACCAGGATTACAGAGTGAGACCTTGTCTCCAAAGCAGGGGACAGGGGACTAGAAATGGGGAATCTGTGGTGTGTAACTGTAAAGCCAGGACTTAGGCAGTGGAAGCAAGAGAATGAGTTTCAGGTCGTCGTTGGCTGCATAGAACCTCGGAAACTAGCGCTGGCTCAGAAACCAAACTGAAGAGAAGCGACCTGGGCTTCTCATCTCCTGCCACGGCTGCGGTGCAGGCTTGCCAGCCCATCCCTTGTGTTCATTCAGGGTCACCTAGATGTGGTCTTGTATGTAAGTGGGACGAGAGGTGAAACGGAACCCTAAGGAGATACCTCAAGCTGCACTTTGTTTACTGACTGAGCCACAGGGTGGCCACTGGGGCTCCCTGGCCCCAAGGGAGGGACTGGGTTAAGGTGTTCAGGGGGAGCCCATGCAGCAGGTGTCTGGGCTTCAGGACTGTTTCACCCTCCATAATAAAGGATCGCGGAAACAAAGCCAGCAAGAAGGTGCTTTTAGATCTAGGGTGTGTTCACTCAATATGAGTCCTTAGTGGGTGAGCTTGCCCTCGGTTGCCTCTGAAACAAGTAGGCACTCCCAAGTAATGAGTTTAGGCAGGTTTGTTTGTTTGTTTGTTTGTTTGTTTGTTTGTTTGTTTGTTTGTTTGTTTTGGTCATTGTCTGGTTTCATTATAGATCAGCAACCGCTGGAAGCTGGCCAGCCAGGTCCAGGTCCAGAGAGAACCTAAAGAAGCCACCAAGAAGAAGGCAGCAGAGCAAACAGGTAATGCCCGCATCCTGTAAACGCAGGGTCTCTGAAGGGACAGCCGCGGCACGCAGTCACGTGGAGGATGGCGGGTGACGGCCGTCTAGACGGGAGCCCAGCCCTTACTGACAGACAGGGCCTGGAGTGAAACAGGCCCAGCCACTGCCTGTGTGCTCTGCTCCTGTGACACAGAGTGCTGTGTGACTGCCCGGGTGCTCTGCCCCTGTGACATGGAGTCCTGTGGTAGACAAGGACGAGCTCTGGACACTGGTGCGAAAAGTCACCCAGGTCACCTGAAGTGGAGAGGCTGGCACAGATGGGAAAGTCCAGGGTCCTGTGTCATGGCTGGCTGGCAATGCCCAAAGAGTGGCAGGGCAGGACTGTCCCGAGCGCCTGGGGAAGAGAGGCAGACAAGCAAACGGGGCCTCTCTGAGGCCTGGCTGGTCGGTCCTTAGAGTGACTTTGCAGGGCTCTGAGCAGAGGAGAGCCAGTGACACAGTCAGACTAGGGGGACAGAGAGCCAGCAGCTCAGCTGACGGGGTGATATCAGATCCTAGACTCAGAACCTGCGCTTGGCGCTCGGTCAGGAGAGGCGTGGGAAAGGATGGGGTAGGGCGGCGGAGGGTCTGTCCTGAGCACCTAGGAAGAAGGGTTGCCGGCCAGCCGTGAAAGTAGCCCATCTTTAAAGGAGGCCTGGCTCCTGGCTGTGTTAAAGGAGGCCTGGCTCCTGGCTGTGGGCACCAGGAGTGGCAAGAGAAGCCACTGGCTGTTTGGCCTGACCTCCTGAGGCACCAGCAGGCAAGGCTATCTATAGCAGGCAAGGTGAGAATCTATAGCCTTGAGAATCAGCGTGGAGCCCAGGGGACAGACAGGTGGAGGGAGGGGTAGCCGCGCTGGCCCTTGTGCCAGGTCGGGTGGACGATGGCAGGAGTCTACAAGTGGTTCTCTCTCACAGCTGCCCGGGAGGAGGCAAAGGAGGAGTCAGCAGCCGCTGTGCTGGAGCAGGCTATCCCCGTGCGGCAGCAGGCCGCGGTACGTGATCCCCATCCCCTTCCTACAGCCAGATGCCCCTGGTCATGTTCAGGGTCTCCCGGGACTCACTCTGCACCCCAGCTGGTCTGGGTTTGTCAGCGTCCACCTCTCTTCTCCTCAGACTAGGTGACAGAGAGTTCTCTTAGGATCTGTGTCCTTGGTAAACCCTCTTAGCACTGGGCTAGGTCTGTCAGAGGACAAAACACAGGAACATTGCTGTGTCCCCGTCTACACTAGAGAAGTCTTTGTTCTTTTTTGACAGGGAGGAGACTTTTGTTTTCTGAGACAGGAGTTTCTGTCAGCTCTGGCTGTCCTGACACTCATTTGTAGACTAGGCTGGCCTTGAACTCAGAGATGCACCTGTCTCTGCCTCCTTAGTGCTGGAATTAAAGGCACGTGACACCATAGTCCTGCCCTTCCCCCAGATCTCTGGGTTGGTTTTTTGGTTTTTCTTGGAGGATTGGTTTTTCCTGTTGGATTTGGTTTTTTCGAGACAGGGTTTCTCTGTGTAGCCCTAACTGTCCTGGAGCTCACTCTGTAGACCAGACTGGCCTCAAACTCAGAAATCCGCCTGCCTCTGCCTCCCGAGTGCTGGGATTACAGGCGTGTGCCACCACCACCCAGCCAGATCTCTGTTCTTATTACACCCAGAGCATTCTAAAATTCCATTCTTAACCTTTAAGTGGCCTGAGGACATTGTCAGTTAGGCATTTCTTCAGCCAACACTAGCTGAGCGTGATTATACCTGAGTTCCGGCCACAGCTCCCATCTCGCTGTTGAAGCAACGTAAGTCTTCCCCAGCTACAACAGACTGAGATCCAGAAGGCCACCTACTGTCCACAACTCTGAGGGCTGACCCAAACCACAGGTGGGAATTGCGTGCAGCACAAAACTATTTGAAGCTTCATGGGTGACCTTTGTGTGTAAGTTGTGAGTAAAATCCAAGTGAATCAACTTCACCGGTCCACTCAGGCCTGACAAGGGCAGACAGGCGCCGCCGTGTGGCAGTGGAATGCCACTGCACGCTCCTGTGACTCCCTCCCTGTGTGTTCTCGCCTGCAGCTAGAAAATGCTACGAAGAAGAGAGAACGGGCCACCAGTGACCTGAGGATCACAGAGCAGAAACAGGAGAAGAAACGACTCAAAGGCTCCAAGAAAGCCAAGGACCCCGCTCCCCCAGGGGAGGACTTCAGACCTTATGACTATAGCCAGTCAGACTTCGGGGCCTTTGCTGGTAAGGACGGAGGATGCCCAGGAGGCGGGCGCATGATTGTTACGGAGGGAGGAGCTGCAGCATTCAGGGAAGACTCTCACTCAGAGTGAGTCCTGCCCAGTGCTCAGGACAAGCAGTGGCAGGGACAGAGCCCCCTGCTCTTCTGCTGCAGTCTCAGTAGCCATTGTCCCTGCTCGGCAGGATATCCTCCACTGTGACTCATGGTTAAGTTTGCCCCCCACGTCCACAGGGCTCACGGCTCACGAGGTGACCTAATGTCCCCTTAACCTGGAGGTCCCTGTGAAGGGTTTGCACGCGACACTCCTAACTGTAGTGGCTGCTAGAGCTTGGGAAGTGAGAAGGCAGGCTTGACAGTTGACACACGCAGGTCAGAGTGCCGCCTCGCTCGCTTTATCAACAGTGGCATGACACCTTCCTAATGCACAAGTGTCAGCCTGGGGACAGACCTGTGCGTGCCATAGTCTCAGACTGCTGGGGCACAGGAAAGGGTGGCAGACCGACGCTGGCACTTGCTGAAGCCCAGAGCCCTGGCCGGTCAGCCTCTGTTTGCTCATTGTCACGATCACTCTTACTTTCAGGGGACAATAAATCCAAGCCTTCCTCCCAGTTTGACCCCAATAAGCTGACACCTTCCGGCAAGGTAAGGCTGCTGAGGGCACCCACAGCTCCAGGTACCATCCCTCCCTCGGCTCCAGTGACCTGGGGCGTGCACGTGTTTCCACCTCATTTCTCTCCAGCACAGACACTGCTGCCATTGTCTCCACAGCAATGTTTAAAATTTATTAATGTGTGAGAGTGCGAAAAGCCAGGGAACGCTGGATGGGAGCTCTGGCCTCCTCACAGGTTCCGGGGATCTAACACGGGTCACTGGGCCTTGTCTACTCAGCCATCCTGCTGGCCCCTGGATCAGCAGTTTAAGAACGGGCAGCGAACACTGTAGTCCAGGATAGCCCAGGCTGACCTAGAACTCCGCCGTCCTGCTCCCACCATTTAAGGGCTGGGATTACAGCCATGCGCCACTCCACCTGGTTTGGCGTGTCCTTACACAGGATATCCTCCAGTCTAGCCTGGGCCTGAGGTGCTGCCCTACACATTGAGGGGACTATGTGTGTAACTCTTGCCTGCCTCAGGACTGTGCTAACCAGGCTGAGTTGGAAGTATAGGAAGCAGTGGTTGGGGCTGTGCAGAGCCCCCTGCTCCTGTCACAGCCAGTCAGGCACACAAGCTGGGTGAGAACTGTCTTCCCCTGGCTGGTGCAGTGTCGAGGTTGCCTCAGCGTGCATCATCTCTTTCAGAAATGTGCTGGAGCCAAAAAATTTAAACCATTGGTGGGAAACAAAAGCATGTCCTTCCCTGCCGGGAAGTCAGACAGGTAGGTGTTCTAGTGGGGCCAGCACGGGGCCAGCCACTGTGCCTGGGACCCTCGGCAGACTGCAGCGCCAGGTCAAGACCTCGGTCATTCAGAAAGCCAGAGCATGTCTCGCCTGCTCGTTGTCAGTCACGCTCACCTGACCACGCCCTGCATCCCAGCCTCAAATCCCGTCCTTCCTCTTTCTCACACTGGGTTCCCGCACCTCGAGCACACGGGTGGGAATTCTCCCACACCAGGTTGGTTCTTAGGAATGAGAGAAGTCATCACTAGCCCGGGGTTCTTCACAGCATGGACTGCTCATGCTAAAGTAGAACTGGTCAGGCCTGCTGCCGCACACCCCACATCTCAGGGCCAGGCAGAGGCCTCCTATTGCTCTCTTGCTCAACCTCCCTTGCTGTGTGTGAGACTTGCACAACTCCTAAACCTGAAGAGCTAACTCTGCTTTCCTCCATCTCTGCAGAGGCTTCCGGCACAACTGGCCAAAGAGATAGTGTTGGAGAGACTCCCGGGCTGCGGACGTGCTGCTTTGTACAAACCCCTTTTAAAATCAGTAAACTTTATTCCTGCCACAAGAAAGCTGGCTCTGGTTGGTTTTATTTTGTTTTGTTTTTGTTTTTCTGAGACAGGGTTTCTCTGTGTAGCCCTGGCTGTCCTGGAACTCACTTGGAAGATCAGGCTGGCCTTGAACTCAGAAATCCACCTGCCTCTGCCTCCCAGAGTGCTGGGTTGTTATTTTGCTTTGCTTTCACCCTGTGCTGTTCAGAGAATGGGAGAGTGATGAAGCCCAAAGAGGCTGCCCAGCAACCCGAGGCCACATATGCAGGAGCAGCAGAGTCCACCTTTTCCATCTGGACAGCCCCGCGGGCTGCAGGTGGCTGGTGTCGACCATGGATAGCTCTGCCTCGGCAGCTTAGGGAGAGCCACCGGAGCCGGCTGGGCCTGCTCCTCGGCCTCCGCTTGGGAGGCTGCGCTATGGTGTCACTCTGTCATCTAGTCGTGGCTGGCCTCAAACTCACAATCCTGCATCCATTTCCCAGTGCTAATCTCACAAGTAGGTGTCACTACATCTAGCAGTACTGTCCCCTTTCTCCAATGCAAAGTCTCACTGTGTAGCCCAGGCTAGCTCAAACTCATAGGTTACCATTCTGCCTCACCTCCAGACTGTGGTGGTGGCGGGTGTGCCATCATAAGCTGAGATTTGAATTTAGTATCTCATGCTGCCGGGAAGTGGACAGACAGGGTGTGTGTGTCTGTCTGTGTGTGTGTCTGTGTGCACGCGCTCCAGTTTACAGAAAACGTTCTCTCCTTCCACCACATGAGTTGCCAAGCTTGGTGGCAAGTGCCTTTACCCACTGGGTCGCCTCTGCAACCCAATTATTTTAGCTCTTTTGAGATGTGGCCTAAGGCCCAGGCTGGCTACAAACTCACTGTGTAGTCAAGAATGATCTTGGACTCCTGATTGTCCTGCCTCTATGTCCTGCATGCTACAGATGTATCACACAGGACATCTTTTGTACCATTCATAAGGTGACATTGAACAGCTTTTCCTTTTCAAAATGTTTCATGTGTGAGGCCTGCCTGCATGCCACAGTACATGTGGTCAGAGGTCAATTTGTGGGATCGAGTCTTACTCTCTGCTTTGTGTTCCTGGGAACCAAATTCAAGTCACCAGCTTTGGTAACAGGTGCCTTTGTCACTTACCTCCTGGCTTCCTTCAATGATGGACTACAGTGTGGTTGTGTAAGCCAGATAAACCCTTTCCTCCCCAACCTTTTCCTCCATAACTTGCTTTTTTGGTCATGGTGTTTGGTCATCGAAGTGTTAGAAACCCTATGTCAGCCAGGCAGTGGTGGCACACACCTGTAATCCCAGCACTTGGGAGGCAGAGGTAGGCGGATTTCTGAGTTTGAGGCCAGCCTGGTCTACAGAGTGAGTTCCAGGACAGCCAGGGCTACACAGAGAAACCCTGTCTCAAAAAGACCAAATCCAAAAAAACCAAAAAAAAAAAAAGAATTACTATGTCACCTGCCGGGGTGTCCTTCACCCCCACCAACCCCTTCTCCCCCACTTCAACCTATTAAAAGGCTACTTACATGCCACATGTGGTGGTTCGAGCCTTTAGGAAGGTAGAGATTGGTAGATCTCTGAAATTCCAGGCCGTCCTGCATGATATAATGAGACACTGGTAGTCATTCAGCGAAGCAGCGGATAAAGCCACGGTCAGTGTTCCTGATGTCCTTAGCTGAGCCTGCTTCCTTGTCTGAGCCCACTGGCAAATGCCATATTCCTAGAAGGGGCACCAAACACTCTCAACATCTCTCCCTTTTTTATTTCATAAACAGGTCTTAGGTGATTGACAAGAATGCTAAGATGGAATTTACATTTTTGAAAATAATGTAATTCTATCTTAGGTCAGCAAAGCACTGTACAGAAAATTACCAGTTTTTGGTCAACCCATTAGATTAGTAACTCTGGGGATCCATTTTTAGTTTTTTTTTTAAAAAAGACTTTATTTATATGGATACAGTGTAGCTGTCTTCAGACACACCAGAAGAGGGCATCAGATCCCATTACAGATGGTTGTGAGCCACCATATGGTTGCTGGGATTTGAACTCGGGACCTCTGGAAGAGCAGTTGGTGCTCTTTTTTTTTTTTTTTTTTTTAAGATTTATTTATTATATCTAAGTACACTGAAGCTATCTTCAGACAGTCCAGAAGAGGAGTCAGATCCCATTATGGATGGTTGTGAGCCACCATGTGGTTGCTGGGATTTGAACTCAGGACCTCTGGAAGAACAGTCCTTGACCAAGCTGGCAATACTGACCTAAAGCCGAGAATCAGGATAACCAAGATAAAAGAAACGCAGCACATTGCTGGGCTGGATTGAATTTGAGCTTCATATTCCTTAAGTTCATGATCTCCTTATGCAATGTTAAACTACCCAGAGAGGTGTTAGAATTATGCCAAATACCTTGCAAGTGTCTTTGAATTTTCCATTGGTATTTAGCATGCCACTCATGACTTTGTATTCTTTTTGTTGTTGTTTTTTTTTTGAGACAGGGTTTCTCTGTGTAGCCCTGGCTGTCCTGAAACTCACTCTGTAGACCAGGCTGGCCTCGAACTCAGAAATCCATCTGCCTCTGCCTCCCAAGTGCTGAACGGGATCAAAAGCATGAGCCACCACCACCCGGCCTTTAATTTGTTAAATGTAAGTACACTGTAGTTGTCTTCACACTCCAGAAGGAGTCATGGTTGTGAGCCACCATGTGGTTGCCAGGATTTGAACTCATGACTTTCAGAAGAGCAGACGGTGCTCTTACCTACTGAGCCAACTCTCCAGCCCTGACTTTGTATTCTTAAACTCCGATCCTCCTCAACAGTAGTTTGAATGGTATCAATAAGAGCATCAAGTTTGTTGTGTCAAAGCAGTTGCAGAAGCAGTGGCACTATTAATGCCAAACCCACTACCCTCTTGCTTCTACTTAAAGTCTGACTCACTTCCTCCAATATTCAAAAGTCCTTTTCAGAATACCAAGGACTTGTAGTGCTCACAGGCAATAAAGCAGAGCTGGCTGACAGGCCACCATAACAGACATGCCAGGTTTCAACACACTAACACAATTAGAAAGTGTTCAATCAATACAACTTACATTGAATACCATAGAAGAAACAAAAGTCGGGGCTGGTGAGGTGGCTCAGTGGTTAAGAGCACTGACTGCTCTTACAGAGGTCCTGAGTTCAAATCCCAGCAACCACATGGTGGCTCACAAACATCTGTAATGAGATCTGATGCCCTCTTCTGGGGTGTCTGAAGACAGCTACAGTGTACTTACATATAATAAATAAATAAATCTTTAAAAGAAAAAAAAAAAAGAAACAAAAGTCATTTTACCGTGACCGATTAATAAAAGATTCTGATTTTAAGGAAGCACAGAAATACAACCATACTATTCTTTACAAAGCAAACAGAAATCCCATCACCAAATGCATTGAAAGTCATAGTCTTATTACAAGTTGGCTCCTCTGTCCAGGGAGATCTAGGCATGAGAAAGTCCGGTCTGGACCACGCTGCTGGGTGTATCAGTGGAAGATCAGAACACGGGCCCAGTACACGGTTCCCTGTCACTACTGAGGCACTCGCCAGCCTCAGTCAGCATGCGACAGAGTTGTCCCAGCATCGGCTTGTCTCACCATCTGGCAGACACCACACTTCAGTATCCTGCAGGGGAAAAACACAGACCCTTCCATTTCACCTCGCTTAAGTGTGCCGAGTTGTAGGGTGCCATGGACACCCAGCAGAGTTCCTCAGCACCCAAATTTCAAAATACAAATAAATTGTGGTGTACAGGATATAATTCCACTACCACCACCCTTTTTTATTTTTTTTTATTATTTTTTTTTTTTTTTTGGTTTTTCAAGACAGGGTTTCTCTATGTAGACTGACTCTGTAGACCAGCCTGGCCCTAAACTCAGAAATCCACCTCCTTCTGCCTTCCCACTGGGAAGTGCTGGGATTAAAGGTGTGTGCCACCACTACCCGGCACCCTTTTTTATTTTTTTTTGGAAAGTAAAACCAATTTTTAACAATCTATTTTTTTCCTTTTCTTTTTTTTTTTTTTAAAGATTTACTTATTATATGTAAGTACACTATAGCTGTCTTCAGATGCCCCAGAAGAGGGCATCAGATCTCATTACGGATGGTTGTGAGCCACTGTGTGGCTGCTGGACTTGAACTCAGGACCTTTGGAAGAGCAGTCGGTGCTCTTAACCGCTGAGCCATCTCTCCAGCCCCCTCTATTTTCTCTAAAATCAATACCAAGTGCATTACTTTTGTGTTATAAAGTTTGGCTGCCAGTTCTATGAACACATGATGATGCAGCTTTTTTTTTTCCCGTTTTTTGAGACAGGGTTTCTCTGTGTAGTCTGTGTTGCACGCCTTTAATCCCAGCATGTGGGAGGCAGAGGCAGGCAGATTTCTGAGTTCCAGGCCAGCCTGGTCTACAGAATGAGATCCAGGACAGCCAGGGCTACACAGAGAGAAACCTTGTCTCAAAATAAACAAGACAAAAGAAACATTGTTTTAAAGCCTAGCTCTTATATGTCTGGTTTCTAGAACAAAAATTATCCCAATTTAGAGGGACCTTAAAGACCTGTTTCCCTGTTGGCTCCTAACATGTGTCCAAAATGACTCCAACCCCAAGTTACCAGTTTGTTTATTTAACAGATCTAGCCCCAAGTTTATTTGTAAAAACAGCCTAGGACACTGGTCATGTGCAAATAGTGTGTGGGTGGGTGTGTCCCAGCAGTCCCTCTGTCTTCACACTGGCAGGAGCCTTTTCTATGGGGCCTTCACAGGGTCCTGGGCACCTTTGGGAGCCTGAGCTGGAGCTGAGGCCTCTGCTTTAATTTGAACCTTGGGCTTTGGCTGCCAGAGCCTACGCCCCTTGGCGGTGTAGCCTTGGTGAGCGAGGAAAGCCAGGCGGCTGAGTTTGCGCCTGGGGCTCTTTGGCTTCTTGGGCTTGATGTCCTGAGGCTTCACCAGGGCCTTGATAGCCTCTGCACGAACTCAACTGCCTTTGCGCTGTTGGCCTGCATCTTCTTCAGGCCTTTCTTGTGCTTCTTGGCAAAGCGCATGTTCCTCAGGAACTTGGGGTCCACCCCCTTAAGAGATTCATATATTTGTGACCGGGGTTTCTTGATGCCATTTCTATGCCATTTGCGGGACTGGTCATGTGTGGTGTGGTTCATGGACTTGGCCATGTCTGCATGGTAACCCACGGCTCCCGCAGCGCCTGGGACCAGAAGAGTCTAAGTTACCAGTTTTAAGCCAACCTTTTGTTACTGATTACAAATTTTTAATCATACCCAATAACTTATAAGCCAATATTCTATAACCAAGACGTGCAGAACATATTTATACATTTAAACAAACATGAAGTGACCACACATTTACTTATATAGGCAAATTTCCCTTACTTTTTCTAGCTGTAATTTCAAGGGAGGAGCACCTTGTCACCTGATGAACCCAATAATCACAATCACAGAGATTTTCTAGGAGAAACAACCATCAGCTTCCCTACCATAGACAAACTTTCAGTTTTTGTAACATGAACCATAGATCAATCACAGTGGTAGCACATGCCTTTAATCCCAGCACTTGGGAGGCAGAGATTTCTGAGTTCGAGGCCAGCCTGGTCTACAGAGTGAGTTCCAGGACAGCCAGGGCTACACAGAGAAACCCTGTCTCGAAAAACCAAAAAAACAACAACAACAACAAAAAAAAAACAACAAAACAAAACAAAACACCCACAGAACAACAACCAAGCAACAAACGAAAATACAGATATAAACTGACAGACATAGGCAGACTGGAGCACCAAAGACAGACAACAGACAGAGAGGGAAGAGAACTAGATGTGCCAAAGGGACCCAGAGAGCCTCCCTAAGGGACCCAGACCCAGAACTAAGCATCGGTCCAGTAGGAAGTCTGAGAGGAAGCAGGACACCTCCTGACCTCCTCCTGCCCCAGCAGAGCAGGAAGTGCCTATGTGCGGTTTCCTTCGCTTTTGCCAAAGTGTCTCAGTCATAGGGACAACTGCCTTTCTGAAACCCATTCTCTCATATAAACTGTCCCTAATCAGGAGCCAAAGACTAAAAGCATCTATGAGAATTATCTTCACTCCTCCCTAATCTGTCACAACTCTAAACACATACACAAAATGCATTCTACCATTACCTTGCCTCGTCCTTACAAGGTTTATTCCAAATCTACTTTATTTTCCTTATTTTTCATTCACATTGTACTATTAACTTGTCTGTTTTTACAAGGTTTATCTACTGCTGGCCCAAATCTTTTTTTTAATTTTCCTTTTCGAGCGAAAAGGAAGGCACTCCTCTCTTGACAGAGTCCTTCACTGTATTCCCCTTACTTGAGCCCAGCGACGAGGCGTCGTCTGACCAATCCAGCTCAGTCAACAGGGTCTCAAGAGAGTGAGGATTGAAAAAGAAAAACAGACAAAATGATAACAGGACCCCAGCCCACACTGAGGCTGGAGCAGCTGTCTCTGCAGCCAGCTTTTAGATCAGTCTAGGCACATCCAGACCACAAGGTCAGTTCTTAGATCAAAGCTCTAAACAAGATCACACAGGATAGTGATTAAACAAAGCAGTAAACAAAGCCCCAGGGTAGATATTTCTGAAATTCTTATCTGAGCCTTTTCTTGTTTGAGTCCAATGACAAAAGCCAAATTCCTAGAAGCAGCAACAAAAGCTCTCAACACTGGTTTAAGAAAAAAAAAAAGTGGAGTCAGGCGGAGGTGGCACACGCCTTTAATCCCAGCACTTGGAAGGCAGAGGCGGGCAGATTTCTGAGTTCGAGGCCAGCCTGGTCTACAGAGTGAGCTCCAGGACAGCCAGGGCTACATAATCCCAGCTATTTGGAGTTCAAGGCCAGCCTGGTCTACAGAGTGAGTTCTCGTATAACTAACCAGGGCTACATGGAGAAAGCCTGTCTTGAAATATAAACCAAAAATTCTATTCCCCAACACAAGCTGGTCTATCCAAGGATCATGTGGCTACAGCAACAGGCTCTGACTCTCGGGCCTCCGTCTTCAGCCAGAACAGGGCACACAGTTCCGCACTCTACATGTCTGGGGAGAGCCCTTGTCCTTGCAACTGATTCGCTATTCCCACCTGTTCTGTCAGCAGCACCCTTGCCTGGGTCTCAGGGTCAGTCTGCTCAGGCTGGAAGACGGTGGACCATGGATGTCTTTCTGGGACCCCAGTGTTTGATCTTCCTGCGTTGAGGTGTCCAGCCCTGCAACTTGGCTAGGCAGGCATTTAGCTAGGAGTTTTGGGAATGGGGAGCTAAGAAGTTAGGTTGAGGCCATTAACAATGAGAACAACCAGCTCCCTGGCACAGTCTGTGCATGCCAGACCCTGGATCCCCAGGAGCTTACCACGTGAGCGTCCAAGCTAGCCCACAATTCCCCTGTCCATGCCCGTGGCTAGGGTAGGAAAGGGTTAGTGGCTCCTGCTCTAGCAAGCCTTCCATGCGATTCCTGGGGAGGGTGGACATAGAAGGACTATACCTGGCTCCCCTCTCCAGAAGCCAGAGCCTTGGTTCTGATAAACGGCTGTGATGCAGCAGAGGGTCGGGTTCAGCACCTTGGAGAGAGCCCAGGCCCCTGCGGGTAGCTGGAAAGCAGGGAGAACTCCTGGAAGGATTTGCACTCAGGCTAAACCCACAGCAGAAGCCTTGCCTCACTGAGCAGACAGGATGCACTCTGCCTCAGTCCACACTGGGGACACTGAAGTGGGGACACCCGGATCATTAGGTCACTGGGCCCTAGAGCAGGTTCCCTAGCGCTCAGATGAGGGGTGCTGGTCATAGGACTGCTGGGTTCCCTCTGTGCCAGAGGCCACAGAACACCCAACATCCTGCAGCTCCACTGGTAGGACCAGAAAAAGTCAGAGGCCGCGACTGAGCTTGTTATAAATACATGTTTTTTGTTGGGTCACAGGACATAGGCGGTGCTGTACAGAGCTGGTATAGGCGTGGGGCTGTACGCCACAGAGACAGAGAGACAGACAGACACAGAGACTGAGTCCACCCAGCAGGGCAGGGCAGGGCAGGCCAGGCAGCGTTCTGGGGCCTGTAACACTTGGTTGGTGGGCGGGCATGAGTCATCTGGGAGTCTGGGCCCCTGACAACTTGGAAGCTCCTTGGTCCAATCCGACTGAGGTCTCGGGTGGTGTTACAGCGGCACCTGGATTCAGCTTATGTCGTTCAGGGCCTGTTGAGACACAGAGGCAGTCAGGAGCATGTGTGAGCTTCGCGGGGCGAGGCCGGCGGGGAGCACGGCAGGCCACTCACCTTTCGCGTGAACTCAGGCAGTACGAAGGCTGCGCGGTGCATGTCTGAGTTATAGTATTTCAGCTGCATCTGCTCCACCTGGGCCTGCGTCAGCTGCTGCACGGGCTCCCGGAAGTTGGTGCTCTGGGGACCGTGGACCAAAGAGCATCATGGTGGGTGGGGCTCTGAATGCCTGCCCGCGCCCTACCCTACAGGCAGCCCCCAGCTCACCGGATTTTTGCTACACAGCATGAAGCCGATCTGACCGCTGGGATAGGTGGGAATGGTGCAGTAGGCGTAGCCCACCACCGGGAAGAGGGACTTGCAGAAATGCCTCATCTCCTTGATGAGGTCCAGGTGCAGCCACTGGCACTCACCTGAGGGGGGACCGGGAGTCAGCCTTGTCAGAGAGGGCAGCCCGCCCGCCCCACGCCCCACTGTGCCCGTGCTCGCTCACCCTGGCAGCAGAGGATACCATCTTCCTTGAGCGCTGTCTTCATGAGCTGGTAGTAGGACTCCTTGAAGAGGCTCTCGGCAGGGCCTAGAGGGGCAGAGCGTGGCCATCTTGCCCAAGACCTCCAGGCCACGGTCACCCACAACACAGCCACAGCTGCTCAGTGGCAAAGCTGGCGCTGGGCCCACGTCTGTGGAATGTGGCGCCTGCCGGGCCCTGCACTTAACCCCCCACCACCCCTGCATCACAGCGCACCTGGATGCTGGTCAACCAAGAAAGTAAAGAAGCCAGAGGATGCAGGTCACTATGGCCCAAGGCTAGCCTAGCCCCCACTGTCCTCTGGTCTCCATGGTGGCAAGGGAGACCGCAGCTCCAGTCTGGGGGCTGCTCATGCCTCTTACCCATGGGGTCCGACGAGTCGGTGATGATGACGTCGAAGGCATCTTGGTTCTGTTTCATGAACTCAAAGCCATCGCCCACATGGAGAGTCAGCTTTGAGCTGGAGAAGCCACTGGCCATGCCCGGCAGGAACTTCTTAGAGACTTCAATGACATCCTGAGGAGGGGGGACAGGAAGGGCCTGGCTGGGTCACAGAGGATAGGGACTCCTGGTGGCGTTTCTTTGGACAAGCCTTCTCTCTTGGAATCCTGTCCCTCAGATCTACAGGATGGGAGGCACCTCAGTCTCATCTCCTTGCAGACCAAGCGTCCCATCTGAGTGGGGCTTTCTTGACACTTTATGAGAGGTCTCAGATAACCCACACTGACCTCAGACTACAGATCTTGCTGCTTCTGCCTAAGCGCTGGGGTTGTATGTATATGTGGTTCCACACTTCCTATCAGCCTGCATCCTCCTGCGTTTTCTGTACCTTTTACCCCTGTCTGGCCTCATCATGTCATGCTGTGGTGTCTTCTCCAATCCAGAACATCAGCTTCACGCTCAGGGACTTACCTGTCCCATCAATCACTGTATCACCCCAGCAGCTTGGGTAACACTCAGCATACAGTACGTGATCACTAAAACCACACTGCGTTGTGAATGTCCCTGGCTCTGACTGGGCCTTAAGGCAGAAAACCATCTGTCTCTGAAAGTAAGAGTTAACATCCATGGTGCTGCGAGTGTCAAGCCGCAACTATCTAGTTTTCCCACTGAACCATCTTTTCAGACTGAAGAAACAGGGCAGGGATGGTTAGGAACATTGCACATCAGGGTGCAGAGTCAGGATGGGACAGAGCTGACTCCTGTGACTCAAACCCAGGCCTCCCATACAGCACCCACCTCGTCGATCTCGCACTGGACCACAGACTCCACGGAGGGGTGCTTCAGGACTTCCCGGAGAACGCCCCCATCTCCACCCCCGATGATCAGCACCTGGGCCGGGAAGGACAAGTCAGGACTGAGCAGGTCCACTCCCACAGAACCTGCTCTGCCCAGCTACAGGTCTCTGAGTCATTCTCTACTCTGGAACCCTTCTGCGCCTCGGGGTCCTAGCAGCCTGGGTTCCCTCTCAGGGCTTCTAAAGAGATCAGCTCTCCCAGGAGCTGCATTCATCCCGACCGGCATTTTCTGACAGTCATCTGGGTAGCATCTGGCCCCAAACAGCCTCAGCCAGACCTGCTTTTCTAAGGCTGCCGAACCCGGGGCAATGCGGTACCTTCCGCGGGTTGGGGTGGCTGCAGAGCGGCAGGTTGGCGATCATCTCCTGGTAGGAGAACTCATCCCTCTCGGTACACTGGATGACGCCATCCAGAACCAGCACGTTGCCGTAGGTTTTACTGCGGGCAGAGTGACAGTCGGGGATGTGGGTCCTGGGGCACAGGGAGGATGGGTCCCAGCCCGCCCTGGGCGCACATCGGGGCCGCCATGGGGTTCCGGGGGTGGACATTCGGGGTGACACGTGGCAGACTGGCCACGAGCTGGGGCCGGGTCGGGGCCCCGGGGTCCCCTAGGCTGACGTGTCCGTCAGTGACACGTGGACGCAGGGCCGGGCCGCGAGCATAGCGCGCGGGAGCCGGGCCTAGCGCAGAACTCCTGACAGCTGTACCGGCGCGCGGCGGGCAGTACCTGCGGAAGACGAGGATGTCCTGGTACCGGGAGCGCCGGTGGTGCAGCAGCTGCTCCACTTGCAGCGACAGGGCCTGGCCAGGCCACAGGCTGCAGGTCTCTCGGAACCAGCCCTCCTGGATGGCGGCAGGGCCGGGGGCGGCTGGGGCGTCGGGGCCGGGCTCCATAGCGGGCGGGCGGGCGGGCGGCGCGTCGCGGGCCCGGGACTGCAGGCCGCGCAGACCCCCAGCACAAGAGGACGGCCCGCCGCCCGCGCCGCAACCTAACCCGCTCGGGGCGGGGCCTGCGCATGGGGGGGCGGAGCCCCGGCCCTCCAATGGCGGGGTGGGCGGTCCCGCAGCTTCACCAGGAGCTCATTGGCTCCCCGGGCTGCAGCTAGCGGTGATTGGTTGGGCCGCGCTGTCTGTCAGCGGCAGCAGGGTAGTGCGGCCCGCTGCCGGGCCACGTGGGGCCGAGAGGCCCAGGCGGCGGGAGGGTTCCGGGGCGGGCCGCGCCGGCGCAGGGGTTCGAGCGCCGGGGCCCATCCTTGGACCCTCCTTGGTTTTGAGCAGATCAAGTGTCTAGTCTGGGCGCACATAGGACTTTTATTTACGAGGATTGTCGCGGCATTTGGTTACTTTGCTTTGGATGGTGATCCTGGCTGCAGAATGAGAATGGGGCTCATTCCGAAAGAGTCTCTAAATTTACCAACAGAGCCCAGGCCTGGCACATGCATATTCAAAACCAAAAAAGACTGGCGCGATTTTTTTTTTTTTGACAAACAGGGTCTTGCTCCTTGAAGGGTGGGAGGAGGGAACGTGCTGTTTGTATGAAAATGTCAAGGAACTTATCAGAATCACATTAAGCATGCTAATTACCAAATATTAAATGCTAATTGCTCCACACACAGTTTGAATGCCAAAGAAGGAAGACGAACCGGGAATAGGCTATTCCTGACACGGTGTCAGGGATGGTTTCTGACTGACGTTCTGCAGCCTCCACCTGGAGTGGGAGCTCGCTCCCTTGTCACGACGCGCAGCTGAAGGGCACGAGCCACCGGTGGCTTGGAGCCCCGTCCGCGCCTTGGCTGGCTTCAAGCTCCCAAACGGAGGCGCGAGGAGGGAGGGAGTTCTACAAAGTTGCCACGGCAGGCTGACAGGCAGGGTCACGATGGCCCAGATGGAGATCCATGTCCCGCTGGTCACAGCAGCCTCTGTACCTACCCGCCAGCGCCTTTCTGCCTCCGCGCTAGGGATGGCTGTTTATTTGCCAGAAGCCCTGAGCCAGAACGAAGCTTGCCAAAAGGCTAGGGATGATGCTTCCTGGAGGAGGCAGCCCTCCCCTCCGCCCCCCTAACCTCCATGGATGGCCAGCTGAGCTGAAGCCATTCCATCCTTCCCGTTGGAAGAGAGGAAAGGAAGTTGTTCCCGGATGTGCCCTCCAGGAAGACTGGGTTGACCACACCTGTCAGATTTAGGAAGATGCAGATACTGAAAAAACTGCAAGTGAAGCCAGGCAGGGTGGTCCTCACCTTTAATCCCGGCATTTAAAGAGGCGAGGCATGTTAGGATCTCTGTAAGTTAAAGGCCAGCCTGGTCTACAGAACGAGTTCCAGGACAGCCAGGGCAACAGAGAAAACCTGTCTAGAAAAAAAGAAAGAAAGAAAGAAAGAAGAAAGAAAGAAAGAAAGAAAGAAAGAAAGAAAGAAAGAAAGAAAGAAAGAAAGAAAGAAAGAAAGAAAGAAAGAAAGAAAGAAAGAAAGGAAGGAAGGAAGGAAGAAAGGAAGAAAGGAAGGAAGGAAAGAAAAAAGAAAGAAAGAAATCCTCTCTACAAAAATGAAACAACAAAACAAAACAAAAAAAATAAGAAAACAAAAATAAAAAAACAACAACCAAAAACCAACCAACCCCCAAATCCAAACAAAAAACTAAAACAAACAAAATTAAAAGCTAAGAATGCGCCGGGCGGTGGTGGTGCACGCCTTTAATCCCAGCACTTGAGAGGCAGAGGCAGGAGGATTTCTGAGTTCGAGGTCAGCCAGGTCTACAGAATGAGTTCCAGGACAGCCAAAGGCTACACAGAGAAACCCTGTCTCGTAAAAACCTAAAAATTAAAAACAAAAACAACAAAAACTAAGAATGCAACCCCCCAAAACTGTTTTGTCTCAAAAAAACAAAACAAACAAACGAAAACTACATAAAAACATGTAAGCAAAAACCTTCCTGAACGCGCAGTGGCCCAACCCGCCAGCCAGCTGGGGACCCGGAGGACAGCCTGTGGTTTTGTTTTTAGTCTCAGGAACCAGTCCTGTAAAACCGCGGTGATGCTGAAAATCAGACGCCAGGCAGAAATCAGATTGTCCCTGAAGTCAGAACAGGAGTGCAGACTGTACAAAGGAAGACGGAAGAGACCAGCCCGACAGTGACAAGGTGAGCCTGTCAGTGAATGGTGTCTGTCACTGTGCGGGCTGGCTGGGCTGGGCGGCCAGCTCTGGAGAGTCTTTTCCTTTTTTAAATGTACATCGGTGTTTTGCCCGCATGTGTGAGGGCGTCAGATCCCCTGGAACAGGAGTTACGGACCGGGGTGAGCTGCCGTGTGGGGTACTGGGAATTGAACCCAGGTTGTATGGAAGAAAAACCCGGGCAGGACCGTGAAAGGCAGCCTGTTTTCAGGCTGAGCTGGGTTTAAACACCGGAGACCCAGCAGGTGTTCCGGCCGGGATGGAAGGTGTCTGCCACACCCCCAGACACCAGGCTCCTGACAGGAGGCCTCAGCTCTCCATAATTCTGTGGCCATCAGTCACGTAGGGGACCACCCCAAGCCCCAGTTATTCTCTCTGGACTCCACCCCCACGGTTACCTGGCAACAGCTAGGTATGCTCCTCCCCTACAGTTACCTGGCAACAGCTAGATAGGCCTGGCCCACTATAAAAGGGGATGCTTAGCCGGGCGGTAGTGGCGCACAACTGTAATCCCGGCACTCTGGGAGGCAGAGGCAGGCGGATTTCTGAGTTCGAGGCCAGCCTGGTCTACAGAGTGAGTTCCAGGACAGCCAGGGCTATACAGAGAAACCCTGTCTCGAAAAAAACAAATCCAAAAAAAAAACCATAAATAAATAAATAAATAAATAAATAAAAGGGGGGAAATGCTGGACTCTCCCTCCTCTCTCTCTTACTCCCCCTCTCTCTCCACTTGGCCATGGTGGTCTCTGCTTCTCTACTCTCTCCCTCTCTGCCTCTACTACCCTCTTAGCTCCCCTTCCCAGACACTCCTCCCTGCAAAAGGTGTCTAACCTCAGGCCCGGCCTGTGTCAATCATCACAAGTCTCCTCCAATAAACGCCTGAAAACCATAGACAGTCTTGGAGCAGGTCTTCTCACAGGAGCCCGGCATCTAATCTCCCGCGCCCTCCCCAGCAAGCCAGAGACACTCCCAGCCCTGCTGGAACCATCGAAGCGCTCTCCCCTGCCCTTTCCCTTCGGCTCGGGCCAGAGCCAGCCTCGAGGACCCGCACTGCATCCTCAGCTCTTCCTGGCACCCTGCAGCATCTGAGGTGCCCGAGAGTCGAGCCAACTCCGGCAGCTCCGCGGGGACCTCTGACTGCTGCCCCTCCCCATCCCGGGAGCGGGGTCTCGCAGTAGCCGTGGGGAGCGCGCAGTCAAACTTCCCGCCGGCCACCTTCGTGAGCCGCCCACGAAGCCGTTAGGCATTTTAACCCACAAACCTGTGCTCGTAACTGCTAAGCCATCTCTTTAGCCTTAGCCATGTATAAAAGAGCCCAAAAGACCTGCCAGCTTCTCCCTCCTAAGTGCAAAGTTAAAGGCGGTGCCTCCCCACACAGCTTCAAAGCAGTTATCAGGAAGCAGCTGTGGCTGACTGCGAGCATATTTGGCAGTTATGTGGTGCGATGTGGTTTACGGCTAGCGGCTAGCGGCTTGAAGCGCCTCTGCGAGCGAAGGGTCTCTGATGGCACTCTCCTGCCCACAGATCCCTGCAGGCCACCAGGGCCCTCTTCTCCAGCACGTGAGCGCTCATACCTACTGCTACCCTCCTAGGTCCTCTGTCCTCCTAGGTCTGTTCAAGAGATTACGCTGGCCCTCAGGCCTAGTGGCCTGAGCTACAGCTGTTCTCTGAGCTGCTCAGGTCTCCCTCACCATGCGTGCCCACCTTTTCTGTGAAAGAAAAAGTTAAAAACTGTCAGAATGGGGCTGGAGAGATGGCTCAGCGGTTAAGAACACCGACTGCTCTTCCGAAGGTCCTGAGTTCAATTCCCAGCAACCACATGATGGCTCACAACCATCTGTAATGAGATCGACACCCTCTTCTGGTGTGTCTGAAGACAGCTAGGTGGTCCCGGTCCCCGGCAGGTGGTCCTGGGTGTCTAAGGAAGCAGGCTGAGCAGGTGACTGGGAGCACACCAGTGAGCAGGCTCCTCTATGCCTCTGCCTCAGTTCCTGCCCCTAGGTTCCCGCCCTGGCTTCTCTCGGCAATGGACTGGAATTGGGATGCACAAGCCCTTTCCTCCCCATAGTGTTTACTCATAGTGTTTATCACAGTAATAGAAAGCTAACGAGCACCGGGCAGTGATGGCGCACGCCTTTAATCCCAGCACTTGGAAGGCAGAGGCAGGGGGATTTCTGAGTTTGAGCCCAGCCTGGTCTACAGAGTGAGTTCCAGGACAGCCAGGGCTATACAGAGAAACCCTGTCTTGAAACCCCCCCTCAAAAATAAAAGAAAGAAAGAAAGAAAGAAAGAAAGAAAGAGAGAGAGAGAGAGAGAGAGAGAGAGAGAGAGAGAAAGAAAGAAAGAAAGAAAGAAAGAAAGAAAGAAAGAAAGAAAGAAAGAAAGAAAGAAAGGGGCTGGAGAGACGGCTCAGAGGTTAAGAGCACTGACTGTACTTCCAAAGGTCCTGAGTTCAAATCCCAGCAACCACATGGTGCCTCACAACCATCTGTAATGAGATCCGACACCCTCTTCTGGTGTCGGAAGACAGCTACAGTGTACTTACATATAATAAACAAATAAATCTTAAAAAAAAAAAAAGACAAACCCAAACCTTACAGTCTGTGTTTCCCAATTTCACAGGTAAATGTGACCCGTGGGGAATTGGTGGGATAAGGAATGAGGAGTCATTTGATTCTCTGAGAAACCTATCATCAGGGTTTCCCCATGTAGACCAGGCTGTCCTGGAACTCACGGTCTTCCAGGACATAGGAAGAAGAAGACTCACTCTGTCTCTCCTTTGCCTGCTTGTCTTGTGGGACTGAGCAGCTGCTAGACCCTTGGACTTCCATCCACGGCTGCTGCTGACCATGGTTGGGAACTGGACTACAGACTTCTTCCAAGGACCCTGCGATACAAACTGCAAATGTTTTCTCTTAGCCTAGTGGGACAAAGAGTGTTTTCTCTTTGATCATCTGCTCTCTACTGTAACTGTATCCTTAGGAATGATCTCAGGCAGGACACCTTCGCTGGGGATTAACAGCTCTCACAACTCATGGTCTTCCAGCCGTGTCCTGCGTCCTCCTGAGGGCTAAGATCACAGCCATCTGACCTGGCTCCTTCCTCCCTTCCGTTCTGGGCGCCACCCAATGCCCTCTCTCGAGTCCTCTGCTCCCTCTGCCATTCTCAGTGAAAACTAACTGCTTACCTATGTAATCTCCACCACACTAAGCTTTTTGATTTGCCTGTTTGTTTACTTATTTATTTAGAGACAGGGTTTCTCTGTGTAGCCCCTGCTGTCCTGGAACTCATTCAACAGACTAGTCTAGGCTGGTCTTGAGATCCATTTGCTTCTGCCTCTGGAGTGCTTATATCACAGGTGGGTGTTACCATCTCCTTTCTCTTCCTTCCTTCCTTCCTTTCTTTTTTCTTTAAAGATTTATTATTATATGTAAGAACATGGTAGCTGTCTTCAGACACACCAGAAGAGGGAGTCAGAGCTCATTATGGATGGATGAGTGTAAGTCATCATGTGGTTGCTGGGATTTGAACTCAGGACCTTTGGAAGATCAGCTTCTTCTTCTTCTTCTTCTTCTTCTTCTTCTTCTTCTTCTTCTTCTTCTTCTTCTTCTTCTTTTTCTTTTTTCTTTTTTTTTCTTTTTTTTTTTTTTGAGACAGGGTTTCTCTGTGTAGCCCTGGCTGTCCTGGAACTCACTCTGTAGACCAGGCTGGCCTCTAACTCAGAAATCTGCCTGCCTCTGCCTCCCAAGTGCTGGTCTACAGAGTGAGTTCCAGGACAGCCAGGACTACACAGAGAAACCCTGTCGCAAAAAAACCAAAAAGAAAAAAAGACCTGTGTTACCATTGCCTGGCACATTTTCAAAATTTTAAAAAAGATTTATTTATTATATCTAAGTACACTGTAGCTGTCTTCAGACACACCAGAAGAGGGCATCAGACCTCCTTACAGATGGTTGTGAGCCACCATGTGGTTGCTGGGATTTGAACTCAGAACCTCTGGGAGAGCAGTCTGTGCTCTTAACCTCTGAGCCATCTCAGTTATTTTGGTTTTAATTTTGTTTCTTTCCAAGAAGGAGTTTTCTCCATTTAACCCTGGTTGTCCTAGAATTTATTCTGTAGACCAGGCTGGCCTCAAACTCTATAGATTCACCTGCTTCTGCCTCCCAAGTGCTGGGATTAAAGGTGTGTGCCACCACCTCCTTGCATGAAGACTTATTTTGTGTGTCTGCCTGAGTGTGCGTGTCCCAAGAGGCCAAAAGAGGAGCTGTGAGTTCAGTGCCGGGACTCAAACTCAGGTCCTTTGGGAGAACACCGTGGACTCATAGCCACTAAGCCATCGCCCCATCTCCTTTTCTATGCCTGTGAGAGAAATGTTGCGTGACAAAGCCAAAGTATGGGCACCACCAAAGGCCAGTTTTGTGACAACTAGCTTTATTGGGGCAGAAATGATACAAAGAGAGCTGCGTCACTAAAGGCCACCCCAGCACAGGTGACAGACAGCACAGGTGACAGACAGCACAGGTGACAGACAGATCACGACTCTAGGAGCCTGGCGCACACTGCACCCACCACCTGAAGGCAGCACAACAGGTCTGCGAGTGACCTTCGCAGATACCTCAGCCGGTGTAAACCTGGTCCAGGTGCTCGGCTGGTGCCAAACTGCTTCCTCCAGGCAGCGCTCTGGTCTCTGTCGGAGCTGTAGGAAACTGAGGCAGAGAAGCAGGTGAACGGGGTCTCTACAGGCTGAGACTGTTTTATTGGAACAGGATAAAGGTTAAGTGTGTTGAGAGGGGCTTGGATTTTTTTTTTTTCTTGAAGACAGGATTTCTCTGTGTAGCCCTGGCTGTCCTGGAACTCACTCTGTAGACCAGGCTGTCCTTGAACTCAGAAATCTGCCTGCCTCTGCCTCCCAAGTGCTGGGATTAAAGGCCTGTGCCACCACCACCACCCACCATCCGGCTTCAGAGGGGCTTGGGACACACACACACACACACACACACACACGTAGCTGCTTTGTGGTTTGATTGGGAGCAGGGTGGAATCTTTTCAATTCCTGGGCATATTACTCCTGCAGGTGCTGCAGGAGGGTCAGACTGGGGCCAAGCAACTCTTCATGACCAGAGGCTTTTGCCTCATAAAGCAGCGGTTACCCAGCTGTTGTACCCTCCAAGTCAAGTAAATGTCATTTTGCAGCAGCTGTGCCCCCTTGTAAAATGGCGACCCCAGCCAGGCTTTCTGACTGTTCACACCCCCACAATGCAGGGACGGGGAGGGGGGTCACAGGACCCTCGCCCGAGGAGCCAGCCAATAGCCCTTCCAGCTGTTCTGCCTGCCTTAAGTGCCGGGGGCCTTGGGGAAGGCTAGAGGGTCTGGGCCGTGGAGGGCTGGGGTGAGAAGAGCCTCCTCATCACAGCCTGCTGGGGAGAAGCAGCCTCACCCTTGCCAGTAACCTTCAACCATGAGCCTAAAAGATCGTTGGTTCCCAAAGTGAACTTTAGTGGAATCTTGGCCTTGGAGAAAACCTTTGTTCAGTCTCTCCACTGGAAAGGAGTTTTAGCGAAAGCAACTTCCCATCCCCATGACATGGGAACAAGAACAAGAGGTGAGGGCCCATTCCCTCATAACTGGTGACCCCTGAGAGTCTCCTTCCCCTCTTGACAGGAAATGCTGGTAAGTATCACTGCAGGGATTGTGCGGGCCCTGTCTCCCCAGCACCTTAGCACAAGAGAGAGACCCACCAAGGGCAAGGTAATGCCAGCATGTCCCTGATGAAAAACTGCGGAGGGGCTGGAGCTGATGCGGAAGGATCTCCCTAAGCCAGGAGCGTAACCAAGCGGGGAGGACCGGAGCTACACTGAAGGGGCATCGTGCCCTCCTTTTGGCCCAACTATTGAAATAATGGATGCCAAGGCGTTAGAACCTTCCAGACATCTTCTGCCAAGGGAAAGCCTCAGCCTAGTGCCTGCCTGAGGAGGAATTTGTCTCCCAGTGTTGGGGGAAGCATTAAAAAAGTAGAACCAGCACATCCCAGCATTTGTGCCCTGCCCCGACGGCCTGGCCGGCCCTGCGCTGGCAGGCAATGGCCGACCTGTTTTTCTCCCCTGGAGATTCTGACTCTGAACTCCACAATCTCTCCGCCCATCTCGCTAGGTTCCCACTGGTGGGTCGCTACCAGGTCAACCCCATGCTTCAACCCCCCCAGGGCCTTTGTGGAGCACCTCAGGCAAACCCACGCTTGGCCGTGGTACCTTTCTCTCTTGAACCAGATGAGCGGCTGCATGAAGGAAAACCAACACACAGTTCAGAAACAATGTAGCTCAATCTCTGGGCGCAACAACTAAAACCTAATCTTGTAAGACTTATTAAAATCTGATTCCTCCTATAGCAGACGAATCCTTGTGGATCCCCCATGAAACTGGGAAACTCTAGCAGCTCCATCTTGCCCCTCTGCTGCCCCGATTCCAAAAGGAACTCACTCTCTCCCTAACTCTGCTACATCTCTTCTTCTGTCCAACCCGGAAGTCCCAGCTCTTCTCCCAGTGATTGGCTCCTTTATTCATTAGGGAATAGGTTCCCCCAGGAATACATTTCACACAGGTCTGACAGTTTCAGTTCACCTGAGACAGTGCCGGTGAGGACCACATTTTGAGCAGTATTGATTATGTACACAAACCTCTCGATCTCCAATTAAGCCTAAACCTTAGGTCAGGACCCTGAAGAGTCACTAGGCCTCTTTGTTCTTTCTTCCCAACGTGGCCACATTGAATAAATCCTTTTTCTCCGCTTTTCACTGTTAAGTGTGTCTGTTTAATTGGCCTATTGAGGACTGGTAGCCAAGGCTAACTGTTCAAGTTCTGACCTTAACAATTTTGGTATAATGAAAAAAAGACTTTTTTTTTTTTTTGGAAATAGGGGTTCTTTGTGTAATCCTGGCTGTCCTGGAACTCACTCTGTAGACCAGGCTGGTCTCAAACTCAGAGATCCACCTACCTCTGCCTCCCAAGTGCTGGGATCAACGGTGTGAGCCACCACCAGAGATTTCTTTAAAATGACATGCTTGGGGCTGAAGAGATGGTTCAGCAGTTGAGGAGCACCTGTTGCTTTCCCACCCAAGTTCAGTTTCCAGTACTCAGATCCCAGCTGCCTGTAACTCCAACTTCAGAGGAGCCAGCGTTCTCTCGTGGGCTCCAAAAACATTTGAACATACCTGACTCAGCACCCAGACACACACACCCCTAAAAAAAAATCACCATCCTTGTGAGTAATGGCCCCTCCACAGTCCAGTCCAAGGCCCGTTGTTTTCGCTGTAAGTCAAGCCAAGCCTTTCCATTTCTCAGTTTTGACTTGTGTAATTTCTGGGATAAAAGTTCCTTCCCACAGCACTCCAGAGCCAGAATCAGGAAGATTAGTGTGAGGCTAGCCTGGCCCATACAGTTCAAAGCCAGTCAGGGGTAAATAGAAAGACCCTGTCTTCAAACGAGTAATGTCACCTTCAAATGAGCACCAGTGCCAGCAGCCCTGCTTCCTAATTCTGCTTTGGGCTTAGAAGTCACCCTCAAGACACTCCTCCCACCTGTGCCCACCCCTCATGTTCCCAAGTGGAGACGCGGCTAGTCTTCTGCCCAGAGTTCCGTGTCCTCTTGTTCAGGTGTTTTTTCAAATTACTTTTTTGCCTCTCCCTGAGTTGGGGGTGGGGGTGGAGATCTTAGGCTGTCCACGTCATCACTGAGACTCTGGCCCACCAGACCTTCCTGGTCCTACAAACAAGGAAGCACTGAAGGTGGGTGAGGGTACAGTTCAGGTTTACTGCCAGGCTGTGGTCCCAGCCAAGCTGCTGGCGCTCAGAGTCACCTGAGAGGGAGGCAGGCAGGAGCTGTGCCACAGGAAGATTCCCAGAATCCTAGGGTGGGAGGCTGGGGTGGGGGTGGGGCCTGGTGCTGGACAAACAGATCAAAGGTGATAGGCCTGCACTGGACCTGCAGAGCTGGGTGGCACATCATGAGGTGGGTGGGCAGCCCGTAGCTTCTGGGGAAACAGAATGGGTTAGGCCAGGACCCTCACGGCACTCCCCTGCCCACAGGTTGCTGATCTTCCTGGGTCTGCTGTGGAGTATGGTGGCCACACCTTTGGGCTCCAAGTGGCCTGAGCCTGTATTCGGGCGCCTGGTGTCCCCTGGCTTCCCAGAGAAGTATGACAACCATCAGGATCAATCCTGGACGCTGACTGCACCCCCCGGCTACCGCCTCCGCCTCTATTTCACCCACTTCGACCTGGAACTCTCTTACCGCTGCGAGTATGACTTTGTCAAGGTACCTGACATGGTGCTCGGCCGGGGCCTTCTTATGAGGTACGGCAAAGGCTGGCCGGAAGGGAGGGCAGGCCTGGTTCTAACCTTCCCTCCCTTGACCCCCGACCCCACAGTTGAGCTCAGGGACCAAGGTGCTAGCCACGCTGTGTGGGCAGGAGAGCACAGACACTGAGCGGGCGCCAGGCAATGACACCTTCTACTCGCTGGGTCCCAGCCTAAAGGTTACCTTCCACTCCGACTACTCCAATGAGAAACCATTCACAGGATTTGAGGCCTTCTATGCAGCGGAGGGTGAGCAGCGGAGGGTTCAGATAGCCGGGATGCAGCCGGGTGGCCGTCTTGTTGCTTCGTCCCCATCTTTGGATCTCTTGCTCCCCACCTCTTCTGGGGCCCCGGATTCAGGTCAAACCCACAGGGAAGGCAGGCAGGTGGGTGCTGCGATGGCCTGCCGTCACGTGCTGTGCGAATGCCGTCCCGCAGAGCCGGGTAGCTGCTAAGGGCGCGCTGCTGGTGCAGAGGTTACCAAGGGCTTGCACAGGCCTGTCAGCACGAGGCCTTCCACTTGACCGGATACTCTGGTCCCTGAAGGAGACGATCTGTGCGACCTCAGGCAAGAGGCTCAACCTCTCCGCTCAGAAGGCGGCTTAGAGCGGTTGCCACTGGATTGATGGTGGCTTGGACAGGGTGCTTAACCTGCCACTGGTTTAGCGATGCTGCTATTTGCAACTCTGGCCCCAGGCCACCCAACAGGCCTCCTGACCCGTGGGCCAGGCCACCAAGGCCTGAGTTCTCTGTTCCATCTCTTTCCCTCCTGCCTTTCTGGCCCCTCTCCCCTAGATGTGGACGAATGCAGCGTGTCCCTGGGGGACTCAGTCCCTTGTGACCACTATTGCCACAACTACCTGGGCGGCTACTACTGCTCCTGCCGAGCGGGCTACGTTCTCCACCAGAACAAGCACACCTGCTCAGGTGAGCGGGGAGGGGCATCCCGGCCACTCCAGGTTATTCCCGCTACCACAGCAGGAGCTGTTCAGCCCGGGAGGCTGGGCTCTTCTGGTCCCTCCAATGCTATTAGCATACCTAGCTCCTCCCCTTTCCCTCCCTCCAATGGTGTACTTTGATCTTGTCCCTGCTCTTGGAACCCCTAGTTCCACCAGCCAATGGCCTCTTCCTTCTGGGTGGTTCTTGGGTGGACTGGGCTCAGCCAGGCATGCCTTAAGCTTCCAGTCTACCAAAGGACCTCAAGGTAGCCGAGGGTAGCCAGGGTCAGGGGCACGGCTCCTGACCCCAGCCGCTGAACCCTTTGGCCTCCTCTGCCCTGTCTCTCGATCCTTCGCCCTGGCCCTTCTCTCCTCGCCCTTCCTGATGCGCACCCCCAACCCCCCATCTCTCTTCCAGAGCCGAGCCTCTAACCTCCCTCAGCTCCAGCCCGCCCACCCCAGTGAGTCAGATACCAGTCAGTACATGCCCACACGATGCAGCTCTGTGGGGCTGGAGCGGCTGCCAGCCGCACCATTCACCTCACCCACGACAATAATAAACCTGCATCCATTTCCACTGTGGCTGTGTCTCTCTTGCCGGGGCTGCGGTGACGGTGACGCGCTTGGAGGGCGGCCCCTTCATCTTAATCCTCCTCCTCCTCCGCGGCTCAAAGCCCGAATGTGGGAACTCCCTGAGGTCAAGGGAGACCCCCCCACACACACACACACACCTGTACTGGGTCCTGAGGCTGATCTCTGGACATTTTAGCCAGTTCTTGTTTATAGGTCAATGCAGGTCTTTGTTCTCTGACCCTGGAGAGCTTGATTCAGAACAGAGAGCAAAGCGGGTGTTACTGAGAGATCCGGCTAGTCGCCCTGCACCCGGGGATGTCCTCTTTACCAGGATGGAGCAGCCTTGCAAAGGGAGGGCAGGATGGAAAGCCTTCGCTTTCTACAAGCCTGTCCCGAGCCTGTCCCCAGCCTGTCCCCAGCATGAGCAGGCAGACAGAAAACAGAAACGGAGTCTGATCTCCACCAACAGGACAGCTTGGCAGCCCCCAAAAAGGCAGGCAGACTGTGTCCATACTGGTGACATAATTCCCCAAGCCTTCCCTAGGGCCACTTCTAAGATCGGGGAAGGCCTGTTCAGTCTGTTACCTGGGATCACCGGCTCTGGGCTGGTCCCTGGCATACGGGTGGAAGCCCGCCCTCTTGTGGACTCACTGGGGAACTGCTGAGCTGCGCACTGAGTGATCTGAGAGCAGAAGAACCCCTCACATCCAGGGGCCTCCCCTTCCCTCTGGCCCTACCTAATTCCTTTGCTCTCCACCTCTTTGTGACGCTGACCCTGTAGTAGGAGCTTGGGCCCTGGCAAACTACCAGATATAAAGTTCATACTTCAGGCAACGCCTCAGGGGTACAGAGTCCCCTTCCCCACTGCCTTTCAGCATTGTCTGGGGATGGGAATTGTGGTCCTCTCCTGCCTTTGCAGATTGTCAAGCGCAGGGTCTTGATCAAACCCAGGGTACAGATGTCCCAGGCAGTCCCCAGCCTCCAAGTCCCTTCAGGAGCAGAGCCATGCCATCCTGACCTCTGTCTCCCCAGCCCTTTGTTCAGGCCAGGTGTTCACTGGGAGGTCTGGGTACCTCAGTAGCCCCGAGTACCCGCAGCCGTACCCCAAACTCTCCAGCTGCACCTACAGTATCCTCCTGGAGGACGGCTTCCGAATCATCCTGGACTTCGTGGAGTCCTTCGACGTGGAGACGCACCCCGAAGCCCAGTGCCCCTATGACTCCCTCAAGGTCTGCTTCTTATATCCTTTCCTTGCCACAGCTGTTTCCCCTGCACAGCCCCCTGCCCATGACTGTCCTCCAGCGAGTCTCATTCAGCCTTCCTGGGCATGCGCGTGTGCGTGTACGTGTGTGCGCGTGTGCGTGTGCGCGTGTGTGTGTGTGTGTGTATGTGTGTGTGTGTGGTAGGTCTAAGCCTGGCTGTGACTTCAGCATGAGGGGACCCCACTTTTGGTCCCCAGCCTGTCCAAACCAGTTTGAGTTACTTTGCTTGCATCTAACTCAGGCTAGAACTCTGTGGCAGGTCCCGGGGAAGGGGGCAGGGCACGCTCAGAGTCTCTTTATTCAGATTCAAACAGACAAGAGGGAATACGGCCCATTTTGTGGGAAGACACTGCCCCACAGGATCGAAACTGACAGCCACAAGGTGACCCTCGCCTTTGCCAGTGATGAGTCGGGGAACCACACCGGCTGGAAGATACACTACACAAGCACGGGTGAGCGAAGGAGGCAGCGGAAGAACAGCTGTCACTTCTGCAGAGTCAACAAGCCTCAGGGCAATGGCCTCTGTTCCAGCAGGCCTAGGAAGGGAGCCCGGATTGAGATGGGTGGTCTGTCGAGTGATGGCGCTATACCAGGGAATAGCAACAATCTTCCCTTCCTCCATCCACTCCTTTCCCCAGCCAGCCGTTTACCTCAGCAGCCCCCCTCTTTCCTCCACTCTGGGGTTTTGAGTTAGGGTCTGAGTCTATCGGTCAGGTGGCCCCAAACTTGTTTTTATAGCGATAGCTGGCCTTAAACGCTGAGCTCCCTGCTTTGGCCCGAGTGCTGGGATGGGAGGTCCATGCTCCCTTCTAGACCATCCCCTCGGCACCCAGCCGTCCTTACGCTCTGTAGACATGTTGTGAGGAGGGTGAGGGTGCAGCTCAGTGACAGCGAGCCTGTCCAGCAGGCACAGGCTCTGTGCTCCAGGTCAGATTATTTTTTTTAAAAAAGTCACTGTGGCATAGCCTTTGCAGCAAGCATTTAGTATAGTAAGGTGGGAGTGGGGTGGAGAATGGGACACCCAACATTGTCACTCAACCTGTCTTGCTCTTTCCTACAAGTGACACTCTTGGCTTCAAAGCACGTGTGTCGTAGAAAATTCCATCATTCTGGACATCTGATTTTCCTTGCAGGGGACAGGAAGGGCAGGGGAACAGGGCAGTGCTGTTTCAAGACAGGGTTTCTCTGTATAACAGCCCTGGCTGTCCTTGAACTCACTTTGTAGGCCAGGCTGGTCCCAAACTCACAGAGGTCCACCTGCTTTTGTCTCCCAAGTACTGGGATCAAAGGTGTGTGCCACCTGGCTCTTGGCTTTCTTTCTTTCTTTCTTTCTTTCTTTCTTTCTTTCTTTCTTTCTTTCTTTCTTTCTTTCTTTCTTTCTTCCTTCCTTCCTTCCTTCCTTCCTTCCTTCCTTCCTTCCTTCCTTCCTTCCTTCCTTCCTTCCTTCCTTCCTTTCTTTCTTTCTTTCTTTCTTTCTTTCTTTCTTTCTTTCTTTCTTTCTTTCTTTCTTTTCTTCCCCAAGACAGGGTTTCTCTGTGTAGCCCAGGCTGTCCTGGAACTCACTCTGGAGACCAGGCTGGCCTTGAACTCAGAAATCCGCCTGCCTCTTCCTACTACGTGCTGGGATTAAAGGCGTGCACCATCACCGCCTGGCTTAGCTCTTGGTTTTCTTTCTTTTTTCTTTAAAAAAGATTTATGTATATGAATACACTGTAGCTGTCTTCAGACACACCGGAAGAGGGCATGGGATCTAATTGTGGATTAGAGCCACCATGTGGTTTCTGGGAATTGAACTCAGGACAATAAAAAAATCACCGGGCAGTTGTGGTGCACGCCTGTAATCCCAGTACTCAGGAGGCAGAGGCAGGCAGATTTCTGAGTTCGAGGCCAACCTGGTCTACAGAGTGAGTTCCAGGACAGTCAACCCTGTCTTGAAAAAAAAAAAAAAGGTTGGTAGCTACCATGTGGTTTCTGGGAATTGAACTCAGGACAATACTCAGTAGTCAGTGCTCTTAACCGCTGAGCCATCTCTCCAGCCCCACTCTTGGTTTTCTTAACAAACAAACAAAATGTGTTAGCAGGGCAAATTTGGCACATGTTTTTAATTCCAGCATTCAGGAGGCAGAGGCAGGTGGAACTCTGTGAGTTCAAGGCCAGCCTAGTCTACAGCTCAAGTTCCAAGACAGTCAAGAATACATCATAAAACAGTGTCTCGAAAAACCAAGAGTCTGTATGCCATGTGCGTGCAAATGCGGAGGACGGAGGGGTCAGAGCCCTTGGAGCTGGGAGTGGTTGTAAGTCACCTGATGTGGGTGCTGGGACCCAACTGGAGTCCTCTGGGAAGCCATGTTCTTAACTGTTGTACCATCGCTCCAGCCCTGAACCTAGCTTTCCTACCTGTAGCTGAGTCACAAACAAAGAAATGAGTCTTGCTGTCCTGGACTCACTTTGTTGACTAGGCTGGCCTTGAACTCACAGACATCTGCCCATCTCTGCATCCTGATTGCTGGGAATAAAGGTGTGTGCCACCACAGCCAGCAAAACACAAGTCTTGATTTGTACAAGTGATTCAGCTTAATTTTGCCTTCGGTGTTAAATGTTTGGGTGACCACCATACTTGAGGCAGGCTCTGTCTCTCTGCCTCTTGTTTCATTTATAAACTAAAAATGCAGGCTGCTACTACAGACTTGGCTGTTCCACACAATGAACAATAAGCCTGTTTCCTCTGCACAGCACAGCCCTGTCCTGATCCAACGGCGCCACCTAATGGCCGCATTTCACCTGTGCAAGACACGTATGTCCTGAAGGACAGCTTTTCTGTCTTCTGCGAGACTGGCTTCGAACTTCTGCAAGTGAGTTACTAAAAAAAAACCCTAGGTGCCTATGTTCAAGATGGTTTTGAGATGAGAGATGAAAACAGTAAGTATTTATTCAGAAAAAGAAAATCAAAGTTGTAAGTTTGCAGAAAACAAAGAAAAATAACTAGGGAGAATTATGTTTGTGATGGTGGGAGGGTCCTGTCTTTTACTCTTTTTGTTTGTTTTCTGAGGCAGGGTATCTCTGTGTAGCCCTGGCAGTCCTGGAACTCACTCTGTAGACCAGGCTGGCCTCGAACTCAGAAATCTGCCTGCCTCTGCCTTCCAAGTGCTGGGATTAAAGGCTTTTACTCTTTTTATTTTTATATATGTGAGTACACTGTCACTATCTTCAGACACACCAGAAGGGACATCAGATCCCATTATAAATAGATGGTTGTGAGGCACCATGTGGGTGCTGGGATTGAGCTTAGGATGTTTGGAAGAGCAGTCTCTTAACCCCTGGGCCATCTCTCCAGCCACCTCTCATTGTTTTTTGAGTCAAGGGTTTCTCTGTGTTACTCTGGGTGTCCTAGGACTCCCTTCGTGTGGGACCACCAGGCTGATCTCAAACTCAGAGACCCATCTGCCCCTGCCTTCCAAGTATTAGCATTAAAGGTGAGTGCCGTCACACCAGCTGCCACTTTAGGACACTAGTTAAGATGTAGCCCAGGTGACCTTGAACTCAGGACTTCTTGCTCCAGCCTCTCCAATGCTGGGATGGTGGGTGTACGTGTCTACAAGAGTTCTACTTTCGGGGCTGAGCTGCTCATAGGCACTAAGTGCTGTCTCTTAGCCAGCACACCCCAACACGCGTCCATCATAACCGCTCTTTCAGAGAGCTACCATTACAACAAACTTCTGATCATCTGCACGTCGCAGCGGCTCTCTGTAAAGTGGCTGAAACAACAGAACAGAGTGTAGACACCTTGCCCCACGAGCTCTGCACAGCTCTTCCTGTTAAATTAAGTCTTCCCTGGCTGGCTGATAGCCTTCCCATGGAACAGCTCCCAAGCCCATGAAGATTAGACAGCCCTGGAAAGAGTACATTCTGCAAAGTTATAAATAGTGCTCACTGTTAAGGGAGAGGGAATATAATTTTAAAAACTGCTTAGCGAGTTGCTTCAGGAGCACAGGTAAGAGATTAACTCCTCTTTGTGTTCTTCAAAATTGTCACAGAATCCCAGTGGTAGAAAGCAATAACCATAGAAAGAGAGCTGGGGATGGAGTCCAGCTGTCCATGGAGGGTCACATGAGGGAGTTCCACCTCCTCGCAAAACTCCTATTCAGGCTCTTTTCTTTCTACTGTTCCATGGATTGCAAGTCCACAAACTTGATTTGAAACAGCTTCAGTGTTGGCCTTGAACTATTATAGCTGAGCGTGACCTTGTCCTGACCCACTTGCTTCCCAAGCACAGGTATTAATGTATAATGTATGTGCCATCATACACAGTTCCTCTGGTGCTTTGGCTCAAACCCAGGACTTTCTGGATGCTGGGGATGCATTCTTTATGTTCTCTGAAGCATTACAGCTTTGGCAAATGTCTCCCTCTTCCATTAATGCTTGTTTCTAAACTCCTGGGACTATGCAGACCAGGCTGACCTCAAACTCAGAGATCCACGTGCCTTGGTTAAAGGTGTACACCACCACACTTGGCTGCTTAATGTTTGACTTTAGTAACTGATCTTGCAGTTTTTCTCAAACATTGGCACTTTTCCTCTTGGGGCGTTTGTGCGTGTGCGTGTCTGTCAGTCTCTGTGTTACAGTTGAGAAAGGGTTTCTTTGTGTAGTTTTGACTGCCCTGGAACTTGCTCTGTAGACCAGGCTGGCCTTGAATTCAAGAGATACACTGCCTCTGCTTCTCTGAGAGTTGAGATCACTGGTGCTGGCAACAGACTGGGCTCCTTTTAGAACTTTTGAAAAAGTTACATTTGTGTGTATGACTTCCACACACTCGTGTGTGTTTTTCGCTGCACAGAGGACAGCTCTAGCTCTCTCTCTACCATGTAGGTTCCAGGTACCAAATCCAGGCTGTCAGGCTTGGTACCTTTCCTACAAAGCCATTTCACTGGCCCTATGCATGAAGAAATGATGGAGAGTGCTGGGCGGTGGTGGTGCACTCCTGTAATCCCAGCACTCTGGGAGGCGGAGGCAGGTGGATTTCTGAGTTCAAAGCCAGCCTAGTTTAAAGAGTGAGTTCCAGGACAGCCAGGGCTACACAGAGAAACCCTGCCTCAAAAAAACCAAATCCAAAAAACCAAAACAAACAAAAATGATGGAGAGATGACTCAGTGCTTAAAAACACTTGCTATTTTTGCAAGGACTGGATGGAGTTCAGTTCCCAGAGCACATGCTAGCTCACAACTCTGCTAACTCCAGTTTCAAGAGATTCAAGGCTGCCTTCTGACACCAGGCATACACATGGGACACAGATACCACCCAAGCAAAACACTAGGTGGGTGATAGAGACACAGACCTTTAACCCCAACACTCAGGAGGCAGAGGTGGATAAATACTAGGCCAGCCAGCCTGTCTAGAGTTCCAGGACAGCAGGGCTTCATGGTGGAAGGGACTGGAGCTAGCTTAGCCCCTTACTCTCAGAGGGAAGTGAATGAGAAGCACTAATGAGAACTGTCAGCCAGATACCGTGCTCCTGCATGTGTTGGAAGGCAGTACTGCAGCAGTTATGTATAAAAGGCCACCACAGTCAAAACAAAGTAAACAGTACAGGTGGCATGAGTCATCAGGGCTGTTTGTTGCAAAACACTAAGTGAGGCCGCTGGGTCACAGGTCCAAGGGCAGGCCTTTCATGGTTGCTACCCTGACTTGTGAGTGCTGTTCTGGGGAGTTCTGATCTCATGTAAACACAGAGCTCATTTTCTGAATTTCCTCTTCAGGGCTCTGTCCCCCTGAAATCATTCACTGCTGTCTGTCAGAAAGATGGATCTTGGGACCGGCCGATGCCAGAGTGCAGCAGTATGGTCATACGGTGACAAACCCCTTCCTTGCTGTCCATACCGTTTGTGTGCTTTCTGTACACAGAGGTTGGAGCAGTGGGTCTTAACCTTCCTAGTGCTGTGACCCTTCAATAGAAAAGTTCACATTCAAGCCAGGCAATGGTGGCGCACACCTGTAATCCCAGCACTTGGGAGGCAGAGGCAGGCGGATTTCTGAGTTCGAGGCCAGCCTGGTCTACAGAGTGAGTTCCAGGACAGCCAGGGATACAGAGAAACCCTGCCTCGAAAAACCAAAAAAAAAAAAAAAAAAAAAAAAGTTCACACTCTAATGGTCCCAACCATAAAACTTTAGTTGCTATTTTATAACCCTGATTTTGCTGTTAAGAACTGTAATGTAAAATTTGTTTTTGATGGTCATAGGTGACCCCCCAAAGGGATTGGCGGCACAGGTTGAGAACCACGGGGTTGGTAGGTGCCTAACATCGGGTTCTCCCAGGCCCAAAGAGCTCAGTTAGCAGGCACACTGCCAAGTCCGGGAGCTGAGGTGCCTAAGCTCAGGAGGGAGGGTTACTTTCCCATTGAGAATCTCCCCAGCCTGCCTATTAACACTTCTGTGGCTTCTTCAGCTGTTCCCACTTCCCTGCCAAATGAACTCCCTTATTAGGGCCTCAGTTCCAGAAGTACCGGGGAAAGGCGGGATGCTTGGAGATAATTTCTAAGACTCCATGCAGACAACAAATGTAGGGGGAAGAAATCTTGAGCATTTTAAGTCCTATCACCCCACTGGAAAACCTGCTGCTATGTGGGCCTCTCCACAGCTCTAACCCTCCACCTGCGGGCATGCGGGCACAGGCCATCAGTGTGGGAAGAGAGAACTCGGCAGTGTATACGCACATTTACAAGGATAATGGCATACATTAGCATTTTGAAAACTAAGAATAAGAATTTCTCAAGAACCACTTAGTACTCTTTCAAGTATACATGTGTGAAAACAGAAACAATGAAGACCCCTTAGCCACCTCCACCAACTCCCTTGAGTCTGGAGTGCCACTCAGCAGCCTCTGCGGTCACTCACGAAGCACTTCTTCCTGTGTATGCCAGCACACACCTTTGTGTGCATAGGTTACACAGCGCACTACTCCTGTTAACCAACTCCACGAGGAGCTTTAATGTTTCTACTTTACTTTCTCACCAGTGATTTACCGGGTCTTCCGGTGTAAAGTGCCGAGCTGGGTCTGACAGTATGTGGGGAATCGGTAGTCTGATCCCGCCACTGCCTGCTGGACAGGTGCTATTTCATCCGTGGCAGGGCGGAGCAGCCGTAACAGAAACAGACTACCTGAGCCAGGTGGTCCAGAACAGCCAGAATTTTATGTAGATTGTCTAAGAAACAAACTAAAAGCACCCCCCCAAAACAAACCAACATCCCCCAGAATTCCTAGAGCTCAGGTTGTGAACGAACCCAGCAAACAGGCTTGCATGCGATTTCTTTTGTGAGCACTACCCAACCCCAGTGCTGAGTCCCTGCTCTGGTGAGGCCCAGTTACTTCTCGCCAGGGAACAGCAGGTGTGGCTTCTTCACCAAGCTAGTTAATCTTGCTGTTTTTAGGAGTGGGTGGCATCAGTGTAACGAGGTAGAGGAAACCCGAGGCCATCACACGTGGGCCCACTGGCTTCCTGGTCCTAGAAAGCACACTGGGGAGACTTGTGCTACCCAAGTTCCCCAGAGACCACTCTCTCCACTGCACAGACCTTTTTAGGATCAGCTCCAAGGTACAAAGGACTCCCCCCTCCGATTTCTTTACCAGTTATTGATTGTGGCCCTCCTGATGACCTCCCCAATGGCCATGTGGACTATATCACAGGCCCTGATGTGACCACCTACAAAGCTGTGATTCAATACAGCTGTGAAGAGACTTTCTACACAATGAGCAGCAGTGGTAAGTGCCTTCTTCAAGGAGGGATGGGGGTGTTTGGAACTTGAGCCCTCAAGGTTGAATATAAACTTGAACCAGCCTTTTAGGCTAAAGGAGACAAAGGATTAAAAGGCCTCTCTTCCACGGGCTAAGTGAAATATTACAGTTAAAGTGACTTTAATGTCAATTTGCAGGAATCTGAAAACAGATCATATCTAGTAAATGACTACTACAAACACACAATATATTCCAAATGGTTTAATTTAACAAGTCAAAACCTTATCATTAAGCACTTGAGATCTTGATACATATTCAAGTTACACATCTAAAAGGTTTCCACTTTGCAAGCAAACATGGTAATGCAGATACCTACTTATGAAATCATGTAAAATGGTTATTCACACACCTCTCCCCATCACGGACGCTCAAGAATCAACATTTTTCAAGGGGTTATTCAAGCAAATGACAACTACAGCTAAACATTTCTGCTTTTCCAATGATTTGCAGGTAAATATGTGTGTGAGGCTGATGGATTCTGGACGAGCTCCAAAGGAGAGAAACTCCTCCCGGTTTGTGAGCCTGGTAATGGACGCATTTATAAAATAGATTCATAGCTGACAGAGAGCGCAGGCAGACAACAGCAGGGTCTAGTTGGGGAGGCAGAAATGAAGGAAGCTCAGCGTTTGGCTTGGGCTGGCTCCGTGCTCCCCAACAGTGCTCACACCACCCCTCCCTCCACTTGATTGTTTTTGACCTTGTAACTAGGCAAGCATAAAAAATTAAATGATTTCTTAAATTATCTCAAACCATTTATACATTTATAACCACGAACTCTTGTTACTTTTCTTCTCTGTAAAAATGCTATTAAACCCCAAAGCTAATAACTTCATTATTTCCCTAAGCAATTGTTTTCAACGACATCTAGATTTTTAAACATTAATGCAATTTGCCTTTTAATAGTACTTAAATTTCTTTACCAGAATTGGCTCCACAATAGTTGAGAATGCTTTTTTTTTTAATTGAAAGGTAATAATACACTCATTACCCCTGTGTTAGCTGGTTTAAATTAGTTTTCTAGCCCTGTATTTGGCTGACATGCCTCTTCTAAGTTTTAATCAAAGTGCACAACCACAATAAAGCACAGAAGTTGCATTCCAGAAGTTCAATGCACTCAGCTTGCAATGAACAGTGTGTTTGGTTGACTCCACCATACCAGATTCATCAATTCTGAACCAGAAGCACCTTGGCTATAGCTGTAACAAAGTAATTTAGATTCTTACAATTCTTAAATGCAACAGTAGCTTTGTAAATCACAGTTGCTGTTTTCCCAGAATTCCCAGTGATCTTAGGAGTAAGGGGCCCTGCCCTTTGCCTCCAGGCAGTGTCAGCTCCTTCCTAACAGGTCCTGTCCACAGACTCCCTCATCTTGCACTTTTTAGCAAAACACAATAATCTGGGAAATCTCTTACTGATCTTTACAAGGAGCTCAGCAAACTAGACAAGGACTTCTCAAATCTTTATATTACATACTGTCTGGAATGGCCTCACCCCTCAACAGGGAGGAGGCCAATCAATTTGTAGGGTGTAAGTTTTGGCTGACATGAACTACTATTTCCCCCCTCAGTTTGTGGGCTGTCCACCCGCACTACAGGAGCACGTATTGTTGGAGGGCAGCCTGCAAAGCTTGGTGACTTTCCTTGGCAAGTCTTAGTCCTGGGTGAAACTACAGCAGCGGGTGCGCTGATCCATGACAACTGGGTCCTAACAGCTGCTCATGCTGTATATGGGAAAGCAGAGGCAGCGTCCTCCCTGGACATCCGCATGGGCATCCTCAAAAGGCTCTCACCTCATTACACTCAAGCCTGGCCCGAGGCTGTCTTTATACATGAGGATTACACTCATGGTGCTGGTTTCGACAATGATATAGCACTGATTAAACTCAAGAACAAAGTCACAGTCAACAGAAGCATCATGCCTGTTTGCCTACCAAGAAAAGAAGCTGCATCCTTAATGAGAACAGATGTCACTGGAACTGTGGCTGGCTGGGGGTTAACCCAGAAGGGGTTTCTTGCTAGAAGCCTAATGTTTGTGGACATACCAATTGTTGACCACGAAAAATGTACTGCTGCATATGAAAAGAAGCTCTACCCAGGAGCAAAAGTAACTGCTAACATGCTCTGTGCTGGCTTTGAAACTGGTGGCAAGGACAGCTGCAGAGGCGACAGTGGGGGGGCATTAGTCTTTTTAGATAATGAAACACAGCGATGGTTTGTTGGAGGTATAGTTTCCTGGGGTTCCATTAACTGTGGGGAGGCAGAGCAGTATGGGGTCTACACAAAAGTTATCAACTATATCTCCTGGATTGAGAACATAATAAATAATAAATAATTTCTAACTTGCATCTTCCAATAAGTAAATTGTTCCTTATTTCTACAAATACCTGGGCAGTTTAGTGGTAACAAACCTCAGAACTGAGAGCCTACCCCAAAATCCAAGCAGATGAAATCATTATAGGCACAAGAACACTTGCCAATATCTGCTTTGTGTTTACTATAGCAGTGCTTTGCTAACCCAACATAGGCTGTCAGGTTGTATTTGATCCCCTACAACCACCAAGGGCTTGTTCGTTTCCTAGTGCGTGGATTTGGTCTTACTGAATGAGCTCACAAAGCGTTCTCAAACTGTACCAATCCTGGTTCCAGAATGCCCAAGCTCACTTCTCTTTCGGAAGGTGAACTGAAAGTAATGGTGTGACCTTCACATCATTAGACCAGGTATTAAAACCGACACCACAGAAGAATGGGAAACAAAAACCAATTCCAGAGTATTGAGATTATAGGCTTCTTCTACCATATTCACCAAATTGTCAAATAGAAGGAACATGAAACTGTATTTTACCCTTCCAAAGGGCAATCTAGCAATCCATTTCAAAAGCTTCACAGGTGTCTCTCACCCATGCAGCCCCCTTCCTTAAGTGAGCAGGAACTACTTGGGCACAGGGAAGCCAAACCTAACTGTACACGAACCAGTCACTCACTCATGTAATAAGAACAGTAATTCCCCATGAAATAAAACTGCTCTTCTGCTGAAATGCTGACTTAGCCTTAAATGTCATGTTTGGTTTTACTTGACTCTTCCAACAAGTCAAGTCAGGGCCTCACTGGAGGTGGGACAGTGGCCCACAGCTCATTTGCACTGCCTTCAATTCTGGGATTAAAAGCACGGGCCACCACAAGTAGCTGGAGACACATTTTTAAAGGATGAAAAAGCTGTACCGCATCTTCCCAGAGAAGTCACTTTCACTTTCTAGCATTGTCATTATATAGAAATGTTTTCTTTTCCCATTAAGACTCCAGACACTAAACTGTTAGTGGCAAGAAAACCTTTTATTCAACTGTGGTTCAAAGAGTTGTTTTTCATTATTATTTTTAAGGAATGAACGCGTTTTGATGACCAGACTTTCAAAAACAAATCTTTGCCAAGTAGTTTATTTCTAAAACCTCATTTACGGCAAGTAACTATCTACAGCTAAGTCATACCATAAACATGTTAAAAGGCTACTCAACACTGAAAGACTTCTATGACCAGCAAGTCTTTAACAAGTGCAAAAAAGGGATCAAAACCATGCCATTGACAAGTGACTTACCCCAGGACTCCTGGACGGCTTGCCAGTTTTAGTCTTTGGAGGTCCCCGAAAACCATTTTAATGTTACCATGTTACTGCTGCTGAGTAATAGTGCAAGTGCTAAAATGCAAAATTCAGATGTACAGGGTTTGGAAATCATGCAGGCTTAGATGCAGAGAAAAAAACTTACAATAACTCACGATCCTTTTTTACAGAGGATACTGTATAATGAAACAATGTGTTCATAACAAGTCTCTAAAGGATATAAAATTTTAAAACACGCAACTTGCAAAATGACAAACCTATTTATCTATTTAGGTAAGGGCATTAGGGAAATTACCAACACAAAAACTGTCACATTCTTCCAGTTAGAAAAGGAGCCCCTCGGTTCTCAGTAGTTACAGGAAAGTACAATAATCAATGTATTATTGCTTTTACATTAACAATGCATTGACAGTCTAATCTGATTTTGTGAGCATATTTATTCATCACTACATAACCCCCACATTCAGGAGGGCAAAAGCCTACCTCACTTAAGACTGCCACAGATAAGACAACCCACCCTACTAGTTCTTAAAGCTATCAGGCTTCTTAATGGATTCAGGCACATGGTTCCTTGGTTTCTTCTACTTCATCCCTATTGCAATTAATTCCACTTTTCAAATCCCAAACAGAAAGGTGCTTATCCCTTCTTTTCCACCGATATGCTCTGCTACAAAGCATTTTAAAACAGCTGTTTTGACCCCTCTCCCAAATATTTTTAGAAGGCATGATTCCCCACTGAAGACCTACACAGCCATGTAAACAGAAAAGCACTCAAGTGCACTGAGGCACTAGAACAGGCTGGAGGGTAACTGCTTACCATTTTAGGTGCGGTCACCCAGACTTAAGAAAAACTAGATTAAAAACAAAATAACCCAAAGAAAAACTTTCACTTTGGACAATGCAAGAACAAATAGCAATTAAGTCTGGGTATCAGGTGTCAATGCATGACAGGTGATGAATCCATTTGACTTGAGACAACTTTTCAAATAAGTTTATTTGAAGCAAAATAATCTACTGCCAAGAAACTTTATGAAAGTTCCATCTCAAAAGGGTCAAAAAGGGGAATTAACTGCTATGAATTCTTTGCATTCAGGGCTGCAAAACAAAGACACATATTATTTAAATCAGTTTTATTTAAGAATTTCCAACAATGACAACTCTTATAAAAAGCATCCAGGCACAGGACACAGAACTGCAGCAAACAGCATTCTTATGAAGAGCTAACAGACATGAGAACTTCCACCCTTCTTTGAGACACCTGAGCTCACTGGTGAACTCTGCTTCCAAGTTCTCTTGCAAAGCACACCACAAGCTCAGGCCATGTTCGCAGCCCATCAGCTCCAGTTCACGTTCCCACACTTCCAGATCAGTAACAGAGGAGAGCACACACCATACAGCATTCACAGCAGTTGACAGAGGGGAGGGATGTACAAGTATTTCACTTAACACATTCAACTAATGCGGGTTGCCTAAGAACAAAACTCAAAGTCTTCCAACAGATGTGGATGTCCTTTGATGTGAAACATTCGTACGTTATTTGCTATCATTGCTCTCTGCACACTCTCACCAAAGCCACAGGATTGAGCGACACATCTCTCCAAGTTAAAAAATATCCATTTTCCACCACCAAGTCTCTGCACGCGCTCTCTCCTTTTCTCGCTCATACTAGCCTTTCATGCCTCGGCACCACCATCAATCCCACACAAGGTTTCAAAAGTTCAAACAGCCTTCTGGTTCCATATCACAGCCTTGCGTTCATAGCGTTGATACGACTCCATGAAATAAAGAGTAGCGGATAAAAATGGAACACCCACCGTCAAAGACGCAGCCTGTGCAGCGTGATGACGAATTCTTGGATGAGAAAGCATGTGGACAGAAGTATTCCTATGGCAGAGTATTTACAGCACTACTTTCAATGAAGTGCTTCTTCCATAAACATTTGAAATGAGATGAACTGCAGAGATTAAATGAGGGCTTCATATTGTACTTTCGTATATGAAGGAAGACAAGTGTTAAAACAAAACCAAAAGAACCAAACACCATGACATCATGATCTCCCAAATGGAGATTTTCCTAAGGAAAAAATTCATAGGGTGGGATTCAAATTAAAATAAGGAGAAAAGAATGTAGTTCTAACCAATGGTTTCTACTCTGAACATGCAAAGAATTCATTAACAATTCCAATGATAGAATATTACAGAGAAACCTTCTGAGATCAATTGTAGTGTTGGTTTACCAATTAGGCAAACAGCAGTTCACTTTCACCCACTCAGTATTTTAACCCTTTATATAACAAAACTTATAAAATTCATTTAGCTTTCCCCTCTTTTTTCTAAAGAAAAATGTCAAAAATACTGCTGAATATACTCCACACTGAACAAACCAATCTGAAAATTTTAGTACATATGTATTTTACAATATACTTACCATGAGTTTAGAAAAATTTGAATCCCACCATTCTAAATCTACCTAACCGACCAACCACCCTACCAACCACCCTCACCGCCTACATTCCCCAGCCAGAGGATTTAGAATCCATGCTTGAGCCAAAGCCTCCATTAAAACCACTTCCTGATCCTGCATTTGATGCTGACCCCCAACCAAGGGGGGCACCAGAATTAGAACCGCTGTAGGAATTATTTCCAGAACCAAACGCCTGATTTGGTTCTCTCTGCATGCTGCCCTGGCTCTGCTGATTCCCAGATGGGCCTGACTGGTTCTGCTGACTGGCTAACATGCCCATCATACCCCAACTGCTCTGCAGCGCTGCCTGAGCCGCAGCCATCATCGCTGGGTTAATGCTAAAAGCACCAAAGTTCATCCCTCCACCCATATTACCACCCTGGTTATTTCCCAAACCAGCTCCACCCCCTCTACTGTTACCAAACCCACCCTGATTCCCAAAGCCACCTGGATTACCACCAAATCTTCCACTTCTTTCTAACTGTCTATTGCTATTGTGCTTAGGTTCAGCATTGGATATATGCACGCTGATTCCTTTAATGATCAAATCCTCTCCACAAAGAGACTGGGCAACCTATAAGAAACAAGGATGTAAATGATGATTAGATTACAACACCAAGACAGCAATAAAACCCAGATCTAGTATAACCCAACTAAGTAGGAGGAAAAATAGGCAATTAATTTCACTTCAACCCAATCAGCAGTCTTTAGCTATGGTAATGTTAACAGCAGTATTTGTAACTTAAAGAGGTATGTAACAGCCCTAAAGTCCAAATAATAAAAAACACCTGAAGGGCATCTTGCAATTATCTAAATCCCCGCAAAGAGGGAAGGGTGGCAACCAGCTGGACAAGTCCCTTATCATTTTCATTGCGGAGACTGAGCTCAGCTCCTGGTGTGTCATGCAGGGCACATACAGTAACACTGAACCAGATACATTCCCAGCCCTGGAACAAGTTAACAAGGAAAATACCTTATCATCTGCAAAGGTAACAAAGGCAAAAGCTCTGAATGGTTTGGGAATGAAGACATCTACCACTTCTCCATACTGACAGAAAAATTGCTGAAGCTCTTCGGCAGTCATGTCCTCTGTACAACGCCCGACAAACACCTTTCTGCTTCTCAAAGGCTCATCTGGGCTTTGCTGGTTAAAAGGAACAGGAAAAGTAGCAAACACATCACTATCAATGCACACTTTAAATCCCTTCCTACCTTGCGTGTTTTTGTTTCTAAAGGTGAGGTGCTACTGTGTGTACTGTGTGTCACTGCCTGTCCCCCAAACCCCACACCATCCTGAGATTAAAAGGGTATACCACAAGACTGGTTTCTTGAAATTAAAAAAAAAAAAAAAAAAAGCGTTTGCCTTCATGCACCTATCTGCACCAAGTGCAGGCCTGGTGCCTTCTAAGGTTAGAAGAGACAGTAACCCAGAACTGTAGTCACACCATGTAGTGTGCTGCTACGTGGATGTTGAAAATGGTATCATCAATCCTCTCCAAGAGCAACAAATACTATTTGCCAGCCAGATTCATTTCCTTGGGAATTTCAAAGAAAGGCTGTTACCTACCCCCGATGGTCTTAAACTTGATATCCTCCCACGTTGGAGAATTACAGGACTGTAACATCATCATGCCCAGTGTTAACTTGTTTTGTACACTGAAAGTCCATTTATACAGAAGCACAGAGGCTGCTGCCATCAGTCATCCCCCACCTTCCTTTTGGAAGCTAGATTTCTCACTGAACCTTGTAATTTGGCTAGACTGGTGGCCAGTAAAGCTCCAAAGATTTACCTGCCTCCTGCTCTCCAGGGGCTGGGATTACAAGTTACACGCTACCACACCCAACTTTAAAAAAAAAAAAAAAAAAAAAAAAAAAAAAAAAAAAACATGGATCTGCTCACGTGTGGGAGCTCGTACTTTAAATCCCAACACTTGGAAGGTAGAGGCAGGAGAGTTGAGGCTAGTTTGATCTACACAGTGAGTTCCAGGACAACCAGGGATATAGAGCGAAACATGTAACAATATAAAAATATGTGTTCTGGCCGAGCGGTGGTGGCGCATTCCTGTAATCCCAGCACTCTGGGAGGCAGAGGGAGGCTCATTTCTGAGTTCGAGGCCAGCCTGGTCTACAGTGGGCTTTGAATCTGTAGTGACATCCCTCCTGCTGAGATTATAGGTATGCTCCACCCATCCGTGCCTAACTAAAAAGATTAGCTGTTTAAAAAAAAAAAAATGTGTTCTGGGATCAAGTGCAGGCCCTCATAATGGAGATAAGCACTTTACTCAGTCCAAGTAGTTTTATCAAAGTGTACGCTGATGCAAAACACAACATTCCAAGTAAGACTTACTTGGTTGCTTGGAATAACTTTGGACTGGGGATGTAGCTAAGCGTTCAAGGCTTACCCAGCAAAGCTTCAGGACAGCTGGGCTACAGAGAAACAACTCAAAACAAAACAAAAAACACAAACAAAAAGCAGAGCAAACTACCTTAGAGTTGGGAAGTTTACAGTCACACCATCGCCCATCTATCATATGTCGTTGTGACATTACTTTTACTTGAGTTTCATATTCCGTAAACCGAACAAAGCCAAACCCTTTCGAGTGACCAGTTTTAAGATCTTTCTTGACCTAAGAAGAAACAATTGGAAAAAATCTTAACATACATGCAGCAAATCAGAGTTGTCTGGGGAAAAAAAAATCTGAATGGCTCAACTGAATGTAGTGACTTAGCTACTAGTAAACTTAATCAAGTTAGTTCAAGGTAAAAAAAAAATGAGCACAAATGGTTACAACTTAACTTGGGGAAAGAAAAATTTTCCATTACTATATATCTAATATGACCTACTTCCTTTTAAAGCAGAGGTTCTCAACGTTCCTAATGCTGCAATCCTTTAATCCAGTTCTTCCTGTTGTAGTAACCTCTAACCATAAAATTCTTTTCATTGTAATTTATAATTGTAATTTTGATACTGTCCAGAAATGTAATGCAAACATCTGACATTCAACTGTGAAAGAGTTGTTTGAAAACCACTGCTTTAATCCTTCATGGAACAGGACTTGACAATAGATAGCATACACACAAAACCAAATTGTATTTTCAATACCCCTACCTATCAACACTGCACAAGAAACATTAAAAAGTCAAAAAAAAAATAAATAAATGAAATAAAATAAAAAATAAATTAAAAATGGCAGAACACATGGGGGCTATAGATGGCTCAGTGGTTAAGAGCACTGAATTATTCTTCCAGGACTCATGTTCAATTCCCAGCACCCACATGGCAACTCACAACTGTCTCGAACGCCCAAGATCTGACATCCTCATCCAGACATATACACAGGTAAACCACCAATGCACATTCATTCCTGGGTAATGTACAGTTGTTTATGAGGGTGAGAGAAGACTCAGACATTAGGAGCAATATTTTTGGTCCCCAGCACCCACATGGTGTTACAAAACTTGAAGCTCTTGACCTACAAGGACACACGTGCTACACAGGACAAAAGCAGAGCATGTGTACAACAGAACAAAACCCCGTAAAGCAGAATCAAGTTTACCTGGACCATAAGGACCTCTCCAAAGGTACTGAAATAGTCTTTAAGATCCTGCTCTGTTGTTTTCCAGGGCAGACCCAACACTATGAGGTCAGACGTTTTCTGGACTGCTCTTTTCACTTTCACTGCCGAGGAAGCATCTGTCTCATCCATCTTCCTTTTGTTATCTAAACAAAGCACAGCACAAACATAATAAAGTGTGTTCAGCAAGTCTTTTAAAATACTGTAACTACGTCTACAGAGACAGGTGAGTCTGAGTCCAAGCCCAACCCTGTCTATGGAAAGGAGTTGTAGGACAGCACAGCAACACAAAGAAGCCCTGTCTCAACAACCAAAAAGGCACACTTCCATTTGGCACATCAAGGCCAACTAGACCCTGCCTCAAGACCAGGAGGTAGGTAATGAGGCAGTCAATCACTGATTTTGAGACCAACCTGGTTTAAAATTTCACAGAAAAAATCCTGTCTCAAAAAGACAAAAATAAAACCAAACCCATGGATGTCCCACCTTCTACTTCCTGCCTCAGCTACAGGCCAATCAGCTTAATTGACAGGTGTTTCATCCATACAGCACACAAGAGATTTTTCTCTATAAAGCAATGGACAACTGAATTCTAACCGGCGGCCTCTATTCATTTCAACATAGCACCTCACTTTACAGGCACCAAAGTTCAACACCCCCACCCAACACCAGTGTCCTTTAAATTCAGAATAAACACCGAGTTACAAAGCCAATGACTTAAGAACTTGCAAAGTGCAAAAAAAGTTTTTCCCAACCTAAAAAAAGATCCTATCTTTAAATACTTTAAATACTCCTGAATTTCTTAGAAATTCCTTAGTCTCTGTATATCGACCAACCCCACCCCCCATTTCTGAGATCCACTTGCCTCAGCTGCCTTGAATGCTGGAATCAAATTGTATGCCACCAGACCCAGATTTCTCATACTTTTGTTTTTTTGAGACAGGGTTTCTCTGTGTAGTCCTGGCTGTCCTGGAACTCACTCTGTAGACCAGGCTGGCCTCAAACTCAGAAATCTGCCTGCCTCTGCCTTCCCAAATGCTGGGATTAAAGGTGTGCGCCACCACCGCCCAGCTCTCACACTTTCAAGAACATCAATAGACAGGGGAAAAAAATCTCAACACTAAGTGTGTTTACCATGTCTTTGACACGTTCTATTGTGTGGCCCTTGACAGAGGCAGAGCATTTCTTTTTGAGGAAAAAAAAAAAGAGACAGATTAAGTAAGAACACTGGAGTTTACTAACATCTGTTGGGCAGGTCGGGTGGTGGCGCATGACTTTAGCCCCAGCATTTGGGAAGGCAGAGGCAGGGGGATTTCGGAGTTTCAGGCTAGCCTGGTCTACAGAGTGAATTCCAGGACAGCCAGGGCTACACAAGAGAAACCCTGTCTCAAAAAAACAACCCCCCCCATAAACCATTAACACACAAAATATAAATCTTTAGTAAGACACACAAAACATAAACCTTAAAATGATGAGACAGAGATGATGTTGAGCGTGGAGGCAACGCTGGGCAGCAGGGGCACACATCTTTAACCCCAGCACTTGGTAGACCTGAGTACAAGGTCAACCTCAGCCATGGAGTGAGTTTTAAGACTAAGAAACCATTTCAAAAAACCATAAAGACTGCAAGGAAAATGGCTAAGCCAAATTCTTTAAAAAAAATAAATAAATAAAAATATATATCTTTAAGGCATCTAGTTTTAACCACTTAAAATTGGCAATGACTGTTCTGCTGGCTTAGCATTTAAATACATGCTCCTCAAAAAAGAACCCCACTTTTCAATGTTCCTGTATTCAGACTGCTGACTGGACAGAGGAGTCTAAATCCAAGCCAAGCTTATGGAAGAGGGAGGGCCCTAGTCTCATTCCTGCAGAAGTCAACCCCAGGGCTGGAGCGCAACAATAGACTGTTCTCCCAACAAACACAAAGCCCTGGATATTACAGCCTCACTTAGGATGGTATCCAAGTCTAATCACAGCAGCAATACGGCAAATCCAAAATAATTTAACAAACCTTTGGGATAGTTGACAACATACACCAGATTGCCCCAGCCAGCATCTGGGGCATGCAGAATTCCTTCCACCAGTCGGACGCCTCTCATACACTGAGACACTGGATTCCGGTATCGCAGGCCACATGCCCCCGGAAACTGGGCTGTAACTGTGGACAGCAACACTGTCCCATCGTCTTCTGATGGTATTTCAATGGGTTCATCGTTCTCATCTTCTGTTACCCGAATATATTCAGACATCTTTGCTTAAATCTCTTAAAGGAAAAAGGAAGCGATCAAGAAAATCAGAGTTATCGTTTTATAAATACCTACTTCACACCACTATATTTTTCCCACTTCCTGAAAAAATTCTTGCCACCTAAAATGCCTCCTTTGTCATCCTGATTTCACCCCGGAAAGGGGGATGGGGAGTCGAGGAAAGGGTGTTTTCTAAAATGTGATTTTTGCCGGAGCACAGTAACCTACGCCTTTAATCTCAGCACTCTTGATTGAGGCAGGCAGATCTTTTTGAATTCCAGACTGGCCGGGTCGAGAGAGAAAGCCTGGGTGTGTGGATGCTCTGCCGGCCACAGTTCCCCTATTTTCTCAGGCCTTACAAAAAGCTTCCAGTGCTAAAATTGCAACAGTGTTACCACGCGGCCTGCGGACCACAAAGCCAGACAAAAACAAGAACTAAGTATCCCGATTTTTTTTTTCTTGCAAACACTGTTCTTACCCAGGGCACATAGGTTACAGGCTACACTATTTTGTAACCATTCTGGGCTGATTTATTCTAAAGCCTGAGAGCCTCCATCGGGCTCAGCACGTGCTTTACATGGAAGAAATTAGCAATGGCATTGGAATCTGATAAAATCCTGACTGTGCTGGCGGGGCACGAAAACCGACATCAGAACAGAGGCTCTGCAGTTCTGTGCCTCATTTTTGGAAAGGTCTGGCTAAACTTGAGCGTCGAGGGAGCAACGACGGATACTCCGGAGGTAGGCCGCCACTTCCCAGAAGGCCATGCGCGACAACGTTGATTTTCTTCCCCCCCTTTCAGCTCGGCCCGGGGTGGGGCCGCGAGCGTACAAGCCCCACGGTGACAACGGTTACTCTCAAATCAGAGAACCTAGGGGGACTAGTACTGCTAGAGCCCCGGGGCCGCGACAAACTTCCGCCCGCGGCTTCACAGCCCAGCAGGCCCAGCAGGCCCGGCGTCCCGCTCCGGCTGCCGCCCGCGCTAGGCCCTAACGACGCGGTGGCGCGAGGCCAACTAGGCCCCGCTCCATAGCTCCCTTCCCGCGGCGCAGATCGCCTTAGGCCTCCCCGAAGCAACATCCGAAGCACGCGAGCCGTCCCCGGCGACCAACTCACCCACTAGGTCGCTGCTTGGAAGCGCAAGGAAGGGAACGGAGACGGGAAGGAATCCGACAACAGCCGAGCTACCGCTTCGTGCCCACAAAATGGCGCTAGGGCCGCCTCCCGCCCTCGCCCGCCTTCGGCCTCGCCCACCCGCTTCCGGTCAGAAGGGGAGCTCCCGGAGAGAAGCCATAGACGCTCTCTCCTCGAAGCGGTTCGGATACTAGTGGGCTCTTCGGCGCATGGGAAAATGTAGAGGAATACAGGAATGAGAATGGCTGGGTCTGAGAAGGCGAAGATGAAGGACGGTGTGGCCACTTGGGCTTTTGATTCCCCCTACGTAGCGTGGCGGATGGCTTCGCCCGACCAACTGCCGGCCCTCGTCGAGGAGCTCGCGCGCGCCGAAACTGCGCGAGACTAGCGGAGGCCGGGACCGGAGCGGGCGGGGCGGGGTGGGGCGGGGCTAGGAGGGAAGGGGCGGAGCCTCCGGGCCCACTGGGCGCGTAAAGGCTGGGGGCGGGGGGGGGGGGGGTTGGGGGGGGTTGGAGGGGCGATCCCTGGGTTCCTAGTCTAAGGGCTAATTCTAAATGTCTTCTGCCTTTGCTCGTTAATTTCCAACGTGGAGACATTAACTTTGATCTACAAAATGGTCCCTGTTCTAAGTACTACTTTGTGTCAAGTACGTTTTGGCACACTCTGGTTCCAGGGTGGGGTAAAACCCCAGAATCTTGGAAATGGCCAGACGTGTTCTACCTTAGCCATCAAATACTGTTTTAGAGACAGGGATCTCAAAGTCACTGTGTGACCCAGGCTGTCCTTTAACTCATCACGGCTCCCTGCCCCCATCTTTGGTCTCCCAAGTGTTGATGTTGCCCTAGCAGTCTATGTGATCGACAGTCTTAGTACTCTCTCCTCTTTCAATAGGTGAAGAAACTGAGGCACAGAGTTAAGTATCTTCTTGCATGAAATCACAAGAGAAAGAGGGCCCACTAGGATCTGAATTCTACAGCAAAAAACAAAATGCTTGGAAGTCTCAGTACTTCAGTTCCAGTTGAGGAGTCCTAGTATTCCTTTGTAAAGGCTGAAGGCCAGCTCTTACCACCAAGCCTCAGCTGTAGACTTTTTCCTCAGGATTGAAACATCTTGGTGTATCAGGTTCAAAGCTTAGCCACAAAGATTTACACAGTTGCTTTATTTACTGAAACTGGGTCTTGCTGCACAGAACAGGCTGGCCTTGAGCTTGCAGTGACCCTGATGTCTTCTCACTTTATTTTTTTATTTATTTTTTTTTTTTGAGACAGGGTTTCTCTGTGTAGCCCTTGCTGTCCTGGAACTCACTCTGTAGACCAGGCTGGCCTCGAACTCAGAAATCCACCTGCCTCTGCCTCCCAAGTGCTGGGATTAAAGGCGTGCGCCACCACGCCCGGGCTGTCTTCTCTCTTTTTAAATGAACTAATTTCTTCCTCATTGCTACTTTGTAAGAAAATGGCATTGGAAGAACAGAGATTAATGTCTAGCCCTGAACTTCTGTTATAGCCCAGGCTGGCCAGGAACTCCTCCTGCCTCAAACATCTGAGTACTTGGATGGATTATAGGCATGAGTCCTTCTACCCAGTGTTATTTTTTTTTTTTTTTTTTTTTTGGTTTTGGATCTTTTTAAAAAAAACAAAAACAAAAACCAAACAAACAAAAACCAGGATCTCTGCTTAGTCTTTGGCTGGCCTAGACCTTGCTGTGTAGACCAGGCTGGCCTCAGATTTACAATGTCTTTCCTGCATCTGCCACTCCAGTGCTGGGACTGCGGGTGTGAGTCACCAAAATGGTTTTTCCATTTGTCTTTTAAGACAGGGTTTCACAGAACAGAGACGGGGCCTTGACCTCCTCACTGTCCAGCCCCACCTCCCAGGTGTTGGGATCACAGGCCTGTGCCACCATGCCTGGGAAACTCAAGAACTTTAACAATAGTTTAGAACAATGATTACATTTTTGATTTATTTTGTGTTCATGCCTCTGTGCATGAACAAAACAAACCTGCTCTGTGCACCTTTCCCTGCTGAGCCATGTAGCCAGCACCAACTCCCCCCCCCCTTTTTTTTTAGACTGGGTCTCACTGTATATTCCAGGTTGGCCTTCAAATCACAATCTTCCCCTAGGCAGAGTGTCGGGACTAGAGATGAGTATGATCACACCTCCCCTTGAACTCACAGTGCTCTCCCTGCCTCTGCTTCCCAAGTGCTGGGATGGAAGGTGTATCCACAGATGCCTCCACATCTGGCTAGACCTTATTTATTTATTTGTTTGTTTGTTTGTTTGTTTTCCATTTCTGAGACAGAGTCTCATGTGGCTCCCGCTGGTCTCCAACTCACTGCACAGCCTGTGCTGGCCTTCGCTGTTGTCTGTCTCCTAGCGTACTGGTGTTAGAGGTGTGAGGCAACACACCTGTGGGCGATTATTATAGGTTTTAAGGTTTTTTCTTCAATTACCATGTGTGGGTGTTTTGCCTGCATGTATGTCTGTGCACTGTGGCACGCCTGGTGCTAACAGAGCCCAGGGGAGGATTTTGGGAACTGGAGTCATACATGCTTGTGACCGCCATGTAGATGCTGGGAATTGGACCCCAGTCTTGTGGAAAGGGTAGCCAATACTCCTAACCACTGAGCCCTCTCTCTTTCATTTGCTTTTTAAGAAAGGGTCTTTATTCCTTAGTCTTGGTTGGCTAGAAACTTCAGCCGCCCTCATTTATCCGCCCTTGAAGCATTTAGATTACACCTAGTCAGAATTATTTGTTTGTTGAGACAGGGCTTTGGCCTTCTGGTTTCCTGGCCTCACCTGACAATTGCTGTTACAGCCTCCATAGCAAGCTTTCTAAAAGGCAGAATTTGTGGGGCCTGTGCTGAGGTTAAACTCCTGGTCATTCACTGCCTCACCCTGCAGAATCTCAGCATGCTAGTGTGCCTGTGCCCAGATAACACATGAGACCCGCCCTTGCCAAGAATCCTGCCCTATGTAGCTCAGACTATCCCTGAACTCATAAGCCGGCTCTGCGGCTCTGCCGTGTCGGGTTATAGGCACGCCCAGCTGGCTGCTGCTTCTGAGGTCTCAGCTTTGTGGCACGACCCACATCTGGGGTGAGTTTGAGTTTCTCAGGATGTAAGATTATACATCCTTGGCAAGAAGACCACTGACGACATGTGTTCTCATGTAGAAGACCATGAGGACATGTGTTCTCATGTAGAAGACCATGAGGACATGTGTCTGTGTATTTGTTGATATGTTGACTGTGTCTCAGAGCCATCTCCCTCTATACAGTTGCCATTTTGGTTTTTTGGAAATAATTTCCTGACTTAAGAGCTTTAGGTCTACTAATGAGTCTTGCCTTGATTGGTGGCACACACCTTTAATTCCAGCACTTGGGAGGCAGAGGCAGGCGAATTTCTGAGTTCGAGGCCAGCCTGGTTTACAGAGTTCCAGGACAGCCAGGGCTACACGGAGAAACCCTCTCATGAAAAACAACAAAACAAAACAAAACAAACAAAAATCAAAATAGTGGGGCTGGAGAGACAGCTCTACTGCTTAGAGAATTGTCTACTGCTCTTGCAGTGGACCCCGGGTTCGATTCCTGAGTCCACCCACATCTGGCTTCCCCCAGCCGCCTGTACCTCCCAACGCCAGGCGATCTGAGACCCTTTTCTCACTACCCCAGGCATCTGCACTTAATGTGCACAAACCCACACTCCAACACACACGTAACAAAAATAACCCCTTTTTTAAAATTGAGGGTTTTTTTTTATTAGATATATTCTTTATTTACATTTCAAATGTTGTCCCCTTTCCCAGCCCCCCCCCCCAAATCCTCCAACCTCTCCCCCCTCCCCCTGCTCACCAACCCACCCACTCCGTCTTCCCTGTCCTGGCATTCCCCTATACTGGGGCATCCAGCCTTCTCAGGACCACGGGCCTCTCCTCCCTTTGACAAAAATAACTCTTAAACAAAACAAATCCAGACAAAAAGAACACTTGAAGTAACAATCCAGTGCATACCAGTCTAGCTGCCGCTCCTTTGTAACTTGTAGGGGGCAGGGGTGTTGTTTGTGCTCAGGGATAGGGGAATCTGGAATCTTAAGCACACAAGACAAGAATTCCAACTCTTCTGAGCAGGTAACCTGTTACCTGCCCGGAAGGCTGGGAGTGGACAGCTTTCCAGACTGGTAACCTTTGAGACCTGTGAGACCATGTCAGACCCTTCCCCCAGTCCTCCAAGAGCTTGTTTCTCTCAGTTTATCTATAAAACCTATTTTTTGGAAGGTGTCAAAGGTGTACTTTTCAAAGAGCTTTGATGTAGTCGCCTCTGAGCTTTCTTTTGTTTAACTTTGTTCCTCAAAGAGACGTATGTAGACTTTGTTGGGTACTTGGGATAAAGTTCCTTGTCACCAGAAAAGTTTTCACCAAATTGTGATGTGTGTAAATGTTAGCATTCTGTCTAAGCTCCACCCCAGTTATCTGGCAACAGCCAGGTATGCTCCTCCCACAGTTACCTGGCAACAGGTAGGTAGCCCTGACCCACTATAAAAGGGGCTGCTTGCCCTTCCTCCCCCTCCCTCTCCTGCTCTCCCCTTCTCCCTTCCCTTCCCCACATGCTCATGGCCACGGCCGGCCAGCCTCTACTTGTCTCTCTTTTTTTTTCAGTCTTTCCTGTGATTTTATTTTTCTCCCTTCAACCATAATTATATGATATCCAAATTTTGTCTTAACTGGCAGGTCTGTAAGCGCAGGCTTATGCATCCCACTGACAGGCACAGCAAACGCTGCTTCTTGAATGGCCCCACCGTGGGTGCTCTGGCCGTCCACCCCAAGCCCTTGTCCGGCTTTACTGTCACTTAATCCCATCGCAGACTTTAACTTTTCCATGGCTTCCATGATTTTCCCATGTTTTTCACATAGAATGTGTGTCTGACCTTTCCTGCATGGCCGCCACCTTTAGGACCCCGAAACTTCTTGTCAGCACTGTCACTCCAGAGGCTGCACCTCCTTTCCCTCCTTTTCCAGAGCCACTTTTCCCCTTGGCCAGCATCTCTTAATCTTGCAGTTGAACTCTCGGACAACTGTTCCTGTGCTCCAGCCTCTTCTTCTCTTCTCTTCTCTTCTCTTCTCTCTTCTCTTCTCTTCTCTTCTCTTCTCTTCTCTTCTCTTCTCTTCTCTTCTCTTCTCTTCTCTTCTCTTCTCTTCTCTTCTCTTCTCCTCTCCTCTCCTCTCCTCTCTCTCTCTCTCTCTCTCTCTCTCTCTCTCTCTCTCTCTCTCTGCCTTTCTCTTCCTCTGCTACCCACTCAACTCCCCTCCCCATGCCCTGAAAAATTCTGTTTTATACTATACTGATGTGTGGCTGGTCCCTCAGGGGAAGGAATGCCTCTGCCTCAGCATGGCCAGGCCGAGACACCCCCTTCCCCCACACCTCACCACCCCCCATAGAACGCGTCTTACATCTCTATCTTTTTATACACACATCAGTAAATATCCCTGTACTGGCTGGTTTTGTGTGTCAACTTGACACAGGTTGCAGTTATCACAGAGAAAGGAGCTTCAGTTGGGGAAGTACCTCCATGACATACAGCCTTGGGGCATTTTCTCAATTGGTGGGAAGGCCCCTTGTGGGTGGTGCCATCTCTGGGCTGGTAGTTCTGGGTTCTATAAGAGAGCAGGCTGAGCAAGCCAGGGGAAGCAAGCCAGTAAGAAACATCCCTCCATGGCCTCTGCATCAGCTCCTGCTTCCTGACCTGCTTGAGTTCCAGTCCTGACTTCCTTTTGTGATGAACAGCAATGCAGAAGTGTAAGCTGAATAAACCCTTTTCTCCCCAACTTGCTTTCTGGTCATGATATTTGTGCAGGAATAGAAACCCTGACTAAAACAATTTGGTACCAGCATAGTAGGGTATTCCTGTGACAACCTGACCATGTTTTGGGGAGGATTGTGGAAGGACTTTGGAACTTTGAGCTAGAAAAGCTGTGGAAAGTTCTGTAGGAGCTTTGAAGACAATGTTACAAACAGTGCAGAAGATGGAGGCCTGGCTTGTGAAATTTCAGAGGGAAGATTAAAGACTCTTAAAGGGGCCAGGTTTTGATTGTGAAGACTCTGTGGTTTTGGTTAGCTGGGGCTGAAGAATCAGCTGTGAGTAACAAGATACCAGAACCACTAAAGCAAACCTTTGTGTTACTAGGATTATTGATGCTGGTTAGCTGGAGCTAAGAAAGCGGTGATTAAGAAGAGACCGGCATCACTGCGGTGAAATCTTCTGGGAAGTGTTTTCTGAGAGCACAGAGGCTGTGTTCCAGAGATAGCCACAGTTGTGTTGTGGCTGGACTTGGTACTGTGTAAGAGTCACCCAGATGGTACTGGTTTTGAAGGCATGAAGGGGTCATGAAGAGCAGCTGAGGCTCTTGGCACAGTGAGAGGCCACAGAAGGCCATTGGTGAAGGTGCAGCCTCAGTTGCAATTGATGGCCCAGGACTTGAAGGGGTCATGCATAGGAGCAGATGCTTATCTCCATGAAGAGAGCCTATGAGAGGCTATTGGTGAAGCCTAATTACAGTGGAAGATAGCAGCGTTTTGGAGATGCCAGTACCATGTGATGACCACCAAGAACAGCAGCAGCAGTGGAGTACAGGCAGCTGGAGCCTAGAAGACAAGCTGTGTGCTACAAAGGGCAGAGCTGGAGAAGTGACCCAAGCCCTTGGAGGAACCCGGAAGATCATGAGTTGGATCCCAGACATTGAACCATTGGAGTTTGAGTTTTGCTTTTGGTTGTGACTGTGCCCTGATATGTTTCCCTTTTGAAGGAAGAAAGTATTTTAGTGGAGCCCACAGTTGAGAGACTTTGAATTTTAAAAAGACTTTGAATTTTAAAGATATTGGACATTTTGAAGTGATTGAACTTTTAATGTGTAAAGACTGTGGGACTTTTAAAGTAATTTAGATCTTGGGGATGAATAAGAAAGTAAGGGTTGAGGATTAATTGTGATGTGTTTGTGTGTCAAGTTGACAAGGGGTCAATTGTACTGGCTGGTTTTGTGTGTCAACTTGACACAGGCTGGAGTTATCACAGAGAAAGGAGCTTCAGTTGGGGAAATGCCTCCATGAGATCCAACTGTGAGGCATTTTCTCAATTAGTGATCAAGGGGGAGGGACCCTTGTTGGTGGTGCCATCTCTGGGCTGGTATTCTTGGGCTCTATAAGAGAGCAGGCTGAGCAAGCCAGGGGAAGCAAGCCAGTAAGGAACATCCCTCCGTGGCCTCTGCATCAGCTCCTGCTTCCAACCCTGCTTGAGTTCCAGTCCTGACTTCCTTTTGTGATGAACAGCAATGCAGAAGTGTAAACTGAATAACCCTTTCCTCCCCAACTTGCTTTCTGGTCATGATGTTTGTGCAGGAATAGAAACCCTGACTAAGACAATCCCTAAATAAACCACCCAGGGTCAGACTCTCTAAGTCTGAACCAATAACTGTCCACTGCCGGGCGGTGGTGGCGCATGCCTGTAATCCCAGCACTCTGGGAGGCAGAGGCAGGCAGATTTCTGAGTTCGAGGCCAGCCTGGTCTACAGAGTGAGTTCCAAAAAAAAACAATAAATAAATAAATAAATAAATAAATAAATAAATAAATAACTGTCCACTGAGCCCTGTTGAACCACACTACCTTCTTATCTCTCTCTGATCATCTCCGTTGGCTGCAGAGGCTGCGCAGAACCCTGTAGTAGCGGCTGATGTTTTGTAATAACCTGCTTAGGAATGTGTATAGCCAGCTTGTGCTCACTCCCTCTCCCCAACCCAGCCACTTGAAAGTAAGCTGTCCATCTTGCAACCTTCAGTCTGCCTGCCCCACGAGGACGGTCTGGAGCCTGAGCAGGAGATGGGCGTGGTGGTACAGGCTGTAATCACAGCTACTTGGAAGGCTGGGGCAGTGAAGTAGAGAAGGCAGGAAAGATAAACTATCTGGTACCTTCTTACTGATTTAGAGATTCAGGTAAAGCACCTGGAACAGAATGACCTGGAGAAATAGCTGAAGCAATAGGTCGTTGCCCTTAGCAACCTGACCACAAATTGTCAACTTACAATCTGTCAAGTGTAGCACATGCCTTTGAAAACCAAAAGCCCCTAAGCTAACTGCAAGTTTGTTTCCGTTCCCCTGGCTTGCTCACCCCACCTTGTGGTTTTAGAATATAAAATGAAGCCTTTCTGCAGTTACCCAGCCACAGCACATTGGCGACACCTCCGCTCTTGCTTTTTTCTTCTTCTCCTCCTCCTCTGTTTTTTTTTTACGTGCCTGTTTGTTATATATTTTAATTTATTCTCTTGTTACTTACATCCTAACCCCCTTCTCCTCCACCACCCCCTATTGTTTTTTGTTTGTTTTGTTTTTTGAGACAGGGTTTCAGTAAGTAGCCTTGTAGATTTACAAAGTCATTTTTGTAGGGGCTGGAGAGATGGTTTAGTGGAAAAGCACCTGCTGTTCTTCCAGAAAACAGAAATTTGGTTCCCAGCACCCACATAAGGATGGTTGGCTCATAGCCACCTGTAATTCCAGCTCCAGGGGAATCTGACATTACACATATATAAAAATAGAATGAATCTAAAAAAATAAAATTCTGAGCCAGGCAGTGGTGGTGCATGCACACCTTTAATCCCCGCACTCAAGAGGCAGAGGCAGGAGCTTTGAGTTTGAGGCCAGCCTGTTCTATAGAGTGAGTTCCAGGACAGCCAGGGCTACACAGAGTAGCCCTGTCTCAAAAAACCAAAAGGAAAAAATACGTAATTCATGTATGCATGTGTGTGTGTATACATATATATAACATTTTTGCAAGAAAAATTACATATATATAATTTTGGCAAGCAAGCCATGCAAACACTAATAACAAAATCCCGAATCAAACTAGGCTGGCCTCAATTTGCAGTGATCCCCCTGCCTCAGCCTCCCAGGCATCGGCTTTACAGGCATATGTACCGTGCCCCTCTTCAAAATTCCTTTTGTAAAATGATATTGTATTTACATATAACCTATGCAAATGCCCTCATATACTTTAAACTGGCTCTGCATTCCTTACAATGCCTAATAAAATGTAAATGCTATGTAAATAGTTGTTGTATTGAGTTATTTAGGGGATGATGACAAGGAAAATTTATGTACATATTTAATGCATGATTTTTCCCCCTACTTTTAAAAAACAGATTTATTTACTTCCTTGTGTATGCATGTCTAAGTGTGAGTATGTGTGTATGGGGCATGTATGTGCACACGAAAGCCAGAAGACTGCATCTCACACTGTCTGCCATCACTCTGTGCCTGGACTCCCCCCACCCCCACCCCCCACCCCCGAATCTGGGACTTTTTTTTTCTAGGCTAGCAGCCAGAGCGCCATAGCCCTCAGTTGCTGCCCCCTTAGAGCTGTAAGGCCGCCCTACTATGTGGGTCTTGGGTTCCATGCTGTTTCCTCACATTGCACAGCAAATGCTCTTAACTGCTGAGCTATTTCTCTAGTACACCCCCACCACCACCACCACCACCACCACACCCCCACACCCCCACCCCCGCCCCCTTTTCTTTTTTGAGACAGAGTCTTGCTACTTTAGTCTGGGCTGGCCTTACACTCACTGTGATGGTAGCTCACATGTCAAACACGCAGCAGCCTTCCTGCTGTAGTTTCTGTAGTGCTGAAATTATAGATCTACAGAATTTCAATCCATTCGTTGTTGTTGTTTGTGAGATGGGTCTGATGTGGCCTGGAGTCGCCCCGAGCTCCTTATGTAGCTGAAGATAATCTTGGAATTCTAACCCTCTTTCCTCCACCTCCCAAGTGCTGGGAGTATAGGTATGGGCTACCATGCCTTGCTCTGACACACACACACACACACACACACACAATGCACACACACATACATATACATACACACATGCACACACACATACACGGTGGTGGCGCACACCTGTAATCCCAGCACTCTGGGAGGCAGAGGCAGGCAGATTTCTGAGTTCAAGGCCAGCCTGGTCTACAGAGTGAGTTCCAGGACAGCCCTGGCTAAACAGAGAAACCCTGTGTGTGGGGGGTGAGGAGTGCCAAAGGAGAGGCATTCAGATGCTCCTAAGTCAGGGAAGTGACAAACCTTTAAAGGAACAGAAATGCTAACTATCTGACTTGATGATTGCATACTGTATACATGTGTCACATTGTCACACTGTGCCCCATAACTATCTGTGGTTATAATGTGTCAGATTAGAAATTCAGGACTAGGGCTGGTGAGATGGCTCAGTGGTTAGGGTTAAGCACACTGACTGCTCTTCCAGAGGTCCTGAGTTCAGTTCCTAGCAACCACATGGTGGCTCACAACCTCTAGTGGTGTATCTGAAGGGAGGACAGTGTATTCATACACATAAAATAAATAAATCTTTAAAAAAGGAAGAAATTGGGCTGGGCCATGGTGGCGCATGCCTTTAATCCCAGCACTCTGGGAGGCAGAGGCAGGAGGATTTCTGAGTTTGAGGCCAGCCTGATCTACAGAGTGAGTTCCGGGACAGCCAGGGCTACACAGAGAAACCCTGTCTCAAAAAACCAAATCTAAAAAACCAAAAAAAAAAAAACAAAAAAGAAGAAATTGGAGACTGAAGATGCAGCCAAGGGGTGACAGTTTATGCTTAGCACTGTCTGAGGTCCCGTGTTTGAGTCTCAGCATCATAAATAAAGCTTTTGAGTTTTAGTCATTTATTAATTTTAATTTTAATGTGCATTGGTGTTTTGCCCGTATGTATATATGTGTGCGTGAGGGTGTCAAGTCATTTGGAGCTGGATTGCAGACAGTCATGAGCCACCACATAGATTCTGGGAATTGTACCCCGGGTCCTCTGGAAGGGTAGCCAGTCAGTATTAACCAGTGGGCCATCTTTCCAGCCCCACATTTTGTTTGCTTTTAATTATGCGTTTGTCTGAATGTGGGTATGTGTTCACAGAGATTAGTTAGAGGCAGTTATGAGCTGCCTGGTGTGGGTGCTAAGAACTGAACTCAGGTCCTCTAGAAGAGATGTATTCTGAACCACTGAGCCCTCTCTCCAACCCCAGGGATAGCAACAGTTTCATCAGAACACAGCAGGCTGTGTCCATCCACCCTTTGTTACATTTAATTCACAGTATCACATTTAACAGTCATAGTATCATCCTCAAAGCCCAAGTGTTTACTGTGTGTTCTTTACAGCAGTGTTTACCAACCTGGAATCCATTACTTCTAACTGCTCACAGCATTCAGTAGATGACCACCCTGAGTCACCTGCATCCTCTACTGATCCCCAGAGACCCAAGACTTCATAGAGGAGGGATGCTCCCTGGCCATCTGGGAGCTATGAGGCCCTTCACAGAGCCCTTCTTTGGCACAAGGGCCATCTTAGCCAAGAGTTGTGGTCCTGTGCCACACAGACCTCCCAGGCACCCGAATACTTGAGGCTGCTGCTTTCCCCCTCCGCCCCCCTTGCACAGCTCCTCAGCGCGCCTCCTCCCTCATTTCCACCTCCCTAATTTTTGCCATTCTGATGAATGTAAAATGCTCTCCCGTAATGTCACTTTGATTTGCATCTCTCTGAAATCTACAGAGGCGGAGTATTTCCAGAATCTGGGTTCTTAACTGTTAATTTGCTCCTTGAAATCAAACTAGTATATATTTTCTAAACAAGGTGGAAAGAAAGTTTTTTTTCCTTTCTTTTTTTTTTTTTCTTCTTGAGACAGGGTTTCTCTGTATAGCTCTGGCTGTCCTGGAACTCACTCTGTTGACCAGGCTGGCCCCAAACTCAGAAATCCGCCTGCCTCTGTCTCCCAAGTGCTGGGATTAAAGGTGTGCACCACCACCTCCCATACACATAAAAAAAAAAAAAAAAGCTGCGTACATCTCACTCTGCCTTTACAAGGTGGTGGTGAGAACTGACTTTTGAAATTGCCCTTTGACCTACACACCCATGCACATGGGCGGAAGGAGGGAAGGAGGGAAGGAGGGAAGGAGGGAAGTGGTGGTGGTACACACCTTTAATCCCAGCCTCAGAGGCATAAAGACAATATTGTTTTTATTTCTTTATTATATGTAAGTACACTGTAGCTGTCTTCAGACACCCCAGAAGAGGGCATCAGATCTTGTTAGACATGGCTGTGAGCCACCATGTGGCTGCTGGGTTTTGAACTCATGACCTTTGGAAGAGCAGTCAGTGCCCTTAACCACTGAGCCATCTCTCCAGCCCCATAAATACAATACAATCGGAAGATGACTACGCATGCTGGTTGATGTCTGCGATCCCCGCTCATGGGCGCCTGAGGCAGGAGCACCGCTTTGTTCCTTGACCCTGTTGTATATAAAAGTGTATAAACCCCTGATGACTCCTAAATAAGCTCTGTGACCTACATATGCACACACACGCTCACACGCACATGTGCACACACACACACACACACACATAAACACAAATGCACATGGACACTAAATAGATGCAGTTATGCTCGTATGTATCTTGGTTTGAAGACATGGTTTCTGTGTAGCCCTGCTCCGTTCCTGCCTCCAGGTTCCTGCCTGTTCTGACTGCCTTCCTTCAGTGATGGACTCTAATGTAAGATGTAATAAACCCTTTCCCTCCCAAGTTGCTTTTGGTCAGGGCGTTTGATATAGCAACGGAACAACAGCACCCCCCCCCCCCTTTTGAGGTCTCAAAGGAATAAAGTAATTAAGGTCACCCCAGGGGGCACAAAGCAGTGGAGAGGTGTTAACACATCTGTGCATCCTAGCACCCGCCTGGCACCTGAGTGACTCTTGGCAACCAGGGGAAGGGGGCAGGCTGGCCCTTTTCTTCTGACCTGGGAGTACCACTAGATTAACTTCTCCAGCGGAGGAGAGAGCCACCCAGCTGAGGATGTGGGGCTCTGTGGCAGGTGTCTGGTAAGTGCCTTACCCAGGCCTTCCAAGAGGGTCTTATTTGGTCTTCGTGGGAACTGAGAGACCAGGGGAGCCCTGAGCTTCCCTTATGCCTTTTGGAGCAGAAACCAATGTTTCCTTTTAAAATCCAGGATTCTAAAATTCCTCTCTAAAATTCATGTCTAGAGAGGAGGAGGCAGTGGGTGAACTCCCCGTCAGGTCTGTGGCTGCTTGGTCCACAGGGATGAAAAGAAGGCACCAGACAGAACCCAGTTTTCAGGGGCATGGTCTGGCCCGAGTCACTCCCGCTTTGCCCAGGCCCCACAGCATCCTTCGCGGCCTGTAGCACTTGTCTAGCATGCTCAAGACCGGGAGGGTTCAACCTCTCTTGGAAAACAGAACAAACCCACCGAGGGAAGGAAGGGGTGGGGTGGGGTCTCCGAGGCCAGCCCCCTCGGAGGCTGTAACAGCCGGCAGTAGGCTCTGGTTTCCTTACTGCAGGCCTTCCGAGCGCCTTGTGACAGTTTTAGATCTGTGGATAATGAGGGTGATGGAGAAGCTGGGCGGGGTGGGCCAGCCGGACGAGGTCAGGGTTCTCGCAAGTGCTCAGCCTGGGGCTCCGCCTTAGGACGCGCAGGGAAGGATCAGGTCTAGCCCCAGGCTGGGAGGGGAAGTTCAGGAGCTGTAAAAGCCAAGCCGGAATCTCAGTCCTAGGAGGAGCTGGAGGAGGGGGGGGGGGGGAGAGAAGGAGGAGGAGGAGGAGGGAAAGAGAGAGAGAGAGACAGAGACAGAGACAGAGACAGAGACAGACAGATAGACAGACAGACAGACAGACAGACAGAGAGGAGACTGAGGGGCGCAAGTTGCCCCTGGCTCTAGCAGAGCACAGAAGGGCAGAGGGCCGCAGCGCAGCGACCGCAGCAGCTCGTTTCTCCTTTGCCGAGTCTCTTGGCCTCTAGCAGCAGATTCACCTGCCCACGGGGAATCTTCAACTGCCGCCAATATCCGCTTTGCTAACTAATCGTATGGCGACAGTGCTGCCCCCTGCTGGGAGCCAGGGGGACTCCAGCCAGTTTCGCACCTTGCGGAGGCTGCAGAACCTGGGACAGGGATGAAGTCACCAGGTTGTTTTTAGAGAGAGGGGCTCACTCCCGCTTGCTTGTCGTTTGAGATAGGGTCTCGGTATATAGCTCAGGCTGGCCTCGAGCTCCGGATGCCCGTGCTTCTGTGTCCAGAGTGCTGAGATTGCAGGCCTGGGCCGCCACGCCTGACTTTATTCTGCGTTTCGGATGCAGTGCGTAGGTGGAGAGTAGGCAGTTGAGTATGGCGAGCTGCAGACCTGGCTCAGAAGACAGGCTAGGGAAAGTGTCTCGGCCAGCGGTTCTCAACCTGCGGTTGGGGGTTGAACACCGACCTTTTCATAGGTGTTACCTAAGATCATCGGAAAACAGGTATTTCCATTCATAACACTACCAAAGTCACAGGCATGAAGTATCAAGGAAAATAACTTGCCGGGCAGTGGTGGCACAAGCCTTAATCCCAGCACTGGGGGAAGCAGAGACAGGTGGATTTCTGAGTTTAAGGCCAGCCTGGTCTACAGAGTGAGTTCCAGTGCTGCCCCCTGCTGGGAGCCAGGGGGACTCCAGCCAGTTTCGCACTTTGCGGAGGCTGCAGAACCTGGGACAGGGATGATGTCACCAGGTTGTTTTTAGAGAGAGGGGCTCACAGAGAAACACTGTTGTTGAAAAACCAAATGATGATGATAATGATAATTTTATGGTGGGGTCACCACAACACGAGGACTGAATTAAAGGACTGAAGCATTAGGAAGGTTGAGACCCACTGGTCTCGGTACTTTTTTGCCAACTTATTCTGGAGGACTGAGGGCCTTGGCAGTTGATCGGATTGGCCTCTTAGCCTTGGCTTGCAACTCATTTGATATCCAGGACCTGGAGGGCCCAGGGAAGGTGGCCTTAGATGGAAGCTTGGTGTCCTTTCTTATCGTCCCTTTTTCTTAAGTAGTCATTTGTTTTTCATATTCATGAGTGTTTTGGCTGCATGTCTGTAAGGGCACCACGTGAGTGCCCAGCTCATGGGCAGCAGATGTCCCGGAATTGTCCCCATGAGGGCGGCCAGGAGCTGAACCCCGGTCCTTGGCAAGGGCAGCGCGTTCTCTCAACCACTGACCCAGCTCTTCAGGCCCTTGGTTTTGCTTTGGAGACAGAGGTTCTCCATGTCGTCCTGAGTGGTCCAAAGCTCAGATTCCTCCTACTTTAATCTTTAAAGTGCTGGGATTAGAGGTATATGCAGCTGTTCTTGGATGGATTACTTAAAATATAACTTCAAACATTTGTATATACGTGTGTATACTTCCACACACATGTAAGTAGGAATTTATATACATTAAATATGTATGTAAATATATGTATATAAATATTATATATGTATATAAACACACACACACACACACACACACACATATATATATATATATATATATGATCAAACCTGGAGCTTTGTATAGACCATGTAGCCACACACTGTACCACATGTTAAGTCCTCTACTTAAAAAAAAAAATTAAGTCAGGCTGGAAAGATGGCTCAGCGGTTAAGAGCACTGACTGCTCTCCGGAAGGTCCTGAGTTCAATTCGCAGCAACCACACGGTGACATGGTGGCTCACAACCATCTGTAATGGGATCCGATGCCCTCTTCTGGGGTGTCTGAAGACAGATACAGTGTACTCATGTACATAAAATAAATAATAAATCTTTAAAAAAACATGAGGCCTCTGGGAATGTAAGGAAGATGTGGACCGGCCTGAATGTGTGAGGTCCTATGATTTATTATTCAACACTGAAAGAACTAAATTGAAGTACGAACACATTTCGGAGATTTTTATTAAATGTTGTCTTGAGTTCAAAAGAGCAGAGCAGATACACACGCACGCGGTGCAGAAAGCTGAAATGCGTTCCTTAACGGATGTAAAACGAAACCACAGCCACAGCCAGCAACCAACCATTCTCTACCTGGCTATGACTTGCTTTTTAAAAAAGGAGATTGTCTCCTGTAGCCCAGGCTGTCCTTACACTTGCCGTGTAGAGGAGAATGCTTTTTAACTTCTGAGCCTGTTGCCACCACCTCCCAAGAGCTGGGATTTCAGGCTTTCGGGAGCGCATGCTTGGAGTTAGTGCAGGGATCGAGGCCAGGCTTCTACGCATGCATGCCAGTTAAGAGCTCTACCCACTGCCGGGCGTGGTGTCACACGCCTTTAATCCCAGCACTTGGGAGGCAGAGGCAGGTGGATTTCCGAGTTCGAGGCCAGCCTGGTCTACAGAGTGAGTTCCAGGACAGCCAGGGCTACACAGAGAAACCCTGTCTCGAAAAACCAAAAAAAAAAAAAAAAAAATAAAAAAATAAATAAATAAATAAATAAATAAATAAAATAAAATAAAATAAAATAAAATAAAATAAAAAATAAAAAAAAAGCTCTACCCACTGAGCTATAACCCCAACCCCCGATTCACATTTTTCTGCACAAAGAACAATTAAGAACAATTTTATTGGCACTCAGAGTTCTGAAGCTTCCAGTATTAGCTCACAGACAATGAAAAAGGCACAGACTCCATCCGCAGTGCACTAGAGAACATTCTGGGATTTTTTGTTTGTTTGTTTTTGTTTTTTTGTTTTTGTTTTTTCCAGAAGAAATTTAGTAACGTTATGGGTCCATTCAGGAGTCTTTCAAA